>NC_083888.1:69105000-69720000 GCF_032452875.1 Bos javanicus | reverse complement strand
CATGAAATTATATATTACTTATAAAACAAGTGAAAAGCAATTATATATAGAAAATATCCTAAATAAAGCATATTAAACTCTTACAAAGATACCTCCAAATTAACATGTGCTTGCTGCTGCTGCTGCTGCTAAGTCTCTTCAGTCGTGTCCGACTCTGTGCAACCCCACAGACAGCAGCCCACCGGCTCCCCTGTCCCTGGGATTCTCCAGGCAAGAACACTGGAGTGGGTTGCCATTTCCTTCTCCAACATGTGCTAATGCAAATGTATTTATGAGTTATCTGATGACTACACTTAGCACAATTTTACATACACTGTGACTAACAGTAATAGTTCAGGGTTAGTATGTTTGCATATGTAGATAAAGGAGGCTTAGTCCTGAGAGTCCATTCATGGGGTAAACCATCACTGTGTTAGACTGGACATTTTAGTATATTTAAATGTTGCCTGTATACAGTCTATTTTAAACAGGGTTATTTATATGCCTGGACATTTATAACAGGAAGTGGCATACACGGAATTATGTACTGCAGGTTCACTGCCTCAAGTCTGCTTTGACGATTGCTTTGTTGATCACCTCTTTCACATCTTTGTTCCTCAAACTGTAGATCATGGGATTCAGCATGGGAATCACTGTGGGGTAAAACACAGCCACCATCTTCCCCTGCTCCATAGACTCTTCAGTGGGCCTCCTGAGATACATGAAGAGGAGAGCCCCATAAAACATGGTAACAGCTGTCAGGTGGGACCCACACGTGGAGAATGCCTTCCTCCTGCCATCGGCAGAGCGCATGTGCAGCATGGCTGCTATGATGAGGGTATAGGAAATGAGAACCACTGAGAGGGAATATGTGAAATTAATCCCAGCAATAACAATCATGGTGCATTCTTTAATGTGGACCCCTCCACAGGCAATCTTGATAAGAGCAGGGTCAGCACAATAGAAGTGGTTGATTTCAAAGTTTTCACAGAAGCACAGGCCATATGTCCACAGTGTGCAGATTAGGCTAACAGAGAATCCATAGATGTATGTCACAGAGAGGAGATGAGCACAGACAGTCCTGGACATTTTACTGCGATAAAGCAGAGGGTTGCAGATGGCCATGTAGCGATCAAAGGCCATCACAGCCAAGATATATACTTCCACGTGGACAAGGGCTGTAAAGAAGTAACACTGCACCAAACACCCCACATAGGAAATGGTTTTTGTTTGACAGTAAGTTTTCTAGCATCTTCAGAGTGACATTGGAGGAGAACCACACATCCACAAAAGACAAATGACTCAAGAAAAAGTACATGGAGCTCTGAAGCTGGAGGCTGATGCTGATCAAAATAATCATACCAATGTTCCCTATCAGAGTGATCATGTAAACTACTAGAAACACCACAAAAAAAGAGAACTTGAAGCTCCTGATGACTGGTCAACCTCAGAAGAACAAATTCTGTCACATCTGTGAAATTTGGCATTGCCTTCACTTAGACCCAGTCTGCATTGCCTATGGACAAATTAAAAGAAATGAATGGGTTTATTTTATTCTTGAAAATTTTGAGTCATGTTTATCAGTATTCTACTTCAAATAATATAAAAATCAATGTAGACTTTGCACAAAGTTTAATATAAGTATATAATCAAATTTATTTCCTTTAATAGGACTTATAGGTAATTATTACAATATTTATTAGTTTCTTAACTCTAAAACAGACAATTCATATACTACTAGTATTAGACACTTATTTTTGCTAAATTATTTCAATTATGCTAACATCATAGAGTGCTAACAGAAGTAAAGCCAGACTGAGAGTCATCAGAGAATGACCAAATCCATTTCAACAAATTGTCTTATAGGAAATGACTTGAGACTCATAAATGTAAATATTCAATAAGGTCAGACAACCACTTTGTGCTGAACAGGGAAGTAATAAGAGTGAATCATTGAAATTCCATTGAATACTATTTGTGTGTATGATGGTTGCCTCTCATTTTCTATACTAATACAAATGCACATGTAATATTAACTTACTCATTTCCCTATAACTTGGAAGATATCCTCTTTTTTAAATGTATTTATTTATTTTTGGCTGCACTTGGCTCCTCTTGGTTGGGTGTGTGGGCTTCTCACTGCAGTGGCTTCTCCTGTTGTAGAGCACTGACTCTAGGTGAGCAGGCTTAAATAGTTGTGGCTCACAGGTTCTAGAGCACAGGCTCAGTAGTAGTGGCTCTCGGGCTTAGTTGCTCCATGGCGTGTGGAAGCTTCCTCCAACCAGGATTCGAACTTATGTCCCCTACATTGGTAGGCATATTCTTATCCACTGAGCCACCAGGGAAGTCCAGAAGATATCTTCTTATATACGCAATTTTACGGGATGATTGTCTTAAACCTTGGTCTTACAGTCTAGTCATTGACATACTTTTCTACACTATGCCAACATATGATGTAAAAAGCTTTCAACTTATGAAAACCCTAGTCATGTTTTATTTTATTTAGCTATATATTTCACTTGCTTGATTACTGCTGCTTGCAGGATGAGGTAAGTGGTATTTAACAACACAGACTGTATCAGTTTAACAGTTATCTCAGAAAAGTAAACCGCAAGTGGATCAATCACCATATCAAAATTATATCAATAGATAAGTTCTATATACATATAAAATTCAGGTGCCATGCTTTTAAAATTATTGTCTTATTTCAGATTCTACTGCTTTTCAGCAACAATCCATTTTATGTATAATTATTTATTTTCAAATGCAATGTCATTGCAATTAAAATGTCCACAAGGAATGTCTTCTCTGTTTAATACACTTCCCCAGATAAGTCTTCTGAGAAGTAAACTGCTCTGAGTACTTAGGGATGTATCTGTAGGATTAACATCATCTCAGGAATTTAAGATCCCCATAATAATATTGTTTGAAGGGAATATTATAACATAAAATGGGCTGTAGTTCTAATTGCTTATAATAATTCCTTTACAAACATCAAAACCAATGTTATATCAAATATATTTGCTATATTACATTTATTATTTATTACATTATATCTAGAAGTAGTCTAAGTTTTATAATATGAAATTGAACAAGCTACACGGGATTTTGGTTTGCATCATAATTGATTCTTTTTAAAAAGAAGTGAATGAAAAATACAGAAATGAGACAATCTAGGGAATGGAACTACTGTGAGATGAAAATGGAGCATGCTGATAAACACAGAAATAAGAAGAGGCAGGATGCACACAGAGTGGTCAAAGATCTCTTTGAGGATGTGACTTTTCAGTTACAGGCAAGTAGCCAGTTATATAAAAATATTGAGGAAAAAGAAAATAAAAATACAAAAAGTTAGAAGAGGAACTATTTTAAAAACTGTATAAACTCTATGATTGTATCATGGCTCCCTCCAATTAGTAGCAACTCACAATTTGGAAGTTGATTAATCTCTGTAAACACTCTTCCTACCCCTGAAATTATTCGTATGGGAATTAAATACACCATAGAGAAAATGATTTGGGCATATAACATAGTCACTGATATTTCAGTTCTGGTCTGGGTTCACCTGTACCCTATATTTTCATGATCATAGATCCTCTGGCTTCTAAGTGTGGATAAACTGAACCAGATGAGAGTTACTGATTTTGACTGGGAGATAGAGCTAAGACCAAGAATTTTCATATATAAAAACTCTTACCTCTGCTTGGTGAACCCATAATTACCTAATTAACAGAGTTTGATTTGGATTATTGGTACAACTAATTATAAGAGAATGAGATCGTTAGATAGCATCACCAACTCAGACATGAGTCTGAGCAAACTCTAGGAGATAGTGAAGGACAGAGGAGCCTGGCATTCTGTAGTCCATGGAGTCTCAAATAGCTAAATATGACTTAGTGACTGAACAACAACAGCAACTAAATGTATATAAAAAATCATCAAGGCACCTAAGAAGCATAAAGTAATACTACTTCTCCAATTTCCCTTCCTGTGTGATATGTGGGTTTTCTTCCAATTTTCATAATCATTAGCTCTGTGATAGTAGAGTTTGTCTCATTCATTTTAGAACACTTCAAACTGAGTACATTAGTTGTTATATATTGTAGACATTCAGGGATATTCACACATGATTTTTAAGCATCCTGATCTCCAGATCAGCTTCATAGAATGCATTACTGTGTCCATAACTAATAAAATCTCTATTTAAAAAATTGTTCTAGTGGCAACAGTCTCAGTTTTAAGGTAAGATAATAGCTACCTTTTGTTGAATCCTTACACGATCTTTTATAAATAAAGGTCCCAGGAGAGAGGTTCTAATTAGCATATCTTTCTGAAAAACGAGAAAACTGAAGCACTGACAGACCTGAGGCTCTCCTTGGATCAGACATCTGCAAATTGGCCAGATGGAAATGCAAACCAATTAACTGAACTCTAGGGGTACACTCAATAACTTTATATCACTACTGCCTCTTGATAACTTTTTCTAATATTCTATTTCTCTACATTTAAAATGCAGTTTGATTGTCATCCAAAAAAGGGGGAAAGTTATCCTTTTGATAATTCATGCTTGATGAACCAGAAGAGCTTGACATGGCTATAGAGCTTGAAAAACAGAGTTCTTGGACCACCATTACCTGTGCCTCTCAAGGTCAGGTGATCCCATAGTCCTAGGGCCAGATGACCAAAGTAACTTCTCATAGAGAGCTACTTTATTAGATAACTGTTCATCATCTTTTAAAGCAATTAAGCATATAGAATGTATAATTTATAAATTTTAAAAAATCACTTTCATTAACTTTTCAGGAACTTTACACACACACACACACACACACACACACACACACACACACACGATACAGCAAAGGTATAATTATTTCTTCAATATAGTGAAAGACAGGGAAGCATGGCATGCTACAGTCCATGGGATGGCAAAGAGTAGGACACAACTTAGTGACTGAACTGGGAATAACAATCATTCCCAATGACACAATACTTTCAATTCCATTCAGATACATTTTAAAACACAATGTGAAAATCACTGGGTTTGTAGGGAAGACATAAAAGGCAAAACCTAAAGAGCAAAAATTCTTGTAAATCCCTATGGTAGCAAGATATTCTTATGAATTTTTATATCAACTATTAATATAAATAGTAATATTTCCCAAGTATATAATTCCAGACAATAAAACACTGTGATAACAAATAGGTCCACAAGTAAGGTCTTAGTCTCTTCTTCAAAAAGGGGCTAAAAATTAAAGATGTGACTGCATTAATCTCTATTGCAAAGAGTATAAAATTTGCAGACCTGCCTTCAGCAGCAACAAGAAAACGATGATAATTCCTCACTATTTATAATAGAATCTTGAGCACTGCACACATTGAGAGCATCTCCCCAAAGAACTATCCAGATAATGATGAAACACATTATAATTAAAATTATAGAAACATCTCAGGAGTAAGGGAAGTTAAGGAGGTTTAATCAGAAGAATGTCTTCTGATAACATTATGTGACCAGTATCCTTAGTATCATGGGTATAATCTCTCCCATCTTTACATGGTATAATATCTGCCTCAGGAAAGCACCTTGCACCTCAGGAAAACATTCTTGGTTTGCATTATACAATGTTGCTCAGTCACTTTGTTTTCTGTTGTGCTTTTAGTTCTAATAAGCATTATCTTTCAGGCCAAACACAGCAATGCACACCCTATGCATCTCATGGCTGTTGAAGAGATCCCAGGTGCCTCAAAAGTACAGATCACATAGAAACATCTAGGGAGAATGAGTACAAGTAGAGGTCATTAGTGGAGAAGTTGATTGTAGTAGAACAATTTATCAGTGAACTCTTTTCAGGCTCTTTTTGGAGTCAGTAGAGCATCAACTTCGATGTCAGTTAGTTCAGAAATAAAATCTTAACTCTGCACCATAATTAACTGCCTGTCTTTGGAAAAGTAAGGATTCTCAGTTTCAAAGTTCATCTGTAGAAAAAGGAAACTGCTGTCTCACAGTGAGGTATGGGGATCGCAGACAACATTGGGAAATTCCTAGCACAATGCCTGTCTCTAATGAAGCAGTCAAAAAATTGAAATGAGCTGTGAATTTTCACCTATTAACAGTTCACAAGATCTTGCCACCTATTTGTGATCATGATCACTATTATCTCTGTGCTGAAGGGTAAAATAAAAAAAAAATTTTTTTTAACTATGTAAAATAAATCTGAGGTTCAGTTTCTTCACAAAATATGGATACTAGGGGCTTCTCTGATGGCTCAGACTGAAAAGAATCTGCCTGTAATGCAGGAGACCCAGATTTGATCCCTGAGTCCTGAAGATCCTCTGGAAAAAGGAATGGCTATCCACTCCAGTATTCTTGGTGCTTCTCTGGTAGCTCAGACATTAAAGATAGCTAGCAGATTAAATAATCTGAATGGAAACCAAGATTGTTCATAAACTCCCATTTGTACTACCTCAATTTTGCTAGAAAATCATGGACAGAATAATACTCAGGCCAAGTTTTCCTCTTCAGTGCCCAAGGATCCCAGACTCCTCCTTAGTTCCTTCTCACCTTTTATGGAGAAGCTACATAAGGCAAATTCATTGGCACCAGATTATTATAACTTAACGTGCACTCCCTCGAGAAAAAGGGAATTTAAAACAAGAAAGCATTGTGTGTGTGAGTGTATCTGTATGTATGTGTGTGTGTTAAAGAGGGAGAGAGCAAGGAAGATAGTCAAGGTTAAATACATTTTATACTAGAGAATCTTAACTATAAAAAAATTGATATATATATATATATAAATGTATGAATGAGATCCATTTTTTAAAGTGCTTTACAGAACTATCCTGAATTTCCTGCAAATAGCAAAATTGCTTTAAATTCTCCAAAAGAATCAAGATTTGGGGAGATTATGAGCCAGAAGTGATCTTGGAGGTCAGATACTTCATCCTAAAAATTAACTGGATGAATGACACAAAATGAGTGGTTCAAGGTCACCCACAAATTGTTTTGAAAATTGGAAACTAAAACCAGGAACATAACTTAACCAAAAACCTTGACATCATCATTCTTCATGCAACACTGAAACAAATCTCAAAAGAGTAAAGAAAGTGGTTCACTGGAAAAAAAAGAGAGAGAGAGAGATGACAAATATTATCCAAATCCATTTGCCAAATTCACTTGCTAAATTCAGACTTAAATTGGAGAAAGTAGGGACAACCACTAGACCATTCAGCTATGACCTAAGTCAAATCCCTTACAATCATACAGGGGAAGTGACAAATAGATTCAAGGGATTAGATCTGCTAGACAGAGTGCCTAAAGAAGTATGCACAGAGGTTCATGACATTGTACAGAAGCAGGGATCAAGATGATACCCAAGAAAAAGAAGTGGAAAAACACAAAATGGTTGTTTGAGACGGCCTCACAAATAGCTGAAAAAAGAAGAGAAGTGAAAATCAAAGGAGAAAAGGAAAGATCAGTTCAGTTCAGTTCAGTTCAGTCACTCAGTCGTGTCCGACTCTTTGTGACCCCATGAATCGCAGCACGCCAGGCCTCCCTGTCCATCACCAACTCCTGGAATTCACTCAGACTCATGTCCATTGAGTCAGTGATGCCATCCAGCCATCTCATCCTCTGTCGTCCCCTTCTCCTCCTGCCCCCAATCCCTCCCAGCCTCAGAGTCTTTTCCAATGAGTCAACTCTTCGCATGAGGTGGCCAAAGTACTGGAGTTTCAGCTTTAGCACCATTCCTTCCAAAGAAAACCCAGGGCTGATCTCCTTCAGAATGGACTGGTTGGATCTCCTTGCAGTCCAAGGGACTCTCAAGAGTCTTCTCCAACACCACAGTTCAAAAGCATCAATTCTTTGGCACTCAGCTTTCTTCACAGTCCAACTCTCATATCCATACATGACCACAGGAGAAACCATAGCCTTGACTAGACGGACCTTTGTTGGCAAAGTAATGTCTCTGCTTTTGAATATGCTATCTAGGTTTGTCATAACTTTTCTTCCAAGGAGTAAGCATCTTTTAATTTCACTTCACCATCTGCAGTGATTTTGGAGCCCCCAAAAATAAAGTCTGACACTGTTTCCACTGTTTCCCCATCTATTTGCCAAGAAGTGATGGGACCAGATGCCATGATCTTCGTTTTCTGAATGTTGAGTTTTAAGCCAACTTTTTCACTCTCTTCTTTCACCTTCATTAAGAGGCTTTTTAGTTCCTCTTCACTTTCTGCCATAAGAGTGGTGTCATCTGCATATCTGAGGTTATCAATATTTCTCCCGGCAATCTAGATTCCAGCTTCTGTTTCTTCCAGCCCAGCATTTCTCACAATGTTCTCTGCACATAAGTTATAAGCAGGGTGATAATATACCGCCTTGACGTACTCCTTTTCCTATTTGGAACCAGTCTGTCATTGCATGTCCAGTTCTAACTGTTGCTTCCTGACCTGCATACAAATTTCTCAAGAGGCAGGTCAGGTGGTCTGGCATTCCCATCTCTTTCAGAATTTTCCACAGTTGATTGTGATCCACACAGTCAAAGGCTTTTGCATAGTCAACAAAGCAGAAATAGATGTTTTTCTGGCACTCTCCTGCTTTTTTGATGATTCAGCAGATGTTGGCAATTTGATCTCTGGTTCTCCTGCCTTTTCTAAAACCAGCTTGAACATCTGGAAGTTCACAGTTCATGTATTGCTGAAGCCTGGCTTGGAGAATTTTGAGCATTACTTTACTAGCATGTGAGATGAGTGCAATTGTGTGGTAGTTTGAGCATTCTTTGGCATTGCCTTTCTTTGGGATTGGAATGAAAACTAACCTTTTCCAGTCTTGTAGCCACTGCTGAGTTTTCCACATTTGCTGGCATATTGAGTGCAGCACTTTCACAGCATCATCTTTCAGGATTTGAAATAGCTCAACTTGAATTCCATCACCTCCACTAGCTTTGTTCGTAGTGATGCTTTCTAAGGCCCACTTGACTTCACATTTCAGGATATCTAGCTCTAGGTGAGTGATCACACCATCGTGATTATCTGGATCATGAAGATCTTTTTTGTACAGTTCTTCTGTGTGTTCTTGCCACCTCTTCTTAATATCTTCTGCTTCTGTTAGGTCGATACCATTTCTGTCCTTTATCGAGCCCATCTTTGCATGACATGTTCCCTTGGTATCTCTAATTTTCTTGAAGAAATCTCTAGTCTTTCCCATTCTGTTGTTTTCCTCTATTTCTTTGCATGGATGGCTGAGGAAGGCTTTCTTATCTCTTCTTGCTATTCTTTGGAACTCTGCATTCAGATGCTTATATCTTTCCTTTTCTCCTTTGCTTTTCACTTCTCTTCTTTTCACAGCTATTTGTAAGGCCTCCCCAGACAGCCATTTTGCTTTTTTGCATTTCTTTTCCATGGGGATGGTCTTGATCCTTGTTTCCTATACAATGTCACAAACTACAGTCCATAGTTCATCAGGCACTCTATCTATCAGATCTAGGCCCTTAAATCTATTTCTCACTTCCACTGTATAATCATAAGGGATTTGATTTAGGTCATACCTGAATGGTCTAGTGGTTTTCCCTACTTTCTTCAGTTTCAGTCTGAATTTGGTGATAAGGAGTTCATGATCTGAGCCACAGTCAGCTCCTGGTCTTGTTTTTGCTGACTGTATAGGGCTTCTCCATCTTTGGCTGCAAAAAATATAATCAATCTGATTTCGGTGTTGACCATCTGGTGATGTCCATGTGTAGAGTCTTCTCTTGTGTTGTTGGAAGAGGGTGTTTGCTATGACCAGTGCATTTTCTTGGCAAAACTCTATTAGTCTTTGCCCTGCTTCATTCTGTATTCCAAGGCCAAATTTGCCTGTTACTCCAGGTGTTTCTTGACGTCCTACTTTTGTATTCCAGTCCCCTATAATGAAAAGGACATCTTTTTTGGGTGTTAGTTCTAAAAGGTCTTGTAGGTCTTCACAGAACCATTCAGCTTCAGCTTCTTCAGCATTACTGGTTGGGGAGGGCCTAGAGGAGCTATTCCACGTTCAATGTCAGAAGGGGTGGCGACGAGGAGATACCCCTTGTCCAAGGTAAGGAGCAGCTGCTGCACTTTGCTGGAGCAGCCGTGAAGAGATACCCTGCATCCAAGGTAAGAGAAACCCAAGTAAGATGTTAGGTGTTGCAAAAGGGCATCAGAGGGCAGACACACTGAAACCATAATCACAGAAACTAGTCAATCTAATCACACTAGGACCACAGCCTTGTCTAAATCAATGAATCTAAGCCATGCGCTGTGGGGCCACCCAAGACGGGCGGGTCATGGTAGAGAGGTCTGACACAATGTGGTCCACTGGAGAAAGGAATAGCAAACCACTTCAGTATTCTTGCCTTGAGAACCCCATGAACAGTATGAAAAGGCAAAATGATAGGATACTGAAAGAGGAACTCCCCAGGTCAGTAGGGGCCCAATATGCTACTGGAGATCAGTGGAGAAATAACTCCAGAAAGAATAAGTCTCCTGGGCATAATAGGAGTGTTTCAATTCAAACCCCTCTGATGACTTTCTAGCTTGCCGGACAGGTTTGTTCAGATTCACAGCCTGCCAACCACAAGAGGCACGGGAAGCTTAAGATATTCTAACAATGCAGAGCTTCTCAGAGAGTTAAAATTGTTAAATAGAACTAGTAGAGGATTTCTTTGTTGAGCTAATGCTTGCTGCCAAGTTTCCATATCCCTTACCTACTGTGTCCCTGGGAGTGTATTGGTTAATATAGTTGCTGTATAGAAATGTAAGTAGTAGCTTTAATGTTTGTAACCTTGGACCCTTGAGTTAATTCTTTTTTGTTATAGTCCACCACACTTTTGCCCTATACGAATGCAACTGTATCTAATGCTTTCAGAGGGTGGCACCTGACTTTAGAATAATCACCTTTAGAGAAAAATAAGTTTTCTGAAGAAAGGGTCATAAAATGTTAACAGGCCTCCTGGCCAAAAGATGACGTAAATCACCTAAAGCTTTTGCATATGATAAGTTTGTAGAAAAAAAGCCTGGCTTCAATAAGGATCAAGGACTGCTGACCTTGAATGACTCTACCCCTTCCCCCATTATCCTCTATGCACAACTTAAGGTATAAAAACTACTTTGGAAAATAAAGTGCGGGCCTTGCTCACCGAAGCTCTTTCTCTTTCCTTTTCTTTTTCAGGCTGATTTCCCTGGAGCACAGGGGCTCTCTGCGTTCACTTTCCTGCCTGGGCTTCTAAGACCCACTCAAGAAGGTGCCTAAGGTGGGGCACCTTCTGCAATTCGAGAGGGTGCCTGCGGCCTACGTGAACAGAGCAAGTCCCGTGCTGGGGCTTTATTGGCTTTCTGCGTAAACCAAGGAATATCAGCCTCTTTTCTGTCCTCTATTTTCTTAACTGCAAAATTCTTTCCTTATCTCTTTATCTATTCTTTTGCCAACGCTGTCTTCCCGAAGGAATCCCTGGATCCAACTGGGGCTGGTCCCCAGTAAACGTCAACATTCTAGGAATCAGTGAACTACAATGGACTGGAATGGGTGAATTTAACTCAGATGATCATTATGTCTACTACTGTGGGCAGGAATCCCTCAGAAGAAATGGAGTAGCCATCAAGGTCAACAAAAGAGTTCAAAATACAGTACTTGGATGCAATCTCAAAAACTACAGAATGATCTCTGTTTCCAAGGCAAACCATTCAAAGGAAAGATATACCCATTCAAATGCAGAGTTCCAAACAATAGCAAGGAGAGATAAGAAAACCTTCCTCAGCGATCAGAAAAAAAGCCTTCCTTGGCAAAGAAATAGAGGAAAAAACAGAATGGGAAAGACTAGCTATCACTTCAAGAAAGTTAGAGATACCAAGAAAATATTTCATGCAAAGAGGAGCATGATAAAGGACAGAAGTGGTATGGACCTAACAGAAGCAGAAGATATTGAAAAAAGGTGGCAAGAATACACAGAAGAGCTGTACAAAAAATATCTTCATGACCCAGATAAACACGATGGTGTGATCACTCACCTAGAACCAGACATCCTGGAAGGCGAAGTCAAGTGGGCCTTAGGAAGCATCACTGTGAACAAAGCTAGTGGAGGTGATGGAATTCCAGTTGAGCTATTCCAAATCTTAAAAGATGACGCTGTGAAAGTGCTGCACTTAGCATGCCAGCAAATTTGGAAAACTCATCAGTGGCCACGGGACTGGAAAATGTCAGCTTTCATTCCAATCACAAAGAAAGGCAATGCCTAAGAATGCTCAAACTACTGCACAATTGCACTCATCTCATTCACGAGTTAAGTAATGCTCAAAATTCTCCAAGCCAGGCTTCAGCAATACATGAACTTCCATATGTTCAAGTCGGTTTTAGAAAAGGCAGAGGAACCAGAGATCAAATTGCCAACATCTGTTGGAAAAACATTGAAAAAACAAGAAAGTTCCAGAAAAAAAATCTATTTCTGCTTTAATGACTATGCCAAAGCCTTTCACTGTGTGGATCACAATAAACTGTGGGAAAATTCTGAAAGAGACGGGAATACCAGACCACTTAACCTGCCTCTTGAGAAATCTATATGTAGGTCAGAAAGCAACAGTTAGAACAACAGTCTGGTTCCAAATCGGGAAAGGAGTTTGTCAAAGCTATCTTGTCACCATGCTTATTTAACTGATATGCAGAGTACATCATGAGAAACACTGGGCTGGATGAAGCACAAGCTGGAATCAAGATTTCTGGGAGGAATATCAACATCCTCAGATATGCAAATGATACCACCCTTATGGCAGAAAGTGAAGAAGAACTAAAGAGCCTCTTGATGAAAGTGAAAGAGAAGAGTGAGAAGGTTGGCTTAAAGCTCAACATTCAGAAAACTAAGGTTATGTCATCTAGTTCCATCACTTCATAGCAACAAGATGGGGAAACAGTGGAAACAGTGATAGACTTTATTTTTGGAGCTCCAGAATAACTGCAGATGGTGACTGCAGCCATGAATTTAAAAGACACTTACCCTTTGGAAGGAAAGTTATTACCAATCTAGACAGCATATTAAAAAGCAGACGTTTCTTTTCTAGCAAAGGTCCATCTAGTCAAGGCTATCATTTTTCCAGTAGTTATGTATGGATGTGAGAGTTGGACTATAAAGAAAGCTGAGTGCTGAAGAATTGTTGCTTTTTAACTGTGGTGTTGGAGAAGAATCTTGAGAGTCCCTGGGACAGAAAGGAGATCCAACCAGTCCATCTTAAAGGAAATCAATCCTGAATATTCATTGGAAGGGCTAATGTTGAAGCTGAAACTCCAATACTTTGGCCACCTAATGCAAAGAACTGACTCATTTGAAAAGACCCTGACTCTGGGAAAGATTGAAGGTGGGAGGAGAAGGGGACGACAGAGGATGAGATGGTTGAATGGCATCACCAACTCAGTGGACATGAGTTTGAGTAAACTCCAGGAGTTGGTGATGAACACGGAGGCCTGACGTGCTGCAGTCCATGGGTTGCAAAGTGTCGGCCATGACTAAGTGACTGAACTGAACTGAGTAGAATTTACTGATAAAAACATGGGCTATGGCATGAACTTGTTGAATTCCCATTCTGGCTTTAACAATTTTGATCCATGAACTCTGGACAATGTTTCTTAATATTTCTGGGCTTCATCTTTTTTTTTTTTTTTTTTGTCAAAATGTATTCCTTATATGGGTAGGTTTATTTTGAGGATTATGCAACATAAAGTATGCACTATGGAACATACTGTTCTCCATTCATGTCTGTGTGTATTTGTGTGCATGCTCAGTCGTTTCTGACACTTTGTACATCCATGGACTGGGTAGTCATCAATAAATGGTAGCTATGAGTCATTAGGAGAAGGCAATGGCACCCCACTCCAGTACTCTTGCCTGGAAAATCCCATGGGCAGAGGAGCCTGGTAGGCTGTAGTCCACGGGGTCGCTAAGAGTCAGACACAACTGAGGGACTTCACTTTCACTTTTCACTTTCCTGCATTGGAGAAGGAAATGGCAACCCACTCCAGTGTTTTTGCCTGGAGAATCCCAGGGACGGGGGAGCCTGGTGGGCTGCTGTCTATGGGATTGCACAGAGTCGGACACGACTGAAGTGACTTAGCAGTAGCAGCATGAGTCGTTAAGTAAAGAATCATAGAGAATGGCATTCAATATATTCCTTACCATCCACCTAAATGACTCAATGAATTATATAAGTAATAGTACCTAAAATAGTAAATATCCACACTTTTCTCGTCATTGGTATTTGCTTTTTCTTTCTTGTCATTTATGAATCATAAGTCTAGTTTTTGGCACATGATTGCCCAAATAAGAAAGCGGAGTTTTGATGGTTATAAATAAATGTATAATACAGAAGTCTACATACCTTTGAAGGAACAGCCATTTTAGAAAGACCATCAGTGTCATGGCTCTTCTGCTGAATAATGCAGGCAGGATTTATATATTTGTAGATTGATGCCATTTCCTTAAGAGATTATACATATAGGTGAGTATTAAGTAATTGCTTTGTTAGCTTGTATTTTGCACTAAATGAGTTTTCTGGAGAAATAACAATTGGGTACAATGCAGATTTGCCATGGGGCCCAACTGGTTTCTAGTGCTTTTCTTTTTTAGATTCCGTGTCAATATTTTCCTTCATACATTGGGAAGTCTACATCATAATACTGATGTCTACCATCGATACTCGTGCCATAGTCTGTTACCCGCAATATTTGTTTAATCCAGTTTAACACAATTTCTTCCACACAATTATCATAACTTTGTACCACAACCTATTGCCATCTCACTTTGGGTTATGGGTTGAAAAGTTTATTTAATATCCATATATCAAAAATCTTGACTTCCAATACTTCTGAATATGACTGAATTTGTAGATATAGTTTTTAAAGAGGAAATTAAATTGAATCAGTTCAAATAGTGCATCTTAACCCAAGATGACTGGTATCTTTTTTAAGAAAGGAGATTAGAACACAAAAATACACACAGGAAAGACTGAGAGAGACACAGGAGGTGATGGCCATCTATAAGCCAGATAGAAGCTTCAGAATGAAACCAACCCTACTAACATTTTTATCTTGAATTACTATCCTCCAAACTGGAAGGAAATCAGTCTCTTTTGCTTAAGCCACCCCAGTCTGTGGTACTTAGTTATAGCTGCTGCTGCTGCTGCTGCTGTTGCTGCTGCTAAGTCACTTCAGTCGTGTCCGACTCTGTGAGACCCCATAGATGGCAGCCTACCCAGCTCTCCCGTCCCTGGGATTCTCCAGGCAAGAACACTGGAGTGGGTTGCCATTTCCTTCTCCAAAGCATGAAAGTGAAAAGTGAAAGTGAAGTCTCTCAGTCATGTCCGACTCCTAGCGATCCCATGAACTGCAGCCTACCAGGCTCCTCCATCCATGGGACCTTCCCTGAAAGAGTACTGGAGTGGGTTGCCATTGCAGCCCTCGCAAACTAATATGTTCTGCATTCAGTAGACAAAGAGACTGCTTTCATATTCAAAGGAGGTTTTGCTTCTTTGAAGAGTAGTATCATTTTAAATATATTTCAAACGTTTACAGTACACATTCAAAATGTGCACAAAACATAAGTTAACAATTTATTGAATTTTTTCAAAGTAAAAATGCCTTTATGACCAAACTTCTACACCAAGTAGAAGATCAACACTACATCAGACAAACTTCTCCTCTTCTCTCTGAGTCAGTATTCCTCAAGTTAGATGAATCTTTACTTTTAGCACTCTACAAAGTTTGTGTCTTTTTCTGAATTTTACACAAGTGAAATCTAACAGAACACATTCTTTCATGTATAGTCTTCTGGTGAAAACTGTTGATATCTGAACATTATGTTAATGATTGCTTTAACTTGTTTGGGCTGCTATAGTAATTATAACAGGCATTTATTTATCACTGTTCTGAAAGCTGGAAGTCTAAGATTAGATTGGGTTCTGATGAAAGCATTCTTCCTGGTTTGTAGATGGCTGTCTTTTTGCTGTGCCCACAAATCATATGGGGCAAGGAAGTGCCCTGGGCTCTTTTATGAGGGCAATAATCCAGTTCATGGGCTTTCCTAGTAGCTCAGAAAGTAAAGAATATTCCTGCAGTGCAGGAGTCCTGAGTTTGATCCTTGTGTAGGTAATGTTCCCTGGATCAGGAAATGGCAACCCACTCTAGTATTCTTGCCTGGAGAACCACATGGACAGAGGAGCCTGGCGGGTTACAGTCCATGGGGTCACAGAGTCGGATATGACTAAGCATGAGCAGGCACTAATTCAGTTCATGAGGGCAAAGCAAACCCTTCATGACCTAATGACTTCCCTAAAGCCCCCGCATTCTAAATAGCAATGGTTCTTTTATTGCTTTAAGTGTAGAGATCAAGTTGACAACATTCATTGAATCATGGAGAAAACAAAGGTGTCCCCAAAAAACATCTACTTCTGGATTGTACTCCAATTATACCAAAAAATCTGGAACAAACAACCTCATTAAAAATGTATAAATCTGAACACCTGGCCAAAGAAAATATAAAGATAGTAAATCAGCATATCAAAAACACTCAAAATCATATATCATAAGGAAATTACAAACTAAAACAACAGTGAAGTAGCACTGCACACCTATTAGATCCAGTTAACTCAAAAAAGGGGGGTGCAGGGTGGGGCTTCTCTGGTGGCTCAGTGGTAAAGAATCTGCCTGATAATGCAAAACACTCAAGTTCGATCCCTTACCCAGGAAGATCCCACATGCCACAGAGAAACTTAACTGGGTTTTTCCTCAGCTAAACAAGGCTCACCTGTGACCTGAACACAATGAGAGAGTCAGTTCCTAGGCAGGTTGATAGGGAGTCTAGGGGTCCCCAAGGAGAGAGGGGTCTGGAATTGTTAGCTCCCATCTGTAAGAGAGAAGAAAAGTGGCCAGCGCCATTTTTCTACCAGAGGCGTCCCTCCCTGCTCTAGATGGGGGTGTAGACAAAAGCTTTTCCTTCCTGGTTACACCAAAAGCTTTTCCTTCCTGGTCGGACTTAGTCTGTCCCTTACCGACGCAGGTGCTGTACTCGTCCCTCCCGGTTCTACCACCGAGATGGGGTGGGGATGTACCAGGGGTAGACTTGATAGCATCCTTACTTGACGTCCAGCTCTTCACATTTAACCTTGCTTGCCTCTGATGTCACCCGGGGTGAATCAGAGTAACCTTCCGGAATGCCTCCCAAGCTAAGACCACTGTGGGAAACATTCGTCACCTGAGTGCCTGTGCACGACCCTGAGTATTTCCTGACCACAATAAGACCGACGAGAACATAAAACTGAGATGTTCTTTCCAAGCATCACCACACCAGTATAACAGCCTCCTCTGATCCACTAAGAGCCAGCGTTACCATTGCAGTCCCAATCTGAGTAACCTTTAATCTCAGAGATGTTCTTGGAGCTAGTGTTCCATCTAGCTTCTGAACTTTCGATTCCTAGCGAGGCTAGGTGCTTTCTTGACTACCAATCCAAGTTTGGGACCTAAACCACAGTACACAATAACAGTATAGATCACAAGTCCCTTGAAAGTCTATGATCCAATAGATTAGGTTAGTACTTCTAATTCCCAAGGAGTTATGAAATGGTCAAAGAGACCGAAAAGTTTGACCAAGAAAGGAGAGTTCAGTCCACACGCTTTGCCCATTTCTGGTCGGTTCCCAAAGGAGACATTGGGTGCCTCTTGGCATTGGCAGGTCAGTATAACCCCCCGACAGGTTTCTGCCATAAGCAGTATGAGATCACTGTGGAACCGCAGAGCAGGGCTCCTTACTTGCTTCACGCAGGGCATGTCATTCATTCACACAAGCACATGGTAGAGTTAGTAAAGCACAGCAGAAAACATGTTTGCTAAGAGAAAAAAGAACTAAAGCTCCAAGTATCCTTACCTTGTCCTGAAGGATCCCGGACAAGCCCCCAAGATGAAAGGTTGTTGAATCACGTGAATACACCGGGATTCTTGGCCCCTGGAGGAGAAGAATTCAATCCGGGGCCAGGGACAAGGCTTGATCGCTCAGAGCTTTTGTGTAATAGTTTTATTAAAGTATAAAGGAGATAGAAAAAGCTTCTGACATAGGCATCAGAAGAGGGTAGAAAGAGTACCCGCTTGCTAGTGTTAACAATGAGGTTATATAATCCAAAGAATATCTGGAGGTTGTAAAGACCTCATCAGACCTACTCCCATAATTTAGATTTTAAGGTAACACTGTCCTCAGGCAAGATACATCCTTGTAAAGACCAGGTCTACTCCCATAATTTACATTTTAAGATAACAGAAGGTTGAATCCAAAGACTGTCCTTAGGCAGGATACATTATTGTTATATAATCCCAAGGAATGTAGAGATGGAAAAAAAAGTTTGTCCTTTCTTCCTCCTTGAGAATTCCAGACCCCTCTCTCCTTGGGGACCCCTAGACTCCCTATCAACCTGCCTAGGAACTGACTCTCTCAACTACATGTCTAGTACTTAGTAAACAGCTTTGAAAAGATGTCCAGACAAAAATTATCACACAATTATACACAGGAGCTCTACTTCTAATAGCTAAAAACTTTCAAATATCAGGATGTCTTTGGTAGATGACTGTGTAAGCAAACTGGGATACATCCAAAGTGAAGGGGGGCAAATGCTACCCCAAAATATACCCCTTCAGCATGAGAATTAGTTGGACTTAATTAACTTTTTTTTTCAAGAGGGCACATGATCACCTCTGAAGCCCAAGTTCAAGATGGCTCTTCTGAGTCACATTTACAAGAGAAATCTCATTTCAAAGGAATTCTCTGTATATATCAGATAGAAGGATGACAGTCTTGTGAAACTCTTTTTTTATCAATAGGGAAAGCTAACATGTAAATCTGTACAACAACCATACCCTTCCTTTCCTTTGGTTTTATTTTTTAATATTTATTTGTTTTTTTGTTTTTTTGTTTTTTTTATTTGGCTGAGCCAGGTTGACCTTCATTGAGGCAAGCCAGATATTTAGCTACAGAATGCAAACTCTTCGTTGCGGCATGGGAGATCTAGTTCTCTGATCAGGGATGGAACCTGGGCCTCCTTCTTAAGGAGTGTCCAGTGTTAGCCACTGGACCACCAGGAAGCCCCTGTTTTGTTTTTAGATGAAGACGGTATCTAAGGTGAAATCTTGGGCCATTTCAGTCACTGACTCAGTTTCCTGAGTTTCTCCAAAGCATGTACAAGGTGCACATTATTAAACTGGTTTGCAAAACAAGTAAAGGTAGTTCATACTACAACACTGTATGCTTACAAATATGTAAATGGTAAATGGCATATTATTTATTTTTAATTACTATGGGGGAAAAGAATGTAGTATTGATACATGTTACAAAATGAATAAACATTAAAAACATCTTTAGTGAAAAAAATCCATATAGAAAAGGCCACCCAGATCCCATATTCACCATGTCTGCTTTACATCCACCAAGTTTGTCCAAATGTCTGAAAATTTCAGTAACAGTCTAAAAAAAAATTGGATGAGGATGGGAAAAAAGATACATTCATACAATTGGGCAATTGCTGAAAGTGGAAGTGGGGCTGTGGATTACATTATAATGTAGAAACTATATGACTTCCTGATTTTGGAGATTATGTGCTGGTTCCACAGGAGAATGCACCCATTTTGGGTAAAACGCATGGAGTATTTTAGGTGATGTGGCAAATGTGAGTTTTTCTTTTACCATTATTAAGAGTTTCCTGCACATTTTAAGTTACTGAAAAGTAAATTATTTTTCAAAACAACCATATCAATACCACAAAAGGAAATCAGATCAGACAGGCTTGAAACTTTCTTATAGAGGCCAAGACTTACCCAGACAAAGTTCAAGGGAAGTTGTGATGTTCATTGCCCTTGAAGGAGTCCACATGGAATTTACAAATAAAATTTCCCGCATAACTTCACAAAAAGTTGTTAGAATACATTCAGTAAAGTTGAATACTTTGGGATCAATTTACAATTATATAAAATACTACAATTTACAATCTGAATCAATATATGAAAATCAGTTGTGTTTCTATACACTAATAACAATCAGAAACAAAAATTAAGAAAAAAAAACTTAACCAAGGACATAAAAGACCAGTAGTCAGAAAACTAGAAAGCACTGATAAAGAAACCAAAGAAAACACAAATATTCCATGCTCATGCACTGGAAGAATGAGTTATTAAAATGTCCATTCCAACAAAAGCTATCAGCAAATGCACTGCAATCAAAATATAATATCCAAAGGCATTTTTCATAGAAATATTCATAGAATATTCCTAATAATATTCTGCAACAACTAAGGACCCTGAACAGCCAAAAAGACTGAGAAAGAAGAATGAACCTGGAGGCATCTTCCTTTCTGACTTCAAACTGCATCACGGAGCTGTAGTAACCACAACAGTGAGGAACTGGCACAAACACAGGCACAGGGACTCGAGGAAAGAATAGAGAGCCCGGGAATAAAGCCACATGTATGTGGACAGTTCATGAAAAGCCAAGAACGTGTGAAGAGGAAAGGACAGTCCTTTAACGGAACAGTGACAGGAAAACTGGCCACCTACACCAAAGAACGTCACTGGCCATCCTCTAGATCATACAGAAATCTAACTAAAAACCCACCGTTTTGCACATGGAGCTCTTTCCCTCCTGAGTCCTCTGAGATGGACCTCCAGTCAGCATTCAGCTGGACACAGGAAACGTCTACTTCGTCCTCATTTTTCCCTCTTGCAGTGTTGCTGGTGGGCACTGAGGCAACCCCGCTCCTCTCAGCCTGGACGCAGCCCCGTTATCCAGAAGCCTGAGCCCTGGCGGTCCTGAGGAGACAAAGCTCCCGCCAGCTGGTCACAGAGCAGAGTCTGAAGGCAAAGCGTCCTGTGCCCACGGGTCAGAGCGGGGGTTGGCGCCCTCTGCGGGCCACCAGAGAAGAGCGGGCAGCCCCGCGCTCACAGACCTCAGAGGGCTCACCCAGAAGCAGCTCTGCTGTGAGCGCTCAGACTGGAAGCCCAAACTGAAACGGAGCCAAAAATCTCCAAGACCCTGCTAACACACGGCCAGGGAACAATTGATTAAAAACCATACGGAATGAAAGGAACATAAACACAAACTTTGCAACTGGCACCACATTTCAGTTAAAAACTATAAACATTTTAGAAAACAACAAAAGATCTACATGGCTTTGAGACTGGTGATGAGTTCTAAAACACAACAAAAAAGCCAATATACAAACTGTTTTAAATAAATTAAAACACTGACTTTTAAAAGTGTATACATTCACTCCCTTACTCAAGAAAACCAAAGGACAAAGTGTTAGGGGAACTACTAACCAAAACCACCCGCCCGTCCTTGCCGGGCACCAGAGAAATCACTTGCAGGAGTCATCTTACAACAGGAGGTCCTGGGTAAGGAACAAGGAACTAACAAGCTACCACCAACCAGAATTCAGGAAAGGTCAAAGGAGATAGGAGACTCCAATCCGCAGGTCTTACCAACCTCCCAGGGTCCTCCTTGCCAGAATCCACCTTGGATGAGTGATGCATATGCCACCAGGAAGGACCCCAATTCAGAATGACTGGCCAGAGACAAACCAGAAACCAACCCAGTGCCCATAAAACCTGAGACTGTCAGCCACGTGGCAGAGCAGTTCTCTCAGCTTCCCTCACCCTCCCGCCCTCCACCCAGGCAGCCCTTCCCAATAAAATCTCTTGCTTTGACAGCACACGTCTCCTCAGACAATTCATTTCCAAGTGTCAGACAAGAGCCTGCTCTCAGGCCGTGGAAGGGGTCCCCCCTTCCTGCATCAAAACCACAAACCAGGAGAAAATATCTTCCAAATGTGTATCTGTGCAGAAGGAAATGGCACCTACTCCAGTATTCTTGTCTGGGCAATCCCATGGACAGAGGAGCCTGGTGGGCTACAGTCCAACAGCAGGGCATTTTTGAAGAGAGGAAACAGTCCCAGGAAATTTGAGGAGCTCACCAAAGGCCCCAAAGCTTTCGATGGCACAGCCAGAACTGTGGCTGAGCACCCCCAGCTCCCAGGCCTCTTGATACTGGCCTCTCTCACCAGATACAGGTGTGGCAAACTAGAATCTAAAACACGGCTGAGGGCTTCCCTGGTGGCTGAGTATTAAATAATCTTCATGCCAATGCAGGAGACATAGGTTGGATCCCTGTCCATGCTGTGGAGCAGCTAAGCCCATGCACCACAACCACTGAGCCTGTGTTCTAGATCCTGGGAGCTGAAACTACTGAGCCCATGAGCCCCAGAGCCTGTGTCCCACAACAACAGGAGCCACCAGTGAGAAGCCCACACACCACAACCAGCGTAGCCCCTGCTCGCCATAACTAGACAAAAGCCCACACGACGAAGACCCAGCACAGCCAAACATTAATAATTTTTTTAAAACAATGCATATCTGATAATTTGTACTCAAATTATACCAAGAACTCTAGAGCAAACAAACCCATTAATAATTAGTAAAGACTGAAACATACACCCGGCCACAGAGGGTACACTGACAGTAAACAACCATAAGAAAACCTACTCAAGATCCTGGTGGGATGCGTGCACAGCCACCTTTGGAAGACAGTCTGACAGTTTTTTCCAAAGCTAAACAGACTCACCCAGGATGCACACTACACCTCTTGTATTTAGACAACAGCTTTGAAAAACTGTTCAAACAAAAACTAGCATAAAATAATGCACAGTAGCTCTATTCTGGGTTAAAAATTGGTTAAAAACTGAAAGACATCAGAATGTTCCTCTGTAAATTAATTCATAAGCAAATTAGGGCACATGTACATCAAGGGGAGCAGAATATGCCACCCCAAGTTGTGTCTTTTTGACATCAGGATAATGCTGGACTGACATTTAAAAAACAGCAGATCCAGGAGAATGTTTGAAAATGCCCTTTTAGGAATTAAATTTATATTTATTAGGGAAATCTCCACTTGTAAGGCTGTCTCCACCTGTGTACCAGAAATGGAAGGATAGCTAAGTCTTAAGAGAAGCTAGTCCATGGAGATGGCTTGGATGTAAATCTGCATACTATCCAGACCCTTGTTTACTGTGCTTTCCTTCCAAACCTCCCAAATCATTCTGTCTCCCCCGCCAATATCTTTCTTTTGTTCCTAGCTAAAGACAGCATATAAGTTACAGGCTTGGGCCATTTCAGGTTTTCCTAGGTACCTTACAAGCATTTAGGGGGTATGCATGGTAATAAGCTTCTGTTTTCCTCCAGTTCATCTGCCTTTTGTTGTGGGGGAAAGTCTCAATGAGGAAAAGAGAAATATAAAGGGAACTTTATTTTTCCTCCAATACACATGCAATGGAATAGTATTTGGAAATATAATGGAATGAACCATCCAACCAAACAAAAACCATGGATGAATCTTATGTGTATATTGCTAAGTGAAAGAATCCAGTCTACACACTAATGACACCATTTATATGACATTCTGAAAAAGGCAAAACAGACTTAGAAAAAGATTATGAGGTAGGAGGTTCAATATTCCATCTGATACATTACAGATGAGATGGTTGGATGGCATCATCGACTCCACGGACATGAGTTTGAGTAAGCTCCAGGAGTTGGTGATGGACAGGGAAGTTTGGCGTGCTGCAGTCCATGGGGTCGCAAACAGTCAGACACGACTGAGCGACTGAACTGAACTGACATTACAGATGAATATCTACCACTGTGCATTTGTGTAAACCCATAGATCTTTAGACCTCAGTTAGTAAATCATAATCTATTCAAATTTAGTTATTTAGGATATGAGAGTGTCACAGAATGGAACACAGAATGCAGCAGAGTCTAAATGACTCAAAAATGCATGGAAAAAACTCACTGTTGGTGGCAAGGATGGCATAGGCTGACAAAAGTAAACTTTGGAAATGAATATAATCCGCTGGTCAAAGGCAATCTATACCAGAGATAAACAGTGCACTCTGAATTCTTTCCCAAGGGAAACAGGAGCTAACAGTACTGAAACTACTGTACCAATAATCACATGGAACAAGCACTGAATACAATCCATGACAAGTGGTGGAAGCCAGGCTTCTTACCGCTGGAATGGGAAGTTACAGATAAACAAAAAGATTACAATATCCATGTCACAATGGATCAGGTTGGAGACATCATCATAAATTACCTCTAGCTGAATACTTTTAATGATAAGCTGGAATGCATGTATATATTTCCATTAGGTTTAAATGTCAGCTGAGTACATTAGGTCCTACATATCTGTTTTTAATATCATTCTCTAATAAAAGGGGAACAGGAAACTTCCCTGGTGGTCCAGTGGTAAAGAATCTGCCTACCAATGCAGGGAACACGGGTTTAATCCCCGGTCCTAGAAGATTCCACATGCCCAGGGGCAACAAGGCCTAGGTGCCACAACTGCTGAAGCCTGCAGGCTCTAGAGCCCAAGCTCCGGAACAAGAGAAGCCATTGCAGTGAGAAGCCCAGGCACAGCAAACAGAGAGTAGCCTGTGCTCACTGCAACTAGAGAAACCCTGAATGCAGCCACAAAGACTCAGCATAGCCAAAAATTAATTAAAAAAAAAATAACAGAAGCTCTTTGAAGAAATGACTGAGACTAGGACGAAGACAGTAACTATATGAGCCAGAATAATCTTAAAGTATGAGAAAGTAAAGAAACACAAAGTGAAGAAACCCACAAAGAGAAATGTTAAATGAAAACAAGAGGCAATGGAAGTAGCTCTCAAAAGCCAAAACAAGAACAAACTAAGTAACCTAATGTAGTGCTGGATTGTCACCAAAAGTTTAAATGAACTGTCAAGTTTTCCAAACTGATAAAAATAAATGATTACATAGTTTTATCTGTATACACCAGCAAGTAATATTCAGAAAAGGAATTTAAAAAACAATTCCCTTTCAATAATGTCAACATTAATAAAATAATTTTGAATAGATTTAATACGGTGCCAAGACTGGCACACTGGAAATTATACATCATTGCTGAAAAAAAATCCTAAATAAATGTAAAGATATTCCAGTGATGGAAACACTTAAGATGGCAATAATGTGTAATGCAGCTTCAATCTGAAATGAAGATTCAATATAAAGTTTCACTATGAATTTTAAAAGGTCTTTAGGAAGAAATACACAAGCTGACCCTAACATACATGTGGAATTAAAAGGGACTCCAAAGACCCAAAACAATCACATGAGTCTACAGTGCAAAGGTCCTCTGTGTGTGTGTTAAGTGGCTTCAGTTGTGTCTGACGCTTTGTGACCCTAGGGACTGTAGCCCACCAGGCTCCTCTGTATGGGGCATTATCCAAACAGGAATACTGGAGTGGATTGCCATGCCCTCCTCCAGGGGATTATCCTAAACCAAGGATCAAACTCTTACCTCTTCTGCTTTAGCAGGTAGGTTTTCACCACTAGTGCCACCCCAGGGCAAAGGTGCCTAAATGGAGATCAGGGAAACCCAGTTAAGAGAAGGGACTCAGTCAGGATCAGGAAAGATCCTGATAATTCATTCCTGGATACCAAGCCTCTTGGATGGGGAGGGGAAATATCATACAGGCCTACTCTAAGGCCTAGATGAAGACCAGATTTAAAGAAAAATACATCATTGCTGGTTTTCAGTCAAACAGACAGGTATCATGAAGGAAGGAACCCCTGGCCCTACAGGATTTGGCTGGGGACCAAGTCTGGGAAATTCTTATACATCAAGACATGGTTCTGAGCTGGATTTCCACAAACAAGAGTATCCCATGCAAAGGACAACCCTGCAGAGGTCTGCCCATCAGACACAGGAAGAGACTGGCTGCAGGCTCCCAACAGCTCAGCATTTACAAGTGACCTCCCAGGGCCTTTGCCAAACTTCAGGGGCACCTCTGGGTTCTTTTCTGACTCTCTTCTTGAAAAATGCACATTTCTTTTTAGAATGCCACAGTGGTAGAAAAATAGGCCTTCAATTTTTGGACCTCAATTTACAAAAACCTGAGAAGTTCTATGGGTTTTGTTTTTAAATTAAAGGACCACATAATTTAGAATTTTTAAACGTTCTAATTATTCAGTTCCAAGACACCAAACTCATTGCACAGAGTCTCTCCATTGAAAGGACCCTGTCAGCAGGACAGCCACTGATTCCACAATGAAAGAGCAGCAAAGTGCCCTCCTTCCTTCTCCTGGGCAACCAGGGTTTTAATCCATGCCACGCTAAGGTGCAATCCGTCCCTTTCCCATTCCATCAGGTGGCCAAGGGCTGGCAGGACTGCAAAGGTGCAGGAGGTAGAGCTGGGCCAGCTGGCTAGAATGGGGCTTGGAGGTCCCAGCAGGTGAAAGCACCATACAAGATAATTCCCTTGGACTTCCCACAGGCCAAAGGTGACTCAAACCAATCGCTCTCAGGTTCTGCTTGCAGAGACCTTGCTGGGGGCAGTAGGCTGCTTGGGAAAACCGTGCGAGACTGAGCTTTTTGCGAGGTGGTAGGCTTGGGAATGTCCTCAAAGCCTTTATCCCAACAGCGACCCTTCCCGCGACTGCCAGTTTAGGGTTAGGAAGCTTTGGGACTGTGCCAAGGAAGGGTGTAATACGTGGTTCCCTGCTCCACCCTCCGCTTACCTACGGTCCCCTTATCTGTGGTCCACAACACCCCACCCCCCACCCCCGCTCCGTGCAAGAAAATAGCGCTCCCAGCCGCTTGGCGCAGGCTCCCAAGACCCCTGCCAGCACGCCTGGGACCCAAGCTAAGAGCTGGGAGGAGGAGCGCAGGAGCGCGCCAGGTGCGCTCCGCCCTGACGCCCACCTCCGGAAGAGGCCCCAGGCCTCGCTGCTGCACCCAGGTGAGCCACAGCCAGTGCCGAGCAAATATTGCCCCGCCTGGGCCGCGTCCACGTGGAGCTGCAGATTCCTCACACTCGCGGGCCAGGGCGCCTGGAGCCCAGAGGCCCCTCTCCTGCAAGCGCCAGGGAGAAAGTGGCGCCCCTGCAACGCCACTAGCAATGCCGCCGTTCCCCAACTCCCGGTGCAAGGAGACCAAGCCAGGCTGGACTCACCAAGACCAATGCCGCCAAGAGGACTGCCTGGCGGACCCGGCTTGGGCCAGAGGGCGCTGCAAGTCCCTACAAACAATTCAAGGTTTTAAATGAAAAAAGGACTTGGGTAGACCCTTCTCCAAATAAGACGTGCAAATAGTCAACAAGCACATGAGAAGTTGAGGTGGATGGTGAGAATATGTGTACAACAATGTGATTGTAGTTAATGCCATAGAACTGTACATGTGAAATGGATTCCATGCTCAATGTTACCTATGTTTAATTGGAATGAAAAATGAAAGAAGCAATAATACAGGTTACAACATGGATGAACACTGAAGACATTAAGTCAAGTAAGTCACAGAAAAGGCCAACCGGGTCGTAATCATCCTGTGTGCTTTTAATCCACAAGATTATCATGGGGGTCACTATGTCTTGGGTGCTGTGGAAGACTTGGTCATAGTGGAAACTGGGATATCTGGAATCTAGTTTTCCACATCAAACCACCAAAAAACTGTTAGAATACATGAATTCAGTAACACTGCCAGGTACAAAAATCAATACACAAAAATCTGTTGTCTTTCTATACACTAATAAGGTGCCATTAGAAAGAGAAATTAAGCACTTCCCTGGTGGTTCAGTGGTTGAGAATCCACCTACCAATGCATAGGGCAACGAAGCACCTGTGCCAGAAATACTAGCACCTGCACTATGGAGCACATGCTTCTCACCTAGAGTGTGCCCCTCACACAGCTGGAGAACGCACACACACAAAGCCCAGCACGGCCAACAGATAAACAAAATGTTTTAAAAGAAAGAGAAACCAGGAAAACAATCCCATTTACAATTGTATCAGAAAATACCTTGGAATAAATTTAATTAAGAGGACTTCCCTGGTGGCCTAGTGGTTGACACTCCATGCTTCCAATGCAGGGGGCCTGGGTTCCATCCCTGGTCAGGAAACTTGGTCCCACATGCTGCAACTAAGACCCAGTGCAGCCAAATAAATAAATAAAAATAAATATATATTAAAAAAAAAAAAACACCTCAAAGCCCACAAGGCCTCCAGGCAGGGAAGAAGCCTTTTTAAAAATAAATAAATAAATTTAACTGAGGCCGTGAAAGCACACTAAAAACTCTAAGACAGGGATGAAAGAAACAAAACAGACACAAATAAATGAAAAACTATCCTGTGCTTAGGGACACAAAGAATACTGATAAATATTGTCAAGGAACCCAAGTTTAGTCACTCAGTTGTGTCCGACTCTTTGTGACCCCATGGGCTGCAGCACGCCAGACTTCCCTGTCCATCACCAACTCCCAGAGCCTGCTCAAACTCATGTCTATCAAGTCAGTGATGCCATCCAACCATCTCATCCTCTGTCGTCCCCTTCTCCTCCCACCTTCAATCTTTCCCAGCATCAGGGTCTTTTCTAATGAGTCAGTTTTTTGCATCAGGTGGCCAAAGTATTGGAGTTTCAGCTTCAGCATCAGTCCTTTGAATGAATACTCAGGACTGATCTCCTTTAGGATGAACTGCTTGTATCTCCTTGCTGTCCAAGGGACTCTTAAGAGTCTTCTCCAACACCACAGCTCAAAAGCATCAATTTTTTGGTGCTCAGCTTCTTTATAGTCCAACTCTCACATCCATAGATGACTATTGGAAAAACCATAGCTTTGACTAGACAGATCTTTGTTGGCAAAATTATGTATCTGCTTTTTAATATGCTGAGTTGGTCATAACTCTTCTTCCTAGGAGCAGGTGGCCTTTTAATTTCATGGCTGCAGTCATCACCTGCAGTGATTTTGGAGCCCAAGAAAAGAAAGTCTGTCACTGTTTCCATTGTTTCCCCATCTATTTGCCATTAAGTATTGGGACCAGATGCCATGACTTAGCTTTCAGAATGTTGAGTTTTAAGCCAACTTTTTCACTTTCCTCTTTCACTTTCATCAAGAGGCTCTTCAACTCCTCTTCACTTTCTGACATAAGGGTGGTGTCATCTGCATATCTGAGGTTAGTGATATTTCTCCTAGCAATCTTGATTCCAGCTTGTGCTTGATTCCAGCCCAGCATTTCTCATGATGCACTCTGCATATAAGTTAAATAAGCAGGGTGACAATATACAGCCTTGACATATTCCTTTCCCAATTTGGAACCAGTCTGTTGTTCCATGTCCAGTTCTATCTGTTGCTTCTTTACCTGCATACAGATTTCTCAGGAGACAGGTCAGGAACCCAAAGAAATATTCAAGTACAAAGCAAGCTTGGTCAAAGCTCCAATGGCATTTTCCACAGAAATAGAACAAACATTCTGAACACTTGTGTGGAAACACAAAAGACTCTGAATAGCCAAAAGCATCAAGAAAAGAGAGCAGACTGGAGGCATCTCCCTCCCAGACTTCACCTGATATGACATAGCTAATTCACCAAGAAAATGTGGAATTGGCACAAAAATGGACACAGGGGCCCAAGGAACAGAACAGAGAGCCCCAAAACAGCCCTAAGGGCTTGATGTCAGTTACTTCATAGAATGGAGCCAGAAACAGACAGTGGGGAAAGAACAGTCCCCTCAACAAACGGTGCTGGGAAAACTGGACACCACACACCAAAGAACACTGAGCTCTGTCTACACCAGGCACAAAAAGCCAGCTTTCCACATCAAGCCCTTCCTCTCCTGAGTCCTCTGAAAACAGACACCCTCAGCAGTCAGCCATGCAAAGGAACCTTCTCCTTTTTCCACTTTTCCTTCCACTTTTCCTCACCTCCTTCAGCAGCTCCAGCTCCCAAAAGTTCCTGAAGAGATCAGCTCCTGTCAGTGTGAACTGGATGCCACAAAGCCCCAAAGCTGAAGCCCCAATGGGTCCTGAGGAGACTGAGCTTCCATTACTGTCGACTCGCCACCCGCCCCAGGGTTTTCTTGAAGCCTGGCTGGCAGCAGGGACTCAGCCCCAAGCGTTCCACAAGCCAAAGCCCCAGCGAGTCCTGAGGAGACCGGGTTCCAGTCAGCTGTGCCTGCGCAAGGTCGGTGGGCAGAACACGTGCTCTGCCAGCTCAGGGAGGCGGGCTCTGCGTTCCCTGTCAGCCAATAGGAAAGTGCAGGCCGAGTTGCCCTCACAGTTCAGTGGAGGCCCTGCCGCGTGAGGGCAGTTCTACAGCATCCGTTAAACTGTGCAAATTCCAATTTAAATAGAGCCAAATATCCCAGGACTTCTCCAAAACAGATACGAAACACATCAGTGGAAGGAAACCATATGAAATGAAATGAAATGAAATGAAATGGCTATAAACATAAACTTTAGATTTTGCACCAAATTCACTCAAATTTATTCACAAACATTTAAAATGCAAAACTACCAAAATTATAGAGAAACATAGCAGAAAATCTACATGACCTTGCTTTGGTTTTCAGATCATAAGCTTTGAGTTTTGACACACACAAAAAGTGTACAAAAGAAATAAAAAATATTTTGGACTTTATAAATTTTAAGATATTTGTAAACTACATATCTAATAAACAATTTGGACTCAAAATAGACAAAGACTTCTAAAACAACCCCATAAAGCAATGGGTAAGGATCTGAACAGACACCTGTCCAAAAGACATATACAGATAGCAAAAATCATACAAAAATGTACTACTAGGAAATCACGAATTAAAATCATGAGATATCCCACCACACCTATTAGCTCTGCTAAGTTCCAAATATATGACAATATCAAGTGCTGGAGGGTAAGGAGCAACAGGAACCCTCCCTCACTGCTGGTGGGATGCATGTACAGTCACTCTGTAAGACAGCTGTGTGGTTTTTTTTTTTTTTTCCAAAGCTAAAGAAGTCTCACCTTGGTATCCAACAATCATCCTTTCAGTGTTTGCTCGACTGCTTTGAAAATACATCTCCAAGTTCAAACAAGGATGCAATTACGCACTGCATTACTATTCATAATAGCTAAAAACTTGAAGAAATCGGGATGTCCTTCAATGGATGAATGCAAGCAAAGTGGAGTACATCCATGTCAAGGCAACTAGAGTATGCTGCCCCAAAATATGACTCTCTGGCATAAGGACTATTTCAGTCTTTAAAAAGAAAGAAAGAAATCTCAGAAAATTGAGTAGTGATTGCCCTTTTGTGAAGGACATTTATAATAGAGAAATCTCCATATTTAAGGGCTGTCCCTCTTTGCACCAGAAAAAAAAAAAAAAGATTAAATCTTAAGTAGCTCTTATCAATGGCGAAGTCCTGACTTAAATCTGCAAAAAATCATATGCTTCTTTGCTGTTTGCAAGATAGCTGCCATAACTGGCTTCCCCCACCCCCAAGGTCTTTCTTCTGTTTGTATCTGAAGATGGTATTTGAGATGACAGTTTTGGACATTTCAGGGAGTGACTCAGTTTTCCTGGGTGACTCCCCTATATATAGGAGGTACACATGTTATTACACTTCTGTTTTTGTCCTGGTAATCTTTTTTTTTTTCCTTTGTTTTTTATTTTTTACAGGGGAAGTCTCAACTGAGAATCTAGAAGAGTAGAGGAAAAATTGCTTTTCTTCCCATACACATGCAATGAAATACTGCTTAGCAATAGAAAGGAATGAGCCATCAACTCATGGAAAGACAAGGATAAATCTTATCTGACATATATATTGTTAAGTGAAAGAATCCAGTCTCAAGAAGCTGAACACAATATGGTCACCTGTGCAGAAGCTTCCAAGCCAGTGTCCAGTGGGAGCTCTTGCCCTGCACATCGGTTTCAAGCCCACAGCTCAGATCAACTTCTAGAGACTCTGTGTGTTTTCCAAACACAAAACAAAGTCCTAACACGCTGTATGTCCACTGCGCATGAAAAGACACATCTTATCTGGCTCTGTATGCTGCTTCTTGGTCCCTTCTGACTGGACACCCAGTAGCCAGTGTCATTGAGTCATGACTCTCAGGTGGTGCCAGGCATGGGGGAATAAGAGCACACAGCCCAGGCCCACAAGAAAAGCAGATCATCCGTAAGGGCCCACTGTAACTACAGGGAACACTGCTCAACACTCGGAAATAATCCACAGGGGCAAAGCCTCTGAGAGAGACTAGATATGGGTCTATGAATGTCTTAATCTTGTTCTGTACATCTACAAAAAAACACAACATTGGAAATGAACTATATTCTAAATAAAATAACCATTAATCAGATAAATAAATTGAAATGCTGATTCCTTTTAAGCCTCAGTGACAATAAATGCTGCAGAGGGCCTGGAGAAAAGGGAACCCTCCTACACTGCTGGTAAAACAAACCACCTCCATACAATAAAGCTTAGATTCATATTTGACTTAATTACACAGTATGAGGTTATATGGACTTATGTATGAACCAAGGGTCTAACTATAGCAGAAAATGTGTGTTCAGTCACTAAGTCATATCTGACTCTTTGCGATTCCAGGCTTCTCTCTGTCCTTGGAATTTTCCAGGAAAGGATATTGGAGCAGGTTACCGTTTCCTACCCCAGGGGATCTTCCCAATCCAGGGATCAAACCCGTGTCTCTTGTGCTTCCTCCATTTGCAGGCAGATTCTTTACCACTGCACCACCCAGTAAGCTGCATAGCAGGCCATAGTGAGGGAAATTGTGCTATCCCATATCCCACTGGGTTGGGGTGGAGATGTATCAGGGGTAAACCTGATGGCATCCCAGACTAATGTCCAGTTTCTCACCATTAAAGCCTTTCTTGCCTCTGATGCCACCCAAGGTGCAATCAGAGTAACCTTCCAGAATGCCTCCCAAGCTAAGACAGCTAGGGGAAGCATTCATCTCCCGAGTGCCTGTGCTCAACCCTGAGTATATTCCTGACCACAATAAGACTGGTATGAACATAAAACCAAGATGTTCCTTCCGAGCATCACCACACCAGTAAAGTGATACAAGGAGATGATGAAGGGCTGGCCAGAGCCCCAAATCCGGAGAAAGTGATTTATCCTCGATTTATTGGTGCCAGTCTTTCCAATTCATTCCCACAGATTCCACAGAAAGAATATCTAAGGAGTTGGGAGAAAAGCCACTCGAGAGCCTCCTCTGGCCCATTAAGAGCTACCATTACCAAAGGAAGAAGCCCGTTGTACTCCCTATCTGAGTAACCTTTAACCCGAGACATGCTCCTAGAACTAGAGTTCCATCTACTTCCTGAACTTCCTACTCCTAGTGAGGCTAGGTGCTTCCTGACTACCAAAGCAAGTTTGGGACCTAAGTAACAGTACACAGTAACAACAAAGATCACAAGTCCCTTAAAAGCCTATGATCCGACAGATTAGGTTAGTAATTCTAATTACTAGGAAATTATGAAATGGACAAAGAGACCAGAAAGTTTGACTGAGAAAGGGGAGTTCAGTCCACACACTTCATCCATCTCTGGCCGCTGCCCTGAAGGAGACGTTGATGCCTGTTTACATTAGGACGTTGGTATAATCCCCCAACAGGGTTTCTGCCATAAGCTGTATGAGGTCACTGCAGAACCACAGATTAGGACAGAGCTCTTGCTTCGCACACGTGTGTCTCTTTCAATCAACCACACAACAAGCACACTGCAGAGTTAGTAAAGTACAGCAGAAAACGTGTTTGCTAGGAGAAAAAAGAACTAGAGCGCCAAGAGTCCTTACCTTGTCCTGAAGAATCACGAAAGAGCCACCAGGATGAAAGGTTGTTGCTGAACCATAAACGATACTGGGATTCTTGGCCTCTGGAGGAGAGGAATTCAATCCAGGGCCAGTGACAAGACTTGATCTCTTAAAGCTTTTGTGTGATAAAGTTTTATTAATAAAAAGAGATAGAGAAAGCTTCTTTTTTTAATTTATTTTTTAATTTAATTTTATTTTTTAACTTTACAATATTGTATTGGTTTAGCCATATATCAACATGAATCCGCCACAGGTATACACATGTTCCCCAGAAAGGGGCAGAAAGAGTGCCCCCTTGCTAGTCTTTAGCAGCGACTTCACTTTCACTTTTCACTTTCATGCATTGGAGAAGGAAATGGCAACCCACTCCAGTATTCTTGCCTGGAGAATCCCAGGGACGGGGGAGCCTGGTGGGCTGCCGTCTATGGGGTTGCACAGAGTCTGACACGACTGAAGTGATGTGGCAGCAGCATATACCTTTTAGCAGGCTGTTAATTAGAAAAAGGAAATGTCTCAAAACTCAGAGAGTGACACCAGGCCCCTCACCCACAACATGCATTTTGAGATAACGTTGAAATAAGCTGAGTCATCTCAAGCCATAAAACGATTTAAATGAATATTGAAGTGAAGTGAAATGAAGTCGCTCAGTTGTGTCTGACTCTTTGCAACCCCATGGACTGTAGCCCACCAGGCTGCTTCATCCATGGGATTTTCCAGGCAAGAATACTGGAGTGCGTTGCAATTTCCTTCCCCAGAATATTGAAGAAAGGCAGATTTCCAAGCAAATACATAGACTCATTATCATAAATTAGGAGAACTATTGTATGAGTAAAGCTCACTGGTGTGTTGAGCCATTATCAGTTCTGAGTTAGGTGGAACCGACTTGAAGAAAGACAGCGTCTAGGGTAAATACATAGTTTATTAACATAGCTTAAGAGAAACATTTCCATAAGAAAAACACATTGGTTAGCTCAAGGTTTCAGAAAAGTTAAGTTCATGTGCAATCAGATGTCATCATGGCAACACAGAATTTTATTTTATTTTTTTTTTATTTTACTAAATATCACTTTTAATGTTATAAGTTGACATAAATTTGAACAAAGGAAATCTCTTATGTTGATGGCTGTAAGGAATCACTTGCACATCCATTCTCACAGCCTTCCAAAATTAAAGGTACAACATGCAATATGAGATATATCATTGGAATCCATAATGGAATCCTCAAATGGTTCAATGGATGGCTTGAATTAATAAAAACATAGGGAAATTGTTCTTTAAAACCATGAATTCACAACTACAAAGCTTATTTTTGCTTTGCTATTATTAATACAATAAGAGGTTTGACTTTGACCTTGGAATCATAAACGGCAACACAGAATTTTAAAAGAAACCTCCTTTTAATTTTGTATAGAGAAGGGAAAAGAATCTGACACTTGTAATTTGCTTCCTTGTGACACTTTTGAGAGAGATAAAAAATGTTTCTGACACTTGCAGCCTATTTCCTCCCACTGCGGAGGAAATTTCCTTCCTAACCTTCCTGCCTGTTACCCTCTCAGTTTGTACCCTGTAAATTACGAATCCCCAAAATTTCTCACATGAAAGACTTGAGTTTCCTTCGATAGATCATATTTTTTGCAAAGAAGAAAAATTGTATTTCCCCTTTCTGGTTTGGATGCCTTCTACTGTCTATTTCATACTTAAATTGCACTGCCAAAGACCACTAGTGCTTTAGAAGATGAAGTTGAACGGTTCTGTGAAGACCTATAGAAGTCTTTTAGAACTAACACCAAAAAGAGGGGGGGGGCGGGAAAGATGTCCATTTCATCAAAAGGGACTGGAATGCAAAAGGAGGAAGTCAAGAGATACTTGGAGTAACAGGCAAGTTTGGCCTTGGAGTACAAAATGAAGCAGGGCAAAGTTTACCAGAGTATTTGCCAATAGAATGCACTTGTCATAGCAAACACCCTCTTCCAATAACACCAGAGAAGACTCTGTACACATGGACATCACCACATGGTCAACACCAAAATCAGATTGATTATATTCTTTGCAGCCGAAGATGGAGAAGCTCTATACAGTCAGCAAAAGCAAGACAGGGAGATGACTGTGGCTCACATCATGAATTCCTTGTTGAAAAATTCAGAGTTAAATTGAAGAAATTAGGGAAACCCAAAGACCACTCAGTTATGACCTAAATCAAATCCTTTACAATTATACAGTGGAAGTGACAAATAGATTCAAGGAATTAGATTTGATAGAGTACCTGAATAACTATGGACCAAGGTTCATGACACTGTACAGGAGAGGGTGATCAAGACCAACCCCAAGAAAAGTAAATGCAAAAAGGCAAAATGGTTGTCTGAGGAGGCCTTACAAATAGTTGAGAAAAGAAGACAAGTGAAAGGCAAAAGGAGAAAAGGAAAGATCAGAATGCGATGTTCCCAAGAATAGCAAGAAGAGATAAGAAAGCATTCTTAAGTGACCAAGGCAAAGAAATAGACCAAAATTAAAGAAAGCAAAGTGTAATATCACTTCCAGAAAATTAGAGATACCACGGGAACATGTCATGCAAAGATGGACACAATAAAGGACAGAAATGGTATGGACCTGACAGAAGCAGAAGATATTAGGAAGAGGCGGCATGAACACACACACACACACAAATACAGAAAAAGATCTTAATGGCCAAGATAACCACAATGGTGTGATTACTGACATACAGCCAGAACCCTGGAGTCCAAAGTCAAGTAGGCCTTAGGAGCATCACTAGGTACAAAGCTAGTGGGGGTGATGAAATTCCAGCTGAGCTATTTCAAATCTTAAAAGATGATGCTCTGAATGTGCTGCACTCAATACAGCAGCAAATTTGGAAAAATCCTAAGTGGCCACAGGACTGGAAGAGTTCAGTTTTCATTCCAATCCCAAAGAAGGCAATGCCAAAGAATGTAAAGAATGTTCAACCTATTGCAAAATTGCAATCATCTCACATGCTAGAAAAATAATGCTCAAAATTCTCCAAGCAAAGCTTCAACAGTGTGTGAACCAAGAACTTCCAGATGTTCAAGCTGGATTTAGAAAAGGTAAGTAAATATGAAATCAAATTGCCAACATCCATTGGATCATTGAAAAAGCAAGAAAGTTCCAGAGAAATGTCTACTTCTGCTTTATTGACTATGCCAAAGCCTTTGACTGTGTGGATCATAACAAACTGTGGAAATTTTTTAAAGAGATGGGAATACCAGACCAACTTACCTGCCTGCTGAGAAATATGTATGCAGGTCAAGAAGCAACAGTTAGAACTGGACATGGAACAATGGACTGATTCCAAATTGGGAAAGGAGTACATCAAGCCTGTATATTGCCATCCTGCTCATTTAAATTATATGCAGAGTACATCATGCAAAATGCTGGGCTGGATGAAGCACAAGCTGAAATCAAGATTGCCAGGAGAAATAGCAATAACCTCAGATACACAGAGGACATCACCCTTATGGCAGAGAGCAAAGAGGAATTGAAGAACCTCTTGATGAAAGTGAAAGAAGAGAGTGACAAAGCTAGCTTAAAACTCAACATTCAAAATACTAAGATCATGGCATCCAGTCCCATCACTTCACGGCATACAGATAGGGTAACAATAGAATCAGTGAAAGACTTAATTTTCTTCAGCTCCAAAATCACTGCATATGGTGACTGCAGCCATGAAATCGAAAGACGATTGCTCTTTGGAGAAAAGCTCTGACAATCCTAGACAGCGTATTAAAAAGCAGAGACATTACTTTGCCCATAAAGGTCTGTATGGTCAAAGCCATGGTTTGCCCAATAGTCATATAAGGATGTGAGAGTAGGACCATAAAGAAGGTTGAAAACCGAATTGTTGCTTTCGAACTGTGGGGCTCTTGAGAGTCCCTCAGACTGCAAGGACATTAAATCAGTCACTCCTAAAGAAAATCAGTCTCGAATATTCATTGAAAGGACTGATGACGAAGTTGAAGCTCCAATACTTTAGCCACCTGAAGGGAAGAGCCAAATCTTTGGAAAAGACCCTGATGCTGGGAAAGATAGAAGGCAGAAGGAGAAGGAGATGACAGAAGACCAGATGGTTGTATGGCATCAGTTTGAGCAATTCTGGGAGATGGTGAAAGACAGTGAAGCCTGGCATGCTGCAGTCCGTGGGGTCACAAAGAGTCAGACACAATGAGCGACTGAACAAAAATAACACCTAAAGAATTAATATGGTACATTTAGGACTCTCTTCATGAAATGGAATGGAGGAAAGGGTTTTTCATACACAGCAGTTTCCACTTCAGTCGATGTACTGGTGAGATCCCTGGGCTGAGGGAGAGCTGACCTGCCCCAAAGCTGCAGTGTTTATATCTCAGGAAGGAGTGGATCAGGGTCACATGGACAGGGTGTCAGTCAGAGATGGCGACACACATTGATCTTTTCCAGGAGAGATAATACCACTGATGGCACTGATGACAGCACTCACCACCCCAGGCAAACCCAGTGTAAAGTCCAGACATGCTGTGACGGTCGTCATCCCCAGTCTACATCATAACAGACGGAATGCAGGTGCTGAGGCCACAGCCTCAGGGCCCACAGTAAGACAGGGGAGCGGAGCACTGAGGAGCTTCCAGGAGCTATCTGTCCTCAGTCCTCGCTGGCCTTGGGGTCCTCAGTGTCCACCCTCAAGGAGGAGATCCTGAGGTTCACGTGTTCCTGCAGACACTCAATTGTGCACAGGAAAAGGCAGGACAGGCCACTGGGCAAGTCAGCCGTGCTGGGAAGACAAGCATCTTAGCAGAAATATCTACTTTGTCCACAAAATTAATGCTGTCCTTAATTACCGTGAAAAAACCACCTATAGAGATTCTTGAGGATATTTAAACTGTTTCAGGTGAAAGAATAGTCAAGAAAGCAAAGGGAAATATAAATGCTTTGGGAATCCTGATAAACATTAAATTGTACTCAACTCCATTTGAATTCAATGTGATTATTACATGTATATTTTTCTATAATATTTGCATATGGAGTGAGTAACATAAGCCAATCAGGAAAGAAAAATAAATAAGAGTTTGTGTCTGACAAATGGCTGGTATCTGAATGTGTGTTGGGCTTCTGAGGAGTAAAGGTAAACACCTCCAGGGAGTTAAAGTCTCTTCCCAAAATCTGCCATTGTTCCCTGACAGACTCTTTTTTTCTGACCAGCCCTCTCTCATCATTTCATTCCTCAACAGTCTTCCTGGTGTGGGGAGGGGGACCCCAGGAGGGGGCTGAGTTCTCTGAGGGCACAGTCAGCACCCCCTCACAGGGGGAGCCTCATAGACAGGATCTCTATTCACTGCTTTCTGCTTTTTATACAGAGGTCCCTCCCGTATGCAAATATCCACTCAGGTCACAGGGTAGAAACACAGCACCAGCTCACTTAAATTCAGGCTCCTCCTCAGGCTTGAAGAGACTTGCGGGAGTGGTGACTCTCATCTGCTCAAAGATGAACCCACTGTGGACCCTCCTCTTTGTGCTGTCAGCCCCCAGAGTTGAGTGTCTCTGGGTCAGACATGGGCACGTGGGGAAGCTGCATCTGAGTCCACGGGTCACCGTGCTTCTCTCTCTCCACAGGGGTCCTTGTCCCCGATGCAGCTGCAGGAGTCGGGCCCCAGCCTGGTGAAGCCCTCACAGACCCTTTCCTTCACCTGCACTGTGTCTGGATTCTCATTAACCAACAATGGTGTAGGCTGGGTCCGCCAGGCTCCACAAAAGGGATTGGAGTTGGTTGGTATCATATGTACAATATGATATATATATGATATGGAAGCACATACTACCACCCAGCCCTTAAGTCCAGGCTCAGCATCACCAGCGACATCTCCAAGAGCCTAGTCTCTTGTATTACTGAGCAGCGTGACAACTGAGGACACGGCCCTGTAGTACTGTGCAAAAGACACAGTGAGGGGAAGTCGGAGTGAGCCCAGACAAAAACCTCCCTGCGTAGGGGCCCATGACCACCAGGGGGCGCTCAAGACTCAGTTCAAAGCTGAGCTCAGGAACAGGTGCAGAAGAGGTGTTAGGTGGAGGGGGGCCTGGGGGGGATTCTCCTCAGAACCTGTTCTTTCCTCCTCCTGAACAGGGACTGCTCCACAAACCCTCTTGTGTGTCCTGACATTTCATCGTTCTGGTTTAAGTCACGCTCAGACAAGTGTGTGTGTGCGTATGTTTTAATTTTTCCTTGACCTAAGGATAGCTTTACACAAACACACACATATATAATATTCAACAGCTCAAGTTTTTTCTCCTTCATTTTTCATCTTTCTAAGGAACTCAGTAAAACACTTGACTGTCATGTTGATTTCAAAACGTGGAAACAAAACATGAGATATTTAAACATTTTAATCTTTGTTTTGTTTTTGTACATGAGGAAGGAAGAGACCCACCCTTCTTCTTTCTGTCAAATTGCACACTTAGAATCTGGAGCATGTGGTGTGTTAAAGACTCTAGTGTCAGAGTTCCCCAGTGCTGCGTATGCAATGATTCTCATCATTCACAGATTCTATACTGCAAATTCACCTACATGCTAGTTTTTTTAGCGTCTTAACATAAATACTGTCACTTTGTGTCCTTATATAGGCATTGACAGTTTGGCCAGTTCACTTCCTCACTCAACACACACACATTCCAGTGAGATCAATCGGGGTGATACCATCTCGCCTCAACGTCTCTGAAGTCCACACCCCATTCTGAGCTTCTGTCTGGATCATTCATAAGGGGAAATGCAGAGGTCCTCAGGTGGATTTGTCCGTGGGGTCAACGTGAAGCCCACCACCATCTGTCCTCTCTCCCATCACAGTGACCGTCACGGGAACAGGGAAAGGAAGCAGGAGCTGTGCTGGGCTCAGCCCTGAGGAAAGACCCAAGGCCTGAGAGGACAAGGGGCTGAGCTGAGATGGGCAAGGGGCAGGAGGTGGGGGCCATCAGGACAGAGACTCTGGGCTCAGAAAGGGGGACCTGCCCTGGGATCTAGTTCCAAGCCATCTGATAGACACACTGCTTTCCCACCCTTGCTTTCCAACCATGTAAATTCAGAAGGGATCCATGGGGACCCTGGGATGACCAGGGTGAGTATGACCACAGACTTTCTGTATTCACAGAAATAGAGTTCCTCAATGCAAATTCCTCTTCAAGCTCCAGGATAAAATCCACCCCTGAGCAGTGGGAGCTCACCCCTCTCTGCTCGCACAGTACGGAGGTCTCAGGGAAGGCAGGGTTGTGGTGTAGAAGATGAGGCTGTGGGGTCTTCTCCTCTGCCTGGTGACAGGTCCCCAAGATGAGGGTCTCAGGTACAGACATGGGTCTGTGGGGATAATTGGGACTGCAGGTGACTGACAGGGACTGATTCTCCTTGTCCCCCGTGTTCTGTCCCAGGTGCAGCTGCAGGAATCAGGCCCGGAACTGATAAAGTCTTCACAGACACTCTCCCTCACCTGTGCTGGTTCTGGTTACTCCATCACCAGTGATTATGGTAGGAACTGGATCCGCCAGGCCCCAGGGAAGGGTCTAGAGCAGATGGGATGCATGTATTATAATGGTGACACTTATTACAGCCCCTCCATCAAGAGTCACACCTCCATCTGCAGAGACACACCCAAGAACCAGTTCTCCCTGCAGCTGAGCTCTGTGCCCACAGAGGACACAGCCATGTGTTACTTGGCAAGAAACACAGTGAGGGGAAGTCAGTGTGAGCCCAGACACCAGCCACCCTCTGGGGGCTCCATGACCACCAGTGGGTGCTGGGACACACAATTGTGTGTTGCAGGACCAAGTGCAGATGGTGATTGACAGCTGGTCTCCTGTCAGGACCTGTAGCTTCCTCTCCTTGGAGCAGTTTTTCTGGGGAACTTCTCTGCATTCATGACTCTTAGTTACCTCCTCAGTCTCTGAGGCAGAATGGTGGTTGGGATAGGGGACCATATCCTCACTGCACGAAAGGCACGGTCTCTTAGGGTTGCTTCCTCTTGTCACTTAGGCCCTTTCTCTGGACATTTGGTGTAAGCTCGCTAAGTCCACAGGAGAGGCTCTGTGTGACTCAGCAGTGCGGCTCAGCACAGCAGGGCCAGTGAACGAGCTAGCCAGAGGTCAGCAGTGTAAGTGCAGCTGGACTCAGACAACAGAGGTGTATAAACCCAGAGCCAGGGAAGAACCCCCCTTGGTGGTGATAACTGAACTGACACCTCACTCACTGCATCAGCCATAGTTCTCTCCACGGAGACCCAGCGGGACCTCCACACCAGCCTGAGATAGAAGCTGAGTCTGCTGACACCACACACAGATGCAGAAAGATGAAAAGTTTGTGTTGTCTGTGTTCCTGCATCTACGTCTGTGGTGTCCTCAGACTCACCTTCTACATCAACCTGGGTTGGGGGTCCCACTGAATTTCCATGGAGAAAACTATGAATAATGCTCTGAGTGTGGTGTCAGCTCTTTGAGCACCACTGAGGGGCATTCCTCCCTTCACTAACTGACAGGCTCTAGTAGGTGCAGTAGCTTCTGTCTTTTGGGTGGTGGTACAGATAGAGAACACATACTAAAGGGAAGCTTGTACTTGAAAAGCAATTCTTACTTGATATTCTCAGCTTTATTAAGGTATGAATAAAGTCATCTTGTCTATAGCTTTCATTAAAAACTGTTAAAATGAAAAAAAAAATTTAATTGTAGCCTCTCCCTATGCCTCTCCCTTTTTTCTAAAGTGTAATTTATAGGAAATGTATTCATGACTCATAAGTGATATTTATATTACAACTCTGTCTTCTTTTAAGCTAATAGGTCAAGAGCTATTGTTAGAAGGAAGGTAGAAATGGTACTCCAATAAACAATCTGAGAAGTCTGTACAGGAAATAGTAGTACACAAAGAAGCTTGCACATCCCAGTTGCTCAATGAAATATAAATTTCTCATGATGCATGTGTGAAAATAATTACAGTTATTTATAAGAGGGATAGAAATAATGAGAAAAGAAATAATATAAGTATTACTCAATTACACAATTTCATTGTTTCGTATTGAGAAAATGAATGAATACTGAAGAGACAGAGAACAATAACTATAATTGAATGTGAGATTAACAAAAAGCAAGTTTTATAGTAAGAGGAATTTTTCCAAGGGAAAGAGCAAGGCTCCTTTGTTGGAAAATGGGCCACTCCCTCAGAAGACATATCTAGACAGAAATCATATACGCACTGATTACCCTTTTGATCTCTAATTGTTTTGCTAATGTATTTTCAAAGAATATAGGTGGGGGAGATGATTAAACAGCTTTAGAAATAACATATACCTATTCTGAATCTAAACATGTTTTATTATTTCTGTAATCACTTCTTTTTTTACAATGTATATTTCATCCCCATGACTTACTTGTTTTGTAAGTTTATGCCTCTTAATCTCCCTCACCTGCTCATTCATCTACCCATCACCTCCCACTCCAGCAGCCACCTGTTTCTTCTCTGTGTATATGATGGTTTCTGTTTTGAGTGTCATTTGTTTTGCTTTTTAGATTCCACATATAAGTAAAACCATACACTATTAAAAAAAAAGGTATGACCCACGAGAAGTTTATACAAGAAAAAACTCTTTCAATGAGAGAGCACAATATATCTAAGGAATACACAGAATATTCCCTGATGAATAACGAAGCCACTGTGAGCACCGTCTCGGTGTTCAGCCATGTCTCCTCACTGTCTCACATAAGAAACGTTACCTTTTAGCTCATGGAACTTCATGATTTTAAATCACTTTTGTCCTAATGCCTGCATGCTAGTCACTTTATTTGTGCCTGACTCTTTACCACCCAGGGGACTGTAGCCTGTTAGGCTCCTCTGTCCATGAAATTCTCCAGGCAAGAATACTGGAGAGGGTTGCCATGCCCTCCTCCAGGGCATCTTCCTGACCCAGGGTCAAACCCATATCTCTTGCATCTGCAGCATTGGCAGGTGGGTTCTTTACCACAACAGCCACTTTTAGATAATTATGCGAAGCTCTTTCAGCAGAAACCAAACAAAGACAAATTGAATGGAGTAGACAATGAGAAAGTGAAAGTCTCTCAGTTGTTTCCGACTCTGTGACCCCATGGACTACAGGCCAGAATACTGCAGTGGGCAGCCTTTCCCTTCTCCATGGGTCTTCCCAACCCAGGAATCAAATCCAGGTCTCCCGCATTGCAGGAAGATTCTTTGCCAGCTGAGCCACAGGAAGCCCAAGAATACTGGAGTGGGTAGCCTATCTCTTCTCCAAGGGATCTTTCGGACCCAGGAATCAAACCAGGGTGTCCTGCATTGCAGGCAGATTCTTTATCTACTGAGATATCAGGGAAGCCCAAACAATGAGAAATATCACAACCTGATGAAACAAGGAGCTCAGGTGTGAGTGGTTCCAGGCTTGGGGAATTCAGCAGTTGATGTACCTAGAGAGAGTGTTTGAACAACCTTCCACGTGGCAAACCCACATGTCAGCCCCACCGCCAGGTGACCCACATCATGTACAGAGGTGATGACTGCAATCCCAGGTCATGGAAAGGCTCACTGAAAGATGCAGACATGGAAAGGGACTGAGAGAAGGGGGATGGCTCCTCTGAAATTACCTCAGGAACCAGGAATCCCCATGAGACGCTTTGCCCTGCCTTCTGCCTAGAACTGGGTCACCAGGGACATGACAATCACCTCACTGTGGTGCTTTCTGAATTCCAGCCTCTTGGAATCTTACCCTAAATGTAAGTGTCCTTCTCTGTCCTTAACTACAACAGTAGTCAAGTCTGTCCAGGCTCCTCTGACTCTTAGTGACATTAGATGTCTCCTTCTCCTCACGGGTCAAGGAAGAACTCTGCCAGTACCTGCTGGTTCCTGCATCAAATGGTGGAGTATATGAAAACTGACATTTCCATCCATAACGCAGGGAAATTCTCAACACCAAAACTTTCCCTGGACCTAAGAGAGTCCTAACATTGCAGGGGGATCCCCCAGCATAAAACCAGAGAGTTGGGCAATCCACAGTCCACGTGAGACCTGCCCACGGATGTGAAGCTTCAGGAGGAGCACCTTAAGGGTAATTACTACCAATTCCTGCAGGGCCAGCAATTACCACTGTGAGGATGAGAGATCCTTGGGGCCACACTCCATGGTTTGTGGGATATAACTCCACAAACATCCAGGTCTTCAAGGTGAGTGTTCATATTTATCCCTTCAGGACACCTGACGGACGAGGGGAAGGCCAACGCTGAGAAATGTTAACACCTACCCAGAAGGTTCATCAGGCAGACCCTCCATAAAGAGCTATTTCCACAGCTTCTCTTAAGAGATGAACAGAAATTTTTATCTACTGCAGACCTACAGAGGGGGCAGATCTCATGGTTAAGAAAAGAGACTGGACCGGTGCACTGCAGCCCAAGAGGGAGTAGAAGGAGGATGGGCCAATACTGGAGACCCTGGAGACAAACACAACCCAGACCAGCTCCCCTGAGTCATGGGTGTTCAACCTCAACAATGCTGGATGGCTCTAACCACATATGACCCCCAGGGACCTGGCAGAGGATTGACACTTAACAAGCTACGATATGCAGCCTCTTTGAGGAGGGGAGCTAGTGTGCAGAGACCACAGCCAGACAACCATCAGGAGCCAGGGTGCTGAGGCTCTGGTACCCACGGCTGGAGACCAGGCTTGGAGCACCTCACTACTGACCTCAAACTGCTCTCTCCTGCCTGATCAACATGGCCAGAATCCCTCTCCTGCTCTTGGGTATCTGACATGCTCAGGAATATTTATGAAGGTTCCATCAGAGACTCAGAACAGGGGGGAGAAGTAGGTTTGTCACAGGGTCCTGCTGGAGGAGACGTGGCTGACTCAGCAGTGGGTTTGTCTCCCCACTGACGCCAGGTCCTGAGGTCCTCAGGAAGGTGGTTAGGAGGGACAGTGAGAAGCAGGATGGAGCCTGAGGATGGATGCACCCTGAGGCCGTCCTGCTGAAGAGATGTCCTGCTGGGGGACATGCATATGGCTGACCGAGCTTCTCTGCAGGGTGCTGTTGTGGCAACCCACTCCAGTGTTCCTCCCCGGAGAATCCCACGGACAGAGGAGTCTGGTGGACTACAGTCTGTGGGGTCTCAAAGGGTCAGACACGACTGAGGTGACTAAGCATGCTCACCACCCCATTCCCTGGGTGAGCACTCTCTCAGGCCAGCCTCCCCTGAGTCAGCTGACAAGGGCCCTGCCTCAACCTCCTCCAGTGTCTCAGGTGTCTCCTCTCACAGGTGTGGGCACTAGGAGCCCCTCAGGTGTTTGTGCTGTGAATTGTCAGGGGTGACTGCATTGGTATCTGACAAGGGGGCTCATCTGGACCTTCTTGTGGGGCCCCTGCAGGGTCCAGGTGCTGCAAGAACAGGTGAGCCCAGGAGTGAATGGTAGGTGGAGCAGGCATCGAGCCCCATGCTTCTGCATGCAGCTATCCTGTGACATGATATTAGCCCATGGGGGGCTGCTACTGCCCAGGAGCATGTGGGGAGGAGTCCATGAGTCTCAGAGATGGAGCCTTCTCTTTTCACTGAAAATAACTAGCAGGACAAGGACTGGTGACGTTTAATATTGGGGCCTGTTGGGAATACACAGCTCGGTGAGGCCATGAGAAGTACATGTGTATATGTCTGTGATTGTGTGTGTTAGTGTCTGAGTGTGTGTAAGTGTGCATGTGAGTGTGTGGTTGTATATGTGTGTGCATGTTTTTGTGTGTGTATACATGAGTGTTTGTATGTGTGTGTATGTGAGTGTGTGTATGTAAGTATGAGGGTGTGTATGTGCGCATCTGAGTGTGTGAATGTGTGTGATTGGGTTTGTGTGTGTATGTGTGAGTATGAAATTGTGTATGAGTGTGTGTGTCTATATGTCTGTGTGACAGGTGTGTGTGTGTGTGACAGGTGTATGTGTAACAGGTGTGTGTGTGTTTCTGTATGTCTGTGTGACAGGTGTGTGTGTGTGTCAGGTGTGTGTGTGTATGTGAGACAGGTTACGTGTGTGTGTGCGTGTGAATACCCAGTGGTTGCTGACTTTGGCGAAACACACTGATTAGAGGTGAAGATGTCTCTATGGCACTAAAGGCTGGTTCACGATGGGGACTGTGTCCTCTGGGGCAGGTCCCTCAGTGGAAGAGCTCTGTGTACACAGGTGTCAGGGACTTGGCAGGACACAGGCCCTCAAACAAGCATGAGGACATGGACACACACCCACTGAGCGTGATCATGGGTCATAAGACTACTCCTTCCTAATATCGCCCATGTATTGAGTGTAAAGTTTTCAGCATGCAGGTGATCTGAGATGTCCTAGGTTAAATACAGATATTCTGAGCCCTGAGAACATCACCCAGAGCAACACCGGCTCTGCACAGCAGACCTGGGAGCACAGCAGACCTGGGAGCACAGCCCTCACCAGGGACTGGAGCTGGAGAGTCCTCCTCCTGGTGGCCTTGGTTCCAGGTCAGGGTCATCCCAGTGCTGCAGTGAAGGAAGGGACAGGGTCCAGTCAAGGGGCTTCATGCACTTTTGTCCCCTGTCCTCCCAGTGTGCACTCCCAGGTACAGTTGGGGCTGAGCTAAGGAAGCCTGGGGCCTCAGTGAAGGTGTCCTGCAAGGCTTCTGGATACACCTTCACCAACTACTACATGCACTGGGTGTGACAGGACCCTCAGCAATGGCTTGAATGGATGGACAGATTGACAGCAAAGATGGTGGAGCAAAGTATGCACAGAAGTTCCAGGGCAGAGTCACGTTGGCTGCAGACACGTCCACCAGCACCGCCTACATGGAGCTGAGCAGTCTGAGGTCTGAGGACACGGCTGTTATTACTGTGTGAAACACACAGTGTGAAAACCCACATCCTGAGGGTGTCAGAAACCCTGAGGGGCAGGGAGGCTGTGCTGGGGCTGATGATGACAGGGATGATTGGGTTGGGGTCCTGAGAAAAGTGGATACAAACATGTGTTCACTGTTACAGGAGTGTGTTCACCGTCAGAGGAGTGTGCTCACTCTCAGGGAAGTGTGTTCACTGTCATAGGAGTGCGTTCACTGTCAGAATTTGTGTTCACTGTCAAAGGAGTTGTGTGTTCACTCTCAGAGGACTGTGTTCCATCAGAGGAATGTGTTCACTCATACAGGAGTGTGTTCCCTATCTGAGGAGTGTGTTTGCTGTAACAGGCTTGTGTTCACTGTCAGAAGTGTGTTTTCCCTGTCAGAGGAGTGTGCTCAATGTTGCAGGAGTGTGTTCACTGTTAGAGAACTGTCGTCTCTGTCTGAAGAGTGTTTTCACTGTTAGAGGAGTGTGTTCACTGTTTAGGAGTGTGTTCCCTGTCAGAGAGTGTGTTCACTCTCACTGGATTGTGTTCAATGTCAAGGAGTGTGTTCACTGTTACCAGAGTGTGTTTCCTGTCAGAGGAGTGTGTTCATTGTTAGAGGAGTGTGCTCACTGATGAAGGAGTGTTCCCTGTCAATCAGAGGAGTCTGTTCACTTTTATAGGAATGTTTGCACTGTCAGAGGAGTTTGTTCACCATTACAGGAGTGTGTTCACTCTCAGAGGAATGTGTTCACTGTTATGGGAGTGTGTTCCCTGTCAGAGGAATGTGTTCCCTGTCAGGAGTATGTTCATTTTTAGAGGAGTGTTCATTGTTAGAGGAGTGTGCTCACTGTTGCAGAAGTGTGTTCAATGTCAGAGGAGTCTGTTCACTTTTATAAGAATGTGTGCACTGTCAGAGGAGTTTGTTCACCATTACAGGAGTGTGTTCACTGTCAGAGGCGTGTGTTAACTGTCAGAGGCGTGTGTTCACTGTTACAGGAATGTTTCCCATACAATAGATACTCTGTCAGAGGAGTGTGTTCCATACACTAAGCACTCTGTTGGAGGAGTGTGTTGTGTACAATACACACTCAGTCAGAGGAGTGTGTTACGTACAATACACATTGTGTCAGAAGAGTGTTCTGTACAATAAGCACTGTGTCAGAGGATTGTGTTCCGTACAGTAAAGATTCTGTAAGCAAAATATCAGCACTGAGGGGGAAGCGTCAGTGCACTCTACGGACACAAGCCCCTGTGGGGTCTCTGTGTGGACCTGAGTCTTTGCCTTAGAGCCACGGCTCCATCCCACATGAAGTCCACCTTCATCTCCATGCAGATGTATTAAGACGTCTGCAGGTGGTTGAGCCTTTTGCAGCCCTGCCCAGGAGTGAACAGCCCTCTTGTTCTATGTCATGTCCAGGACCTGGTATGTTGGGATCTGGGTTCCAGTTATTCTAACTGTGCAGTGGTACCTCACGATCCTTTAAGCATGCAGTCCCTGGTGGCTTGTGATGTGGAAGGTCTTTCCAAGTGCTCACGTGTCAGCTGTCCATCTTTGGAGGCAAGTTCAGACTTCACCCATTTTTCATTGGGTTGCTTACCTTCTGTTGTTCAGTTATGAGTGTTCACATGCATTCATAGCACAAAGTTCTTACCAAATATGCTATTTATAAATGTATCTTTCCAGCCTGTGGCTTGCCGTTAGATTCCCTTAACAGTGAGTTCAGAAAACAAGTGTTTTTCATTGTGATGCTCTCCAATTTTGGAGAAGGCAATGGCACCCCACTCCAGTACTCTTGCCTGGAAAATCCCATGAACGGAGGAGCCTGGTAGGCTGCAGTCCAGGGGGTCACTAAGAGTCGGACATAACTGACTTTCACTTTTCACTTTCATGCATTGGAGAAGGAAATGGCAACCCGCTCCAGTGTTCTTGCCTGGAGAATCCCAGGGACAGGGGAGCCTGGTGGGCTGCCATCTATGGGGTCGCACAGAGTCAGACAGGACTGAAGTGACTTAGCAGCAGCAGCAGCAGAAGTTTTCCAAGTGCAGCCCCACCCCTCCCTCAACAGATGGGGCTGAAGAGTTGGGAAAATCAGGAACATGGAAGGAACATGGAATTCTTCTCCATGGGATTTCGGTCTCTTCTCCCCCACATGCTTTATTCTCGTCAATCATGTATTGAAACCAGTACTAATGGATGTTTATTCTGTACTTTGAATTAAAATAGACATAATGTTTTAATTTTGTTCAAATTGTTCCACTTTTAGCCTGGGGTTGGCTAAGCTTTGGGGTTGGTGCTTGTAGCCCTTTGAAATTCCTGAGTGGTTTTGTGTCTTGGAAGACTCCATAGGCTGTGGGACTACACACAGACTGCCCCAGTGTTGTCTTGCACACTCCCTCTCCCAGCCCTGGAATTAGCCATTTCTCTAAGCAATTCTGCTTTCTTCAGGTGTGAGAAGTTATTAGAAACCAGGAGTTTCAGGATAGTTGTTCTCATGCACCTGGGCTGACTATGGCTGCTTGGCTAGCAGAGCAAGGAAGCGTGTGACAGTGTCCTGCACCAGATACACTCTGGGGTCTAGCAGGATTTCTGGATCTGGTCTTCTCTGCCAGTATTAGACCGAACTTGCAAACACAGTGGTGCATCCACCCCCACCCCAAAGCTCCACGGGCCTCTCTAGCCTTCCTCCCTGGCATCCGGAACTGCCCACCCAACATCGAGAAGCCTGGTTCCCATCATATGCCATCTGGCACCTAGTGCTCGGGTCCCAGTATGCACATGCAGTGTTCTGGGTGGTCAGCACTGTCCGTGTGGACACACATGGTCACTGTCGAGGCTCAGCCCCGGTGAGCACTCCTCCACCCTCACCCTGACAGACCCCACATGTTGGGAAAGTTCCCACAGATCCCACCACATTCAGTATGCTCTTGTAAGCTGTATAATGTCACTAGACATTTTTTACAGTCTGTACTTCATCCTGAGAATCAGGACCTCCTAAATGATGTTTTACACGTGCGCATTAACTTTCATCCGTTATGCCATCAAGCTCAGTGACTTTTAACAAGGGCATAATATCGTGGGTCCACCATCCCAGGTCATACAGGATAGCTTCACCAGCCCTAAAAGTCACCTGGGCTTCATCTGTTCAATGGCCTCCCTTGAATTCCTGGATCTGCTGACAGGTTTGTCCTGTGTGTGTGTGTATGGGTGTTCAGTTGAGTCTGACTTGTTCAGACCCCATGGACTGCAGCCCACCAGGCTTCTGTGTCCGTGGGATTTTTCCAGGCAAGAGTACTGGAGGGGGTTGCCATTTCCTCCCTCAGAGGATCTTCCCCACCCAGGGATTGAACCTGTGTTTCCCAAGTCTCTTGTGTCTCCTACATTAGAAGCAGACTCTTTACCACAGCACCACCTGGGAAGCCCTGCCCTAACTGTAGTTTCCCCTTTCCAGAATGGCCTATAAATGAAGTCACACAACATGTAGGCCTTTAAGACTGCTTTCTTTCACTTCGCCATTTGCATTTAAGGTTCATTCACACCAGCCATGGACAGTCCAGAAAGGAAATTAAGAAAGTATTCCATTTAAAATTGCATCTAAAAGAATTAAATGCCTAGCAATAAATTTAACCAAGGAGAGGAGAGACATGTGCACTGAAAACCACAAAACCTAAGACAAAATATAAAACATGGAAAGAAATGAGACTCCATGCGTGTTCAGTTGTAGCTGGCTCTTTGAGATGCCATGGACTGTAGCCCACCAGGCTTCTCTGTCCATGGGATTTTTCAGGCAAGAACACTGGAGTGGGTTGCCATTTCCTCAGGCAGGGCATCTTCCTGACCCAGGCACCCTATTTCTCCTGACAGTCTTGACTGCAGCCCAGGCCCCGTGGAGCCTCCCCTCCTGTGTCTCCTGCACTGATGGGCGGGGTCTTTGCCGCGCACATCACCTGGTGCACACACATCTGAGCTCACAGATGGAACAGCTTCTCCACATTGTAGGACAGCAAGGCTTACCCGAGTCACTAACACGACCAGTGAGGAGCAGAAAGCCACTGAGTAAGAGGGCAGGGTTTCCCTTAGAGCTGATGGGAGCCCTCAGGACCCGGAGCGAGGAAGTGGCTGCTCAACTGTTTGGTGTCAAATGGTTAGTTTCATGACATGTGAAGTTTCCATCCACTAAAAAGAAAAGATTCCTAGATGACCCTTGAGGGTTCCATAGCTCGTTCTTCTATTCTTCCCATGCACGTGAGGACCACGGGCGGCCCACTCTTCCTCTGGGGGAAAGGACACCGTGCTTGCCTGCAGTTCCAGCAGTCATGGATGAGGCTGCTCCAGCCGTTCGTGTGCAGTCCTGTGTGGATGTGTTTCAGTTGACTCAGAGGCACCTAGAAGCATGCTTGCCGATCTTAGGAGAAACCTGCGGATATTGCTCAGTTGCTAAGTCGGCTCCATGAACTGCAGCACGCAGGGCCGCTTGTCCTCCACTGCTGCTGCTAAATCACTTCAGTCGAGTCCGACTCTGTACGACCCCATAGACGGCAGCCCAGCAGGCTCCCTCGTCCCTGGGATTCTCCAGGCAAAAACACAGGAGTGGGTTACCAATTCCTTCTCCAATGCATGAAAGTAAAAACTGAAATTGAAGTCACTCAGTTGTGTCCAACTCCTAGCGACCCCATGGACTGAATCCCACCAGGCTCCTCCATCCATGGGATTTTCCAGGCAAGAGTATTGGAGTGGGTTGCCATTGCCTTCTCCAACTACCTCCTGGAGTTTGCTCAAACTCAGGTCCATTGAGTTGGTGATGCTATCTAACCACCTCATTCTCTGCCGTCCCCTTCTTCTGGCCTCAATCTTTCTCAGGATCTGGATCTTTTCCAATGAGTCACCTCTTCACATCAGGTGGCTAAAGTAGCAGAGCTTCAGCATCATCCCTTCCAATGAATTTCCAGGGTTGATTTCCTTTAGAATTGACTGGTTTGATATCCCTGCTGTCCTAGACACTCTCAAGAGTCTTCTCCAGCAGCACAATTCGAAAGCATCAATTCTTTGGTGCTCAGCCTTCTTTATGGAAAATGGTAACCCACTCCAAGGTTCTTCCAAGATAACCTCACAAATGGTATGAAAAGTGTAAAATTATGTTACCTTTCTTCAAAACTGCCACACTGCCTGCCGAGGTGACTGGATCAACCTTCTTTCCACCAACAATGATGAGCTTTTCCATTGTCCTCCTCACTGATCAACAGTAGGCATTGCAAGACTGGTGGGTTTTAGCCATTTTAACCGTATGGCTAAACATTGGCCCTGCGTGTGAGGAGAGCTCCTAGGGAGGGTCTGGATTTTCTCTGGTCCTGATGCTCTCAGACATCTCCCCTCCATACCTGTGGGGACGGACCCTCACTCTCCTGAAAATCCACTGCACTGTGACCTTCACAGAAGGGGAGTGGTCCCACAGAGAGCACAGGTCTCATTACAAGCATGGGGTTCCAGACCCCCGGCCCACCATATAAGCTCTGTCTCACACACACCAGAGTGGGCCGAGAGGCCCTCCCTGCCCCAAGGGCCCCTCCACGATGCTCACAGGTCATGCTGTCACCTCAGTAGCAGCCCGGGTGGTGGGACGATGGAAGGATGATGAAGCCCCCTCTGCCTTTGGAAATGCATCTGATGCAACATGCAAGTGTCTCTGTTCCCAGTGTGCTGTCCTGTGGAAGCTGGAGAGGCCAGCTCAGGGTGAGTGTGTGAGATGCGCCCCGATAGACCTCCATCCTCCTCCACTCCGGCTCTGGCCATGTCCAGAGAAAAGGCTGGAGGTCAGTGGGTGGCAGAACCGCATGGCCAACCCCGGCTGGCAGAGGCGGTGGCCGCAGGAGTCCTGGAACAACATCCACTTCTTGGAAATGTCCCATTACACTCTCTCCTTTTCTGTCAGGAAGCGGGCAGGCCGCTCTGTGGGTGTCCCCATGGCCCTGCCTCAATGGGCCAGGCCAGGATCCCCACGAGGCCACCCCAGCACCTGTGCACTCCCCACACTGCATCTGCTCCCTGACGACGCCTCACACACAGCATCTCTGTTCAGGGGGCAGGTGACCGGGGGCAAGCCCTCTGGGCCAGCACTTTGGTCCTTGTAGGTCAGGAGCACCCTCTTGATCACCCCCTCTGGGGAGGGGGACCAGCTCCCTTGTACAGGATTCCTTCTAGCCCAAGAAAGGATCTACAGGACTATTCCCCTACCCGACCTCACCCCAGCACCCCAACTTCTGAATAACAACAGCTTCTGTAAACCACGTGTGCAGGGGACATAGGAGCTGGTGATGCCCCTGGTGGCCACACGCGTGTGCTCCACGTGTTCTCCACACCAAGTCCTGAGGTCCCCCCCATTGCTGCGGGGCCCCCTCTGCCAGAGGGAAGGGGACCCTGTGTGTGGCAGCTGCAGATCTGGCTTAGGCGCTGCCCTGCTGTGGGGCCCTCAGAAATCCCAGGGGTCCCTGGCCTTTACTGGCTCTCCTGCCACCTGTGGGCATGTGATGTTTGCCTCCTTCTAAGGTTGTGCCTGTTTCCTCCCCAGCCCACACTCAGGAGGCTGACACGACCTCAAGAGACCCATGGAGCCAACTGGGCTGCTAAATACAGCCAGAATGAATACCGATCCTTTTCACACCCAACTCGAGAGCTGCCCTTATCCCTGCTGGAGACTATTGGTCAGCAGGTGTCCTCCCACACTCTGAAGAAGACAGGGTGTAGGTACAGAAGGGTGGAAATAGTGGCCGGGTACATCACATCTAAGCCGAGTGAACTTCCTGAGACTCCTGTCTTCTGTTGTTGTCTCTGGGGCTGATGCTCCACACGGAGCACCATCCAGATGGGGAAGATGGAGACCCTGTGGACAGTAGGAGCCAGGCTCCACGGCATCGGCAGCCTCTTTCCCATTGACAGCTCATCTCCAATTGCACATCTCAGGGACTCGGAATACCTCAGGGCTGAAAAGCACTGTTGACCCAGTTATCACCACAGAACTTCCCAGGAGCACAGGGCTGCCAGAGCCCACACAATGCACACCCTGTGTTCCTGCAACCAAAAGCACCACGCCCAGAAATCAGAGACACACCTTCCTGGGACATCGTCCGTGACACACGCCTCCCCAGTGACAGCCGCTGCTGCACAGGGCTGAAGGCAGATGCAGTGCTCTATCCTCCACAGTATCCAGCAGGTAAAAGCAAACACCTTCCCCGCCTGCAGGAAGTACTCCCTCTGACCATTTCTGCAAATGGTGAAGAGGACCTGAAGGAGTCTGTGACTCCCCCAGGATGACAGCAGGCACTGACACTGAACACAGAGCCAAGAGGAAGGGGTCAGGCCTGCCAAGCAGCAGGGCCCAGAGACATCCCGGATCCCACGCTCCTTCCACTCTGCTCGCCTCACCACAGGCCGATCTGCCGAGGGCCAGGAGTCGGGGCCACGAGTAGCGGCCTTACTGGCAGAGCCAACAGACAGAGCAGAGGGCCGACGAGAGTCCTCCCGAACCATGTGGCCTGGAGTTTGACTCCTGTTTCTCTTACAGTGTGGAGACTGGGAGGTGAGGAGGTCGGGTGCTAAAGTGCTAAAGGCCACAGGCTGCTGCAGACACTTCGTGCTTCCAGCCAGATTCTGCATGGAGGGCTCAGGTTCTCATCCCCTGCAGCCATGCCCAGCAGGGCTTGACCAAGGGTTTCCTGTGAGCTGACTCTCAGGCAAGGGGCCAGGGTTCAGGAGACAGCCACTGCATACACCTTGGGCCACCTCCCTGTAGCGAGCAGCTTGCAGTCAAGGCAACAGAACACAGATGTGAAAGGGAAGGAGCCAGATCCGACCTGAGTCAGACGTGTTCTCTCCCAAGACAAGAAGGCAAAAAGAGAAACAGACCAATGAGCAAAATGCAGCAGAGGGCACCCTCTGTTGATACAGAGTTCTCATATTATGGATGAAAGCGAAATCTTGCTTTTGATTCTGCCCTGTGAGTGAGTTTCTGTCCTCTGTGGATGGCTACAAAGTGGTGTAAAACTGCCTGAAATACTTCCTCGCTCCCCTTGGGTACCATGAGGCCCCCTGGGTCCACAGAGGCACAGGCGAGAACCATCCCCTGCCGGGAAAGACCCACACAGAAGGACACGAAGGTCACCCGGGGGCTCACAGTCAGACCTGATTTCTGGTCTCACCAGCCAGGGTCAGCAAGAATCACAGAGAGTGTCCCAGAGGAGAGTGGGGAGCCAGCTCCTCAGGGGGCCTAAACGACGCTTCCAAGCAAAAATCAAGAGGAACACGTGGTTTGCAAGTGACCTACCTGCTAATCGGGATGAGACACACGCAATTATGAGCTTCTAAAACATTTTCAACACCTACAAATGTTAAGTGATGTGAGCAGTGTCTGGTTCCAATCGCCAAAGTAGCAGGAAGTGGTGCTCACAGGGAGGAAAAGAGGCCTGTGCAGGAGGGGGCCTGGCAGCTCCAGGGGGCAGAGTGGGGGGCCGTGAGCCGTGTTGCAGGTGTACGTTGGGCGTGCAGACCGCCGGAAGAAGGGCTGGACGTGTGGAGTGGAGACAGGCCTCTGCTCCCCTCCCCTGCCCCTCCCATGCCACCCTCGTGGACACAGCCTCCCCCCTGCCCCTGGTCAGCCCCGCTGCACTGATGACCAGGCTTGCCCAGGGCCTCGCCCTGTGACTGTGACTCCGTCTCTGCACACGACCCGCCCAGGGCTGGGCGCTGGCAGCCCCGGCACCCTTTGTTCTCTGTCAGTGTCTCCTCTGACGGCAGTGGCCTCAGCACGCGGCTCAGACCTGGCTTCTCTGCGGGGCCTCGCCTTCTCTGTCCTCGCTGGCAGACATCCCTGAGCAGCGCCCCCATGCCGGCAGAGGGCTGGGTCTCCCTGAGGGCAGCCCTCTGGCTGCTCGGGCTCTGTGCAGTGCTGGCCCCTGTCCAGTGCTCTCCGGACCGTCCCTCATGGCGCTACATCTCCACGGAGGTGGTGATTCCCAGGAAGGAGCTGCACCAAGGCAAGGGCGCCCAGGTGTTGGGCTGGCTCTCCTACAGCCTGCGTTTTGGGGGACAGAGGCATGTAATCCACATGCGACGCAAGAGGCTCTTTTGGCCTGGATACCTGATGATGACTCAGGATGACCAAGGAGTCCTGCAGACGGACCACCCCTTCGTCCCTGAAGACTGCTACTACTTTGGCTACCTGGAGGAGATCCCTTTCTCCACGGTCACCATAAACACGTGCTATGGGGGTCTCCAGGGTTATATGAAGTTGGATGACCTCGCCTACGAAATCAGCCCCCTCAAGCATTCTCGAAAGTTTGAGCACACTCTTTCTCAGATGGTGGCAGATGCCAGCACAATGGGACCGATGCCCAGACTGGGGTATGAGGAGGAAAGGGACCCTCTGCTTTCTCCAGCAAACATCACTGCAGCCCCCAGGATGTCTAGTAAGCTGTATATGTTTCATGAAGCACTTATGAAAGGATTATGTCAGTCTACTAATGCATTTTACAGAACTGCAAACAATGTGTCCGAAACTGTTCAGTACATGGTGGATGTGGGCAATATCATTGATGCAGTTTATCGTGGTCTTGAGACAAGGTTTTATATAAGTGTCATGCACATTTATAATGTTAGGGACCCAGTCAGCACTGCATCTCTCAGACGAGGGAGTGCATACTTCCAGTTCTATTCAAGAACCTTATTTCCTGCTTTTCACCCACATACAGCTGTAGTCTTTAGCACAGCTGAACCGCCTGATGGTGTCTATGTTCCAGGTCTGTATAGTTTCTGCCGTTCAGGAGGCTTGGTGCCAATTGCTACATCGGGGAAAAATACCCTAACGGTGGCTCTCTATGTGTGCTTTCTAATTGGCAGAAGTATCGGTCTGTATTATGACTACCCAGACTGTGTTTGCCAGAGAAGGACCACCTGCATTATGAATGGCTACCAGTCACTGACAGATGCTTTCAGTAACTGCTCCTATGGGCATTTACAACATATAGTTAGCCGTGATATAAGCTCTTGTATGTTTCACCCTGAGCCGGTATATTACAATAAATCGATGACACACGAACGTTGTGGAAACAAAGAAGTGGAAAATGAGGAGCAATGCGACTGCGGCTCCTTCAAGGAGTGCTATAGCAACCCATGCTGTGACAACCTCTGTTCTTTCACTGAGGCAAGTATTTGTGATGCAGACACATGCTGCACAAACTGCACATTCTCCAAGCCCGGGACGCTCTGCAGACCCATCCGGAGTATGTGTGACCTTCCTGAGTACTGCCGTGGGATAAGCAAGACCTGCCCTAGAGATGTTTTTATGCAAGATGGAACCCCATGTGGTGAAGAGGGGTACTGCTTTAAAGGAACTTGTACTGACCGTAGTGTGCATTGCAAAGAGATCTTTGGTAGAGGGGCTTTGAATGCTCCGGATCAATGCTATACTATAAACAGAAAAGCTTACCGATTTGGATTCTGTAGAAGAACATCTTGGTCTGTCCGCTTTATAGCTTGTTCACAGCAGGATCAGCTTTGTGGAAGGCTGCAGTGCACCAATGTCAGTTTTCTCCCTCCACTGCAGGAACACGTTGGATTTCATCAAACGCATACGTTAGAAGCCTTGTGTTTTGGGCTGGACCTACACCGTGGGCAAGGAGCAGTTGATTATGGCCAAGTGAAAAACGGTGCCCTCTGTGCTCCTGGAAAGTACTGTTTAAACACCTTCTGCAACGGTTCTGTTAGTAAAATGGAGTATACATGTTTCCCTCAGAAATGCAACTCCAGAGGAGTTTGCAACAGTGAAGACAACTGCCATTGCCACCTGGGCTGGGCACCGCCGTTTTGCGAAAACACGGGTGACGGAGGGAGTGAAGACAGCGGACCCCCTCCAAGACTGTTTCGATCGGTACCATATGACGAGACAATTTTAGTCTATGTGAGACTGGTGTTCGGTCGCCTGTATGCCCTTATAGCTGCAGTCCTCTTTGGTGTGGCCACAAATGTAAAAACTATCCATACCAGCAAAATTAAGGAAGAGACAGTGCATCCTGTGTAAACCAGCCTCCTGACCCCTGCACAACTGCAGGGGAGGTAGGAGGAACTTCTGAGAAGGAGTCAGTGATAGACAGCAAAGCTGAAGTCTGCGGCAGACAGGGGTGGGGGCAGGTATCAGGAGGGTCAGCATTCTCACACCAGGTCTCTTCGATAGGCCGCTGATCAGAACTCTGAAATAAATCTTGAAAAGCATACATAGGTGTCCTCTAATATTTTGTATTCCTAAGAGCCCAAACTGAGCCTGAGACTGGTCAGGAGAGACCTGAGTCAGCAACTGGGTCTTGACCCAAAGTTGCTGGTCCCGGTGTTAACAACCCCTTTAGGGGAAACTTTATTGGGGGTTTCTCCAAATCAGTGCTCTTGAACACTGAGGTTTTCCTCATCTCCTAGGTAGCTTCTCTTTTGCCAAACCCAAACTGGATTCAGGGTATTCAAGGGCTACTCCCAGTCGAGGACTACTCGCGCAGGGTCGGGGGCTAATGGAGTGATCTGCCACATGTGGCAGCCCCACTGTCCTCTGGCAGCTGGGCAGGGTGGGAGCCTTCCATGTCCAGCCTCAGGACAGAGCAGAGGCCCAGACAGCCATTTCTTACCCTTGGGTGACCTCTGGCTTTTTTTGAGGTGAACATCATGCGCGTGTGTGCAAGAGTGAGTGTGCTCAAGTGCTGGGTGTGTCTGGCCCCCATGAGGACACCCCCTGGGAGGTCAGCCTGGTGCTCATGGCCTCCAGGCTCTGCAGACCCAGCGCTAGAATCTAGGTGGGCTCTCCTCTTTTTTCCACAATTCTTGGGTAAAGGCTTTAAAGTCCTCAAACTCAAACTGGGTTCTAAAACTCAGAGATGGAAGGTTCTGGAAACACTCTCCTGGCCCCACAATGGCTCCAGTTTGTGGGAGCCCAGGGACCACCGGGTCTGCTTGGGAGACGCACTGCCAGCACTCTTGTGTGAAGACCCTCCCAACCGCCCAGGGTCCTCCTCCCTCCCACCGACCCCTGCCTGCAGAGCCCAGTGCAGGCAGAAGAGGTGCCACCTACCCTGTCCAGGGGCAGGACTGATCCCCTTTCTCTTGGTAGGGCTGGCAGAGAGCCTGGGTTTAGGTGCTTTCAACACTGGGGCACCTGGTCAGGACCTTGACAAAGCCTCCTTTGGCCCACCTGCTCCCTCCCGTACCTGAGGAAGCAAGTGGACCAGAGACAGCACCCCATGGTGAAAGGCCTCTCTTCCCCAGAGCCCTTGAGAGACAAGGTTCTTCTCCTTCCAGAGGTTCTTCCCCCATGTCAGAGAAGAAGCTGGGGAAAGCGGGCTGCTGTGGGTTAGCCATTGCAAAGGCCCACTGAGCACAGTCAGTGGCTCCGGGTCCATCCAGGGCTTTGGGAGGAGGGAGAGGACGCAGAGGCAGTCTCATCATGTTTCTTGACCTGAAGCAGCCCAGGGGAAAATATGCATTTGGTATTAGTCAATTCAGAAACTGAAAGCAGAAATAGAGTCTAAAATAGAAGATACCTTCCCCTGTCTCCGGGGAAGAACCAAGGAAACCTGGACCAAGCAGCAGGTATCAAAGAGTGGGGCTGATGGTGGTGACTGGTGAGTGAGCCCAGGAACCCTGGACGGGCTGGGAGGAGCTCGTCGGTGGAAGGTTGGGCCCACCCAGAAGGAGATGCTCCCTAGGCCTCCCACCACCCCCCAGAGCCACATCTTCCTGACCGGCCCTGCCTCAGTGCCTCCCTGTTGGAGAAGACTCTGGAGAGTCTCTTGGACAGCAAGGATATCTTACCAGTCCATCCTAAAAGAAATCAGTCCTGAATATTCATTGGAAGGACTGATGCCCAAGCTGAAGCTTCAATACTTTGACCACCTGATGTGAAGAACTGACTCCTTGGAAAAGACCCTGATGCTGGGAAAGATCGAAGGCAGGAGGATCAAGGACAACAGAGGATGAGATGGTTGGATGGCATCACCGACTCGATGGACATGAGTTTGAGCAAGCTCCGGGAGATGGTGATGGACAGGGAAGCCTGACGTGCTACAGTCCATGGGGTGGCAGAGTCGGACACGACTGAGCACGTGAACTGACTGAACTGAGGCCTCCCACCACTCCCCAGAGCCACGCCTTCCTGCCTCAGCACCGCCTCCTGCCCTCAGCTGTCCTTGCTCATAGACGCCAGCTGGCCCCCCTACAGGGGACAGCACTGCAGTCCCTGTGGGCCGGGTGCTGCTAGCAGCCTCAGAAGGAAAACCCACCTGCATGGAGCCCCCAGGACAGGCCGCAACACCCAGCCCAGGCCTAGCTGGTAGGCCTGGACACTGGTGAGGGCCTCAGCAAGCAGCCACAGCTGCCCAGCACAGCTGCAGCCCCACGAGGGCACATGCCGGGGGCGTTCGGCTCCAGGGACCCTACTGGCCACCTGGGGCTCCAGAGGTGACCTGGAGAGGATGAGGGGAGACGTGCCCTCTGCCTGGAGCCCCGTGCAGGTGCCCACGGGAAGCCTGGAGCAGTGGCCAGGAGCTCCTGTTGTCCTCAAAAGCGCAATATCAGCCCCAGAATGCAGGGCCTGGCGAGTCCTCCATCCAGACCCAGCACAGTGCGCGTCGTCCACTCAGCCTGAGCTCACTGCAGACCTGCCCTGGACTCCGTGCCTCTGCGCCATCCTCCCCAGAAGCCAGAGCCCTTCCCCACCCTAGAACCAACCCTGCCCACCCACCCCCAGCGCCGTCTTCTCATCACAGCCTCCGTTCTTGCATGGAGATCTGGCCCCACCAGCAGCTGGCAGGAGACGGTGTGCTGGGTCCTTTGCAGCCCGTGCCAAGCCTGTGGAGTAATTAATCGTCACAGTTCCCACGGGTCCCCGGGGAATTCCTGGTGAGGACCCAGCGAGTGATTTCTGGGCACCGGGCGTGCTGCCCAGGCCACACCAAGCATTCAGTCTGCCAGGGTCTTCACCAGCTCCTGCCACTGTGTTGCTGCAGCCTGAGCCCCTCCCTCCACCTGCAGCAGCAGACACACCTGCCCCACCCGCAGCTCCGAGACTGTGCGCCCACCCCCAGCATGGCCATGCCTGTGGAGCCAAAGCCTAGCCATGGGATTCACTCCAGCGGCCCTGCCCCTCAGGCAGGGCACGACACACCCTCAAGCTGGAGGCCACTGCCCCAGCGGGCAGTGCTCATGGACAGCCCAGCCGTCCAGCCATGTTTGCAGCAGTGTTCCCTGTCTCTGCCCCACCTCAGGGGCTCTCCCTGCCCTGCACCACCTGCTCCCCCTGCAGGCTCTGCTCCTCTGCCCTGGACACACTGCAGGCTGGGAGGACCGAGCAGGTCCAGAGCACAAGGGTTAGCAGAGCATGCCAACAAAGTCAATGCCGGCACCCAGAACGTTCCTTTTCTAGCCACAAAACTGAGTGAGACAGAAGTAAGAATCTAATTAGAATGCGAATCCTCAAGAAAGCGCTGAGGTTACCGAGTTGTAATCATCTGCACAGGCTAATCCGGGCCCTGGTGGATTTGGGGCAAGCTTTCGGACATCTGCAAAACTGGTCATGCCCGCGTGTAGGAATCCTGCCCCGATGCCCTATGGCCGTGTGTGGGGACCCTGCCCTGATGCCTTCAAAAGGAGAAGCTCGGGCTGGATGACGTGTCAGCAAACAGCCAGACGTCATCAATGAAACTCTTATTCTTGTTTGTTGTGGTTTAGACACTAAGTTGTGTCCAACTCTTCACAACCCCATGACTGTATCACCTGCTAGGTTCCACTGGCCATGGGATTTCCCAGGCAAGAATAATGGAGTCTGTTGCCATTTCCTTCTCCAGGGGAGCTTCCTGACCCAGGATCAAACCAGCATCTCCTGCACTGGCAGGAGGCTTCTTTACCAGTGAGACACCAGGGAAGTCCAGATGAAATTCTAGGAAGCCAAATTCTGTCCAGTTCACTGCACAGACTCGAACCAGACACTTAGAACTCTGTACAGCTCGCCCAGTGATCTCCCCACATGGGAAGCAAAGACTCACTCTATGAAGCCACTGCAAGCCCATGTGGACACCAAGGGGACACCCCTCTCCCCTCCACACCTGAAGTAACCCTGAAAATTGATGAGATGGCTTTTATATCTAAGGCAGGACAGGCCCTCAGTGTAGTGTGCACCCTCCCCATGCTGGGCCTTCCTGGCACCTGTGGTTCTGTGGCACAGCTCAGCCTGTGCTCCTCAGATGGCAGAGGGCCTGCCCCAAGGGAAAGGGCAAGTTTCCTCTCTTCCGACACCGGCCGTGTAACTTCCTAAAGATCAGCACTCTCTCCCAGCTCAGGAGGGGTCTCGGCTAACCTCTGCCCACTTTGTATGACTTAGCTGGCTGGACACCCTTGGTGACCTTTCTGTAAAATACCCTCACGTCTTTCCGATGGACGATGCTTTGTCTCAAAAATGTGCATGACTGTGCCTTCGACTCCTGGAAGGCAGAGTGACTTCTGAGAATCCACTTCCCTTCTGGGGCTAGAATCCTCAGTTTGGCTTGAATAAAATCTCCCTTTTTCTTCTTACCTTTGAGAAATGGAGCACTTCCTGCCATATCAGTAAACAAGGATGCCACAGTCATCTGGAATGCCAGCCCCCCAAAGGTGAATTCCTGAGCCCCGAGGGTGCCCAGGGAGGTGAACAATACCTGCCGTCCAGCAGCCCACAGGCTGCAGCCACTCCCCTCAGTGAGCCCTGAGGAAACTCAGGATGTGAAAATGCAGGACACTGGCCCAGACAGCTGAGGTGTTATGAAATGAATGTTTTCAGGGAGCCCAGACTCTTGCATCTTCCCACACACAGAAAAGCACTAAATTCCTGAACTTGGGTTATCTGGCTTTCTTTAATTAGCAATACCCTTTTGACATACAAACTACCTTCCCTTTGTTGCAAAACTTCTGTATCACCTGGCTCCCCCACCACCCTCTATCCCAGACATGAGGCCCCAGCTCCCTGGCAGTCTCACAGCACGCCTAACGCACTCCCAGCAACCACCTCCCAGGCTCCAAAATCACTGCAGATGGTGACTGCAGCCATGAAATTAAAAGATGCTTGCTCCTTGGAAGAAGACCTATGACCACCCTAGACAGCATATTAAAAAGCAGAGACATTACTTTGCCAACGAGGGTCCATATAGTCAAAGCTATGGTTTGCCAGTAGCCATGTGTGGATGTGGGACTTGGATCATAAAGAAGGCTGAGCACTGAAGAATTGGTGCTTTTGAAGTATGGTGTTGGGGAGCCTCGGGAGAGTCCCTAGGACTGCAAGGAGATAAAACAAATCAATCTCAAAGGAAATCAATCCTGAATATTCATTGGAAGTACTGATGCTGAAACTGAAGCTCCAGTGCTTTGGCCACCTGATGCAAAGAGCTGACTCATTAGAACAAAACTCTGATGCTGGGAAAGCTTGAGGGCAGGAGGAGAAGGGGATGACAGGGGATGAGAAGGCTGGCTGGCATCACCAACTGAATGGACATGTGTTTGAGCAAGCTCTGGGAGATGGTGAAGGACAGGGAAGCCTGGCGTGCTGCCATCCATGGGGTCTCAAAGAGTCGCACACAACTGAGTGACTGAACAGTAACAAAATTTGATGAGATTTTGATAATGTGTAAGTTGTCCATTTTGAGGCTTTTTTCGTAAAAACAGATTAAAAAGAGAAACACTTCCCAGCTCCTCGCTCTCTATATCTCCAAGAGGATAGCCTCTTTCTTGTGATGCCCAGAAATTAGAAACAATTCCCATTTCAAAGATCAGCTTAATGAATGCAACAACGCTGCCATAATGATGCTTGGAAACCCCACCTGTCGTTAATTCCCGTGATTCCTGGTAGACAGCAGGAAGGTGGTATTCACAAGTAGTCATGCTCAATGAGTTAAGATGTTCCAATAAAAATACATACAGTATGACCCTATTTTGTAAATCCTAGAAAATGAAAAGTAATCTGAAATAATCTTCAAGTAATCCTGAAGAAAAGATCAAGATTACATGGGGACAGGGACGAAGAAGAGAAGGGACAGTAAAGAGGAAAACCAGACACTCCTGAAAATAATGAAAGGAACTGATTTGTTCTCTCTTGATGATGGTGATGTCTACGTCAGTATTTATCAGAGTGTATGTGGTTTATTGTATCAAGTACCACATTAAAGCTGTTAGAAGTGCAAAAGTGGATGACTTGGAATTTAAGGGGTGAAAGAAAAATAATGAAATGTTAGACTCTTGAAATTACTTGTAATGGGCCCTACTGTCTCCATGTATTTTATGTCAATACAGGAAGAGAACAAAGTTCTCATGCTCAGGTTACAGAAGGGGCTCTCAAACCTCCCCAGGCGTCTCTGTGCTGAAGTGGTTCAGGGGGCAGCCAGGCTCAGGGCACACATGTGGACACTGGATCTGACGGTCACCCAGTGTTTATCCTTGGTTGCTCCAGAAACCCTCTGCAGTCCTGGGTGTAGTTTATCTCTCCAATATGAGGGTTACAAGGCCACCTGCCTCACAGGATTGTGTGCATGAGAAAAATGACCTGAGTTTTATTGCTCTGGAAAAAAAAATTATATTTCCCAAATACTATCAACATCACAAATCTAAGACACTGGCTTGTTCTCTGGAACTCTGTCCTTTCTGCTGCCATTCGATGACATGACTTCTTATATATCAGCAGCTCTTGCAAATAGGGCCCTCCATCTGCTGAAGCTCCAATACTTTGGCCACCTGCTACGAAGAGCTGATCCATTGGAAATGACCCTGATGCTGGGAAAGATTGGAGGAGAAGAGGGTGACAGACGATGAGATGGTTGGATGGCACCACTGACTCAAAGGACAGGAATGTGAGCAAACTCCAGGAGATACTGGAGGACAGAGGAGCTTGGTGCGTTGCAGTCCATAGGGTCTGAGAGAGTCAGACATGACGGAGCACCTTTATCAATGTCGTATTGATTCTTCGTCTGAGCTCTTGTGCAAAAATGTGTAATAGTATTTTGACATATTTAATTTTAATTATAAACAATTTCCCAAACTGAATTGTATTAAATGAAATAAGATCATTTAAAAATGTATCACATTTAAATAACTGAGGAGTGAGGTCACGTCTTCATGTGACTCGCTGAGCCCACAGACGCTTGTTCTGACACAACACACCTGTGCACAGAGGGGCCTTCACCGGCCCTGTTTGGTCCTGAAACCTGAAGACCGCGTTGCATTTCCTTCTACACGAAGAGCAATTGGTATGGTCACCTCCAGTCCTCCAGCTCATCAAGGCCAGGTCAGATGCTGGGGCAGGGCTTGAAGGTTGTCACTGATTGCACCTGGTAAATAACAGGCTCAGCTGCTTCCAGGTGTTGGATGGCACTCCTCCCCTTCCCCACCCCACAGCGTCTGCTCACTTTTCAGGTCCAGACCAGAGGGTGCAGATGTGTGCTCTGATTCTTACTCATCCTGCTTTAGCTGAGTGCCTTATTATCTACACACAGGTAGGTTCTTCCTTACCTAATTTACCCTACTACTATTATTGAAAATCTAGAAGTAATGTGGTAAATGCTATTTCCTTCTATAATTTTCTTTCCATATATTTCCTTCTATAATTCTGTAATTATATCTCCATCTATAAAAGGACTCTTTTCATGAAACAGAATGGAGGGGAGGGCTTTTCATAGACAGCAGTTTCCACATCAGTTGATACACAGGTGAGAGCCCTGGGCTGAGGGAGAGCTGACCTGTCCCAAAGCTGCAGTGTTGAATCTCAGGGTCACATGGACAGGGTGTCAGTCAGACATGGGGACACACACTGCTCTTTTCAGGCTCCAGGAGAGATAACACCACTGATGAAAGCACTCCCCACCCCTGGCAAACCCTGTGTAAAGTCCACACATGACTGTCATGATGTGACTGTCATCATCCCCAATCTATATCCTCACAGACAGAAATGCAGGTGCTGAGGCCACAGCCTCAGAGCCACAGGGAGACACAGCACCAGCTCACTTAAATTTAGGTTCCTCCTCAGGCTTGAAGAGACTTGCGGGAGTGGTGACTCTCATCTGCTCGAAGATGAACCCACTGTGGACCCTCCTCTTTGTGCTGTCAGCCCCCAGAGGGGAGTGTCTCTGGGTCAGACATGGGCACGTGGGGAAGCTGCCTCTGAGCCCAAGGGTCACCGTGCTTCTCTCTCTCCACAGGGGTCCTGTCCGAGGTGCAGCTGCGGGAGTGGGGCCCCAGCCTGGTGAAGCCCTCACAGACCCTCTCCCTCACCTTCATGGTCTCTGGATTCTCATTGACCAGCTATGGTGTAGATTGGGTCCGCCAGGCTCCAGGGAAGGTGCCGGAATGGGTTGGTGGTATAAGCAGTGGTGGAAGTACATACTATAACCCAGCCCTGAAATTCCCGGCTCAGCATCACGAGGGAAACCTCCAAGAGCCAAGTCTCTCTGAGCAGCGTGACAACTGAGGACACGGCCGTGCACTACTGTGTGAAGGACACAGTGAGGGGAAGTCAGTGTGAGCCCAAAAACCTCCCTGCATAGGGGCCCGTGACCACCAGGGGGTGTTCAGGACGCAGTACAAAGTTGAGCCCCAGAGCAGGTGCAGAAGAGGCGTTGGGCGGTGGGGGTCCTGGGAGGATTCTCCTCAGAGTCTCTTTCCTCCTCCTGGCCAGGAGCTGCACCACAGACCCATTTCTGTGTCCTGGTATTTCATCGTTGTCGTTTATGTCACTCTCAGACAACTGTGTATGTATATATATTTTAGTTTTTCCCTGAAGAAAGGATAGCTTTATGCAAACACACACACATAATACTCAACAGCTAAAAATTTTCTCCTTCAGATCATGAACTCATTGTTGCCAAATTCAGACTTAAATTAAAGAAACTAGGGAAAACCACTAGAACATTCAGGCATGACCTAAATCAAATCCCTTATGATTATACAGTGGAAGTGAGAAATAGATATAAGGGACTAGATCTGATGGACTGCCTGATGAACAATGGACGGAGGTTTGTGACAATGTACAGGAGACAGGGAGCAACACCATCCCCAAGGAACATAAATGCAAAAAATCAAAATGGCTGTCTGAGGAGGCCTTACAAATAGCTGTTAAAAGAAGAGACGGGAAAAGCAAAGGAGAAAAGGAAAGATATACCCATTTGAATGTAGACTTTCAAAGAATAGCAAGGAGAGATAAGAAAGCCTTCCTTGGGGATCAATGCAAAGAATTAGAGGAAAACAATAGAATGGGAAAGACTAGAGATCTGTTCAAGAAAATTAGCGATACCAAGATGGGCTCAATAAAGGACAGAAATGGTAATGGACCTAACAGAAGCAAAAGATATTAAGAATAGGTGGTAAGAATACAAAGAACTGTACAAAAAGATTTTCACGACCCAGATAATCGTGATGGTGTGATCACTCACCGAGAGTAAGACATCCTGGAATGTGAAGTCAAGTGGACCTTAGGAAGCATCACTATGAACAAAGCCAGTGGAGCTGATGGAATTCCAGTTGAGCTAATTCAAATCCTAAAAGACAATGCTGTGAAAGTTTGCACTCGATATGACAGCAAATTTGGAAAATTCAGCAGGGGCTACAGGACTGGAAAAGGCAGTTTTCGTTGCAATCCCTAAGAAAGGCAATGCCAAAGAATGCTCAAATTACCGCACAATTGCATTCATCTCAAGCGCTAGCAAAGTAATGCTCAAAATTCTCCAAGTAGGCTTGGACAATATGTGAACTGCAACGTTTCAGATCTTCAAGTTGGTTTTAGAAAAGGCAGAGGAACCAGAGATCAAATTGCCAACATCTGCTGGATCATCAAAAAAGCAAGAGAGTTCCAGAAAAACGTCTATTTCTGCTTTATTGACTATGCCAAAGCCTTTACCTGTGTGGGTCACAATAAACTGTGGAAAATTCTTAAAAAGATGGCAATACCAGGCCTCCTGACCCACCTCTTGAGAAATCTGTATGCAGGTCAAGAAGCAACAGTTAGAACTGACATAGAACAGACTGGTTCCAAATAGGAAAAGGAGTACGTCAAGGCTGAATATTGTCACCCTGCTTATTTAACTTATATACAAAGGACGTCATGAGAAACGCTGGGCTGGATGAAGCTCAAGCTGGAGTCAAGATTGCCGGGAGGAATATCGATAACCTCAGATAGGCAGATGACACCACCCATATGGCAGAAAGTGAAGAAGAACTAAACAACCTTTTGATGAAAGTGAAAGAGAAGAGTGAAAAAGTTGGCTTAAAACTCAACATTCAGAAAACTAAGATCATGGCATCTGGTCCCATCACTTCATGGCAAATAGATGGGGAAACAGTGGAAACAGTGAGAGACTTTATTTTGGGGTCTCCAAAATCACTGCAGATGGTGACTGCATCCATGAAATAAAAAGACGCTTACTCCTTGGAAGTAAAAAGTTATGACCAATCAACACAGCATATTAAAAAGCAGAGACATTACTTTGTCAAAAAAGGTTCGTCTAGTCAAGGGTATGGTGTTTCCAGTAGTCATGTATGGATATGAGAATTGGACTACAAAGAAATCTGAGCCCCGGAGAAATGATGCTTTTGAACGGTGGTGTTGGAGAAGACTCTTGAGAGTCTCTTGACCTGCAAGGGGATCCACCCAGTCCATCCTAAAGGAAATCAATCGTGAATATTCATGGGAAGGACTGATGCTGAAGCAGAAACTCCAATACTTTGGCCACCTGATGCTAAGAGCTGACTCATTTGAAGAGACCCTGAGGCTGGGAAAGATTGAAGGCGAGAGGAGAAGGGGACGACAGAGGATGAGACGGTTGGATGGCATCACTCACTCCACGCACTTGAATTTGGTAAACTCCAGGAGTTGGTGATGTGACGTTGGTGATGCCAGGGAGGCCTGGCGTGCTGTGGTCCATGGGGTCACAAAGAGTCAGACACGACTGAGTGACTGAACTGAACTGAAATAGTCACATGATAAAATAATATCTATATGAAAAGACAGGGCCATCCTATATTGTGTCTTCAGGCCTCTTCCTAGATGCAGTGATTTCAATGTAGCTCATAAAACACGTGCTCCCCTAACCAAATTCAAATACTGAGAGAGCTGAAGAAAAGAGACTTCACAGGGACCCAGAAAGGCCACGGGGATGGTGATCACACTCCATCCCCACTTACAAGGACAGGGCTGGTCCACATGGAAACTCCTCCTCATGCTCCAGGGTACAATCCACCCCTGGGTAAGGGAGCTCACATCCCTCCTCCCACAGGGCTGAGGTGTCAGGGAAGGCAGGGTGGTGGTGTAGAAGATGGGGGTGTGGGGTCTTCTCCTCTGCCTGGTGACAGCTCCCCACGGTGAGGTCTCAGGTGCAGACATGGGTCTGTAGGATGGTTGCAACTGCAGGTTACTGATAGGGACTGATGATTCTCCTTCCCAGGTGTCCTGCAGCAGTTGGGCCCAGAACTGGTGAGCCCTCAGAGACCCTCTCCTCACATGTGCTATCTCTGCTTACACCATCATGTGGTTATAGTCAGAAGTGGATTCGCCAGGCCGCAGGGAAGGGGCTAGAGCAGATGGCATGCATAAACTATGATGGTGACACTTACTACAGCCCCTCCATTAAGAGCCACACCTCCATCTCAGAGACATCCAAGAATCAGTTCTCCCTGCTACTGAGCTCTGTGACCACTGAGGACATGGCCGTGTGTTGCTGTGCAAGAGACACAGTGAGGGGAAGTCAGTGTGAGCCCAGACACCAGCCACCCTCCGGGGGCCCCATGACCACCAGCGGGTGCTGGGGACACACAATTGTGTGTTTCAGGAGCAGGTGCAGATGGTGATTGACAGCTGGTCTCCTCTCAGGGGGCTTCCTCTCCTTGTAGCAGTTTTTCTGGGGAACTTCTCTGCATTCATGACTCTTAGTTACCTCCTCAGTCTCTGAGGCAGAATGGTGGTTGGGATAGGGGAGGATATCCTCACTGCACGAAAGGCACGGTCTCTTAGGGTTGCTTCCTCTTGTCACTTAGGCCCGTTCTTTGGACACTTGTTGTAAGCTCGCTAAGTCCACAGGAGAGGCTCTGTGTGACTCAGCAGTGCGGCTCAGCACAGCAGGGCCAGTGAACGAGCTAGCCAGAGGTCAGCAGTGTAAGTGCAGCTGGACTCAGACAACAGAGGTGTATAAACCCAGAGCCAGGGAAGAACCCCCCTTGGTGGTGATAACTGAACTGACACCTCACTCACAGCATCAGCCATAGTTCTCTAAATGGAGACGCAGCAGGACCTCCACGCCAGCCTGAGATAGAAGCTGAGTCTGCTGACACCACACACAGATGCAGGAACATGAAAAGATTGTGTCATCTGTGTTCCTTCATCTATGTCTGTGGTGTCCTCAGACTCACCTTCTACATCAACCTGGGTTGGGGGTCCCACTGAATTTCCATGGAGAAAACTATGAATAATGCTCTGAGTGTGGTGTCAGCTCTTTGAGCACCACCGAGGGGCATTCCTCCCTTCACTAATTGATAGGCTCTAGTAGGTGCAGTAGCTTCTGTCATTTGGGTGGTTTTATGGCACATAGACGACACATACTAAAGGGAAGCTTGTACTTGAAAAGCAATTCTTACTTTATGTCCTCAGCTTTCTTGTCAAGGTATGAACCACCAGAAGTTTATACAAGGACAAGTCTTTCAAGGAGAGAGTACAATACATATAAGGAATATACTGAATATTCCCTGATGAATAAAGAAGCCATTGTGGGCACTGTCCTGGTGTTCAACCATCCCTCCTGACTGTCTCATGGAACAAACACTACCTTTATCTTATGTAACTTAGTGATTTTAAACACTTTTGTCCTATGAATGCTAGTCGCTTCAGTCATGTCAGCCTCTTTACCATCCAATGGACTATAGCCCATTAGGCTCCTCTGTCCATGAGATTTTCCAAGCAAGAATGTTGGAACGGGTTGCCATGCCCTCCTCCAGGGCATCTTCCTGACCCAGGGATCAAACTTCTGTCTCTTACATCTACTTATTGGACAGAAATGGTATGGACCTAACAGAAGCAGAAGATATTAAGAAGAGATGGCAAGAATACGCAGAAGAACTGTACAAAAAGATCTTCAAGACCCAGATAATCACGATGGCATGATCACTGACCTAGAGCCAGACATCCTGGAACATGAAGTCCAGTGGGCCTTAGAAAGCATCACTATGAACAAAGCTAGTGGAGGTGATGGAATTTTAGTTGAGCTATTCCAAATTCTGAAAGATGATGCTGTGAAAGTGCTGCACTCAATACGCCAGCAAATTTGGAAAACTCAGCAGTGGCCACAGGACTGGAAAAGGTCAGTTTTCATTCCAATCCCAAAGAAAGGCAATGCCAAAGAATGCTCAAACTACCACACATTGCACTCATCTCACATGCTAGTAAAGTAATGCTCAAAATTCTCCAAGCCAGGCTTCAGCAATACATGAACCATGAAATTCCAGATATTCAAGCTGGTTTTAGAAAAGGCAGAGGAACCAGAGATCAAATTGCCAACATCCGCTAGATCATCGAAAAAGGAAGAGAGTTTCAGAAAAACATCTATTTCTGCTTTATTGACTATGCCAAAGCCTTTGACTGTGTGGATCACAATAAACTGTGGAAAATTCTGAAAGAGATGGGAATACCAGACCACCTGATCTGCCTCTTGAGAAATTTGTATGCAGGTCAGGAAGCAACAGTTAGAACTGGACATGGAACAACAGACTGGTTCCAAATAGGAAAAGGAGTTCGTCAAGGCTGTATATTATCACCCTGCTTATTTAACTTATATGCAGAGTACATCATGAGAAACGCTGGACTGGAAGAAACACAAGCTGAAATCAAGATTGCCAGGAGAAATATCAATAACCTCAGATATGCAGATGACCGCACCCTTATGGCAGAAAGTGAAGAGGAACTCAAAAGCCACTTGATGAAAGTGAAAGTGGAGAGTGAAAAAGTTGGCTTAAAGCTCAACATTCAGAAAACGAAGATCATTGCATCCGGTCCCACCACTTCATGGGAAATAGATGGGGAAACAGTGGAAACAGTGTCAGACTTTATATTTCTGGGCTCCGAGATCACTGCAGATGGTGACTGCAGCCATGAAATTAAAAGACGCTTACTCCTTGGAAGGAAAGTTGTGACCAACCTAGATAGCATATTCAAAAGCAGAGACGTTACTTTGCCAACAAAGGTTCGTCTAGTCAAGGCTATGGTTTTTCCTGTGGTCATATATGGATGTGAGAGTTGGACGGTGAAGAAGGCTGAGCACCGAAGAATTGATGCTTTTGAACTGTGGTGTTGGAGAAGACTCTTTGAGAGTCCCTTGGACTGCAAGGAGATCAACCAGTCCATTCTGAAGGAGATCAGCCCTGGGATTTCTTTGGAAGGAATGATGCTAAAGCTGAAACTCCAGTACTTTGGCCACCTCATGTGAAGAATTGACTCATTGGAAAAGACTCTGATGCTGGGAGGGATTGGGGGCAGGAGGAGAAGGGGACGACAGAGGATGAGATGGCTGGATGGCATCACTGACTCAATGGACGTGAGTCTGAGTGAACTCTGGGAGTATGTGATGGACAGGGAGGCCTGGTGTGCTGCGATTTATGGGGTCTCAAAGAGTCGGACACGACTGAGGGACTGATCTGATCTGAAGCAGTTCCTTATCACTAGCTCTATCTTTCGATAATTATGTGAGTCTCATTCAACAGAAATCACACAAAGACAAAGTGAACAGAGTAAACAATGAGAAAGTGAAAGTTGCTCAGTTGTATCCAACTCTTTGTGACTCCATGGACTAAATAGTCCATGGAATTCTCCAAGGAATAATACTGGAGTGAGTAGCATTTCCCTTCTCCAGGGCATCTTCCCAACCCAGAAATCAAACCCAGGTCTCCCAAACTGCAGGCAGATTCTTCACCAGCTGAGCCACAAGGGAAACCCAAGTATACTGGAGTGGGTAGCCTATCCATTCTCCAGCAGATCTTCCTGTCCCAGGAATCAAATCCTATATTGCAGGACGATTCTTTACCATTGAGCTGTGAGTTCAGTCGCTCGGTAATGGCTGACTCTTCACAACCCCATGGACTGCAGCATGCCAGACTTCCCTGTCCATCTCAACTCCCAGAACTTGCTCAAGCTTATGTCCATCCAGTCAATGATGCCATCCAACCATTGCATCCTCTGGCATCCCCTTTTCCTCCTGTCTTCAATCATTCCCAGCATCAGGGTCTTTTCCAATGAGTCTGTTCTTCAAATCATGTGGCCAAAGTTTTGGAGCTTCAGCTTCAGCATCAGTCCTTCCAATGAATATTCAGGACTGATCTCCTCTAGGATAGACTGGTTTGATCCTCTTGCAGTCCAAGGGACTCTCAACAGTCTTCTCCAACACCACAGTTCAAAAGCATCAATACTTCAGTGCTCAGCTTTCTTTATGGTCCAACTCTCATATCCATACGTGACTACTGGAAAAACCATAGCTTTACAAGACGGAATTTGGCCAGCAAAGTAAAGTCTCCACTTTTTAGTGCGCTGTCTATGTTGATGCAATCAACCGCCCCTGTGAGTCTCAGCTGACCCCGTGGAAATTCAAGGGGGAATTTTGTCTGAGTTCAGGCTTCCTGGTCTAGGCGTCCACCAGGACAAGTGGAGTTCAGCTTGGCTGAAACTTTCTACTGCACAATGCCAGCCTGGGCCCAGTGCCCATGGGCACTGGTCTCTGCCAGGGTCTCTAGAAGGGAAGTAGAGACCCTGGGACTAGGCGCGATGGTGGCTGCGACCAACACACGATGCACGGCCGAGAGGAGCTACCGCACGTCCCAGGTCAGGGGCAGAAGCCGGGAGGACCCCATGCCCCAGGGGTGGCGGCCAAGAGGAGTTACCCCACGTCTGAGGTCAAGGGCAGCGGCCGAGAGTGCCAGGCTGCAATGGCGCAGGAACGGCAAAGAAGAGCTACTCAAGTCTGAGGTCAGGGGTGGTGGCCGGGAGGAGCTACTCCACGTCCAGGTTAGGGGTGGCGTCCGAGGTCAGGGGCAGCGGCCGGGAGGAGCTATTCCACACCAGAGGGGACCGGGAGGACCAACCCCACACCCAAGGCCATGGGCGGCGGCTGGGAGGGCCAACCCCACTCCAAGGAGTGATGGCTGCGCGGGTACAGGAGGGCCTAGAGGCACTATCCCACATTGAAGGTCAGGAAGGGCAGCGGTGAAGAGATACCCCTCGTCCAAGGTAAGGAGCAGCGGCTGCAGTTTGCTGGAGCAGCTGTGAAGAGATACCCTGCATCCAAGGTAAAAGAAACCCAAGTAATATGGTAGGGTTTGCAAGAGGGCATCAGAGGGCAGACACACTGAAACCATACTCACAGAAAACTAGTCAATCTAATCACACTAGGACCACAGCCTTGTCTAACTCAATGAAACTAAGCCATGCCCATGGGGCAACCCAAGACAGGCAGGTCATGGTGGAGAGATCTAACAGAATGTGGTCCACTGGAGAAAGGAATGGCAAACCACTTCAGAATTCTTGCCTTGAGAATCCCATGAACAGTATGAAAAGGCAAAATGATAGGATACTGAAAGAGGAACTCCCCAGGTCAGTAGGTGCCCAATGTGCTACTGGAGATTAGTGGAGAAATAACTCCAGAAAGAATGAAGGGATGGAGCCAAAGCAAAAAGAATACCCAGCTGTGGATGTGACTGGTGATAGAAGCAAGGTCCAATGCTGTAAAGAGCTATATTACATAGGAACCTGGAGTGTCAGGTCCATGAATCAAGACAAATTGGAAGAGGTCAAACGAGAGATGGAAAGAGTGAATGTAGACATTCTAGAAATCAGCAAACTCAAATGGACTGGAATGGGTGAATTTAACTCAGATGACCATTATATCTACTACTGCGGGCAGGAATCCCGCAGAAGAAATGGAGTAGCCATCATGGCCAACAAAAGAGTCCGAAATGCAGTACTTGGATGCAATCTCAATAACAACAGAATGATCTCTGTTCGTTTCCAAGGCAAACCATTCAATATCACAGTAATCCAAGTCTATGCCCCAACCAGTAATGCTGAAGAAGCTGAAGTTGAACGGTTCTATGAAGACCTACAAGACCTTTTAGAACTAACACCCAAGAAAGATGTCCTTTTCATTATAGGGGACTGGAATGCAAAAGTAGGAAGTCAAGAAACACCTGGAGTAACAGGCAAATTTGGCCTTGGAATATGGAATGAAGCAGGGCAAAGACTAATAGAGTTTTGCCAAGAAAATGCACTGGTCATAGCAAACACCCTTTTTCAAAAACACAAGAGAAGACTCTACACATGGACATCACCAGATGGTCAACACCGAAATCAGATTGATTATATTCTTTGCAGCCAAAGATGGAGAAGCTCTATACAGTCAACAAAAACCAGACCAATTCATGGGGTCGCAAAGAGTCGGGCATGACTGAGCCACCGAACTGAACTAGGTTGGTCAAAGCTTTTCTTCCAAGGAGCATGTTATCAGGGAGGCTTGAACTGATTGATCAGGGAAGCCCAAACAATGAGAAAAATCACAAGCCAATGAAACAAGGAGCCCAGATGTGGGTGGTCCCAGATTTGGTAAAGTCAGCAGTTCATGTACCTGGAGAGAATGAACACCCTTCCACATGGCACACCCACCTGTCAGTCCCTCCCCCAGGGGACCCCCTCATGTACGGACGTGATTTCTGCATTCCCTGGTCACACGGGGACATGGAAAGGGGCTGGAAGAAGTGGGACGGCTCCTCTGAAACTAAGTCAGGAACCCGGAATCACCGAGAGGTGCTTTGTCCTGCCTTCTGACTAGAACTGGGACACCAGGACGTGAGAATCTCCTCACCGTGGTGCTTTCTGAATTCCAGCCTCTTGGAAGAGCTTTGGAATCTGAGCCTAAAATAAGTGCCCTGCTGAGTCCTTCATCCCTGTCTCTCTATGTTGGTCAAGTCTGTCCAGGCTCCTCTGACTCTTAGTGACATTCAATTTCTCCTTCGACTCACAGGTCAAGGACAACCTCAGCTGGTACCGGCTGGTTCCTATATCAAGAGGTAGTGTGTGTTGAAACCGTGATTTCCATCATTAAAGCAAGGAAATTCTCAACACCAAAACTTTCCCTGTACCTAACAGAGTCCTAACATTGCAGGGCAATCCCCCAGCACAAAACTAGAGAGCTGGGCAATCCACAGTCCAGGTGAGATCTGCCCATGGATGCGAAGCTTCAGGAGGAGCACCTTCAGGATAATTACTACCAATTTCTGCAGGACCAGCAATAACCACTGTGAGGATGAGAGATCCTGGGGGCCACAGTCCATGGTTTGTGGGATATAACTCCACAAACATCCAGGTCTTCAAGGTGAGTGTTCATATTTATCCCTTCAGGACACCTGACGGACGAGGGGAAGGCCAACACTGAGAAATGTTAACACCTACCCAGAAGGTTCATCAGGCAGACCCTCCATGGAAGAGCTCTTCCCCGAGCTTCTCCTAGGAGGTGAACAGAAATTCTTGTCCACTACAGACCTACGGAGGGGTCATATCTCATGGCTAAGAGAAGGAACAGGACCAGGGCACTGCAGCCCAGGAGGGAGTAGAACGCAGATGGGCCAGTACTGAAAACCCTGGTGACGCTCAGAGCCCAGACCCAGATCCCCTGAGTCATGCATGTTCAACCTCAACAATGCAAGTAGCCCCTACCCACATGTGACCTCCAGGGACCTGGCAGAGCTACTATATGCAGCCTCTTTGAGGAGGGGATCTAGTGTGCAGACACCACAGCCAGACAACCATCAGGAGCCAGGGCGCTGAGGCTCTGGTACCCATGGCTGGAGACCAGGCTTGGAGCACCTCACTGCTGGCCTCAGACGTGCTCTGTCCTGCCTGGTCGACATGGCCAGTATCCCTCTCCTTTCTTGGCTATCTGACATGCTCAGGAATATTTATGAAGGTTCCATCAGAGACTCAGAACAGGGGGAAGCAGGTTTGTCACAGGGTCCTGCTGGAGGACACGTGGCTGACACAGCAGTGGGTCTATCTCCCCACTGACACCAGGTCCTGAGGTCCTCAGGCTGGTGGTCAGGAGGGATGGTGAGATGCAGGTTGGAGTCTGAGGATGGATGCACCCCGAGGCCATCCTGCTGAAGAGATCTTCTGCCAGCAGACATGCACACAGCTGACCTAGCTTCTCTGCAGGGTGCTGTTGTGGCAACCCTCTCCAGTGGTCCTGCCCGGAGAATCCCATGGACAGAGGAGTCTGGTGGGCTACAGTCTGTGGGGTCTCAAAGGGTCAGACATGACTGAGGTGACTGAGCATGCTCACCGCCCCATTCCCTGGGTGAGCACTCCCTCATGGCAGCCTCCCCTGAGTCAGCTGACAAGGGCTCTGCCTCGTCTTCCTCCAGCGTCTCAGGTGTCTCCTCTCACAGGTGTGGGCACTAGGAGCCCCTCAGGTGCTTGTGCTGTGAGTTGTCTGGGGCGACTGCACTGGTTTTCGTCAAGGGGGCTCATCTGGACCTTCTTGTGGGGCCCCTGCAGGATCCAGGTGCTGCAAGAACAGGTGAGCCCAGGAGTGAACGGTAGGTGGAGTGGCATCAAGCCCCGTGTTTCTGCATGCAACTATCCTGTGACATGATGTTAGCCCATGGGGGGCTCCAGGAGGCGAAGAGACCCCAAGTCCTCGAGAGCCTCTGGACTCACTGTGAGTGTCAACTGCATCAGTGCACCTGCAGCCCCAGGGAGGCGACGTCCAGGTGTTCTCACAAACTCCTTCCTTGGGGTCTCTCTACAGTGTGCGTGCATTTATTGAGGCTATTTCTGCTGCTGCTGCTGCTAAGTCGCTTCAGTTGTGTCCGACTCTGTGAGACCCCAGAGACAGCAGCCCACCAGGCTCTCCCATCCCTGGGATTCTCCAGGCAAGAACACTGGAGTGGGTTGCCATTTCCTTCTCCAAGGCTATTTCTAGAGTTATTAAAAGAACATGCTGTCTCTAGAAGAATATTCTGAAGATGGAACACAGCCATTTAACACCAGACTAGAAACACTGCTAGGACTGCCCTATGAGCCCAGGCAGGGGGTGCCCAGGACCCCAGTCAGGGCTGCTGCCCAGGAGCATGTGGGGCGGGGCTGAGAGTCTCAGAGATGGAGTCTTCTCTTTTCACTGAAAACAATAACTAGCAGGACAAGGACTGGTGACATTTAACATTGGGGCCTGTTGGGATACACAGCTCGGTGAGGCCATGAGAAGTATGTGAAGATATGTGTGAAATGTGTGTGAGTGTGTATGTGAGCTTGCAAGTGTGGATGTGTGTGCATGTTTTTGTGTGAGTGTGTGCATGAATGTGTATGTGTATTAGTATATGTATGTGTGCATCTTTGTGAGCGTGAATGTGTGCATGTGTGTGGCTGTGTTTGTGTGTATGTGTGTGTGTAAGTGTGTGAGTGAGCATGTCACTGTGTGACATGTGTGTGTGTTTGTGTGTGTGACGTGTGTGTGTGTGTAACACGTATGTGTGTAACAAGTGTGTGTGTGTGACAGGTTTGTGTGTGCATGTGTGTTTGACGGGTGGGTGTGTAAGAGGTATGTGTGTAACAGGTGTTTGTGACAGGTGTGTGTGTGTAACAGGTGTGTGCATGTCTGTATGTCTGTGTGACAGGTCTGTGTGTGAGACAGGTGTGTGTGTGTCTGTATGTCTCTGTGACAGGTGTGTGTGTGACAGGTGTGTATGTGAGACAGGTGTGTGTGTGTATGTGACAGGTGTGTGTGTGTATGTGAATACCCAGTGGTGGCTGACTTTGGGGAAACACACTGATTAGAGGTGAAGATGTCTCTGTGGCACTAAAGGCTGGTTCACGATGGGGACTGTGTCCTCTGGGGTGGGTCCCTCAGTGGAAGAGCTCTGTGCACAGGAGTCAGGGACCTGGCAGGACAGACGCCCTTAAACAAGCATGAGGACACAGACACACACCCACTGAGCATGGCCATGGGTCATATGTCTGCTCCTTCCTAATATCGCCTGTGTATTGAGTGTGAAGTTTTCAGCCTCAGAACATGCAGGTGACCTGAGGTGTCCTACGTTAAATACAGATATTCTGAGCCCTGAGAACATCACCCAGAGCAACACCGGCTCTGCACAGCAGTCCTGGGACCACAGCCCTCACCAGGGACTGGAGCTGGACAGTCCTCCTCCTGGTGGCCTTGGCTCCAGGTCAGGGTCATCCGGGTGCTGCAGTGAAGAAGGGACAGGGTCCAGTCAAGGGGCTTCATGCACTTCTGTCCCCTGTCCACAGGGGTGCACGCCCAGGTGCAGCTGGTGCCGTTGGGGCTGAGCTGAGGAAGCCTGGGGCCTCAGTGAAGGTGTCCTGCAAGGCTTCTGGATACACCTTCACCGACTACATGCACTGCGTGTGACAGGCCCCTCAGCAAGGGCTTGAACAGATGGACAGATTGACAGCAAAGATGGTGGAGCAAAGTATGCACAGAAGTTCCAGGGCAGAGTCACGTTGGCTGCAGACACGTCCACCAGCACCGCCTACATGGAGCTGAGCAGTCTGAGGTCTGAGGACACGGCTGTTTATTACTGTGTGAGACACACAGTGTGAAAACCCCCATCCTGAGGGTGTCAGAAACCCGGAGGAGCAGGGCGGCTGTGCTGGGGCTGATGATGACAAAGACGATTGGGTCGGGGTCCTGAGAAAAGTGGGTACAAACATGTGTTCACTGTTACAGGAGTGTGTTCACTGTCAGAATTTGTGTTCACCATCAAAGGAGTTGTGTGTTGACTCTCAGAGGACTGTATTCCATCAGAGGAGTGTGTTCGCTTGTACGGGAGTGTGTTCCCTATCTGTAGAGTGTGTTTGCTGTTACAGGATTGTGTTAACTGTTAGAAGAATATGTTCATTTTTAGAGGGTGTTCCCTGTCAGAGGTGTGTGTTCACTGTTAAAGGAATGTTTTCCATACAATAGATACTCTGTCAGAGGAGTGTGTTCCATACACTAAGCACTCTGTTGGAGGAGTGTGTTGTGTACAATACACACTCAGTCAGAGGAGTGTGTTACGTACAATACACGTTGTGTCAAAAGAGTGTGTTCCATACAATAAGCACTGTGTCAGAGGATTGTGTTCCGTACAGTAAAGATTCTGTAATCAAAATATCAGCACTGGGGGGGAAGCGTCAGTGCACTCTACGGACACAAGCCCCTGTGAGGTCTCTGTGTGGACCCGAGTCTTTGCCTCAGAGCCGTGGCTCCATCCCACATGAAGTCCACCTTCATCTCCATGCAGATGTGTTAAGTCATCTGCAGGTGGTTGAGCCTTTTGCAGCCCCACCCAGGAGTGAACAAAAAACCCCTTTTGCTCTATGTCATGTCCAGGACCTGGTATGTTGGGATCTGGGTTCCAGCCATTCTAACTGTGCAGTGGTACCTCACAATCCTTTAAGCATGCAGTCCCTGATGGCTTGTGATGTGGAAGGTCTTTCCAAGTGTTCACGTGTCAGCTGTGAATCTTTGGAAGCAAGTTCAGACCACCCATTTTTCACTGGGTTGCTTACCTTCTGTTGTTCAGTTATGAGTGTCCACGTGTATTCATAGCACAAAGTTCTTACAAATATGCTATTTATAAGTGTATCTTTCCAGCCTGTGGCTTGCCGTTAGAGTCCCTTAACAATGAGTTCAGAAAACAAGTGTTTTTCATTGTGATGCTCTCCAATTTATCAGTTTTTCCCCCATGGATCATGCTATTGGTCTTATGTCTAAAAATTGTTGGCAAATTTAAGGGCACCCAGAAGTTTTCCAAGTGCAGCCCCGCCCCTCCCTCAACAGATGGGGCTGAAGAGGTGGGAAAATCAGGAATATGGAAGAATCCTAGATCCATTGACAGGTTTGTCCTGTGTGTGTGTGTATGGGTGTTCAGTTGAGTCTGACTTGTTCAGACCCCATGGACTGCAGCCCACCAGGCTTCTGTGTCTGTGGGATTTTTCCAGGCAAGAGTACTGGAGGGGGTTGCCATTTCCTCCCTCAGAGGATCTTCCCCACCCAGGGATTGAACCCGTGTTTCCCATGTCTCTTGTGTCTCCTACATTAGAAGCAGACTCTTTACCACGGCACCACCTGGGAAGCCCTGCCCTAACTGTAGTTTCCCCTTTCCAGAACGGCCTATAAATGAAGTCACACAACATGCAGGCCTTTAAGACTGCTTTCTTTCACTTCGCCATATGCATTTAAGGTTCATTCACACCAGCCATGGACAGTCCAGAAAGGAAATTAAGAAAGTATTCCATTTAAAATTGCATGTTAAAGAATTAAATGCCTAGCAATAAATTTAACCAAGGAGAGGAGAGACATGTGCACTGAAAACTACAAAACCTAAGACAAAACATAAAACACGGAAAGAAATGAGACTCCATGCGTGTTCAGTTGTAGCTGGCTCTTTGAGATGCCCTGGACTGTAGTCCGCCAGGCTTCTCTGCTCATGGGATTTTTCAGGCAAGAACACTGGAGTGGGTTGCCATTTCTCAGGCGGGGCATCTTCCTGACCCAGGGACCCTATTTCTCCTGACAGTCTTGACTGCAGCCCAGGCCCCGTGGAGCCTCCCCTCCTGCGTCTCCTGCACTGATGGGCAGGGTCTTTGCCGCGCACATCACCTGGTGCACACATCTGAGCTCACAGATGGAACAGCTTCTCCACGTTGTAGGACAGCAAGGCTTACCCGAGTCACTAACATGACCAGTGAGGAGCAGAAAGCCACTGAGTAAGAGGGCAGGGTTTCCCTTAGAGCTGATGGGAGCCCTCAGGACCCGGAGCGAGGAAGTGGCTGCTCAACTGTTCGGTGTCAAACGGTTAGTTTCATGACATGTGAAGTTTCCATCCACTAAAAAGAAAAGATTCCTAGATGACCCTTGAGGGTTCCATAGCTCGTTCTTCTATTCTTCCCATGCACGTGAGGACCACGGGCGGCCCACTCTTCCTCTGGGGGAAAGGACACCGTGCTTGCCTGCAGTTCCAGCAGTCATGGATGAGGCTGCTCCAGCCGTTCGTGTGCAGTCCTGTGTGGACATGTTTTGGTTGACTCAGAGGCACCTAGAAGCATGCTTGCCGATCTTAGGAGAAACCTGCGGATATTGCTCAGTTGCTAAGTCGGCTCCGTGAACTGCAGCACGCAGGGCCGCTTGTCCTCCACTGCTGCTGCTAAATCACTTCAGTTGTGTCCGACTCTGTACGACCCCATAGACGGCAGCCCAGCAGGCTCCCTCGTCCCTGGGATTCTCCAGGCAAAAACACAGGAGTGGGTTACCAATTCCTTCTCCAATGCATGAAAGTAAAAGCTGAAATTGAAGTCACTCAGTTGCGTCCGACTCCTAGCGACCCCATGGACTGAATCCCACCAGGCTCCTCCATCCATGGGATTTTCCAGGCAAGAGTATTGGAGTGGGTTGCCATTGCCTTCTCCAACTACCTCCTGGGGTTTGTTCAAACTCAAGTCCATTGAGTTGGTGATGCTATCTAACCACCTCATTCTCTGCCGTCCCCTTCTTCTGGCCTCAATCTTTCTCAGGATCTGGATCTTTTCCAATGAGTCACCTCTTCACATTAGGTGGCTAAAGTACTGGAGCTTCTGCATCATCCCTTCCAATGAATACCAGGGTTGATTTCCTTTAGGATTGACTGGTTTGATATCCCTGCTGTCCTAGACACTCTCAAGAGTCTTCTCCAGCAGCACAATTTGAAAGCATCAATTCTTTGGTGCTCAGCCTTCTTTATGGAAAATGGTAACCCACTCCAAGGTTATTCCAAGATAACCTCACAAATGCTATGAAAAGTGTAAAATTATGTTACCTTTCTTTGAAACTGCCACACTGCCTGCCAAGGTGACTGGATCAACCTTCTTTCCACCAACAATGATGAGCTTTTCCATTGTCCTCCTCACTGGTCCACAGTGGGCATTGCAAGACTGGTGGGTTTTAGCCATTTTAACAGTATGGCTGAACATCCGCCCTGCGTGTGAGGAGAGCTCCTAGGGAGGGTCTGGATTTTCTCTGGTCCTGATGCTCTCAGACATCTCCCCTCCATACCTGTGGGGACGGACCCTCACTCTCCTGAAAATCCACTGCACTGTGACCTTCACAGAAGGGGAGTGGTCCCACAGAGAGCACAGGTCTCGTTACAAGCACGGGGTTCCAGACCCCCGGCCCACCACATAAGCTCTGTCTCACACACACCAGAGTGGGCCGAGAGGCCCTCCCTGCCCCAAGGGCCCCTCCACGATGCTCACAGGTCATGCTGTCACCTCAGTAGCAGCCCGGGTGGTGGGACGATGGAAGGATGATGAAGCCCCCTCTGCCTTTGGAAATGCATCTGATGCAACATGCAAGTGTGTCTGTTCCCAGTGTGCTGTCCTGTGGAAGCTGGAGGGGTCAGCTCAGGGTGAGTGTGTGAGACGTGCCCCGATAGACCCCCATCCTCCTCCACTCCGGCTCTGGCCATGTCCAGAGAAAAGGCTGGAGGTCAGTGGGTGGCAGAACTGCATGGCCAACCCCGGCTGGCAGAGGCGGTGGCCGCAGGAGTCCTGGAACAACGTCTGCTTCTTAGAAATGTCCCAACACACTCTCCCCTTTTCCATCAGGCAGCAGGCAGGCCAGTCTGTGGGCGCCCCCACGGCCCTGCCTCAATGGGCCAGGCCAGGATCCCCATGAAGCCACCCCGGCACCTGTGCGCTCCCCACACTGCATCTGCTCCCTGACTGTACCTCACACACAGCGTCTCTGTTCAGGGGGCAGGTGACCGGGGGCAAGCCCTCTGGGCCAGCACTTTGGTCCTTGTAGGTCAGGAGCACCCTCTCAATCACCCCCTCTAGGGAGGGGGACCAGCTCCCTTGTACAGGATTCCTTCTAGCCCAAGAAAGGAGCTACAGGACTATTCCCCTACCCGACCTCACCCCAGCACCCCAACTTCTGAATAACGACAGCTTCTGTAAACCACGTGTGCAGGGGACGTAGGAGCTGGTGATGCCCCTGGTGGCCACACGCGTGTGCTCCACGGGTTCTCCACACCAAGCCCTGAGGTCTCCCCATTGCTGCGGGGCCCCCTCTGCCAGAGGGAAGGGGACCCTGTGTGTGGCAGCTGCAGGTCTGGCTTAGGCACTGCCCTGCTGTGGGCCCCTCAGAAATCCCGGGGTCCCTGGCCTTTACTGGCTCTCCTGCCACCTGTGGGCATGTGATGTTTGCCTCCTTCTAAGGTTGTGCCTGTTTCCTCCCCAGCCCACACTCAGGAGGCTGACACGACCTCAAGAGACCCATGGAGCCAACTGGGCTGCTAAATACAGCCAGAATGAATACCGATCCTTTTCACACCCAACTCGAGAGCTGCCCTGATCCCTGGTGGAGACTATTGGTCAGCAGGTGTCCTCCCACACTCTGAAGAAGACAGGGTGTAGGTACAGAAGGGTGGAAATAGTGGCCGGGTACATCACATCTAAGCCGAGTGAACTTCCTGAGACTCCTGTCTTCGGTTGTTGTCTCTGGGGCTGATGCTCCGCACGGAGGACCATCCAGATGGGGAAGATGGAGACCCTGTGGACAGTAGGAGCCAGGCTCCACGGCATCGGCAGCCTCTTTCCCATTGACAGCTCATCTCCAATTGCACATCTCAGGGACTCGGAATACCTCAGGGCTGAAAAGCACTGTTGACCCAGTTATCACCACAGAACTTCCCAGGAGCACAGGGCTGCCAGAGCCCACACAATGCACACCCTGTGTTCCTGCAACCAAAAGCACCACGCCCAGAAATCAGAGACGCACCTTCCTGGGACATCGTCCCTGGCACGTGCCTCCCCAGTGACAGCCGCTGCTGCACAGGGCTGAAGGCAGATGCAGTACTCTATCCTCCACAGTATCAAGCAGGTAAAAGCAAACACCTTCCCCGCCTGCAGGAAGTACTCCCTCTGACCGTTTCTGCAAATGGTGAAGAGGACGTGAAGGAGTCTGTGACTCCCCCAGGATGACAGCAGGCACTGACACTGAATACAGAGCCAAGAGGAAGGGGGAAGGGCTGCCGAGCAGCAGGGCCCAGAGACATCCCGGATCCCACGCTCCTTCCACTCTGCTCGCCTCACCACAGGCCGATCCGCCGAGGGCCAGGAGTCGGGGCCACAAGTAGCGGCCTTACTGGCAGAGCCAACAGACAGAGCAGAGGGCCGACGAGAGTCCTCCCGAACCATGTGGCCTGGAGTTTGACTCCTGTTTCTCTTACAGTGTGGAGACTGGGAGGTGAGGAGGTCGGGTGCTAAAGTGCTAAAGGCCACAGGCTGCTGCAGACACTTCGTGCTTCCAGCCAGATTCTGCATGGAGGGCTCAGGTTCTCATCCCCTGCAGCCATGCCCAGCAGGGCTTGACCAAGGGTTTCCTGTGAGCTGACTCTCAGGCAAGGGGCCAGGGTTCAGGAGACAGCCACTGCATACACCTTGGGCCACCTCCCTGTAGGGAGCAGCTTGCAGTCAAGGCAACAGAACACAGACGTGAAAGGGAAGGAGCCAGATCCGACCTGAGTCAGACGTGTTCTCTCCCAAGACAAGAAGGCAAAAAGAGAAACAGACCAATGAGCAAAATGCAGCAGAGGGCACCCTCTGTTGATACAGAGTTCTCATATTATGGATGAAAGCGAAATCTTGCTTTTGATTCTGCCCTGTGAGTGAGTTTCTGTCCTCTGTGGATGGCTACAAAGTGGTGTAAAACTGCCTGAAATACTTCCTCGCTCCCCTTGGGTACCATGAGGCCCCCTGGGTCCACAGAGGCACAGGCGAGAACCATCCCCTGCCGGGAAAGACCCACACAGAAGGACACGAAGGTCACCCGGGGGCTCACAGTCAGACCTGATTTCTGGTCTCACCAGCCAGGGTCAGCAAGAATCACAGAGAGTGTCCCAGAGGAGAGTGGGGAGCCAGCTCCTCAGGGGGCCTAAACGACGCTTCCAAGCAAAAATCAAGAGGAACACGTGGTTTGCAAGTGACCTACCTGCTAATCGGAATGAGACACACGCAATTATGAGCTTCTAAAACATTTTCAACACCTACAAATGTTAAGTGATGTGAGCAGTGTCTGGTTTCAATCGCCAAATTAGCAGGAAGTGGTGCTCGCAGGGAGAAAAGAGGCCTGTGCAGGAGGGGCCCTGGCAGCTCCAGGGGGCAGAGTGGGGGGCCGTGAGCCGTGTTGCAGGTGTACGTTGGGCGTGCAGACCGCCGGAAGAAGGGCTGGACGTGTGGAGTGGAGACAGGCCTCTGCTCCCCTCCCCTGCCCCTCCCATGCCACCCTCGTGGACACAGCCTCCCCCCTGCCCCTGGTCAGCCCCGCTGCACTGATGACCAGGCTTGCCCAGGGCCTCGCCCTGTGACTGTGACTCCGTCTCTGCACACGACCCGCCCAGCGCTGGGCGCTGGCAGCCCCGGCACCCTTTGTTCTCTGTCAGTGTCTCCTCTGACGGCAGTGGCCTCAGCACGCGGCTCAGACCTGGCTTCTCTGCGGGGCCTCGCCTTCTCTGTCCTCACTGGCAGACATCCCTGAGCAGCGCCCCCATGCCGGCAGAGGGCTGGGTCTCCCTGAGGGCAGCCCTCTGGCTGCTCGGGCTCTGTGCAGTGCTGGCCCCTGTCCAGTGCTCTCCGGACCGTCCCTCATGGCGCTACATCTCCACGGAGGTGGTGATTCCCAGGAAGGAGCTGCACCAAGGCAAGGGCGCCCAGGTGTTGGGCTGGCTCTCCTACAGCCTGCGTTTTGGGGGACAGAGGCATGTAATCCACATGCGACGCAAGAGGCTCTTTTGGCCTGGATACCTGATGATGACTCAGGATGACCAAGGAGTCCTGCAGACGGACCACCCCTTCGTCCCTGAAGACTGCTACTACTTTGGCTACCTGGAGGAGATCCCTTTCTCCACGGTCACCATAAACACGTGCTATGGGGGTCTCCAGGGTTATATGAAGTTGGATGACCTCGCCTACGAAATCAGCCCCCTCAAGCATTCTCAAAAGTTTGAGCACATTCTTTCTCAGATGGTGGCAGACGCCGGCACAATGGGACCGATGCAAAGACCAGGGTATGAGGAGGAAAGGGACCCTCTGCTTTCTCCAGCAAACATCACTGCAGCCCCCAGGATGTCTAGTAAGCTGTATATGTTCCATGAAGCACATATGAAAGGAGTATTTCAGTCTACTAATTCATTTTACAGAACCGTAAACAATGTGTCAAACAGTGTTGAGTACATGGTGGATGTGGGCAATATCATTGATGCAGTTTATCGTGGTCTTGAGATAAGGTTTTATATTGGCCTCGTATACGTTTATAATGTTAGGGACCCAGTCAGCACTGCGTCTCTCAGATCACAGAGTGCATATTTCCAGTTCTATTCAACAACCATATTTCCTGCTTTTAACCCACATACAGCTGTAGTCTTTAGCACAGTTGAACCACCTGATGGTGCCTATATTCCAAACCTATATAGTTTCTGCCATCCAGCTAATTTGGTGCCAATTGCTACATCAGGGAAAAATACTCTAATGGTGGCTCTCTATTTGTGCTTTCTAATTGGCAGAAGTATTGGTCTCTATTATGACGACCCAGACTGTGTTTGCCAGAGAAGGACCACCTGCGTTATGAATGGCTACCAGTCACTGACAGATGCTTTCAGTAACTGCTCCTATGGGCATTTACAACATATACTTATGCGTGATAGAAGCGCTTGTATGTTCCACCCTGAGCTGGTATATTACAATAGATCGAAGACACATGAACGTTGTGGAAACAAAGAAGTAGAAAATGAAGAGCAATGCGACTGCGGCTCCTTCAAGGAGTGCTATAGCAACCCATGCTGTAACAACCTCTGTTCTTTCACTGCTCCAAGTCTTTGTGATGCAGAATCATGCTGCACAAACTGCACATTCTCCAAGCCCGGGACACTCTGCAGACCCATCCAGAGTATGTGTGACCTTCCTGAGTACTGCCGTGGGATAAGCAAGACCTGCCCTAGAGATGTTTTTATGCAAGATGGAACCCCGTGTGGTGAAGAGGGGTACTGCTTTAAGGGAAGTTGCACTGACCGTAGTGTGCATTGCAAAGAAATCTTTGGTAGAGGGGCTTTGAATGCTCCAGATCAGTGCTATATTATAAACAGAAAAGCTTACCGATTTGGATTCTGTAGAAGAATATCTTGGTCTATCAACTTTATAGGTTGTTCGCTACGGGATCTGTTGTGTGGAAGGCTGCAGTGCACCAATGTCAGTTTTCTCCCTCTGTTGCAGGAACACGTTGGATTTCATCAAACTCATCAGTCAGAGGCCTTGTGTTTTGGGCTGGACCTACACCGTGGGCAAGGAGCAGTTGACTATGGCCATGTGAGAGATGGTTCCCTCTGTGCTCCTGGAACGTACTGTTTAAACACCTTCTGCAACGGTTCTGTTAGTGAAATGGAGTATACATGTTTCCCTCAGAAATGCAACTCCAGAGGAGTTTGCAACAGTGAAGACAACTGCCATTGCCACCTGGGCTGGGCACCGCCGTTTTGCCAAAACACGGGTTATGGAGGGAGTGAAGACAGTGGACCCCCTCCAAGACTGTTTCGATCGGTACCATATGATGAAACAATTTTAGTCTATGTGAGACTGGTGTTCGGTCGCCTGTATGCCCTTATAGCTGCAGTCCTCTTTGGTGTGGCCACAAATGTAAAAACTATCCATACCAGCAAAATTAAGGAAGAGACAGTGCATCCTGTGTAAACCAGCCTCCTGACCCCTGCACAACTGCAGGGGAGGTAGGAGGAACTTCTGAGAAGGAGTCAGTGATAGACAGCAAAGCTGAAGTCTGCGGCAGACAGGGGTGGGGGCAGGTATCAGGAGGGTCAGCATTCTCACACCAGGTCTCTTCGATAGGCCGCTGATCAGAACTCTGAAATAAATCTTGAAAAGCATACATAGGTGTCCTCTAATATTTTGTATTCCTAAGAGCCCAAACTGAGCCTGAGCCTGGTCAGGAGAGACCTGAGTCAGCAACTGGGTCTTGACCCAAAGTTGCTGGTCCCGGTGTTAACAACCCCTTTAGGGGAAACTTTATTGGGGGTTTCTCCAAATCAGTGCTCTTGAACACTGAGGTTTTCCTCATCTCCTAGGTAGCTTCTCTTTTGCCAAACCCAAACTGGATTCAGGGTAGTCAAGGACTACTCCCAGTCGAGGACTACTCGTGCAGGGTCGGGGGCTAATGGGGTGATCTGCCACACGTGGCAGCCCCACTGTCCTCTGGCAGCTGGGCAGGGTGGGAGCCTTCCACGTCCAGCCTCAGGACAGAGCAGAGGCCCAGACAGCCATTTCTCACCCTTGGGTGACCTCTGGCTTTTTCTGAGGTGAACATCATGCGCGTGTGTGCAAGAGTGAGTGTGCTCAAGTGCTGGGTGTGTCTGGCCCCCGTGAGGACACTCCCCCGGAGGCCAGCCTGGTACCCATGGCCTCCAGGCTCTGCAGACCCAGCACTAGAATCTAGGTGGGCTCTCCTCTTTTTTCCACAATTCTTGGGTAAAGGCTTTAAAGTCCTCAAACTCAAATTGGGTTCTAAAACTCAGAGATGGAAGGTTCTGGAAACACTCTCCTGGCCCCACAATGGCTCCAGTATGCGGGAGCCCAGGGACCACTGGGTCTGCTTGGGAGACGCACTGCCAGCACTCTTGTGTGAAGACCCTCCCAACCGCCCAGGATCCTCCTTCCTCCCACCGACCCCTGCCTGCAGAGCCCAGTTCAGGTGGAAGAGGTGCCCCACACCCTGTCCAGGGACAGGACTGTTCCCCCTTCTCCTGGTCAGGGCTGGCAGAGAGCCTGGGTTTAGGTGTTTAAACACCGGTCCACCTGGTCTGGACCTTGACAAAGCCTCCTTTGGCCCACCTGCTCCCTCCCGTACCTGAGGAAGCAAGTGGACCAGAGACAGCACCCCATGGTGAAAGGCCTCTCTTCCCCAGAGCCCTTGAAACACAAGGTTCTTCTCCTTCCAGAGGTTCTTCCCCCATGTGGGAGAAGAAGCTGGGGAAAGCGGGCTGCTGTGGGTTAGCCATTGCAAAGGCCCACTGAGCACAGTCAGTGGCTCCGGGTCCATCCAGGGCTTTGGGAGGAGGGAGAGGACGCAGAGGCAGTCTCGTCATGTTTCTTGACCTGAAGCAGCCCAGGGGAAAAACAGGCATTTTGTATTAGTCGATTCAGACTGAAAGCAGAAATAGAGTCTAAAATAGAAGATACCTTCCCCTGTCTCTGGGGAAGAACCAAGGAAACCTGGACCAAGCAGCAGGTATCAAAGAGTGGGGCTGATGGCGGTGACTGGTGAGTGAGCCCAGGAACCCTGGATGGGCTGGGAGGAGCTAATTGGCGGAAGGTTGGGCCCACTCTTTACCAGCTCAGGAGGGGTCTCGGCTAACCTCTGCCCACTTTGTACGACTTAGCTGGCTGGACACCCTTGGTGACCTTTCTGTAAAATACCCTCACATCTTTCCGATGGACGATGCTTTGTCTCAAAAATGTGCATGACTATGCCTTCGACTCCTGGAAGGCAGAGTGACTTCTGAGAATCCACTTCCCTTCTGGGGCTAGAATCCTCAGTTTGGCTTGAATAAAATCTCCCTTTTTCTTCTTACCTTTGAGAAATGGAGCACTTCCTGCCATATCAGTAAACAAGGATGCCACAGTCACCCGGGATGCCAGCCCCCCAAAGGTGAATTCCTGAGCCCCGAGGGTGCCCAGGGAGGTGAACAATACCTGCCGTCCAGCAGCCCACAGGCTGCAGCCACTCCCCTCAGTGAGCCCTGAGGAAACTCAGGATGTGAAAATGCAGGACACTGGCCCAGACAGCTGAGGTGTTATGAAATGAATGTTTTCAGGGAGCCCAGACTCTTGCATCTTCCCACACACAGAAAAGCACTAAATTCCTGAACTTGGGTTATCTGGCTTTCTTTAATTAGCAATACCCTTTTGACATACAAACTACCTTCCCTTTGTTGCAAAACTTCTGTATCACCTGGCTCCCCCACCACCCTCTATCCCAGACATGAGGCCCCAGCTCCCTGGCAGTCTCACAGCACGCCTAACGCACTCCCAGCAACCACCTCCCAGGCTCCAAAATCACTGCAGATGGTGACTGCAGCCATGAAATTAAAAGATGCTTGCTCCTTGGAAGAAGACCTATGACCACCCTAGACAGCATATTAAAAAGCAGAGACATTACTTTGCCAACGAGGGTCCATATAGTCAAAGCTATGGTTTGCCAGTAGCCATGTGTGGATGTGGGACTTGGATCATAAAGAAGGCTGAGCACTGAAGAATTGGTGCTTTTGAAGTATGGTGTTGGGGAGCCTCGGGAGAGTCCCTAGGACTGCAAGGAGATAAAACAAATCAATCTCAAAGGAAATCAATCCTGAATATTCATTGGAAGTACTGATGCTGAAACTGAAGCTCCAGTGCTTTGGCCACCTGATGCAAAGAGCTGACTCATTAGAACAAAACTCTGATGCTGGGAAAGCTTGAGGGCAGGAGGAGAAGGGGATGACAGGGGATGAGAAGGCTGGCTGGCATCACCAACTGAATGGACATGTGTTTGAGCAAGCTCTGGGAGATGGTGAAGGACAGGGAAGCCTGGCGTGCTGCCATCCATGGGGTCTCAAAGAGTCGCACACAACTGAGTGACTGAACAGTAACAAAATTTGATGAGATTTTGATAATGTGTAAGTTGTCCATTTTGAGGCTTTTTTCGTAAAAACAGATTAAAAAGAGAAACACTTCCCAGCTCCTCGCTCTCTATATCTCCAAGAGGATAGCCTCTTTCTTGTGATGCCCAGAAATTAGAAACAATTCCCATTTCAAAGATCAGCTTAATGAATGCAACAACGCTGCCATAATGATGCTTGGAAACCCCACCTGTCGTTAATTCCCGTGATTCCTGGTAGACAGCAGGAAGGTGGTATTCACAAGTAGTCATGCTCAATGAGTTAAGATGTTCCAATAAAAATACATACAGTATGACCCTATTTTGTAAATCCTAGAAAATGAAAAGTAATCTGAAATAATCTTCAAGTAATCCTGAAGAAAAGATCAAGATTACATGGGGACAGGGACGAAGAAGAGAAGGGACAGTAAAGAGGAAAACCAGACACTCCTGAAAATAATGAAAGGAACTGATTTGTTCTCTCTTGATGATGGTGATGTCTACGTCAGTATTTATCAGAGTGTATGTGGTTTATTGTATCAAGTACCACATTAAAGCTGTTAGAAGTGCAAAAGTGGATGACTTGGAATTTAAGGGGTGAAAGAAAAATAATGAAATGTTAGACTCTTGAAATTACTTGTAATGGGCCCTACTGTCTCCATGTATTTTATGTCAATACAGGAAGAGAACAAAGTTCTCATGCTCAGGTTACAGAAGGGGCTCTCAAACCTCCCCAGGCGTCTCTGTGCTGAAGTGGTTCAGGGGGCAGCCAGGCTCAGGGCACACATGTGGACACTGGATCTGACGGTCACCCAGTGTTTATCCTTGGTTGCTCCAGAAACCCTCTGCAGTCCTGGGTGTAGTTTATCTCTCCAATATGAGGGTTACAAGGCCACCTGCCTCACAGGATTGTGTGCATGAGAAAAATGACCTGAGTTTTATTGCTCTGGAAAAAAAAATTATATTTCCCAAATACTATCAACATCACAAATCTAAGACACTGGCTTGTTCTCTGGAACTCTGTCCTTTCTGCTGCCATTCGATGACATGACTTCTTATATATCAGCAGCTCTTGCAAATAGGGCCCTCCATCTGCTGAAGCTCCAATACTTTGGCCACCTGCTACGAAGAGCTGATCCATTGGAAATGACCCTGATGCTGGGAAAGATTGGAGGAGAAGAGGGTGACAGACGATGAGATGGTTGGATGGCACCACTGACTCAAAGGACAGGAATGTGAGCAAACTCCAGGAGATACTGGAGGACAGAGGAGCTTGGTGCGTTGCAGTCCATAGGGTCTGAGAGAGTCAGACATGACGGAGCACCTTTATCAATGTCGTATTGATTCTTCGTCTGAGCTCTTGTGCAAAAATGTGTAATAGTATTTTGACATATTTAATTTTAATTATAAACAATTTCCCAAACTGAATTGTATTAAATGAAATAAGATCATTTAAAAATGTATCACATTTAAATAACTGAGGAGTGAGGTCACGTCTTCATGTGACTCGCTGAGCCCACAGACGCTTGTTCTGACACAACACACCTGTGCACAGAGGGGCCTTCACCGGCCCTGTTTGGTCCTGAAACCTGAAGACCGCGTTGCATTTCCTTCTACACGAAGAGCAATTGGTATGGTCACCTCCAGTCCTCCAGCTCATCAAGGCCAGGTCAGATGCTGGGGCAGGGCTTGAAGGTTGTCACTGATTGCACCTGGTAAATAACAGGCTCAGCTGCTTCCAGGTGTTGGATGGCACTCCTCCCCTTCCCCACCCCACAGCGTCTGCTCACTTTTCAGGTCCAGACCAGAGGGTGCAGATGTGTGCTCTGATTCTTACTCATCCTGCTTTAGCTGAGTGCCTTATTATCTACACACAGGTAGGTTCTTCCTTACCTAATTTACCCTACTACTATTATTGAAAATCTAGAAGTAATGTGGTAAATGCTATTTCCTTCTATAATTTTCTTTCCATATATTTCCTTCTATAATTCTGTAATTATATCTCCATCTATAAAAGGACTCTTTTCATGAAACAGAATGGAGGGGAGGGCTTTTCATAGACAGCAGTTTCCACATCAGTTGATACACAGGTGAGAGCCCTGGGCTGAGGGAGAGCTGACCTGTCCCAAAGCTGCAGTGTTGAATCTCAGGGTCACATGGACAGGGTGTCAGTCAGACATGGGGACACACACTGCTCTTTTCAGGCTCCAGGAGAGATAACACCACTGATGAAAGCACTCCCCACCCCTGGCAAACCCTGTGTAAAGTCCACACATGACTGTCATGATGTGACTGTCATCATCCCCAATCTATATCCTCACAGACAGAAATGCAGGTGCTGAGGCCACAGCCTCAGAGCCACAGGGAGACACAGCACCAGCTCACTTAAATTTAGGTTCCTCCTCAGGCTTGAAGAGACTTGCGGGAGTGGTGACTCTCATCTGCTCGAAGATGAACCCACTGTGGACCCTCCTCTTTGTGCTGTCAGCCCCCAGAGGGGAGTGTCTCTGGGTCAGACATGGGCACGTGGGGAAGCTGCCTCTGAGCCCAAGGGTCACCGTGCTTCTCTCTCTCCACAGGGGTCCTGTCCGAGGTGCAGCTGCGGGAGTGGGGCCCCAGCCTGGTGAAGCCCTCACAGACCCTCTCCCTCACCTTCATGGTCTCTGGATTCTCATTGACCAGCTATGGTGTAGATTGGGTCCGCCAGGCTCCAGGGAAGGTGCCGGAATGGGTTGGTGGTATAAGCAGTGGTGGAAGTACATACTATAACCCAGCCCTGAAATTCCCGGCTCAGCATCACGAGGGAAACCTCCAAGAGCCAAGTCTCTCTGAGCAGCGTGACAACTGAGGACACGGCCGTGCACTACTGTGTGAAGGACACAGTGAGGGGAAGTCAGTGTGAGCCCAAAAACCTCCCTGCATAGGGGCCCGTGACCACCAGGGGGTGTTCAGGACGCAGTACAAAGTTGAGCCCCAGAGCAGGTGCAGAAGAGGCGTTGGGCGGTGGGGGTCCTGGGAGGATTCTCCTCAGAGTCTCTTTCCTCCTCCTGGCCAGGAGCTGCACCACAGACCCATTTCTGTGTCCTGGTATTTCATCGTTGTCGTTTATGTCACTCTCAGACAACTGTGTATGTATATATATTTTAGTTTTTCCCTGAAGAAAGGATAGCTTTATGCAAACACACACACATAATACTCAACAGCTAAAAATTTTCTCCTTCAGATCATGAACTCATTGTTGCCAAATTCAGACTTAAATTAAAGAAACTAGGGAAAACCACTAGAACATTCAGGCATGACCTAAATCAAATCCCTTATGATTATACAGTGGAAGTGAGAAATAGATATAAGGGACTAGATCTGATGGACTGCCTGATGAACAATGGACGGAGGTTTGTGACAATGTACAGGAGACAGGGAGCAACACCATCCCCAAGGAACATAAATGCAAAAAATCAAAATGGCTGTCTGAGGAGGCCTTACAAATAGCTGTTAAAAGAAGAGACGGGAAAAGCAAAGGAGAAAAGGAAAGATATACCCATTTGAATGTAGACTTTCAAAGAATAGCAAGGAGAGATAAGAAAGCCTTCCTTGGGGATCAATGCAAAGAATTAGAGGAAAACAATAGAATGGGAAAGACTAGAGATCTGTTCAAGAAAATTAGCGATACCAAGATGGGCTCAATAAAGGACAGAAATGGTAATGGACCTAACAGAAGCAAAAGATATTAAGAATAGGTGGTAAGAATACAAAGAACTGTACAAAAAAGATTTTCACGACCCAGATAATCGTGATGGTGTGATCACTCACCGAGAGTAAGACATCCTGGAATGTGAAGTCAAGTGGACCTTAGGAAGCATCACTATGAACAAAGCCAGTGGAGCTGATGGAATTCCAGTTGAGCTAATTCAAATCCTAAAAGACAATGCTGTGAAAGTTTGCACTCGATATGACAGCAAATTTGGAAAATTCAGCAGGGGCTACAGGACTGGAAAAGGCAGTTTTCGTTGCAATCCCTAAGAAAGGCAATGCCAAAGAATGCTCAAATTACCGCACAATTGCATTCATCTCAAGCGCTAGCAAAGTAATGCTCAAAATTCTCCAAGTAGGCTTGGACAATATGTGAACTGCAACGTTTCAGATCTTCAAGTTGGTTTTAGAAAAGGCAGAGGAACCAGAGATCAAATTGCCAACATCTGCTGGATCATCAAAAAAGCAAGAGAGTTCCAGAAAAACGTCTATTTCTGCTTTATTGACTATGCCAAAGCCTTTACCTGTGTGGGTCACAATAAACTGTGGAAAATTCTTAAAAAGATGGCAATACCAGGCCTCCTGACCCACCTCTTGAGAAATCTGTATGCAGGTCAAGAAGCAACAGTTAGAACTGACATAGAACAGACTGGTTCCAAATAGGAAAAGGAGTACGTCAAGGCTGAATATTGTCACCCTGCTTATTTAACTTATATACAAAGGACGTCATGAGAAACGCTGGGCTGGATGAAGCTCAAGCTGGAGTCAAGATTGCCGGGAGGAATATCGATAACCTCAGATAGGCAGATGACACCACCCATATGGCAGAAAGTGAAGAAGAACTAAACAACCTTTTGATGAAAGTGAAAGAGAAGAGTGAAAAAGTTGGCTTAAAACTCAACATTCAGAAAACTAAGATCATGGCATCTGGTCCCATCACTTCATGGCAAATAGATGGGGAAACAGTGGAAACAGTGAGAGACTTTATTTTGGGGTCTCCAAAATCACTGCAGATGGTGACTGCATCCATGAAATAAAAAGACGCTTACTCCTTGGAAGTAAAAAGTTATGACCAATCAACACAGCATATTAAAAAGCAGAGACATTACTTTGTCAAAAAAGGTTCGTCTAGTCAAGGGTATGGTGTTTCCAGTAGTCATGTATGGATATGAGAATTGGACTACAAAGAAATCTGAGCCCCGGAGAAATGATGCTTTTGAACGGTGGTGTTGGAGAAGACTCTTGAGAGTCTCTTGACCTGCAAGGGGATCCACCCAGTCCATCCTAAAGGAAATCAATCGTGAATATTCATGGGAAGGACTGATGCTGAAGCAGAAACTCCAATACTTTGGCCACCTGATGCTAAGAGCTGACTCATTTGAAGAGACCCTGAGGCTGGGAAAGATTGAAGGCGAGAGGAGAAGGGGACGACAGAGGATGAGACGGTTGGATGGCATCACTCACTCCACGCACTTGAATTTGGTAAACTCCAGGAGTTGGTGATGTGACGTTGGTGATGCCAGGGAGGCCTGGCGTGCTGTGGTCCATGGGGTCACAAAGAGTCAGACACGACTGAGTGACTGAACTGAACTGAAATAGTCACATGATAAAATAATATCTATATGAAAAGACAGGGCCATCCTATATTGTGTCTTCAGGCCTCTTCCTAGATGCAGTGATTTCAATGTAGCTCATAAAACACGTGCTCCCCTAACCAAATTCAAATACTGAGAGAGCTGAAGAAAAGAGACTTCACAGGGACCCAGAAAGGCCACGGGGATGGTGATCACACTCCATCCCCACTTACAAGGACAGGGCTGGTCCACATGGAAACTCCTCCTCATGCTCCAGGGTACAATCCACCCCTGGGTAAGGGAGCTCACATCCCTCCTCCCACAGGGCTGAGGTGTCAGGGAAGGCAGGGTGGTGGTGTAGAAGATGGGGGTGTGGGGTCTTCTCCTCTGCCTGGTGACAGCTCCCCACGGTGAGGTCTCAGGTGCAGACATGGGTCTGTAGGATGGTTGCAACTGCAGGTTACTGATAGGGACTGATGATTCTCCTTCCCAGGTGTCCTGCAGCAGTTGGGCCCAGAACTGGTGAGCCCTCAGAGACCCTCTCCTCACATGTGCTATCTCTGCTTACACCATCATGTGGTTATAGTCAGAAGTGGATTCGCCAGGCCGCAGGGAAGGGGCTAGAGCAGATGGCATGCATAAACTATGATGGTGACACTTACTACAGCCCCTCCATTAAGAGCCACACCTCCATCTCAGAGACATCCAAGAATCAGTTCTCCCTGCTACTGAGCTCTGTGACCACTGAGGACATGGCCGTGTGTTGCTGTGCAAGAGACACAGTGAGGGGAAGTCAGTGTGAGCCCAGACACCAGCCACCCTCCGGGGGCCCCATGACCACCAGCGGGTGCTGGGGACACACAATTGTGTGTTTCAGGAGCAGGTGCAGATGGTGATTGACAGCTGGTCTCCTCTCAGGGGGCTTCCTCTCCTTGTAGCAGTTTTTCTGGGGAACTTCTCTGCATTCATGACTCTTAGTTACCTCCTCAGTCTCTGAGGCAGAATGGTGGTTGGGATAGGGGAGGATATCCTCACTGCACGAAAGGCACAGTCTGTTAGGGTTGCTTCCTCTTGTCACTTAGGCCCCTTCTCTGGACATTTGGTGTAATCTCGCTAAGTCCACAGGAGAGGCTCTGAGTGACTCAGCAGTGCTGCTCATCACAGCAGGGCCAGTGAACGAGCTAGCCAGGGGTCAGCAGTGTAAGTGCAGCTGGACTCAGACAACAGAGGTGTATAAACCCAGGGCCAGGGAAGAAGCCCCCTTGGTGGTGCTAAGTGAACTGACACCTCACTCACAGCATCAGCCATAGTTCTCTCCATGGAGATGCAGCAGGACCTCCATGCCAGCCTGAGATAGAAGCTGAGTCTGCTGACACCACACACAGATGCAGGAGGATGAAAAGATTGTGTCATCTGTGTTCCTTCATCTATGTCTGTGGTGTCCTCAGACTCACCTTCTACATCAACCTGGGTTGGGGGTCCCACTGAATTTCCATGGAGAGAATTATGAATAATGCTCTGAGTGTGGTGTCAGCTCTTTGAGCACCACCGAGGGGCATTCCTCCCTTCACTAATTGACAGGCTCTAGTAGGTGCAGTAGCTTCTGTCATTCGGGTGGTTTTATGGCAGATAGACGACACATACTAAAGGGAAGCTTGTACTTGAAAAGCAATTCTTACTTTATGTCCTCAGCTTTCTTGTCAAGGTATGAACCACCAGAAGTTTATACAAGGACAAGTCTTTCAAGGAGAGAGTACAATACATATAAGGAACATACTAAATATTCCCTGATGAATAAAGAAGCCATTGTGAGCACCGTCCTGGTGTTCAGCCATGTCTCCTGACTGTCTCATGGAACAAACACTACATTTATCTTATGGAACTTAGTGATTTTAAACACTTTTGTCCTATGAATGCTAGCACTTCAGTCATGTCAGACTCTTTACCATCCAATGGACTATAACCCATTAGGCTCCTCTGTCCATGAGATTTTCCAAGCAAGAATGTTGCAGTGGGTTGCCATGCCCTCCTCCAGGGCATCTTCCTGACCCAGGGATCAAACTTCTGTCTCTTACATCTGCTTATGGGACAGAAATGGTATGGACCTAACAGAAGCAGAAGATATTAAGAAGAGGTGGCATGAATATACAGAAGAACTGTACAAAAAACCTTCATGACCCAGATAATCACGATGGTGTGATCACTGACCTAGAGCCAGACATCTTGGAACGTGAAGTCCAGTAGGCCTTAGAAAGCATCACTACGAACAAAGCTAGTGGAGGTGATGGAATTCCAGTTGAGCTATTCCAAATCCTGAAAGATGATGCTGTGAAAGTGCTGCACTCAATATGCCAGCAAATTTGGAAAACTCAGCAGTGACCACAGGACTGGAAAAAGTCAGTTTTCATTCCAATCCCAAAGAAAGGCAATGCCAAAGAATGCTCAAACTACTGCACAATTGCACTCATCTCACACGCTAGTAAAGTAATGCTCAAAATTCTCCAAGCCAGGCTTCAGCAATATGTGAACCGTGAACTTTCTGATGTTCAAGCTGGTTTTAGAAAAGGCAGAGGAACCAGAGATCAAATTGCCAACATCCACTGGATCATGGAGAAAGCAAGAGAGTTCCAGAAAAACATCTATTTCTGCTTTATTGACTATGCCAAAGCCTTTGACTGTGTGGATCACAATAAATTGTGGAAAATTCTGAAAGAGATGGGAATACCAGACCACCTGACCTACCTCTTGAGAAATCTGTAGGCAGGTCAGGAAGCAACAGTTATAATTGGACATGGAACAACAGACTGGTTCCAAATAGGAAATGGAGTACGTTAAGGCTGTATATTGTCACCCTGCTTATTTAACTTATATATACAGTACATCATGAGAAACGCTGGACTGGGAGAAACACAAACTGGAATCAAGATTGCTGGGAGAAATATCAATAACCTCAGATATGCAGATGACACCACCCTTATGGCAGAAAGTGAAGAGGAACTAAAAAGCCTCTTGATGAAAGTGAAAGTGGAGAGTGAAAAAGTTGGCTTAAAGCTCAACATTCAGAAAACGAAGATCATTGCATCCAGTCCCATCACTTCATGGGAAATAGATGGGGAAACAGTGGAAACAGTGTCAGACTTTATATTTCTGGGCTCCGAGATCACTGCAGATGGTGACTGCAGCCATGAAATTAAAATACGCTTACTCCTTGGAAGGAAAGTTGTGACCAACCTAGATAGCATATTCAAAAGCAGAGACGTTACTTTGCCAACAAAGGTCCATCTAGTCAAGGCTATGGTTTTCCCTGTGGTCATGTATAGATGTGAGAGTTGGACTGTGAAGAAGGCTGAGCGCCGAAGAATTGATGCTTTTGAACTGTGGTGTTGGAAAAGACTCTTGAGAGTCCCTTGGACTGCAAGGAGATCCAACCAGTCCATTCTGAAGGAGATCAGCCCTGGGATTTCTTTGGAGGGAATGATGCTGAAGCTGAAACTCCAGTACTTTGGCCACCTCATGCGAAGAACTGAATCATTGGAAAAGACTCTGATGCTGGGAGGGATTGAGGGCGGAAGGAGAAGGGGATGCCAGAGGATGAGATGGCTGGATGGCATCACTGACTCAATGGACTTGAGCCTGAGTGAACTCCGGGAGTATGTGATGGACAGGGAGGCCTGGCGTGCTGCGATTCATGGGGTCGCCAAGAGTTGGACATGACTGGGTGACTGAACTGAACTAAGTTGGTCAAAGCTTTTCTTCCAAGGAGCATGTTATCAGGGAAGCTTGAACTGATCTATCGGGGAAGCCCAAACAATGAGAAAAAATCACAAGCCAATGAAACAAGGAGCCCAGATGTGGGTGGTCCCAGATTTGGTAAAGTCAGCAGTTCATGTACCTGGAGAGAATGAACACCCTTCCACATGGCACACCCACCTGTCAGTCCCTCCCCCAGGGGACCCCCTCATGTACGGACGTGATTTCTGCATTCCCTGGTCACACGGGGACATGGAAAGGTGCTGGAAGAAGGGGGATGGCTCCCCTGAAACTAAGTCAGGAACCCAGAATCACCAAGAGGCACTTTGTCCTGCCTTCTTACTAGAACTTGGGCACCAGGACGTGAGAATCTCCTCACCGTGGTGCTTTCTGAATTCCAGCCTCTTGGAAGAGCCTTGGAATCTGAGCCTAAAATAAGTGCCCTGCTGAGTCCTTCATCCCTGTCTATGTTGGTCAAGTCTGTCCAGGCTCTTCTGACTCTTAGTGACATTTGATTTCTCCTTCGCCTCCCAGGTCAAGGACAACCTCAGCTGATACCTGCTGGTTCCTGCATCAAGAGGTAGTGTGTGTGGAAACTGTCATTTCCATCATTAAAGCAAGGAAATTCTCAACACCAAAACTTTCCCTGTACCTAACAGAGTCCTAACATTGCAGGGCAATCCCCCACACAAAACCAGAGAGGTGGGCAATCCACAGTTCAGGTGAGATCTGCCCATAGAATCAAAGCTTCAGGAGGAGCACCTTAAGGTTAATTATTGCGAATTCCTGCAGGACCAGCAATTACCACTGTGAGGATGAGAGATCCTGGGGACCATAGTCCATGGTTTGTGGGATATAACTCCAGAAACATCCAGGTCTTCAAGGTGAGTGTTCATATTTATCCCTTCAGGACACCTGACGGACGAGGGGAAGGCCAACACTGAGAAATGTTAACACCTACCCAGAAGGTTCATCAGGAAGACCCTCCATGGAAGAGCTCTTCCCCCAGCTTCTCCTAGGAGGTGAACAGAAATTCTTGTCCACTGCAGACCTACAGAGGGGGCAGATCTCACGGCTAAGAGAAGGAACTGGACCAGTGCACTGCAGCCCAGGAGAGAGTAGAATATGGATGGGCCAATACTGGAGACCCTGGCGATGCTCACAGCCAGACCCAGCTCCGCTGAGTCGTGGGTGTTCAACCTAAACAATGCAGTAAGCCCCTACCCACACGTGACACCCAGGGACCATGCAGAGCTACGATGTGTAGCCTCTTTGAGGAGGGGAGTTAGTGTGCAGAGACCACAGCCCGGCAACATCCAGAGGGCAGGGCACTGTGGCTCTGGTATCCACGGCTGGAGACAGTCTCAGAGCACCTCACTGCTGGCCTCAGACCCACTCTCTGCTGCCTGATCGACATGGCCAGTATCCCTCTCCTGCTCTTGGGTATCTGATGTGCTCAAGACTATTTATGAAGGTTCCATCAGAGACTCACAACAGGGGGTATGCAGGTTTGTCACAGGGTCCTGCTGGAGGAGACGTGGCTGACTCAGCAGTGGGTCTGTTTCCCCACTGATGCCAGGTCCTGAGGTCCTTGGGCAGGGGGTCAGGAGGGACAGTGAGAAGCAGGATGGAGTCTGAGGATGGATGCACCCTGAGGCTGTCCTGCTAAAGAGATGTCCTGCCAGGGGACACGCATATGGCTGACCTAGTTTCTCTGCAGGGTGCTGTTGTGGCAAACCCACTCCAGTGTTCCTGCCCGGAGAATCCCATGGACAGAAGAGTCTGGTGGGCTACAGTCCATGGGGTCTCAAAGGGTCAGACACGACTGAGGTGACTAAGCATGCTCACCACCCCATTCCCTGGGTGAGCACTTCCTCAGGGCAGTCTCCCCTGAGTCAGCTGACAAGACCTCTGCCTCGTCCTCCTCCAGTGTCTCAGGTGTCTCCTCTCACAGGTGGGGCACTAGGAGCCCCTCAGGTGTTTGTGCTATGAGTTTTCTGGGGCGACTGCACTGGTTTCCAACAAGGGGGCTCATCTGGACCTTCTTGTGGGGCCCCTGCAGGGTCCAGGTGCTGCAAGAACAGGTGAGCCCAGGAGTGAATGGTAGGTGCAGTGGGCATCGAGCCCCATGCTTCTGCGTGCAGCTATCCTGTGACATGATGTTAGCCCACGGGGGGCTCCAGGAGGCCAAGGAACCCCAAGTCCTCTAGAGCGTCTGGACTCACTGTGAGTGTCAACTGCATTAGTGCACCTTCAGCCGCAGGGAGGCGACGTCCAGGTGTTCTCACAAACTCCTTCCTTGGGGTCTCTCTACAGAGTGCATGCCTTATTGAGGCTATTTCTAGAGATGATTAAAAGAACATGCTGTCTCTAGAAGAATACTCTGAAGATGGAACAGAGCCATTTAATACCAGACTAGAAACACTGCTAGGACTGCCCTGAGAGCCCAGGCAGGGGATGCCCAGGACCCCAGTGCAGGGCTGCTGCCCAGGAGCATGTGGGGAGGTGTCCAGGAGTCTCAGAGACAGAGTCTTCTCTTTTCACTGAAAACAATAACTAGCAGGACAAGGACTGGTGATGTTTAACATTGGGGCCTGTTGGGATACACAGCTTGGTGAGGCCATGAGAAGTACAGATGTATATGTCTGTGAGTGTATGTGTGAGTGTGTGTAAGTGTGCATGTGAGTGTGTGGGTACATATGTGTGTGCATGTTTGTGTGTGTGTTTATATGAGTGAGTGTGTGTATGTGTGTGCATGTGAGTGTGTGTATGTAAGTATGAGGGTGTGTATGTGTGCATCTGAGTTTTTGAATGTGTGTGATTGGGTTTGAGTGTGTATGTGTGAGTGTGACAGAGAAGGCAATGGCAGCCAAGTCCAGTACTCTTGCTTGGAAAATCCTATGGACAGAGGAGACTGTAGGCTGCAGTCCACGGGGTCACAAAGAGTCAGATACGACTGAGCCACTTCACTTTCACTTTTCACTTTCATACATTGGAGAAGTAAATGGCAACACACTCCAGTGTTTGTGCCTGGAGAATCCCAGGGACGCCAGAGCCTGGTAGGCTGCCTTCTATGAAGTCTCACAGAGTCAGACGCAACTGAAGCAACTTAGCAGCAGCAGCATTGTGAGTGTTAAAGTGTGTGTGAATATGTGTGTCTGTGTGAATGTGTGCATGTATGTGCTTGTGTTTGAGTGTTTGTGTCTATATGTGTGTGAGTGCATGTCTCTGTGTGACAGGTGTGTGTGTGTGACAGGTGTGTGTGTGACAAGTATGTGTGTGTGATAGGTGTGTGTGTGTGTGTGTAACAGGTGTGTCTGTGTGAGACAGGTGTGTGTGACAGATGTGTGTGTGCTTGTGTTTGTGTGTGTGTGACAGGATGTGTGCATATCTCTGTGTGACAGGTGTGTGTTTGTGTGAGACAGGTGTGTGTGTGTGTGACAGGTGTGTATGTGTGTGTTTAACGTGTGTGTGACAGGTGTGTGTGAGACAGGTGTGTGTGTGCTTGTGTTTCTGTGTATGTGCGTGTGACAGGTGTGAATGTGCATGTCTCTGTGTGACAGGTGTGTGTGTATGTGACAGGTGTGTGTGTGTGTGTGTGTGTGACAGGTGTGTGTGTAACAGGTGTGTGCGTGTGTCTTTATGTCTGTGTGACAGGTCTGTGTGTGACAGGTGTGTATGTGACAGGTGTGTGTGTGTGTGTGTGTGTGTGTGTGTGAATACCCAGTGGTTGCTGACTTTGGGGAAACACACTGATTAGAGGTGAAGATGTCTCTGTGGCACTAAAGGCTGGTTCATGATGGGGACTGTGTCCTCTGGGGGAGGTCCCTCAGTGGAAGAGCTCTGTGTACACAGGGCTCAGGGACCTGGCAGGACACACACCCTTAAACAAGCATGAGAACATAGACCCACACCCAGTGAGCGTGATCATGGGTCATAAGACTACTCCTTCCTAATATCGCCCGTGTATTGAGTGTGAAGTTTTCAGCCTCAGAACATGCAGGTTACCTGAGTGTCCTAGGTTAAATATGGATATTCTGAGCCCTGAGAACATCACCCAGAGCAACACTGGCTCTGAACAGTAGTCCTGGGAGCACAGCCCTCACCAGGGACTGGAGCTGGACAGTCCTCCTCCTGGTGGCCTTGGCTCCAGGTCAGGGTCACCCCAGTGCTGCGGTGAAGGAAGGGACAGGGTCCAGTCAAGGGGCTTCATGCACTTCTGTCCCGTCCACAGGGGTGCATGCCCAGGTGCAGCTGGTGCCGTTGGGGCTGAGCTGAGGAAGCCTGGGGCCTCAGTGAATGTGTCCTGCAAGGCTTCTGGATACACCTTCACCGACTACATGCACTGCGTGTGACAGGCCCCTCAGCAAGGGCTTGAACAGATGGACAGATTGACAGCAAAGATGGTGGAGCAAAGTATGCACAGAAGTTCCAGGGCAGAGTCATGTTGGTTGCAGACACGTCCACCAGCACCGCCTACATGGAGCTGAGCAGTCTGAGGTCTGAGGACATTACTGTGTGAGACACCCAGTGTGAAAACCCACATCCTGAGGGTGTCAGAAACCCTGAGGGGCAGGGCAGCTGTGCTAGGGCTGATGATGACAGGGATGATTGGGTTTGGGTCCTGAGAAAAGTGGATACAAACATGTGTTCACTGTTACAGGAGTGTGTTCACTGTCATAGGAGTGTGTTCACTGTCAGAATTTGTGTTCACCATCAAAGGAGTTGTGTGTTCACTCTGAGGACTGTGTTCCACCAGAGGGGTGTGTTCGCTTGTACAGGAGTGTGTTCCCTATCTGTGGAGTGTGTTTGCTGTTACAGGATTATGTTCACTGTTAGAAGAATATGTTCATTTTTAGAGTGTGTTCCCTGTCAGAGGAGTGTGTTCAGTGTCAGAGGAGTCTGTTCACTTTTATAGGAATGTTTTCCATACAATTGATACTCTCTCAGAGGAGTGTGTTCCATACATAAACACCCTGTCAGAGGAGTGTGTTGTGTACAATACAGACTCTGTTAGAGGACTGTGTTCCATACATTACACGTTCTGTTAGAGAGTGTGTTCCATACAATAAGCACTGTATCAGAGGAGTGTGTTCCGTACAGTAAAGATTCTGTAAGCAAAATATCAGCACTGGGGGGGAAGCGTCAGTGCACTCTACGGACACAAGCCCCTGTGAGGTCTCTGTGTGGACCTGAGTCTTTGCCTCAGAGCCATGGCTCCATCCCACATGAAGTCCAGCTTCATCTCCATGCAGATGTGTTAAGTCGTCTGCAGGTGGTTGAGCCTTTTGCAGCCCCGCCCAGGAGTGAACAAAAACTCCTTTTGCTCTATGTCATGTCCAGGACCTGGTATGTTGGGATCTGGGTTCCAGCCATTCTAACTGTGCAGTGGTACCTCACGATCCTTTAAGCATGCAGTCCCTGATGGCTTGTGATGTGGAAGGTCTTTCCAAGTGCTCACGTGTCAGCTGTCCATCTTTGGAGGCAAGTTCAGACTTCACCCATTTTTCACTGGGTTGCTTACCTTCTGTTGTTCAGTTATGAGTGTCCACGTGTATTCATAGCACAAAGTTCTTACAAATATGCTATTTATAAGTGTATCTTTCCAGCCTGTGGCTTGCCGTTAGAGTCCCTTAACAGTGAGTTCAGAAAACAAGTGTTTTTCATTGTGATGCTCTCCAATTTATCAGTTTTTCCCCCATGGATCATGCTATTGGTCTTATGTCTAAAAATTGTTGGCAAATTTAAGGGCACCCAGAAGTTTTCCAAGTGCAGCCCCGCCCCTCCCTCAACAGATGGGGCTGAAGAGGTGGGAAAATCAGGAATATGGAAGAATCCTAGATCCATTGACAGTTTGTCCTGTGTGTGTGTGTATGGGTGTTCAGTTGAGTCTGACTTGTTCAGACACCATGGACTGCAGCCCACCAGACTTCTGTGTCCGTGGGATTTTTCCAGGCAAGAGTACTGGAGGGGGTTGCCATTTCCTCCCTCAGAGGATCTTCCCCACCCAGGGATTGAACCCGTGTTTCCCATGTCTCTTGTGTCTCCTACATTAGAAGCAGACTCTTTACCACGGCACCACCTGGGAAGCCCTGCCCTAACTGTAGTTTCCCCTTTCCAGAATGGCCTATAAATGAAGTCACACAACATGCAGGCCTTTAAGACTGCTTTCTTTCACTTCGCCATATGCATTAAGGTTCATTCACACCAGCCATGGACAGTCCAGAAAGGAATTAAGAAAGTATTCCATTTAAAATTGCATGTAAAAGAATTAAATGCCTAGCAATAAATTTAACCAAGGAGAGGAGAGACATGTGCACTGAAAACTACAAAACCTAAGACAAAACATAAAACACGGAAAGAAATGAGACTCCATGCGTGTTCAGTTGTAGCTGGCTCTTTGAGATGCCCTGGACTGTAGTCCGCCAGGCTTCTCTGTTCATGGGATTTTTCAGGCAAGAACACTGGAGTGGGTTTCCATTTCCTCAGGCGGGGCATCTTCCTGACCCAGGCACCCTATTTCTCCTGACAGTCTTGACTGCAGCCCAGGCCCCGTGGAGCCTCCCCTCCTGTGTCTCCTGCACTGACGGGCGGGGTCTTTGCCATGCACGTCACCTGGTGCACACACATCTGAGCTCACAGATGGAACAGCTTCTCCACATTGTAGGACAGCAAGGCTTACCCGAGTCACTAACATGACCAGTGAGGAGCAGAAAGCCACTGAGTAAGAGGGCAGGGTTTCCCTTAGGGCTGATGGGAGCCCTCAGGACCCGGAGCAAGGAGGTGGCTGCTCAACTGTTCGGTGTCAAACGGTTAGTTTCATGACATGTGAAGTTTCCATCCATTAAAAAGAAAAGATTCCTAGATGACCCTTGAGGGTTCCATAGCTCGTTCTTCTATTCTTCCCATGCACGTGAGGACCACGGGCGGCCCACTCTTCCTCTGGGGGAAAGGACACCGTGCTTGCCTGCAGTTCCAGCAGTCATGGATGAGGCTGCTCCAGCCGTTCGTGTGCAGTCCTGTGTGGACATGTTTTGGTTGACTCAGAGGCACCTAGAAGCATGCTTGCCGATCTTAGGAGAAACCTGCGGATATTGCTCAGTTGCTAAGTCGGCTCCATGAACTGCAGCACGCAGGGCCGCTTGTCCTCCACTGCTGCTGCTAAATCACTTCAGTGGTGTCCGACTCTGTACGACCCCATAGACGGCAGCCCAGCAGGCTCCCTCGTCCCTGGGATTCTCCAGGCAAAAACACAGGAGTGGGTTACCAATTCCTTCTCCAATGCACGAAAGTAAAAACTGAAATTGAAGTCACTCAGTTGTGTCCAACTCCTAGCGACCCCATGGACTGAATCCCACCAGGCTCCTCCATCCATGGGATATTCCAGGCAAGAGTATTGGAGTGGGTTGCCATTGCCTTCTCCAACTACCTCCTGGAGTTTGTTCAAACTCGGGTCCATTGAGTTGGTGATGCTATCTAACCACCTCATTCTCTGCTAACCCTTCCTCTGGCCTCAATCTTTCTCAGGATCTGGATCTTTTCCAATGAGTCACCTCTTCACATCAGGTGGCTAAAGTATTGGAGCTTCTGCATCATTCCTTCCAATGAATACCAGGGTTGATTTCCTTTAGGATTGACTGGTTTGATATCCCTGCTGTCCAAGACACTCTCAAGAGTCTTCTCCAGCAGCACAGTTTGAAAGCATCAGTTCTTTGGTGCTCAGCCTTCTTTATGGAAAATGGTAACCCACTCCAAGGTTATTCCAAGATAACCTCACAAATGCTATGAAAAGTGTAAAATTATGTTACCTTTCTTTGAAACTGCCACACTGCCTGCCGAGGTGACTGGATCAACCTTCTTTCCACCAACAATGATGAGCTTTTCCATTGTCCTCCTCACTGGTCCACAGTGGGCATTGCAAGACTGGTGGGTTTTAGCCATTCTAACAGCATGGCTGAACAGTGGCCCTGCGAGTGAGGAGAGCTCTTAGGGAGGGTCTGGATTCTCTCTGGTCCTGAAGCTCTCAGACATCTCCCCTCCATACCTGTGGGGACAGACCCTCACTCTCCTGAAAATCCACTGCACTGTGACCTTCACAGAAGGGGAGTGGTCCCACAGAGAGCACAGGTCTCATTACAAGCATGGGGTTCCAGACCCCTGGCCCACCACATAAGCTCTGTCTCACACACACCAGAGTGGGCCGAGAGGCCCTCCCCGCCCCAAGAGCCCCTCCATGATGCTCACAGGTCATGCTGTCACCTCAGGGGAAACCCGGGTGGTGGGACGATGGAAGCATGATGAAGATCCCTCTGCCTTTAGAAATGTATCTGATGCAACATGCAAGTGTCCCTGTCCCCAGTGTGCTGTCCTGTGGAAGCTGGAGGGGTCAGCTCAGGGTGAGTGTGTGAGATGCGCCCCGATAGACCCCCATCCTCCTCCACTCCGGCTCTGGCCATGTCCAGAGAAAGGGCTGGAGGTCAGTGGGTGGCAGAACTGCATGGCCAACCCCGGCTGGCAGAGGCGGTGGCCGCAGGAGTCCTGGAACAACGTCTGCTTCTTGGAAATGTCCCAACACACTCTCCCCTTTTCCATCAGGCAGCAGGCAGGCCAGTCTGTGGGCGCCCCCACGGCCCTGCCTCAATGGGCCAGGCCAGGATCCCCACGAAGCCACCCCAGCACCTGTGCGCTCCCCACACTGCATCTGCTCCCTGACTGTGCCTCACACAGCGTCTCTGCTCAGGGGGCAGCTGACCCGGGGCAAGCCCTCTGGGCCAGCACTTTGGTCCTTGTAGGTCAGGAGCACCCTCTTGATCACCCCCTCTGGGGAGGGGGACCAGCTCCCTTGTACAGGATTCCTTCTAGCCCAAGAAAGGAGCTACAGGACTATTCCCCTACCCGACCTCACCCCAGCACCCCAACTTCTGAATAATGACAGCTTCTGTAAACCACGTGTGCAGGGGACGTAGGAGCTGGTGATGCCCCTGGTGGCCACACGCGTGTGCTCCACATGTTCTCCACACCAAGCCCTGAGGTCCCCACCATTGCTGCGGGGCCCCCTCTGCCAGAGGGAAGGGGACCCTGTGTGTGGCAGCTGCAGGTCTGGCTTAGGCGCTGCCCTGCTGTGGGCCCCTCAGAAATCCCGGGGTCCCTGGCCTTTACTCGCTCTCCTGCCACCTGTGGGCATGTGATGTTTGCCTCCTTCTAAGGTTGTGCCTGTTTCCTCCCACACTCAGGAGGCTGACACGACCCCAGGAGACCCATGGAGCCAACTGGGCTGCTAAATACAGCCAGAATGAATACCGATCCTTTTCACACCCAACTCTAGAGCTGCCCTTATCCCTGGTGGAGACTATTGGTCAGCAGGTGTCCTCCCACACTCTGAAGAAGACAGGGTGTAGGTACAGAAGGGTGGAAATAGTGGCCGGGTACATCACATCTAAGCCGAGTGAACTTCCTGAGACTCCTGTCTTCTGTTGTTGTCTCTGGGGCTGATGCTCCACACGGAGCACCATCCAGATGGGGAAGATGGAGACCCTGTGGACAGTAGGAGCCAGGCTCCACGGCATAGGGAGCCCTTTCCCGTTGCCAGCTCGTCTCCAATTGCATGTCTCAGGTACTAGGAATACCACAGGGCTGTCAAAGCACCGTTGCCCCGGTTATCACCACAGAACTTCCTAGGAGCACACTGGTTGCCAGAGCCCGTATAACACACACCCTGTGTTCCTGCAACCAAAAACACCAGGCCCAGAATCAGAGACACACCTTCCTGGGACATCATCCCTGGCACGCGCCTCCCCAGTGACAGCCGCTGGTGCACAGGGCTGAAGGCAGATGCAGTGCTCTGTCCTCTACAGTATCCAGCAAGTAAAAGCAAACACCTTCCCCGCCTGCAGGAAGTACTCCCTCTGACCGTTTCTGCAAATGGTGAAGAGGACGTGAAGGAGTCTGTGACTCCCCCAGGATGACAGCAGGCACTGACACTGAATACAGAGCCAAGAGGAAGGGGGAAGGGCTGCCGAGCAGCAGGGCCCAGAGACATCCCGGATCCCACGCTCCTTCCACTCTGCTCGCCTCACCACAGGCCGATCCGCCGAGGGCCAGGAGTCGGGGCCACAAGTAGCGGCCTTACTGGCAGAGCCAACAGACAGAGCAGAGGGCCGACGAGAGTCCTCCCGAACCATGTGGCCTGGAGTTTGACTCCTGTTTCTCTTACAGTGCGGAGACTGGGAGGTGAGGAGGTCAGGTGCTAAAGTGCTAAAGGCCACAGGCTGCTGCAGACACTTCGTGCTTCCAGCCAGATTCTGCATGGAGGGCTCAGGTTCTCATCCCCTGCAGCCATGCCCAGCAGGGCTTGACCAAGGGTTTCCTGTGAGCTGACTCTCAGGCAAGGGGCCAGGGTTCAGGAGACAGCCACTGCATACACCTTGGGCCACCTCCCTGTAGGGAGCAGCTTGCAGTCAAGGCAACAGAACACAGACGTGAAAGGGAAGGAGCCAGATCCGACCTGAGTCAGACGTGTTCTCTCCCAAGACAAGAAGGCAAAAAGAGAAACAGACCAACGAGCAAAATGCAGCAGAGGGCACCCTCTGTTGATACAGAGTTCTCATATTATGGATGAAAGCGAAATCTTGCTTTTGATTCTGCCCTGTGAGTGAGTTTCTGTCCTCTGTGGATGGCTACAAAGTGGTGTAAAACTGCCTGAAATACTTCCTCGCTCCCCTTGGGTACCATGCAGCCCCCTGGGTCCACAGAGGCACAGGCGAGAACCATCCCCTGCCGGGAAAGAACCACACAGAAGGTTACCCAGGGTCTCACAGTCAGGCCTGATTTCTGGTCTCACCAGCCAGGGTCAGCAAGAATCACAGAGAGTGTCCCAGAGGAGAGTGGGGAGCCAGCTCCTCAGGGGGCCTAAACGACGCTTCCAAGCAAAAATCAAGAGGAACACGTGGTTTGCAAGTGACCTACCTGCTAATCGGAATGAGACACACGCAATTATGAGCTTCTAAAACATTTTCAACACCTACAAATGTTAAGTGATGTGAGCAGTGTCTGGTTCCAATCGACAAAGTAGCAGGAAGTGGTGCTCACAGGGAGGAAAAGAGGCCTGTGCAGGAGGGGGCCTGGCAGCTCCAGGGGGCAGAGTGGGGGGCCGTGAGCCGTGTTGCAGGTGTACGTTGGGCGTGCAGACCGCTGGAAGAAGGGCTGGACGTGTGGAGTGGAGACAGGCCTCTGCTCCCCTCCCCTGCCCCTCCCATGCCACCCTCGTGGACACAGCCTCCCCCCTGCCCCTGGTCAGCCCCGCTGCACTGATGACCAGGCTTGCCCAGGGCCTCGCCCTGTGACTGTGACTCCGTCTCTGCACACGACCCGCCCAGGGCTGGGCGCTGGCAGCCCCGGCACCCTTTGTTCTCTGTCAGTGTCTCCTCTGACGGCAGTGGCCTCAGCACGCGGCTCAGACCTGGCTTCTCTGCGGGGCCTCGCCTTCTCTGTCCTCGCTGGCAGACATCCCTGAGCAGCGCCCCCATGCCGGCAGAGGGCTGGGTCTCCCTGAGGGCAGCCCTCTGGCTGCTCGGGCTCTGTGCAGTGCTGGCCCCTGTCCAGTGCTCTCCGGACCATCCCTCATGGCGCTACATCTCCACGGAGGTGGTGATTCCCAGGAAGGAGCTGCACCAAGGCAAGGGCGCCCAGGTGTTGGGCTGGCTCTCCTACAGCCTGCGTTTTGGGGGACAGAGGCATGTAATCCACATGCGACGCAAGAGGCTCTTTTGGCCTGGATACCTGATGATGACTCAGGATGACCAAGGAGTCCTGCAGACGGACCACCCCTTCGTCCCTGAAGACTGCTACTACTTTGGCTACCTGGAGGAGATCCCTTTCTCCACGGTCACCATAAACACGTGCTATGGGGGTCTCCAGGGTTATATGAAGTTGGATGACCTCGCCTACGAAATCAGCCCCCTCAAGCATTCTCGAAAGTTTGAGCACACTCTTTCTGAGATGGTGGCAGATGCCAGCACTATGGGACTGAAGCACAGACCAGGGTATGAGGAGGAAAGGGACCCTCTGCTTTCTCCAGCAAACATCACTGCAGCCCCCAGGATGTCTAGTAAGCTGTATATGTTCCATGAAGCACATATGAAAGGAGTATTTCAGTCTACTAATTCATTTTACAGAACTGTAAACAATGTGTGAAAAACTGTTCAGTACATGGTGGATGTGGGCAATATCATTGATGCAGTTTATCGTGGTCTTGAGATAAGGTTTTATATTGGCCTCGTATACGTTTATGATGTTAGGGACCCAGTCAGCACTGCGTCTCTCAGATCACAGAGTGCATATTTCCAGTTCTATTCAACAACCATATTTCCTGCTTTTAACCCACATACAGCTGTAGTCTTTAGCACAGTTGAACCACATGATGGTGCCTATATTCCAAACCTATATAGTTTCTGCCATCCAGCTAATTTGGTGCCAATTGCTACATCGGGGAAAAATACCCTAACGGTGGCTCTCTATTTGTGCTTTCTAATTGGCAGAAGTATTGGTCTCTATTATGACGACCCAGACTGTGTTTGCCAGAGAAGGACCACCTGCGTTATGAATGGCTACCAGTCACTGACAGATGCTTTCAGTAACTGTTCCTATGGGCATTTACAACATATACTTATGCGTGATAGAAGCGCTTGTATGTATCTCCCTGAGCTGGTATATTACAATAGATTGAAGACACATGAACGTTGTGGAAACAAAGAAGTAGAAAATGAGGAGCAATGCGACTGTGGCGCCTTCAAGGAGTGCTATAGCAACCCATGCTGTGACAACCTCTGTTCTTTCACTGATGCAAGTATTTGTGATGCAGACACATGCTGCACAAACTGCACATTCTCCAAGCCCGGGACGCTCTGCAGACCCATCTGGAGTATGTGTGACCTTCCTGAGTACTGCCGTGGGATAAGCAAGACCTGCCCTAGAGATGTTTTTATGCAAGATGGAACCCCATGTGGTGAAGAGGGGTACTGCTTTAAAGGAACTTGTACTGACCGTAGTGTGCATTGCAAAGAGATCTTTGGTAGAGGGGCTTTGAATGCTCCGGATCAATGCTATACTATAAACAGAAAAGCTTACCGATTTGGATTCTGTAGAAGAACATCTTGGTCTGTCTGCTTTATAGCTTGTTCACAGTAGGATCAGCTTTGTGGAAGGCTGCAGTGCACCAATGTCAGTTTTCTCCCTCCGCTGCAGCAACATGTTGGATTTCATCAAACGCATACGTTAGAAGCCTTGTGTTTTGGGCTGAACCTACACCGTGGGCAAGGAGCAGTTGATTATGGCCAAGTGAAAAACGGTGCCCTCTGTGCTCCTGGAACGTACTGTTTAAACACCTTCTGCAACGGTTCTGTTAGTAAAATGGAGCATACCTGTTTCCCTCAGAAATGCAACTCCAGAGGAGTTTGCAACAGTGAAGACAACTGCCATTGCCACCTGGGCTGGGCACCGCCGTTTTGCCAAAACACGGGTTATGGAGGGAGTGAAGACAGCGGACCCCCTCCAAGACTGTTTCGATTGGTACCATATGACGAAACAATTTTAGTCTATGTGAGACTGGTGTTCGGTCACCTGTATGCCCTTATAGCTGCAGTCCTCTTTGGTGTGGCCACAAATGTAAAAACTATCCATACCAGCAAAATTAAGGAAGAGACAGTGCATCCTGTGTAAACCAGCCTCCTGACCCCTGCACAACTGCAGGGGAGGTAGGAGGAACTTCTGAGAAGGAGTCAGTGATAGACAGCAAAGCTGAAGTCTGCGGCAGACAGGGGTGGGGGCAGGTATCAGGAGGGTCAGCATTCTCACACCAGGTCTCTTCGATAGGCCGCTGATCAGAACTCTGAAATAAATCTTGAAAAGCATACATAGGTGTCCTCTAATATTTTGTATTCCTAAGAGCCCAAACTGAGCCTGAGACTGGTCAGGAGAGACCTGAGTCAGCAACTGGGTCTTGACCCAAAGTTGCTGGTCCCGGTGTTAACAACCCCTTTAGGGGAAACTTTATTGGGGGTTTCTCCAAATCAGTGCTCTTGAACACTGAGGTTTTCCTCATCTCCTAGGTAGCTTCTCTTTTGCCAAACCCAAAGTGGATTCAGGGTATTCAAGGACTACTCCCAGTCGAGGACTACTCGCGCAGGGTCGGGGGCTAATGGAGTGATCTGCCACATGTGGCAGCCCCACTGTCCTCTGGCAGCTGGGCAGGGTGGGAGCCTTCCACGTCCAGCCTCAGGACAGAGCAGAGGCCCAGACAGCCATTTCTCACCCTTGGGTGACCTCTGGCTTTTTCTGAGGTGAACATCATGCGCGTGTGTGCAAGAGTGAGTGTGCTCAAGTGCTGGGTGTGTCTGGCCCCCATGAGGACACCCCCTGGGAGGCCAGCCTGGTGCCCATGGCCTCCAGGCTCTGCAGACCCAGCGCTAGAATCTAGGTGGGCTCTCCTCTTTTTTCCACAATTCTTGGGTAAAGGCTTTAAAGTCCTCAAACTCAAACGGGGTTCTAAAACTCAGAGATGGAAGGTTCTGGAAACACTCTCCTGGCCCCACAATGGCTCCAGTTTGTGGGAGCCCAGGGACCACTGGGTCTGCTTGGGAGACGCACTGCCAGCACTCTTGTGTGAAGACCCTCCCAACCGCCCAGGGTCCTCCTTCCTCCCACCGACCCCTGCCTGCAGAGCCCAGTGCAGGCGGAAGAGGTGCCCCACACCCTGTCCAGGGACAGGAGTGTTCCCCCTTCTCCTGGTCAGGGCTGGCAGAGAGCCTGGGTTTAGGTGCTTTCAACACTGGGGCACCTGGTCAGGACCTTGACAAAGCCTCTTTTGGCCCACCTGCTCCCTCCCATACCTGAGGAAGCAAGTGGACCAGAGACAGCACCCCGTGGTGAAAGGCCTCTCTTCCCCAGAGCCCTTGAGAGACAAGGTTCTTCTCCTTCCAGCGGTTCTTCCCTCATGTCGGAGAAGAAGCTGGGGAAAGCGGGCTGCTGTGGGTTAGCCATTGCAAAGGCCCACTGAGCACAGTCAGCGGCTCCGGTTCCATCCAGGGCTTTGGGAGGAGGGAGAGGACACAGAGGCAGTCTCATCATGTTTCTTGACCTGAAGCAGCCCAGGGGAAAAACACACATTTGGTATTAGTCAATTCAGAAACTGAAAGCAGAAATAGAGTCTAAAATAGAAGATACCTTCCCCTGTCTCCGGGGAAGAACCAAGGAAACCTGGACCAAGCAGCAGGTATCAAAGAGTGGGGCTGATGGCGGTGACTGGTGAGTGAGCCCAGGAACCCTGGACGGGCTGGGAGGAGCTCGTCGGCGGAAGGTTGGGCCCACCCAGAAGGAGATGCTCCCTAGGCCTCCCACCACCCCCCAGAGCCACATCTTCCTGACCGGCCCTGCCTCAGTGCCTCCCTGTTGGAGAAGACTCTGGAGAGTCTCTTGGACAGCAAGGATATCTTACCAGTCCATCCTAAAAGAAATCAGTCCTGAATATTCATTGGAAGGACTGATGCCCAAGCTGAAGCTCCAATACTTTGACCACCTGATGTGAAGAACTGACTCCTTGGAAAAGACCCTGATGCTGGGAAAGATCGAAGGCAGGAGGATCAAGGACAACAGAGGATGAGATGGTTGGATGGCATCACCGACTCGATGGACATGAGTTTGAGCAAGCTCCGGGAGATGGTGATGGACAGGGAAGCCTGACGTGCTGCAGTCCATGGGGTGGCAGAGTCGGACACGACTGAGCACGTGAACTGACTGAACTGAGGCCTCCCACCACTCCCCAGAGCCACGCCTTCCTGCCTCAGCACCGCCTCCTGCCCTCAGCTGTCCTTGCTCATAGACGCCAGCTGGCCCCCCTACAGGGGACAGCACTGCAGTCCCTGTGGGCCGGGTGCTGCTAGCAGCCTCAGAAGGAAAACCCACCTGCATGGAGCCCCCAGGACAGGCCGCAACACCCAGCCCAGGCCTAGCTGGTAGGCCTGGACACTGGTGAGGGCCTCAGCAAGCAGCCACAGCTGCCCAGCACAGCTGCAGCCCCACGAGGGCACATGCCGGGGGCGTTCGGCTCCAGGGACCCTACTGGCCACCTGGGGCTCCAGAGGTGACCTGGAGAGGATGAGGGGAGACGTGCCCTCTGCCTGGAGCCCCGTGCAGGTGCCCACGGGAAGCCTGGAGCAGTGGCCAGGAGCTCCTGTTGTCCTCAAAGGCGCAATATCAGCCCCAGAATGCAGGGCCTGGCGAGTCCTCCATCCAGACCCAGCACAGTGCGCGTCGTCCACTCAGCCTGAGCTCACTGCAGACCTGCCCTGGACTCCGTGCCTCTGCGCCATCCTCCCCAGAAGCCAGAGCCCTTCCCCACCCCAGAACCAACCCTGCCCACCCACCCCCAGCACCGTCTTCTCATCACAGCCTCCGTTCTTGCATGGAGATCTGGCCCCACCAGCAGCTGGCAGGAGACAGTGTGCTGGGTCCTTTGCAGCCCGTGCCAAGCCTGTGGAGTAATTAATCGTCACAGTTCCCACGGGTCCCCTGGGAATTCCTGGTGAGGACCCAGCGAGTGACATGTGGGCACCAGGCGTGCTGCCCAGGCCACACCAAGCATTCAGTCTGCCAGGGTCTTCACCAGCTCCTGCCACTCTGTTGCTGCAGCCTGAGCCCCTCCCTCCACCTGCAGCAGCAGACACACCTGCCCCACCTGCAGCTCCGAGACTGTGCGCCCACCCCCAGCATGGCCATGCCCGTGGAGCCAAAGCCTAGCCATGGGATTCACTCCAGCGGCCCTGCCCCTCGGGCAGGGCACGACACACCCTCAAGCTGGAGGCCACTGCCCCAGTGGGCAGTGCTCATTGACAGCCCAGCCATCCAGCCGTGTTTGCAGCAGTGTTCCCTGTCTCTGCCCCACCTCAGGGGCTCTCCCTGCCCTGCACCACCTGCTCCCCCTGCAGGCTCTGCTCCTCTGCCCTGGACACACTGCAGGCTGGGAGGACCGAGCAGGTCCAGAGCACAAGGGTTAGCAGAGCGTGCCAACAAAGTCACTGCCGGCACCCAGAACATTCCTTTTCTAGCCACAAAACTGAGTGAGACAGAAGTAGGAATCTAATTAGAATGTGAATCCTCAAGAAAGCGTTGAGGTTACCGAGTTGTAATCATCTGCACAGGCTAATCCGGGCCCTGGTGGATTTGGGGCAAGCTTTCGGACATCTGCAAAACTGGTCATGCCCGCGTGTAGGAATCCTGCCCTGATGCCCCATGGCTGTGTGTGGGGATCCTGCCCTGATGCCTTCAAAAGGAGAAGCTCGGACTGGATGACGTGTCAGCAAACAGCCAGACATCATCAATGAAACTCTTATTCTTGTTTGTTGTGGTTTAGACACTAAGTTGTGTCCAACTCTTCACAACCCCATGACTGTATCACCTGCCAGGTTCCACTGGCCATGGGATTTCCCAGGCAAGAATAATGGAGTCTGTTGCCATTTCCTTCCCAAGGGGAGCTTCCTGACTCAGGATCAAACCAGCATCTCGTGCATTGGCAGGAGACTTCTTTACCAGTGAGACACCAGGGAAGTCCAGATGAAATCAGTGCACCTGCAGCCCCAGGGAGGCGACGTCCAGGTGTTCTCACAAACTCCTTCCTTGGGGTCTCTCTACAAGGTGCATGTGTTTATTGAGGCTGTTTCTGCTGCTGCTGCTGCTGCTGCTGCTGCTGCTGCTGCTAAGTCACTTCAGTCGTGTCGACTCTGTGAGACCCCAGAGATGGCAGCCCACCAGGCTACCCCATCCCTGGGATTCTCCAGGCAAGAACACTGGAGTGGGTCACCATTTCCTTCTCCAAAGGCTATTTCTAGAGAAGATTAAAAGAACATGCTGTCTCTAGAAGAATACTCTGTAGATGGAACACAGCCCCTTAATACCAGACCAGAAACACTGCTAGGACTGCCCTGTGAGTCCAGGCAGGGGGTGCCCAGGACCCCAGTTCAGGGCTGCTGCCCAGGAGCATGTGGCGAGGGGTCAAGGAGTCTCAGAGATGGAGTCTTCTCTTTTCACTGAAAACAATAACTAGCAGGACAAGGATTGGTGACGTTTAATATTCAGGACTGTTGGGAATACACAGCTCAGTGAGGCCATGAGAAGTACATGTCTATATGTCTGTGCGTGTGTGTGTGAGTGTGTGTAAGTGTGCATGTTTGTGTGTGTATATATATATGAGTGAATGTTTGTATGTGTGTGCATGTGAGTGTGCATATGTAAGTGTGAGGGTGTTTATGTGTGCATCTGAGTGTGTGAATGTGTGTGATTGGTTTTGCGTCTCTTTGTGTGAGCGTGAAAGTGTTTGTGAGTATATATCTCTGTATGTCTGTGTGACAGGTGTGAGTGCTTGTGTGTGACAGTTTTGTATGTGTGTGTTACAGCTATGTGTGTGTGTGTGAGACAGGTATGTGTGTGTGTGACAAGTGTGTGTGTCACATGTGTGTGTGTGTGTGTAACAGTTGTGTTTGTGTGTGTGTGTGCATGTCTCTGTGTGACAGATGTATGTCTGTGAATACCCAGTGGTGGCTGACTTTGGGGAAACACACTGATTCGAGGTGAAGATGTCTCTGTGGCACTAAAGTCTGGTTCACGATGGGGACTGTGTCCTCTGGGGAGGGTCCCTCAGTGGAAGAGCTCTGTGCACAGGAGTCAGGGACCTGGCAGGACACACGTCCTCAAACAAACATGAGGACACGGACACACACCCACTGAGCGTGGCCATCAGTCATAAGACAGCTCCTTCCTAATATCGCCCGTGTATTGAGTGTGAAGTTTTCAGCCTCTAGATCATGCAGATGACCTGAGGTGTCCTAGGTTAAATATGGATACTCTGAGCCCTGAGAACATCACCCACAGCAACACTGGCTCTGCACAGCAGTCCTGGGAGCACAGCCCTCACCAGGGACTGGAGCTGGACAGTCCTCCTCCTGGTGGCCTTGTCTCCAGGTCAGAGTCATCCGGGTGCTGCAGTGAAGAAGGGACAGGGTCCAGTCAAGGGGCTTCATGCACTTCTGTCCCCTGTCCACAGGGGTGCACGCCCAGGTGCAGCTGGTGCCGTTGGGGCTGAGCTGAGGAAGCCTGGGGCCTCAGTGAAGGTGTCTTGCAAGGCTTCTGGATACACCTTCACCGACTACATGCACTGCATGTGACAGGCCCCTCAGCAAGGGCTTGAACGGATGGATAGATTGACAGCAAAGATGGTGGAGCAAAGTATGCACAGAAGTTCCAGGGCAGAGTCACGTTGCTGCAGACACGTCCACCAGCACCGCCTACATGGAGCTGAGCAGTCTGAGGTCTGAGGACACGGCTGTTTATTATTGTGTGAGACACACAGTGTGAAAACCCCCATCCTGAGGGTGTCAGACCCTGAGGGGCAGGGCGGCTGTGCTGGGAGAGGACAGGAGAAAAATGATGTTTTCCTGATTTCTCATCACCAAGAGCCTGGAATCTGAGAGATCAGATCATGCTCTCCTGGGACACTGGTGCTTTTGAGCAAGATCTCAAAGAAAAATGCGTGATAAAGATTTCTCTCCAATGGGTTATGGATTTTTATTCCTTTTTTAGCAGGGGTATTGAGAGCCTCATTCTTCTTGAGAATGTTAGGTGAGGCATTATCGGGAAATATTTGGTTAATGTCAAGTATGGGATTCTTATTCTGTAGAGTGTCCTGGCATGTCCTCTGGCTCATTCTTTAGTTTGAAAAGTGCCATCGTCCTTGGGGGATCCCAAGGGTGAATTTCTATTTCCCAGCCTCTGGCAAGTAGCCCACACGTGGCATCTGGTCAGACAGCCACGAGCAGGGTTATAGAGTCAGGGTCGAGGGGTGCACAGGTCCCTCAGTCTGTGGCAGCACATGGTTCCTCCCAGGGACCAAGGCCTGCAGTGCCCTGTCCCCAGGGGCCATGCTTGTGGTCACCAAGTAAGTGGGAGCCGTGTGGGAGACACTGGCGGATGTGAAACCCACGTCCTAGCTTATATCACTCTGCTGATCATTGTGTCAAGTACACACATGTGTGGGGCTCAAATCAACATACACACATTCCCTTTCAGTCCACACTTCACAGTCTGATATCAGTTTCACTGGATTGGAATCCAGATGCGACAGGACCACAGTCCCAAGGCTCTCAGGGTCTGAATGATCTGTGCCCCCAGAATTCAGGCTTGGAAGTCCTGTGCACCCCAGAGAATGCTGTGAGAATCGGGGTCTTTGGCATATACTTAGGTCATGAGAGGAGAGTCCTCATGATCTGGGTTGGAGTCTTTCTAAGAATCCCCAGAGAATATACTAGTCCCTGTCCACCAGGTAAGGACCCAGCAGGAAGGTGCCAGATGTGAACGAGGAAGGGGGCCTCACCAGAAGGCAGCCTCACTGGTGTCCTGACCTGGGGCTTTCAGCCTCTAGGACTATGGGAAATAAAGGCTTGCTACAGACCACCCACCTGAGCTCCTGTTGCACTCTGAAAGGATAAAGTCAGGGACAATCAACTTCTTTGCAGTGTCCAGTCTAGAGCTTCACTGCCTGCATCCCTGGCTCTCAGCCACTTCCTTCACATGCACAGCCCAGCAAAGCACCTTCCATCAGTGGTCACTTCTCCCAGGGTCAGATGCCCTTGGCCTCCCTCTGATGAACACATTTGTGGTTTCAACTGGAGCCACATGATAATCCAGGAAAAGCAGACCTCTCAATTAGTCACATTTGCCAAAGTCCCTAATGCCATGTGAGATGACATTCAGAGACTCAATGAATGATTCAAACACAGTCCACCTTCAACCCCGCAAATACATCCTTCCCACAGGCCCATTACACTTAGCAATTCCCAGAAAACCTCCAAAATGTCCACCTAAGAATTGACACTAAATTATAATGGCAATTATAATAAAGATTGTAGAGCAAAGTTGGTCTAAATACCATCAACCCCGAGTCCCAAATCTAGTCCTCTAACTCAGCTATGCGTGAGGATTTGTGTTCTAAAATACAACACGTAGACAGGCATATCTCAGCTACAAGGAGTTTCATTCTGTAAAAAGGATAAACGTAAGTCAGAAAGGACCCCTGGTCCCAGTGTGCACGAGTGCTCAGTGCTACAGTTGTGTCTGACTCTTTGCCACCCTATGGACTATAGCCTGCCAAGCGCCTCTGTCCATGGGGTTCTCCAGGCCGAGAATACTGGAGTGGGTTCGTATTTGCTCCTCCAGGGGATCTTCCTGACCCAGGGACTGAACCCAAGTCTCCTGCATTTCTTTCAGTGCAAGCAGATTCTTCACTGCTGAGCCTCCAGGGAGGCCCCACTAGCTCAACAGTGTTTAAATCCATCCATGCAAACCCTACCAAGTCCAAGGTCTGGGAATAATCTTCTTTGGCTCCTCTTCCAGCCTCTGGGCCTGTTGATCTGCCCCCTTACTTTCCATTCCTTTTTGTGGGAGGTGGTGCATATTTGAAGCTGAGAACTTTCACCAGCCTATTTCATGCTGCTGGGATCTTGAACCATCACTGTGACCCTCATGTAAAAGACAATTGAGGATGGTGCATGATCCTTTCTATTCATTGTTGAATTTGATTTGCTAATAGGTTTTGAGAAGTTTTGCATTAAATTCATCAAAGGTATGTTTTATAAAAGTCCCTAGAGAAACTTTCTGTTCTGAGACTGTTGCTCCCTGGAAGATTTTAAAATTACTCTGACGAAATTCAATTTTCACACCGACGATCAGTCTCTCCATGTTGTCTCTTCCATCTTGATTCGGTCCTGCAGGTTTTACAGTTTAGGAATTTGTCCATTTCTTCTAGATTGTCCAATTTGTTGGCATACAACTCTTTGTAATAATGTCATATGATCTTCTGTATCTCTGAGGTATTAGCTTTATGTCTTTTCTATATTTTATTTTATTCCAGTAAATTCTTTTTCCTCCTTTGGAGACTGGCTAAAGATTTATGGTTTTGTTTTCTTTGCAAAAACGACAATGACAACAACAACACCAGCTGTTGATTTCACTGATCGTTCTTGCTGTTTTGTGTGTCTGTGTTCATCTCAATATTATTCATTTCTGCACTGTTTTGTCATTTCCTTCCTACTACTGCCTCTGGGCTTTTGTGGTGTTCTGTTCTAATTTCTGTATGTAGTAAGTCGGATTGTTTCCTTCCATTTCTTGAAGAAAGCCTGTATCACTGTCAGCTTTCATTTCAGAACTGCTGGGCAGGCATAGAGTTTAGAGATAAGTGTGTATTAGTCCCTCAGTCGTGTCTGACACTTTGTTGCCACAGGGACAGTAGCACACCAGTCTTCTTTGTCCTTTCTAGGCAAGAATCCTGGAGTGGGTTGCCATTTCCTACTCCAGGGAATCTCACACCTGGGGAGTTAACCCAAGTCTTGTACATTGCAAGTGGATTCCTTAGTACAATAGGCAAATTCTCATTATATACAGAACACTGTAGATAGAAAACCCTAAAGACTCCACACAAAGCTATTAGACCACACTCATCCAGAGAGCACTGAACTCAATAAGTCAGAGTGGGTACCAGCATCTGATTGCTCATGGCTTAGGAGTTGTTGGGGATTGCCTGGATCCCACGTCTGATGCCATAAACTAAACCCCCTAGAAACCAACTGGCAGTGGATTTGGGGATGTGTCTGCAGCCTTCCAGTCCCGTGAGATGAGAAGCATATTTGGGTTTTACAGGTGGTCCAGTGGGATCACGAGATCAGAGAAACTACTGGAGAGTGGACAGCCTGTTAGGCGTGCACCACAAGACTCCACTGGCTTTGATGATGGATGAAGGTGTTGAGCCAAGGGATGAGGACACATCCAGAAGCTCAGTGACTGGGATGGCAGAGGCCAGAGTTCCAGGGCCAATTCAGGATTCTTGGCCATGTTGCATAGCACCGGGCACAAGTGACCCCACAAACTCGGAGGCACAATGAGGTGGGGCCTCTCCCCAGAGCTCATTCACATCTCGGGAAACGGGATCTGGCACAGAAGACATGCTCGTGCAGAACTGCTGTGGCCAAAGCCAGACCGGGAAGGGCTTTGCATAGACAGTAGGTTCTAACTCAGTCAGTGTACAGGTGAGACACGTGTGCTGAGGAAGAGCTGACCTGTGCCAGACACGAAGGGGTGACGTCTCAGGGAAGGAGAAGACCACAGTCACATGGACAGGGCGTCAGTCAGAGTGGGGACACAGACTGGTCTTTTTTGCTCCAGGAGGGATAACACCACTGATGACACTGATGACAGCTCTCCCCACCCCGGGCAAACCCGCTGTAAAGTCCACACATGCTGTGACTGTCGTCAGCCCCAGTCTACATCCTCACACACAGAAATGCAGGTGTGAGGCCACAGCCTCAGGGACACAGGGAGGTGGCGGAGCGGAGCCCTAAGGAGGTCCCAGGAGCTGTGTGTCCTCAGTCCTCAGTAGACTCGGGGTCCTCAGGGTCCACCCTCAGGGAGGAGATGCTGAGCTTCACGAGTTCCTGCAGACACTCAGTTGTGCACAGGAAAATGCAGCCCACTGGGCAAGTCAGCCGTGCTGGGAAGACGAGCATCTCAGCACAAATGTCTACTGTGTCCACAAAATTAACTCTGTGTTTAATTACTCTGAACAAACCTCCTCTAGAGTGATTCTTGAGGCTATTTAAGCTGTTCAGATGAAAAAACAGTCAAGAAAGCCAAGGGAAATATAAATGCTTTAGTAATTCCGATAGACATTAAATTGTACTCAACTCCATTTGAATTCAATGTGATTATTACATGTATATTTTTCTCTGATGTTTGCATATGGAGTAAGTAAATATCAGCTAATTAGAGAAGAAAATAAAAAATAAGAGTTTGTGTCTAACAAATGGCTGGTACCTGAATGTGTGGTGTGCATTTGTTGAGTATGGGAAACACGTTTGTGGGATTAAAGTCTCTTCCCCAAATCTGCCATTGTTCCCTGAAAGCATCTTTTTTCCTGACCAGCCCTCCTTCATCATTTCATTCCTCAACAGTCTTCCTGGTCTGGGGAGGGGGACCCCAGGAGGGCCTGAGTTCTCTGAGGGCACAGTCAGCACCCCCTCACAGGGGGAGCCCCATATACAGGACTCTATTCACTGCTTTCTTCTTTTTATACAGAGGTCCCTCCGGTATGCAAATATCCACTCAGGTCACAGGGTAGAAACAGAGCACCAGCTCACTTAAATTCAGGCTCCTCCTCAGGCTTGAAGAGACTTGCGGGAGTGGTGACTCTCATCTGCTCGAAGATGAACCCACTGTGGACCCTCCTCTTTGTGCTGTCAGCCCCCAGAGGTGAGTGTCTCTGGGTCAGACATGGGCACGTGGGGAAGCTGCATCTGAGCCCATGGGTCACCGTGCTTCTCTCTCTCCACAGGGGTCCTGTCCAAGGTGCAGCTGCAGGAGTCGGGCCCCAGCCTGGTGAAGCCCTCACAGACCCTCTCCCTCACCTGCACGACCTCTGGATTCTCATTGACCAGCTATGGTGTAAGCTGGGTCCGCCAGGCTCCAGGGAAGGCGCTGGAGTGGCTCGGTGGTATAGATAGTGGTGGAAGCACAGGCTATAACCCAGGCCTGAAATCCAGGCTCAGCATCACCAGGGACAACTCCAAGAGCCAAGTCTCTCTGTCAGTGAGCAGCGTGACACCTGAGGACACGGCCGTGTATTACTGTGCGAAGGACACAGTGAGGGGAAGTCAGTGTGAGCCCAGACAAAAACCTCCCTGCATAGGGGCCCGTGACCACAAGGGGGCATTCAGGACTCAGTACACAGCTGAGCCCTGGAGCAGGTGCAGAAGAGGCATTGGGCAGTGGGGGGCCGGGGGGGAATGCTCCTCAGAGCGTCTCTTTCCTCCTATTGCCCAGGAGGTGCAACTCAGACCCTCTTCTGTGTCCTGGTATTTCATTGTTGTGGTTTATGTCACTCTCAGACAACTGTGTGCATAGATATTTTTTAATTTTTCCTTGAAGCATGGATAGCTTTATGCAAACACACACACCAACACACATAATACTCAATAGCTAAAATTTTTTCTCCTTCTTCTTCTCTCAAAGGAGCTCAGTAAAACAATTGACTCATTAATTTCAAACCTGTTAACTATCCTGAAAGGAAACACAAGATATTTAAACATTTTCATCTTTGTTTTGTTTTTGTACATGAGGAAGGAAGAGACTCAACCTCCTTCTTCCTGTCAAACTGCACATTAGAATCTGCAGCAAGCAGCGTCAAAGGCTCCAGTGTCAGGGTCCCCAGTGCTGCATATGCAATGATTCTCATCATTCACAGATTCTGTCCTGCAAATTCACCCACATGCTAGCTTTTATTAACATCTTAACATAAACACTGTTACCTTGTGTCCTTATATAGACATTGACAGTTTGGCCAGTTCACTGAGTCACTCAACACACACACATTCCAGGTGAGGGCAATCAGGGTGATACCATCTCGCCTCAACGTCTCTGAAGTCCACACCCCATTCTGAGCTTATGTATGGATCATTCATAAGGGGAAATACAGAGGTCCTCAGGTGGATTTGTCCGTGAGGCCAACATGGAGCACACCACTGTCTGTCCTCTCTCCCATCACAGTGACCGTCACTGGCATAGGGAAAGGAAGCAGGATCTGTGCTGGCTCAGCCCTGAGGAAAGACCCAAGGACTGAGAGGACGAGGGGCTGAGCTGAGATGGGCAAGGGGTGGGAGGTGGGGGCCGTCAGGGCGGAGACTCTGGGCTCAGAAAGGGGGACCTGCCCTGGGATCTGGTTCCAAGCCATCTGATAGACACACTGCTTTCCCACCCTTGCTCGCCAACCATGTAAATTCAGAAGGCGCTCACAGCGATCCTGGAATGACCAGGGTGAGTGTGACCACAGCCTCTCTGGATTCACAGGAAAAGAGCTCCGCAATGCAAATTCCTCTTCAAGCTCCAGGGTAAAAACCACCCCTGGGCTGTGAGAGCTCACCCCTCTCTGCTCACACAGGATGGGGGTCTCAGTGAATGCAGAGCTGTTGAGTGGAAAATGAGGCTTTGGGGTCTTCTCCTCTGCCTGGTGACAGCTCCCCAAGATGAGGGTCTCAGGTGCAGACACGGGTCTGTGGGATAATGGTGACTGCAGGTGACTGACAGGGACTGATTCTCCTTGTCCCCAGCTGGCCTGTCCCAGTGCAGCTGCAGGAGTAGGGCCCAGAACTGCTGAAGCTCTCACTGACCCTCTCCCTCACCTGTGCCATCTCTGGTTGCTCCATCACCAGTGCTTACTGGTAACCAGTACTCCCTGCAGCTAAGCTCTGTGATGACCAAGGACACGGCAGTGTGTTGCTGTGCAAGAGACACAGTGAGGGGAAGGCAGTGTGAGCCCAGGCACCAGCGACCCTCCGGGGGCTCCATGACCACCAGTGGGTGCTGGGACACACAATTGTGTGTTGCAGGACCAGGTGCAGATGGTGATTGACAGCTGGTCTCCTGTCAGGACCTGTAGCTTCCTCTCCTTGGAGCAGTTTTTCTGGGGAACTTCTCTGTATTCATGACTCTTAGGTACCTCCTCAGTCTCTGAGGCAGAATGATGGTTGGGATAAGGAGCCATATCCTCACTGCACGAAAGGCACAGTCTCTTAGGGTTGCTTCCTCTTGTCACTTAGGCCCGTTCTCTGGACATTTGGTGTAAGCTCACTAAGTCCACAGGAGAGGCTCTGTGTGACTCAGCAGTGCAGCTCAGCACAGCAGGGCCAGTGAACGAGCTAGCCAGCGGTCAGCAGTGTAAGTGCAGCTGGACTCAGACAACAGAGGTGTATAAACCCAGGTCTAGGGAAGAACCCCTCTTGGTGGTGCTAACTGAACTGACACCTCACTCACAGCATCAGCCATAGTCTCTCCATGAGACACAGCGGCACCTCCATGCCAGCCTGAGATAGAAGCTGAGTGTGCTGACACCACGCAGAGATGTAGGAAGATGAAAAGATTTTGTCATCTATGTTCATGCATCTACGTCTGTGGTGTCCTCAGACTCAACTTCTACATCAAACTCGGGTGGGAGTCCCACTGAATTTCCATGGAGAAAACTATGAATAATGCTCTGAGTGTGGTGTCAGCTCTTTGAGCACCACCGAGGGGCATTCCTCCCTTCACTAATTGACAGGCTCTAGTAGGTGCAGTAGCTTCTGTCATTTGGGTGGTTTTATGGCAGATAGAGGATACATACTAAAGGGAAGCTTGTACTTGAAAAGCAATTCCTACTTGATATCCTCAGCTCTCTTGTCAAGCTATGAGCCACCAGAAGTTTATATGAGGACAAGACTTTCAATGAGAAAGTACTATACATCTAAGGAATATACAGAATATTCCCTGATGAATAAAGAAGCCATTATGAGCACCATCTTCGTGTTCAGCCATCCCTTCTGACTGTCTCATGGAACAAACACTACCTTTAGCTCATGGAATTAGTGATTTTAAATCACTTTTGTCCTAATATATGCATGCTGGTCACTCCAGTCATGTCAGACTCTTTACCACCCAATGGACTGCAGCCCATTAGGTTCCTCTGTCCATGAAATTTTCCAAATAAGAATACTGGAGCGGGTTGCCATGCCCTCCTCCAGGGCAACTTCCTGATGCAGGGATGGATCCTCTGTTTCTTACATCTGCTTATTGGTAGGCGGGTTCCTTATTACTAGCGCCATCTTTTGATCATTATGTGAGTCTCCTTCAGCAGAAATCACACAAAGTGAACAGAGTAAATAATGAGAAAGTGAAAGTTGCTCAGTTGTATCCAACTCTGCGACCCCACGGACTACACAGTCCATGGAATTCTCCAAGGAAGAATACTGGAGTGAGTAGCATTTCCCTTCTCCAGGGAATCTTCCCAACTCAGGGATCAAACCCAGGTCTCCCAAACTGCAGACAGATTCTTCACCAGCTGAGCCACAAGGGAAGCACAAGTACACTGGAGTGGGTAGCCTATTCCTTCTCCAGCAGATCTTCCTGTCCCAGGAATCAAATCCTATGTTGCAGGATGATTCTTTACTATTGAGCTGTGAGTTCAGTCACTCAGTAATGGCTGACCTTTCCCAACCCCATGGACTACAGCATGCCAGACTTCCCTGTCCATCTCCAACTCCCAGAACTTGCTCAAGCTTATGTCCATCCAGTCGATGATGCCATCCAACCATCTCATCCTCTGTCATCCACTTTTCCTCCAGTCTTCAATCTTTCCCAGCATCAGGGTCTTTTCCAATGAGTCTGTTCTTCAAATCAGGTGGCCAAAGTATTGGAGCTTCAGCTTCAGCATCAGTCCTTCCAATGAATATTCAGGACTGATTTCCTTTAGGATAGACTGGTTTGATCTCCTTGCAGGCCAAAGACTCTCAACAGTCTTCTCCAACACCACAGTTCAAAAGCATCAATACTTCAGTGGTCAGCTTTCTTTATGGTCCAACTCTCATATCCATACATGACTACTGGAAAATCCATAGCTTTACAAGACGGAATTTGCCCAGCAAATAAAGTCTCCCCTTTTTAATGCATTGTCTAGGTTGGCCAAAGCTTTTCTTCTAAGAGGATGCTATTGGGAAAGCTTGAACTGAATCGCGGAAGCCCAAACAATGAGAAAAATCACAAGCCAATGAAACAAGGAGCCCAGATGCGGGTGGTCCCAGATTTGGTGAAATCAGCAGTTCATGTACCTGGAGAGAATGAACAACCTTCCACATGGCACACCCACATGTCAGCCCCTCACCCAGGGGACCCCCCTCATGTACGGATGTGATGACTGCATTCCCTGGTCACATGGGGACATGGAAAGGGGCTGGGAGTAGGGGGACAGCTCCTATCAAATTACCTCAGGAACCCCAAATCACAGAGAGGCACCTTATCCTGCCTTCTGAATAAAACTGGAGCACCAGGACGTAACAGTCTCCTTACCGTGGTGCTTTCTGAATTCCAGCCTCTTGGAAGAGCTTCGGAATCTGAGCCTAAAATAAGTGCCCTGCTGAGTCCTTCATCCCTGTCTCTCTATGTTGGTAAGTCTGTCCAGGCTCCTCTTAGTGACATTCGAATTCTCCTTCGCCTCACAGGTCAAGGACAACCTCACCTGGAACCTGCTGGTTCCTGCATCAAGAGGTAGTGTGTGTGGAAACTGTCATCTCCATCATTAAAGCAAGGAAATTCTCAACACCAAAACTTTCCCTGGACCTAACAGAGTCCTAACATTGTAGGGGAATCCCCCAGCACAAACCAGAGAGCTGGGCAATCCACAGTCCAGGTGGGATCTGCCCATGAAAGCGAAGCTTCAGGAGGAGCACCTTCACAGTAATTACTACCAATTCCTGCAGGACCAGCAATAACCACTGTGAGGATAAGAGATCCTGGGGATTGCAGTCCATGGTTTGTGGGATATAACTCCACAAATATCCAGGTCTTCAAGGTGAGTGTTCTTATTTATCCCTTCAGGACACCTGACGAACGAGGGGAAGGCCAACACTGAGAAATGTTAACACCTAACCAGAAGGTTCATCAGGCAGACCCTCCATGGAAAGCTCTTCCCCCAGCTTCTCCAAGGAGGTGAACAGAAATTCTTGTCACTGCAGACCTACGGAGGGGTCATAACTCATGGCTAAGTGAAGGGACTGGACCAGGGCACTGCAGCCCAGGAGGGAGTATTATGCGGACGGGCCAATACTGAAAACCCTGGCGACGCTCAGAGCCCAGACCCAGATTCCCTGAGTCATGGGTGTTCAACCTCAACAATGCAGGTAGCCCTTACCCACATGTGACCTCCAGGGACCTGGAAGAGCTAGGATATGCAGCCTCTTTGAGGAGGGGAGCTAGTGTGCAGCTACCACAGCCAGACAACATCCAGGAGGCAGGGCGCTGAGGCTCTGGTACCCACGGCTGGAGACCAGGTTTGGAGCCCTCACTACTGGCCTCAGACCTGCTCTCTCCTGCCTGATCGACAAGGCCAGTATCCCTCTCCTACTCTTGGGTATCTGACGATCTCAGGAATATTTATGAAGTTTCCATTAGAGACTCAGAACAGGGGAAAGCAGGTTTGTCACAGAGTCCTGCTGGAGAACACGTGGCTGACACAGCAGTGGATCTGTCTCCCCAAAGACCTCAGGTCCTGAAGTCCTCGGGCAGGTGGTCAGGAGGGACGGTGAGAAGCAGGATGGAGTCTGAGGATGGATGCACCCCGAAGCCGTCCTGCTGAAGAGATGTCCTGCCAGGGGACACGCACACAGCTGACCTAGCTTCTCTCCAGGGTTCTGTTGTGTCAATCCTCTCCAGTGTTCCTGCCCGGAGAATCCCATGGACAGAGGAGTCTGGTGGGCTACAGTCTGTGGGGTCTCATAGGGTTAGACACGACTGAGGTGACTGAGCACGCTCAACCCCCCATTCCCTGGGTGAGCACTCCCTCAGGGCAGCCTCACCTGTGTCAGCTGAAAAGGGCTCTGCCTCGTCCTCCTCTGATGTCTCAGGTGTCTCCTCTCACAGGTGTGGGCACTAGTAGACCCTCAGGTGTTTGTGCTGTGAGTTGTCAGGGGTGACTGCACTGGTTTTGGACAAGGGGGTTCATCTGGACCTTCAGGTGGGGCCCCTGCAGGATCCAGGTGCTGCAAGAACAGGTGATCTCATGAGGAACCGTAGGTGGAGTGGGCATCGAGCCCCATGCTTCTGCGTGCAGCTATCTGTTACATGATGTTAGCCCATGGGGGGCTCCAAGAGCTGAAGGGACCCCAAGCCCTTGAGAGCTCTGGACTCACTGTGAGTGTCAACTCATTGGTGCACCTGCAGCCCCAGGGAGGTGACGTCTAGGTGTTCTCACAAACTCCTTCCTTGTGGTCTCTCTACAGAGTGTGTGCATTTATTGAGGCTCTTTCTGCTGCTGCTGCTGCTGCTGCTAAGTCACTTCAGTCGTGTCCGACTCTGTGCAACCCCAGAGACGGCAGCCCACCAGGGTCCCCCGTCCCTGGGTTTCTCCAGGCAAGAACACTGGAGTGGCTTGCCATTTCCTTCTCCAAAGGCTATTTCTCGAGAAGATTAAAAGAACATGCAGTCTCTAGAAGAATACTCTGAAGGTAGAACACGCCACTTAATACCAGACCAGAAACACTGCTAGGACTGCCCTGTGAGCCCAGGCAGGGGGTGCCCAGGACCCCAGTGCAGGGCTGCTGCCCAGGAGCATGTGAGGAGGGGGCCAGGGAGTCTCAGAGACGGAGTCTTCTCTTTTCACTGAAAACAATAACTAGCAGGACAAGGACTGGTGATGTTAAATGTTGGGGCCTGTTGGGATTACACAGCACAGTGAGGCCATGAGAAGTATGTGAGGATATATCTGAAACTGTGTATGAGTGTGTGAATGTATGTGAGTGTGTATGTGAGCATGCGAGTCTGGATGTGTGTGCATGTTTGTGTGTGTGTGAGTGTGTATATGAGTGTGTGAATGTGTTTGATTCCATGTGTGAGTGTGGATGTGTGTGCATGTTTGTGTGTGTGATGTGTGCATGAGTGTGTATGTGTATGTGAGTATACTTCTGAGTGTGAATGTGTGCATGTGTTTGCTTGTGTTTGTGTGTAGGTGTGTGTGTGAATGAGCATGTCTCTGTGTGACAGGTGTGTGTGTTTCTGCGGTGATAGGTGTCTGTGCGTGTGTAGGCATGTGTGTGTTTGACAGGTGTCTGTGTGACTGTGTGTGTATGTAACACGTGTGTGAGTGTGTGACAGGTGTGTATAGCAGGTGTGTGTGTGTGTACTCGTGTGTGGATGACTGTATGTGTCTGTATGTCTGTGTGACAGGTGTGTGTGTTTGTGTGACAGGTGTGTGTGTAACAGGTTTTTGAGGGTAATAGGTGTGTGCGTGAAGGGATGTGTGTGTGACAGGTGTGTGTGTGTGACAGGTGTGTTTGTGTGACAGGTGTGTCCGTGTGAAGGAGTGTGTGTGTTTGTGTGACAGGTGCATGTTTGACAGGAGTGTGTGTGTGTAAAGATGTGTGTATATGTGACAGATGTGTGTGTGCCTGTGTGTGTCTGTATGTTTGTGTGACATGTGTGTGTGTGTAACAGGTCTCTGTGTGTGTAACACGTGTGTCTGTGTGTAAAACAGGTTTGTGTGTGAAGGGGTGTGTGTATGTGTGTGTATGACAGGTGTGTGTGTGTGACAGGTGTGTCCATATGTCTGAGGGGTGTGTGTGTACAAGGTGTGTGTGTGTGTGAATGGGTGTGAGTGTGTGACAGCTGTGTGTGTGTCACAGGTGTATGTGTGTGTGTGTGAAGGGGTGTGTGTGTAACAAGTGTGGGTGTGTACAACAGGTGTATGTGTGTAACAAGTATATGTGTTTATAACACGTGTGTGTGTGTGAGACAGGTGTGTGCATGTCACAGATGTCTGTGTGAGTGTGAAGGTGTGTGTGTGTGTGACAGGAGTGTGTGTGTGTCAGTTTTGTTTGAGAAGGGCTGAGTGTGTGTGACTTGTGTGTGTATGTGACAGCTGTGCCTGTATTTCTGAAGGGGTGTGTGTGACGGTGTTTGTGTGTGTGACAGCTGTGTCTGTATGTCTGAAGGGGTGTGTGTGACAGGTGTGTGTGTGACAGGTGTGTTGTGTGTGTGGAAGGTGTGTTGTGTGTGTGAGTGTGTGTCTGTATGCCTATGTGACAGGTGTGTGTGTGTGTGACAGCTGTGTCTGTATGTCTGAAGGGGTGTGTGCGACAGGTGTGTGCATGTTGACATGTGCGTGTGTGTGGAAGGTGTGTTGTGTGTGTGAGTGTGTGTCTGTATACCTGTGTGACAGGTATGTGTGTATGTGACAGTAGTGTGTGTGTGTGTAACAGCTGTGTGTGTTTGTGGGTGTAACAGTTGTGTGTTTGTGTGTGACAGGTGTGTGTGTGACAGGTGTGTGTGTGACAGGTGTGTGTGTGAGACAGGTGTTTGTGTGTCTGTGACAATTTTGTGTGTGTGTGTGTGTGTGTAAAAGTGAGTGTTGTGACAGCTGTGTGTAACAAGTATGTGTGTGTGTAACAGGTGTGTGTTTGTGACAGGTGTGTGTGTGTGACAGTTGTGTGTGTGACAGGTGTGTTGTGTGTGTGATTGTGTGTGCCTGTATGTCTATGTAACAGGTGTGTTTGTGTGACAAGACTGTGTGTGTGTGTAACAGGTGTGTGTGTGTGTACCCCATGGACTGTTGCGTGCCAGTCTTCTTTGTCCTTTCTATGCAAGAATCCTGGAGTGGGTTGCCATTTCCTACTCCAGGGAAACTCACACCCGGGGAGTCAACCCAGCTCTCCTACATTGCAAGTGGATTCTTTACCACAAGAGGCAAAATTCTCATTATCTACAGAACACTGTAGATAGAAAACCCTAAAGACTCTACACAAAGCTACGAGACCGCACTGAACTCAACAGGTCAGAGTGGGTACCAGCATCAGATTGCTCATGGCTTAGGAGTTGTTGGGGACTCTCTGGATCCCACGTCTGATGCCATAAACTAAACCCCCTAGAAACCAACTGGCAGTGGATTTGGGGAAGTGTCTGCAGCCTTCCAGTCCCGTGAGATGAGAAGCATATTTGGGTTTTACAGGTGGTCCAGTGGGATCACGAGATCAGAGAAACTACTGGAGAGTGGACAGCCTGTTAGGCGTGCACCACAAGACTCCACTGGCTTTGATGATGGATGAAGGTGTTGAGCCAAGGGATGAGGACACATCCAGAAGCTCAGTGACTGGGATGGCAGAGGCCAGAGTTCCAGGGCCAATTCAGGATTCTTGGCCATGTTGCATAGCACCGGGCACAAGTGACCCCACAAACTCGGAGGCACAATGAGGTGGGGCCTCTCCCCAGAGCTCATTCATGTCTCGGGAAACGGGATCTGGCACAGAAGACATGCTCGTGCAGAACTGCTGTGGCCAAAGCCAGACTGGGAAGGGCTTTGCATAGACAGTAGGTTCTAACTCAGTCAGTGTACAGGTGAGACACGTGTGCTGAGAAGAGCTGACCTGTGCCAGACCCAAAGGGATGACATCTCAGGGCAGAAGACCAGGGTCACATGGGCAGGGCATCAGTCAGAGTGGGGACACACACTGGTCTTTTTTGCTCCAGGAGGGATAACACCACTGATGACACTGATGACAGCTCTCCCCACCCCGGGCAAACCCGCTGTAAAGTCCACACATGCTGTGACTGTCGTCAGCCCCAGTCTACATCCTCACACACAGAAATGCAGGTGTGAGGACACAGCCGCAGGGCCACAGGGAGACGGGGGAGCAGAGCCCTAAGGAGCTACTAGGAGCTGTGTGTCCTCAGTCCTCAGCAGACTTGGGGTCTCAGTGTCCACCCTCAGGGAGGAGATGCTGAGGTTCACGAGTTCCTGCAGACACTCACTTGTGCACAGGAAAATGCAGCCCACTGGGCAAGTCAGCCGTGCTGGGAAGACGAGCATCTCAGCAGAAATGTCTACTTTGTCCACAGAATTAATACTGCGTTTAATTACTCTGAACAAACCACCTCTAGAGTGATTCTTGAGGTTATTTAAGCTGTTCAAGATGAAAAAACAGTCAAGAAAGCAAAGGGAAATATAAATGCTTTGGGAATTCGGATAAACATTAAATTGTACTAAACTCCATTTGAATTCAATGTGATTATTACATGTATATTTTTCTCTTTGTTTGTATATGGAGTAAGTAAACATCAGCTAATCAGTAAAGAAAAAAAAAATGAGAGTTTGTGTGTAACAAAGGGCTGGTACCTGAATGTGTGGTGGGCATATCATGAGTAAAGGTAAACACGTTCGTGGGATTAAAGTCTCTTCCCAAATCTGCCGTGTTCCCTGAAAGCATCTTTTTTCCTGACCAGCCCTCCTTCATCATTTCATTCCTCAATCGTCTTCCTGGTGTGGGGAGGGGGACCCCAGGACGGCCTGAGTTCTCTGAGGACACAGTCAGCAACCCCTCACAGGGGGAGCCCCATAGACAGGACCTCTATTCACTGCTTTCTGCTTTTATACACAGGTCCCTCCTGTATGCAAATATCCACTCAGGTCACAGGGTAGAAACACAGCACCAGCTCCCTTTAATTCAGGCTCCTCCTGAGGCTTGAAGAGACTTGTGGGAGTGGGGACTCTCATCTGCTCGAAGATGAACCCACTGTGGACCCTCCTCTTTGTGCTCTCAGCCCCCAGAGGTGAGTGTCTCTGGGTCAGACATGGGCACGTGGGGAAGCTGCATCTGAGTCCATGGGTCACCGTGCTTCTCTCTCTCCACAGGCGTCCTGTCCCAGGTGCAGCTGCAGGAGTCGGGCCCCAGCCTGGTGAAGACCTCACAGACCCTCTCCCTCACCTGCACGGCCTCTGGATTATCATTAACCAGATATGGTATACACTGGGTCCGCCAGGCTCCAGGAAAGGCGCTGGAGTGGCTTGGTGATATAAGCAGTGGTGGAAGCACAGGCTATAACCCAGGCCTGAAATCCCGGCTCAGCATCACCAAGGACAACTCCAAGAGCCAAGTCTCTCTGTCACTGAGCAGCCTGACACCTGAGGACTCAGCCACATACTACTGTGCAAGAGACACAGTGAGGGGAAGTCAGTGTGAGCCCAGACAAAAACCTCCCTGCATAGGGGCCCGTGACCACCAGGGGGCGCTCAGGACTCAGTACAGAGCTGAGCCCTGGAGCAGGTGTAGAAGAGGCCTTGGGCGGTGGGAGGCCTGGGGGGGATTCTCCTCAGAGCTTCTCTTTCCTCCTCCTGCCCAGGAGCAGCACCTCTGACCCTCTTCTGTATCCTGGTATTTCATTGTTGTGGTTTATGTCACTCTCAGATAACTGTGTGTGTATATATATATTTTTAATTTTTCCTTGAAGCAAGGATAGCTTTATGCAAACACACACACACACACACACACACACACACACATAATACTCTACAGCGAAAATTTTTTCTCCTTCTTCTGCTCTCAAAGGAACTCAGTAAAACACTTGACTCGTTTATTTAAAACCTGTTAGGTTTGAAAGGACACAAGATATTTAAACATTTTAATCTTTCTATTGTTTTGTACATGAGGAAGGAAGAGACACAACCTCCTTCTTTCTGTCAAACTACACATTAGAATCTGGAGCAAGCAGTGTCTAAGGCTCCAGTGTCAGAGTTCCCCAGTGCTGCATATGCAATGATTCTCATCATTCACAGGTTCTGTCCTGCAAATTCACCCACATGCTAACTTTTATTAGTGTCTTAACATAAACACTGTTACCTTGTGTCCTTATATAGACATTGACAGTTTGGCCAGTTCACTGAGTCACTCAACACACACACACATTCCAGGTGAGGGCAATCAGGGTGATACCATCTCGCCTCACGTCTCTGAAGTCCACACCCCATTCTGAGCTTATGTATGGACCATTCATAAGGGGAAATACAGAGGTCCTCAGGTGGATTTGTCCCTGTGGTCAACGTGGAGCCCACCACCATCTGTCCTCTCTCCCATCACAGTGACCGTCACTGGCACAGGGAAAGGAAGCAGGACCTGTGATGGGCTCAGCCCTGAGGAAAGACCCAAGGACTGAGATGATGAAGGGCTGAGCTGAGATGGGCAAGGGGCAGGAGGTGGGGGCCGTCAGGGCGGAGACTCTGGGCTCAGAAAGGTGGACCTGCCCTGGGATCTGGTTCCAAGCCATCTGATAGACACACTGCTTTCCCACCCTTGATCTCCAACCATGTAAATTCAGAAGGCGCCCATGGGGATCCTGGGATGACCAGCGTGAGTGTGACCACAGCCTCTCTGGACTCACAGAGCTCCTCAATGAAAATTCCTCCTCAAGCTGCAGGGTAGAATCCACCCCTGGGCTGTTGGAGCTCACCACTCTCTACTCACAGAGCATGGAGGTCTCAGTGAAGGCAGAGCTGTTGTGTAAAAGATGAAGCTTTGGGGTTTTCTCCTCTGCCTGGTGGCATTTCCCCAAGGGGAAGGTCAGGCATCAGGCATGCATCTGTGGGGGTGATTGTGACAGCAGGTGACTGACTGGGCTTGAATCTTCTTGTCCCCGGGTGTCCTGTCCCAGGTGAAGGTGCAGGAGTCGGGCCCAGAACTGGTGAAGCCCTCGCAGATCGTCTCCCTCACATGTGCTGTCTCTGGTTACTCCATCACGTGGTTATGGTGGGAGCTGGATCCACCAGGCCCCAGCGAAGGGGCTAGAGTGGATGGGAAGCATATATTATAATGGTGACACTTACCACAGCCCCTCCATCAAGAGCCACACCTCCATCTCCAGGGGCACGTCTAAGAACCAGTCCTCCCTGCAGCTGAGCTCTGTGACCACTGAGGACACAGCTGTGTATTACTGTGCAAGAGACACAGTGAGGGGATGGCAGTGTCAGCCCAGCCACAAGCCACCCTCCAGGTGCCCCATGACCACCAGGGGTCTTGTGGGACACACCGAGCACAGGGCTGAGCCCAGGAGCAGGTGCCCTGGGCTTGGAGGGTATGCTTGGGAGAGCCTGTGCTTTCCTCTTCCTGCCCAGGAGTCAACCAGAGACCCTCTTCTGTGTCCTAATGTCTCACTGCTGTGCTTTACGTCACCCTTGGCATATTGTGGGAATATGCATGTTTTTGCAGTTTTAATTTTCTGTTGAAGTAGAATGGATTTTTTTACATACACATTTAATACTCAAGAATTAAGGATAATTTTTTGGTTTACTTTTCTTCTCCTCATAGGAACTCAGCATATCCCTGAGGCCCATCACCATTTTCCTGGTGAGTCTGAATCTTGAAATTTTTGAAGGTTCTGAGAAGACACAGGAGATTTTCAGTTGCTACAATTTTTGTTGTTTTTGTACATGTGGAAGCAAGAGACTCACTCTCCTTCTTTCAGTGAAACTGCAAAAACGGGTAGAATTCTGCCGTGTCCAGTGTTAGAGGTGCTAGCACAGAGAGCCCCAATACTGCGTATACAGACATCCTCGTTATTCAGATTCCGCATTTGCAAGTTCACCTACTTTTTAGCTACTATTAGCATCATAAAATATATACCATTTTTTCAAGGTCATTAATGGACATTTACAATGTGGACTGTCTTTAAATCATCCAACACACGCATATTTCTACTTGAGGGCAGTCAAGCCCATTCCCTCATGTTTCATCCAATCATGTCAATCAGTCTCCTTCGTGTTCACTTTACTGACATATTTTCACATTTTGTGCTCCTTATGTGACAATTTCCCTCTTTAAAATGACCCCGTGTGTAGTCCTCACGCACAGGCTAGTGCCTCTAAGCACCCATTGCTGCAAGCTAACTTTAAATAGAAAATATGTCTCTCAGAAAGGTTAATTCAGCCAAGAATGGTATTTCTGGGCATGTGAGCTTGACATTGATGCCTCAAATATAAATATCATTTTTTAAGGTGGGATTCAGATCTCAATCTTTGTTTTTTGAGGTAGCCTTGGAAACTTGGTTGAGTTCCAAATACTGATGGTAAAATGGAGATTTATGGACAAGAAGGAGATTGACTGGACAGAAAATGACCATGAGGAGACTTCAAGTTCTGCAGGTCCTGGCTAGACTGTCTCCCAAGGATTCTTGGTCAATAGACATCAAGGAGATCAAAATCACCTGGGAGACAGCAGGTTTAATGAAATGACTCCAACATTGAGAGTGATCAGAGATCAAGGGTAAGCATGCTCACTAGTCTGACTTAGGTGTCTTGATAAAACTAGGAAAGGATGGACACAGAAACCCACAGGTCAAGACCTCGTTGAGAAACAAATTTCAGGAAGCCAGAGAAAAATGTGGTCAAGGCGTCCTTGTCACCTTGGGAGTCAGCATTCTTATCTTCATGGCCTAGTCCTCTGAAAGTCAGCTTTAATCCAAAGGAAGATGATCTGTCTGGTCCTTCCCCATCCTGCTGGCATCTGTGAGCTGTGAGCCTCCCCCGGGTCTGCGGAAGGTGGAGTGATGTAGTGACCTCTGTGAAGAGGTCTCATGCTTTCTCCTCCCCAGGTGTCATGTCCCAGGTGCTGGGGCGGGAGTCAAACCAGGACTATTGGAGGCCCTCTCCTCACCTGGTGTGTCTGTGGATTCTGCATCACACAGAGTACTGACTGCTGGGACTGGAGCCCTCAGTCTTAAGACTCAGAGCTGCAGTGATGGGGTGCTTTGGTCCTGGGAACAGCACAGCATAGAGCATGTCTCTCCAGAAACCACTCTCCATCCACAGAGACATGTCCATCTAGCTCCATGAGGACCTAGGACACAACCCTGTGTTGTTGTCCCAGGAGGTCCAGGGAGAAGTTAGACCCAACCCACGTAACGCTACCTGCACGGCTGCTCCAAGCACCAGGGGACACCTGCGTTCATCAGGAAACAAGAGGACACTTTTCAAGGCAGGAGAGAAAATGTCATGATGGGGTTTTCTCTCAGAAGCTGGGGTCTCTCCACTGGAACATTCCCTCCCCTGCAAGCTCCTTCCACTGTCACCCCAGAGAGCTTTCCTGTTTCTGAACCTGGGACATGATTTCATGGAGTCAGGTTGGTCTGTCTTTCCCCATCTGTCTTAGGACACGCTGCACAGAAATATTTCCTCAGGGGACCTATTAGGTCACTACTTTCTGTTACTTGCTGTCAACTTTTTAATTATTAATACTTCTACTTAACTTCGAGTCTGCTTTCACCTTCAGATGGATTTCCAAATCCTCTCAGGCTGAAGTTCTCCCCAGCCCTGTTAGACTCTGTGTCTTTCATTTGAATAGTGAGTAGTATTTGAAGTTGGCAATGATGTCATAGACCACTGGAGTGACTTTTTCCCCAGAGGACACTTGAAAATGTCTGGACACCAGTTAGGCTGTATCGTAAGGGATGAACTGTAGGTGGCTAGTTCTGCATTTGGTAGACAGATAAATGATAGATGAAATAGAAATGAAGATAAAAGGAAACAATGCAAACAATTGTATCCTAACAATATGGTTCAGTACAGTCCCTCGGTCCTGTCCGACTCTTTGGGATCCCATGAATCACAGCACGCCTCACCTCCCTGTTCTTCACCAACTCCAGGAGATTACTCAAACTCATGTCCATCGAGTCAGTGATGCCATCCAGCCATCTCATCCTCTGTCATCTCCTTCTCCTCCTGTCCCCAAGCCCCCCAAGCATCAGAGATTTTTCCAATGAGCCAACTCTTCGCATGAGGTGGCCAAAGTATTGGAGTTTCAGCTTCAGCATCAGTCCTTCTGATGAACACCCAGGACTGATCTCCTTTAGAATGGACTGGATGTATCTCCTCAAGGTCCAAGGGACTCTCAAGAGTCTTCTCCAACACCAGAGTTCAAAGGACCAATTCTTCAGCACTCACCTTTTTTCATACTCCAACTCTCACATCCATACATGACCACTGGAAAAACCATAGTGTTGACTACACGGACCTTTGTTGGCAAAGTAATGTCCCTGCTTTTTAATAGGCTATCTAGGTTGGTCATAACTTTAAATAACCATAAAAATTTATCTGTAAATTCAGTGAGTAGTTAAAGCTCAGAAGTGCAAAGGTGATACGTGAATGTACTTGAAGATATTTGTAAAACATAAATATTCAAATAATTGGTAAATATTTTTCTAGCGCACTCCTCAGTCACGTGGTGATTCTCTGTTTTCTCTCTATGAAATCATCACATACATTACCAGTTGGCTGCCATTTCTATTCCTTCCAGCCAGTGGATGAGCGACCTTAATTTTACATCATCCCCAGCATTTGATCGCTTTAGTATTTTGTACTTTAGCTCCTCTAAAGGTGTGTAATAGCATCTCATCCTCCTGTTATTTCATGCTTCCTAAGTGGTCAAACAGGAGATGCCAAGAGTGAACATCGACATTTTGGAATCAGCCAACTAAGATGGACTGGAATGGGTGAATTTAACTCAGATGAACATTATATCTACTACTACGGGCAAGAATCCCTTAGGAGAAATGGAGAAGCCATCATAGTCAACAAAAGAGTCTGAAATGCAGTACTTGGATGCAGTGTCAAACACCACAGAATGATCTCTGTTTGTTTCCAAGGCAAACCATTCAATATCATGGTAATTCAAGTGTATGCCCCGACCAATAATGCTGAAGAAGCTAAAGTTCAACGATTCTAAGAAGACCTACAGGGTCTTCTAGTATTAACATCCAAAGAAGATGTCCTTTTCATTACAGGGGACTGGAATGCAAACGTAGGAAGTCAAGAAACACCTGGAGTAACAGGCAAATTTGACCTTGGAGTGCAGAATGAAGCAGGGCAAAAACTAATAGAGTTCTGCCAAGAGAATGCACTGGTCATAGCAAACACCCTCTTCCAACAACTTAAGAGAAGACTACACACAGACATCACCTGATGGCCAACACCGAAATCAGATTGATTATATTCTTTGCAGCCAAAGATGGAGAAGCTCTTTAGAGTCAGCAAAAACAAGACCAGGAGCTGACTGTGGCTCAAATAAGGAACTCCTTAATGGCAAATTCAGACTTAAATTGAAGAAACTAGGGAAAACCACTACACCATTCAGGCATGACCTAAATCAAATCCCGTATGATTATACACTGGAAGTGAGAAATAGATATAAGGGACTAGATCTGATAGAGTGCCTGATGACCAATGGATGGAGGTTTCTGACAATGTAGAGGAGAAGGGAGCAAAAACCATCCCAAAGGAAAATTAATGCAAAAAAGCAAAATGGCTGTCTAAGGAGGGCTTACAAATAGCTGTTAAAAGAAGAGATGGGAAAAGCAAAGGAGAAAAGGAAAGATATACCCATTTGAATGCAGAGTTTCAAAGAATAGCAAGGAGATATAAGAAAATGTGGAAAAATTTGGAAAATGCAGCAGGGGCCACAGGACTGGAAAAGTCAATTTTCATTGCAATCCCTAAGAAAGGCAATGCCAAAGACAGCTCAAACTACCGCACAAATGCATTCATCTCAAACACTAGCAAAGTAATGCTCAAAATTCTCCAAGTAGGTTTGAATAATATGTGACCTGAGAACTTTCAGATCTTCAAGTTGGTTTTAGAAAAGTCAGAGCAACCAAAGATCAAATTGCCAACATCTGCTGGATCATCGGAAAAGCAAGAGAGTTCCAGAACAACATCTATTTCTGCTTTATTGACTATGCCAAAGCCTTTAACGATGTGGACCACAATAAATGGTGGAAAATTCTGAAAGAGATGGCAATACCAGACCCCCTGACCTGCCTCTTGAGAAATCTGTATGCAGGTCAGAAAGCAACAGTTAGAACTGGTATGGAACAGAGTGGTTCCAAATAGGAAAAGGAGTATGTAAAGGCTGTACATTGTCACCCTGCTTATTTAACTTATGTACAGAGGACATCATGAGAAACGCTTGGCTGGATAAAGCACAAACTGGAATCAAGATTGCCAGGAGAAATAACAATAACCTCAGCTATGCAGATGACACCACCCTTATGGCAGAAAGTGAAGAACTAAAAAGCCTCTTGATGAAGGTGAAAGAGGAGAGTGAAAAAGTTGGCTTAAAACTCAACATTCAGAAAACTAAGGTCATGGCATCGGGTCCCATCACTTCATGGCAAATAGATGGGAAACAGTGGAAACACTGAGATACGTTATTGGGTGGGGGGGCTCCGAAATCACTGCAGATGGTGACTGCATCCATGAAATAAAAAGACACTTACTCCTTGGAAGAAAAGTTATGATCAGTCTAGACACCATATTGAAAAGCAGAGACATAACTTGGCCAACTAGGTCCGTCTAGTCAAGGCTACGGTGTTTCCAGCAGTCATGTATGGATGTGAGAGTTGGACTTCAAAGAAATCTGAGCCCCGAAGAAATGATGCTTTTGAACTGTGGTGTTGGAGAAGACTCTTGAGAGTCTCTTGACCTGGAAGGGGATCCACCCAGTCCATCCTAAAAGAAGTCAATCCTGAATATTCATGGGAAGGACTGAAGTTGAAGCTGAAACTCCAATACTTTGGCCACCTAATGCTAAGAGCTGACTCATTTGAAGAGACCCTGAGACTGGGAAAGATTGAAGGCGAGAGGAGAAGGGGATGACAAGGATGAGACGGTTGGATGGCATCACTGACTCCATGCGCTTGAGTTTGGGTAAACTCCAGGAGTTGGTGATGTGACGTTGGTGACACCAGGGAGGCCTGGCGTGCTGTGGTCCATGGGGTCACAAAGAGTCAGACACGACTGAGTGACTGAACTGAATGGAAATAGTCAGATGATAAAACAATATCTATATGAAAAGACAGGGCCATCTTATACTGTGTCTTCAGTCCTCTTCCTGGATGCCATGATTTCAATGTAGCTCATAAACCACATGCTCCCCTAACAAAATTCAAATACTGAGAAGAAAGAGACTTCACAGGGACCCAGAAAGACCCCAGGGATGGTGATAATGCTCCATCCCCACTTACAAGGACAGGGCTGGCCCACATGGAAACTGCTCCTCATGCTCCAGGGTACAATCTACCCCTGGGTTGAGGGAGCTCACATTCCTCCTCCCACAGGGCCAAGGTGTCAGGGAAGGCAGGGTGGTGGTGTAGAAGATGGGGGTGTGGGGTCTTCTCCTCTGCCTGGTGACAGCTCCCCAAGGTGAGGGTCTCAGGTGCAGACATGGGTCTGTGCGGATGGTTGTGACTGCAGGTCGCTGACAGGGACTGATTCTCCTACCCAGGTGTCCAGCCCAGATGCACTGCTGCAGTCGGGCCAGAACTGGTGAAGCCCTCACTGACCGTCTCCTCACTTGCACTGTCTCTGCTTACTCCATCACGTGGTTATTGCCCCAGGGAAGGGGCTAGAGCAGATGACATGCATAAACTATGATGGTGACACTTACTACAGCCCCTCCATCAAGAGCCACATCTCCATCTGCAGGGACATCCAAGAATCAGTTATCCCTGCAGCTGAGCTCTGTGACCACTGAGGACACGGCCATGTGTTGCTGTGCAAGAGACACAGTGAGGGGAAGGCAGTGTGAGCCCAGACACCAGCCACCCTCCGGGGGCTCCATGACCACCAGTGGGTGCTGGGGACACACAGTTGTGAGTTGCAGGAGCAGGTGCAGATGGTGATTGACAGCTGGTCTCCTGTCAGGAGGCTTCCTCTCCTTGTAGCAGTTTTTCTGGGGAACTTCTCTGCATTCTTGACTCTTAGGTACCTCCTCAGTCTCTGAGGGAGAATGGTGGTTGGAATAGGGGACCGTATCCTCACTGCACGAAAGACACAGTGTCTTAGGGTTGCTTCCTCTTGTCACTTAGGTCCGTTCTCTGGACATTTGGTGTAAGCTCGCTAAGTCTACAGGAGAGGCTCTGTGTGACTCAACAGTGCGGCTCAGCACAGCAGGGCCAGTGAATGAGCTAGCCAGCGGTCAGCAGTGTAAGTGCAGCTGGACTCAGACAACAGAGGCGTATAAACCCAGAGCCAGGGAAGAACCCCCCTTGGCGGTGATAACTGAACTGACACCTCACTCACAGCATCAGCCATAGTTCTCTCCACGGAGACCAGCGGGACCTCCAGGCCAGCCTGAGATAGAAGCTGAGTCTGCTGACACGACACACAGATGCAGGAGGATGAAAAGATTGTGTCGTCTGTGTTCGTGCATCTACGTCTCTGGTGTCCTCAGGCTCACCTTCTACATCAACCTGGGTGGGGGTCCCACTGGATTTCCATGGAGAGAACTATGAAGAAAGGTCTGAGTGTGGTGTCAGCTCTTTGAGCACCACCGAGGGGCATCCCTCCCTTCACTAATTGACAGGCTCTAGTAGGTGCAGTAGCTTCTGTCCTTTGGGTGGTTTTACAGCAGATAGAGGACACACACTAAAGGGAAGCTTGTACTTTAAAAACAATTCCTAAATGATATCCTCAGCTTTCTCGTCAAGCTATGAGCCACCAGAAGTTTATACGAGGACAAGTCTTTCAAGGAGAGAGTACTATACATCTAAGGAATATACAGAATATTCCCTGATGAATAAAGAAGCCATTGTGAGCACTGTCTTGGTGTTCAGACATCCCTCCTGACTGTCTCATGGAAGAAACCCTACATTTTAGCTGATGCCTCTTACTGATTTTAAACCACATATGTCCTAATGCATGCATGCTAGTCACTCCAGTCATGTCAGCCTCTTTACCACACAAGGGACTGTAGCCCATTAGGCTCCTCTGTCCATGAAATTTTCCAAGCAAGATTCTGCAGCGGGTTGCCATGCCCTCCTCCAGGGCATCTTCCTGACCCAGGGATTGATCCTGTGTCTCTTACATCTGCTTTTTGGTAGGCGGGTTCCTTATCACTAGCGCCATCTTTCAATCATTATGTGAGTCTCGTTCAGCAGAAATCACACAAAGTGAACACAGAAAACAATGAGAAAGTGAAAGTTGCCCAGTTGTATCCAACTCTTTGCGACCCCACGGACTATAGAGTCCATGGAATTCTCCAAGGAAGAATACCGGAGTGAGTAGCATTTCCCTTCTCCAGGGCATCTTCCCAACCCAGGGATCAATCCCAGGTCTCCCAAACTGCAGGCAGATTCTTCACCAGCTGAGCAACAAGGGAAGCCCAAGAACACTGGAGTGGGTAGCCTATCCCTTCTCCAGCAGATCTTCCTGTTCCAGGAATCGAATCCTATATTGCAGGATGATTCTTTACCAACTGAGCTAACAGTTCAACCGCTAAGTAATGGCTGATTTTCACAACCCTGTGGACTGCAGCATGCCAGACTTTCCTGTCAATCTCCAACTCCCAGAACTTGCTCAAGCTTATGACCATCCAGTCGGTGATGCCATCCAACCATCTCCTCCTCTGTCTTCCCCTTTTCCTCCTGTCTTCAATCTTTCCCAGCATCAGGGTCTTTTCCAGTGAGTCAGTTCTTCAAATCAGGTGGCCAAAGTATTGGAGCTTCAGCTTCATTATCAGTCCTTCCAATGAATATTCAGGACTGATTTCCTTTAGAATAGACTGGCTGGATCTCCTTGCGGTCAAAGGGACTCTCAACAGTCTTCTCCAACACAGTAGTTCAAAAACATCAATACTTCAGTGCTCAGCTTTCTTTATGGTCCAAATCTCATATCCATACATGAGTACTGAAAAATCTGTAGCTTTACTAGATGGAATTTGTCCAGCAAAGTAAAGTCTCTGCTTTTTAATGCACTGTGTACAATGGTCATAGCTTTTCTTCCAAGGAGCATGCTGTCAGGGAAGCTTAAACTGATCTATCGGGGAAGCCCAAACAATGAGAAAAATCACAAGCCAATGAAACAAGGAGCCCAGATGCAGGTGGTCTCAGATTTGGTGAAGTCAGCAGTTCATGTACCTGGAGAGAATGAACAACCTTCCACATGGCACACCCACATGTCAGCCCCTCACCCAGGGAACCCCCTCATGTACGGATGTGATGACTGCATTCCCTGGTCACACGGGGACATTGAAAGGGGCTGGAAGGAGGGGGACGTCTCCTCTGAAATTACCTCAGGGACCTGGAATCACCGAGAGGTGCTTTATCCTGCCTTCTGACTAGAACTGGGACACCAGGACATGACAATCTCCTCACCGTGGTGCTTTCTGAAATCCAGCCTCTTGGAAGAGCTTTGGAATCTGAGCCTAAAATAAGTGCCCTGCTGAGTCCTTCATCCCTGTCTCTCTATGTTGGTCAAGTCTGTCCAGGCTCCTCTGACTCTTAGTGACATTCAATTTCTCCTTCGACTCACATGTCAAGGACAACCTCAGCTGGTATCTGCTGGTTCCTGCATCAAGAGGTAGTGTGTGTGGAAACTGTCACTTCCATCATTAAACAAGGAAATTCTCAACACCAAAAGTTTCGCTGGACCTATCAGAATCCTAACAATACAGCGGAATCCCCCAGAACAAAATCAGAGAGCTGGGCAATCCACAGTCCAGGTGAGATCTGCCCATGAATGCGAGGCTTCAGCAGGAGCACCTTCAGGGTAATTACTATTATTCCTGCAGGACCAGCAATAACCACTGTGAGGATGAGAGGTCCTGGAGCCACACTCCATGGTTTGTGGGATATAACTCCAGAAACATCCAGATCTTCAAGGTGAGTGTTCATATTTATCCCTCAGGACACCTGATGGATGAGGGGAAGGCCAACGCTGAGAAATGTTAACACCTACCCAGAAGGTTCATCATGCAGACCCTCATGGAAGAGCTCTTCCCCCAGCTTCTCCAAGGAGGTGAACAGAAATTCTGGCCTACTACAGACCTACAGAGGGGGCAGATCTGACAGCTAAGAGAAGGGACTGGACCGGTGCACTGCAGCCCAGGAGGGAGTAGAACATGGATGGTCCAATACTGAAAACCCTGGTGATGCTCAGAGACCAGACCCAGATCCCTTGAGTCGTGGGTGTTCAACCTCAACAATGCAGGAAGCCCCTACCCACACGCGACCCCCAGGGACCATGCAGAGCTACGATATGCAGCATCTTTGAGGAGGGGAGCTAGTGTGCGGAGACCACAGCCAGGCAACATCCAGACGGCAGGGCACTGTGGCTCTGGTACCCACGGCTGGAGACAGGCTCAGACACCTCACTGCTGCCCTCAGACACACTCTCTCCTGCCTGATCGACATGGCCAGTATCCCTCTCCTGCACTTGGGTATCTGACGTGCTCAGGAATATTTATGAAGGTTCCATCAGAGACTCCAATCAGGGGGAAGCAGGTTTGTCACAGGGTCCTGCTGGAGGACACATGGCTGACACAGCAGTGGCTCTGTCTCCCCACCGACACCAGGTCCTGAGGTCCTTGAGCAGGTGGTCAGGAGGGACAGTGAGAAGCAGGATGGAGTCTGAGGACGGATGCACCCTGAGGCCGTCCTGCTGAAGAGATGTCCTGCCCGGGAGACACGCACACGGCTGACCTAGCTTCTCTGCAGGATGCTGTTGTGGCAACCCACTCCAGTGTTCCTGCCCGGAGAATCCCATGGACAGAGGAGTCTGGTGGGCTACAGTCTGTGGGGTCTCAAAGGGTCAGACATGACTGAGGCGACTGAGCATGCTCACCGCTCCATTCCCTGGGTGAGCACTCCCTCAGGGCAGCCTCCCCTGAGTCAGCTGACAAGGGCTCTGCCTCGTCCTCCTCCGACGTCTCAAGGGTCTCCTCTCACAGGTGTGGGCACTGGAGCCCCTCAGGTGTTTGTGCTGTGAGTTGTCTGGGGCGACTGCACTGCTTTCCAACAAGGGGGCTCGTCTGGACCTTCTTGAGGGGCCCCTGCAGGGTCCAGGTGCTGCAAGAACAGTTGAGCCCAGGAGTGAACGGTAGGTGGAGTGGGCATCGAGCCCCGTGCTTCTGCGTGCAGCTATCCTGTGACATGATGTTAGCCCACGGGGGGCTCCAGGAGGCCAAGGGACCCCAAGTCCTCGAGAGCCTCTGGACTCACTGTGAGTGTCAACTGCATCAGTGCACTTGCAGCCCCAGGGAGGCGACATTCAGGTGTTCTCACAAACTATTGTGTGCCTTATTGAGGCTATTTCTAGAGATGATTAAAAGAACATGCTGTCTCTAGAAGAATACTCTGAAGCTGGAACAGAGCCACTTAATGCCAGACCAGAAGCACTGCTAGGACTGCCCTGTGAGCCCAGGCAGGGGGTGCCCAGGACCCCAGTGCATGGCTGCTGCCCAGGAGCATGTGGGGAGGGGCCGGGAGTCTCAGAGACGGAGTCTTCTCTTTTCACTGAAAACAATAACTAGCAGGACAAGGACTGGTGACGTTTAATATTGGGGCCTGTTGGGAATACACAGCTCGGTGAGGCCCTGAGAAGTACACGTCTATATGTCTGTGAGTGTTGTGTGAGTGTGTGTAAGTGTGCATGTTTGTGTGTATGTATATATATGAGGGAGTGTTTGTATGTGTGTGCATGTGAGTGTGCATATGTAGAGTGTGAGGGTGTTTATGTGTGCATCTGAGGGTGTGAATGTGTGTGATTGGTTTTGTGTCTGTATGTGTGAGTGTGAAAGTGTTTGTGAGTATATATCTCTGTATGTCTGTGTGACAGGTGTGTGTTTGTATAAAGGTGTGTATGTGAATGGTGTGTGTGTGTGTGATAGGTGTGTTTGACATGTGTATGTGTGCCTGTATGTCTGTGTGACAAAGGTGTGTGTATGTAACAGATGTGTGTATGTGATAGGTGTGTGTTTCTGTGTAGTCGATGTGTGTGTTACAGGAGGGTGTGTGTGTAACAGGTGTGTGTCTGTAACAGTTGTGTGTGTTACAGGTGGTGTGTTTGAGAGACAGATGTGTGTGTGTATGTGACAGGTGTGTCTGTATGTGTGTGACAGGTCTGGGTGTGTGACAGGTCTCTTTGTGTGTTACAGGTGTATGTGTGTGTAACAGGTGTGTGTGTGTGACAGGTGTGTGTTTGTTCAGTGTATGTTTGAGACACGTGTGTGTGTGACAAGTGTGTTTTGACAGGTGTATGTGTGTGTGACTTTGTGTAACACGCGTGCATTTGTGCAAAAGGTGTGTGTGTAACGGGTGTGTGTGTGTGTGTAACAGGTGTGTGTGTGTGTGTGTGACATGTGTGTGTGTGTGTGTAACAGTTGTGTGTGTGTGTGTGCATGTCTCTGTGTAACAGGTGTATGTCTGTGAATACCCAGTGGTGGCTGACTTTGGGGAAACACACTGATTCGAGGTGAAGATGTCTCTGTGGCACTAAAGGCTGGTTCACAATGGGGACTGTGTCCTGTGGGGAGGGTCCCTCAGTGGAAGAGCTCTATGCACAGGAGTCAGGGACCTGGCAGGACACACGCCCTCAAAAAGCATGAGGACACGGGCACACACCCACTGAGCATGGCCATGGATTAGAAGTCTGCTCCTTCCTAATATTGCCCGTGTATTGAGTGTAAAGTTCTCAGCGTCTAGAACATGCAGGTGACCTGAGATGTCCTAGGTTAAATACGGATATTCTGAGCCCTGAGAACATCACCCAGAGCAATACCGGCTCTGCACAGCAGTCCTGGGAGCACAGCCCTCACCAGGGATTGGAGCTGGACAGTCCTCCTCCTGGTGGCCTTGGCTCCAGGTCAGGGTCATCCCGGTGCTGCTGTGAAGGAAGGGACAGGGTCCAGTCAAGGGGCTTCATGCACTTCTGTCCCCTGTCCACAGGCGTGCATGCCCAGGTGCAGCTGGTGCAGTTGGGGCTGAGCTGAGGAAGCCTGGGGCCTCAGTGAAGGTGTCCTGCAAGGCTTCTGGATACACCTTCACCGACTACATGCACTGCATGTGACAGGCCCCTCAGCAAGGGCTTGAAAGGATGGACAGATTGACAGCAAAGATGGTGGAGCAAAGTATGCACAGAAGTTCCAGGGCAGAGTCACCTTGGTTGCAGACCCGTGCACCTGCACTGCCTACATGGAGCTGAGCAGTCTGAGGTCTGAGGACACGGCTGTTTATTACTGTGTGAGACACACACCATGAAAACCCACATCCTGAGGGTGTCAGAAAACCTGAGAGGCAGGGCGGCTGTGCTGGGAGAGGAGAGGAGAGATATAATGGTTTTCCTGACTTCTCATCACCAAGAGTCTGAAATCTGAGAGATCAGATCCTGCTCTCCTGGGACACTGGTGTTTTTGAGCAAGATCTCAAGGTAACAAATATATGAAAGAAAGATGCAGGATAAAGATTTCTCTCCAAAGGGTTATGGATTTTTATTCCTTTTTTAGCAGAGGTATTGAGACCCTGATTCTTCTTGGGAATGTTAGGTGAGTAATTATCTGGGAATACTTGGTTAATGTCAAGTATGGGACTCTTATTCTGTAGAGTGTCCTGGCAAGACCTCTGGCTCATTCTTTAGTTTGAAAAGTGCCATCGTCCTTTGGGGATCCCAAGGGTGAATTTCTATTTCCCAGTCTCTGTCAAGCAGCCCACATGGAGCATCTAGTCAGACAGCCATGAGCAGGGCTACAGAGTCAGGGTCGAGGGGTGCACAGGTCCCTCAGTCTGTGGCAGCACATGGTTCCTCACAGGGACCATGGCCTGCAGTGTCCTGTCTCCAGGGGCAGTGCTTGTGGTCGCCAAATAAGACCCAGCCATGTGGGAGACACTGGCGGATGTGAGACCCATGTCCTAGCCTGTATAACTCTGCTGCTCACTGTGTCAAGGTCCCACATGTGTGGGGCCTAAATCGACACACACACATTCCCTTTCAGTCCACACTTCACAGTCTGATATCACTTTCACTGGATTGGAATCCAGATGCGACAGGACCACAGTCCCAAGGCTCTCAGTGTGTGATTGCATCTGTGCCTCCAGAATTCAGGTTTGGAAGTCCGGTGCACCCCAGAGAATGCTGCTATAATCAGGGTCTTTGGTAGATACTTAGTTCACGAAAGGAGAGTCCTCATGATTTGGGATGGAGTCTTTCTACGAATCCCCAGAGTATATACTAGTCCCTGTCTACCAGGTAAGGACCCAGCAGGAAGGTGCCAGATGTGAACCAGGAAGGGGGCCTCACCAGAAGGCAGCCTCACTGGTGTCCTGACCCGGGGCTTCCAGCCTCTAGGACTGTGGGAAATAAAGGCTTACTACAGACCACCCACCTGAGCTCCTGTTGCACTCTGAAAGGATAAAGTCAGGGACAAACTGCTTCTTTGCCGTGTCCACTCTAGAGCTTCACTGCCCGCATCCCTGGCTCTCAGCCACTTCCTTCATCTGCACACCCCAGCAAAGCACCTTCCATCAGTGGTCACTTATCACAGGGTCAGATGCCCTTGGCCTCCCTCTGATGAACACATTTGTGGTTTCAACTGGAGCCACACGATAATCCAGGAAAAGCAGACTTTTCAATTATTCACATTTTGCAATCTCCCTAATGCCATGTGAGATGACATTCAGAGACTCAATGAATGATTCAGACAAACACAGTCCACCTTCAGCCCTGCAAATACATCCTTCCCACAGGCCCATTACACTTAGCAAATCCCAGAAAACCTCCCAAATGTCCACCTAAGAATCGACACTAAATTATAATGGCAATTATAATAAAGATTGTAGAGCAAAGTCGGTCTAAATACCATCAACCCCAAGTCCCAAATCTAGTCCTCTAACTCAGCTATGCGTGAGGATTTGTGTTCTAAAATACAACACGTAGACAGGCATATCTCAGCTACAAGGAGTTTCATTCCATAAAAAGGATAAATGTAAGTCAGAAAGGACCCCTGGTCCCAGTTTGCACGAGTGCTCAGTGCTACAGTTGTGTCTGACTCTTTGCCTGCCTATGGACTATAGCCTGCCAAGTGCCTCTGTCCATGGGGTTCTCCAGGCCGAGAATACTGGAGTGGGTTGGTGTCTCCTCCTCCAGGGGATCTTCCCGACCCAGGGACTGAACCCAAGTCTCCTGCATTTCTTTCAGTGCAAGCAGATTCTTCACTGCTGAGCCTCCAGGGAGGCCCCACTGGCCCCGACAGTGTTTAAATCCATCCATGCAAACCCTACCAAGTCCAAGGTCTGAGAATAATCTTCTTTGGCTCCTCTTCCAGCCTCTGGGCCTGTTGATCTGCCCCCTTACTTTCCATTCCTTTTTGTGGGAGGTGGTGCATATTTGAAGCTGAGCACTTTCACCAGCCTATTTCATGCTGCTGGGATCTTGAACCATCACCGTGACCCTCATGTAAAAGACAATTGAGGATGGTGCATGATCCTTTCTATTCATTGTTGAATTTGATTTGCTAATAGGTTTTGAGAAGTTTTGCATTAAATTCATCAAAGGTATGTTTTATAAAAGTCCCTAGAGAAACTTTCTGTTCTGAGACTGTTGCTCCCTGGAAGATTTTAAAATTACTCTGACGAAATTCAATTTTCACACCAACGATCAGTCTCTCCATGTTGTCTCCTCCATCTTGATTCGGTCCTGCAGGGTTTACAGTTTAGGAATTTGTCCATTTCTTCTAGATTGTCCAATTTGTTGGCATACAACTCTTTGTAATAATCTCATATGATTTTCTGTATCTCTGAGGTATTAGCTTTATGTCTTTTCTGTTTTTAATTTTATTCCAGTAAGTTCTTTTTCCTCCTTTGGAGACTGGCTAAAGATTTATGGTTTTGTTTGTCTTTGAAAAAACGACAATGACAACAACAACACCAGCTGTTGATTTCACTGATCGTTCTTGCTGTTTTGTGTGTCTGTGTTCATCTCAATATTATTAATTTCTGCACTGTTTTGTCATTTCCTTCCTACTACTGCCTCTGGGCTTTTGTGGTGTTTCTGTTCTAATTTCTGTATGTAGTAAGTTGGATTGTTTCCTTCCATTTCGTGAAGAACGCCTGTATCACTGTCAGCTTTCATTTCAGAATTCTGGGCAGGCATAGAGTATAGAGATAAGTGTGTGTTAGTCCCTCAGTCGTGTCTGACACTTTGTTGCCACAGGGACAGTAGCACACCAGTCTTCTTTGTCCTTTCTAGGCAAGAATCCTGGAGTGGGTAGCCATTTCCTACTCCAGGGAATCTCACACCCGGGGAGTCAACCCAGGTCTCCTACATTGCAAGTGGATTCTTTACCACAAGAGGCAAAATTCTCATTATCTACAGAACAGTGTAGACAGAAAACCCTAAAGACTCCACACAAAGCTATGACCACACTCATCCAGAGAGCACTGAACTCAATAAGTCAGACTGGGTACCAGCATCTGATTGCTCATGGCTTAGGAGTTGTTGGGGATTCTCTGGATCCCACTTATGATGCCATAAACTAAACCACCTAGAAACCAACTGGCAGTGGATTTGGGGATGTGTCTGCAGCCTTCCAGTCCCGTGAGATGAGAAGCATATTTGGGTTTTACAGGTGGTCCAGTGGGATCACGAGATCAGAGAAACTACTGGAGAGTGGACAGCCTGTTAGGCGTGCACCACAAGACTCCACTGGCTTTGATGATGGATGAAGGTGTTGAGCCAAGGGATGAGGACACATCCAGAAGCTCAGTGACTGGGATGGCAGAGGCCAGAGTTCCAGGGTCAATTCAGGATTCTTGGCCATGTTGCATAGCACCAGGCACAAGTGACCCCACAAGCTCTGAGGCAGAGTGAGGTGGGGTCTCTCCCCAGAGCTCATTCATGTCTCGGGAAACTGGATCTGGCACAGAAGACATGCTCGTGCAGAACTGCTGTGGCCAAAGCCAGACCAGGAAGGGCTTTGCATAGACAGTAGGTTCTAACTCAGTCAGTGCACAGGTGAGATCCCTGTGCTGAGAAGAGCTGACCTGTGCCAGACCCAAAGGGATGACGTCTCAGGGCAGAAGACCAGGGTCACATGGACAGGGCATCAGTCAGAGTGGGGACACACACTGGTCTTTCTGGCTCCAGGAGGGATAACACCACTGATGACATGATGACAGCTCTCCCCACCCCGGGCAAACCCGCTGTAAAGTCCACACATGCTGTGACTGTTGTCAGCCCCAGTCTACATCCTCACACACAGAAATGCAGGTGTGAGGCCACAGCCGCAGGGCCACAGGGAGATGGGGGAGCGGAGCCCTGTGGAGCTCCCAGGAGCTGCGTGTCCTCAGTCCTCAGTAGACTTGGGGTCCTCAGTGTCCACCCTCAGGAGGAGATGCTGAGCTTCACGAGTTCCTGCAGACACTCACTTGTGCACAGGAAAATGCAGCCCACTGGGCAAGTCAGCCGTGCTGGGAAGACGAGCATCTCAGCACAAATGTCTACTTTGTCCACAGAATTAATACTGCGTTTAATTACTCTGAACAAACCACCTCTAGAGTGATTCTTGAGGTTATTTAAGCTGTTCAAGATGAAAAAACAGTCAAGAAAGCAAAGGGAAATATAAATGCTTTGGGAATTCGGATAAACATTAAATTGTACTAAACTCCATTTGAATTCAATGTGATTATTACATGTATATTTTTCTCTTTGTTTGTATATGGAGTAAGTAAACATCAGCTAATCAGTAAAGAAAAAAAAAATGAGAGTTTGTGTGTAACTAAGGGCTGGTACCTGAGTGTGTGGTGGGCATATCATGAGTAAAGGTAAACACGTTCGTGGGATTAAAGTCCCTTCCCAAATCTGCCGTGTTCCCTGAAAGCATCTTTTTTCCTGACCAGCCCTTCTTCATCATTTCATTCCTCAATCGTCTTCCTGGTGTGGGGAGGGGGACCCCAGGAGGGCCTGAGTTCTCTGAGGACACAGTCAGCATCCCCTCAGAGGGGGAGCCCCATAGACAGGACCTCTATTCACTGCTTTCTGCTTTTATACACAGGTCCCTCCTGTATGCAAATATCCACTCAGGTCACAGGGTAGAAACACAGCACCAGCTCACTTAAATTCAGGCTCATCCTCAGGCTTGAAGAGACTTGCGAGAGTGGTGACTCTCATCTGCTCCAAGATGAACCCACTGTGGACCCTCCTCTTTGTGCTGTCAGCCCCCAGAGGTGAGTGTCTCTGGGTCAGACATGGGCACGTGGGGAAGCTGCATCTGAGTCCACGGGTCACCGTGCTTCTCTCTCTCCACAGGGGTCCTGTCCCAGGTGCAGCTGCAGGAGTCGGGCCCCAGCCTGGTGAAGACCTCACAGACCCTCTCCCTCACCTGCACGGCCTCTGGATTATCATTAACCAGATATGGTATACACTGGGTCCGCCAGGCTCCAGGAAAGGCGCTGGAGTGGCTTGGTGATATAAGCAGTGGTGGAAGCACAGGCTATAACCCAGCCCTGAAATCCCGGCTCAGCATCACCAAGGACAACTCCAAGAGCCAAGTCTCTCTGTCACTGAGCAGCCTGACACCTGAGGACTCAGCCACATACTACTGTGCAAGAGACACAGTGAGGGGACGTCAGTGTGAGCCCAGACAAAAACCTCCCTGCATAGGGGCCCGTGACCACCAGGGGGCGCTCAGGACTCAGTACAGAGCTGAGCCCTGGAGCAGGTGCAGAAGAGGCCTTGGGCGGTGGGGGGCCTGGGGGGGATTCTCCTCAGAGCTTCTCTTTCCTCCTCCTGCCCAGGAGCCGCACCTCTGACCCTCTTCTGTATCCTGGTATTTCATTGTTGTGGTTTATGTCACTCTCAGATAACTGTGTGTGTATATATATTTTTTTTAATTTTTCCTTGAAGCAAGGATAGCTTTATGCAAACACACACACACATAATACTCTACAGCGAAAATTTTTTCTCCTTCTTCTGCTCTCAAAGGAACTCAGTAAAACACTTGACTCGTTTATTTAAAACCTGTTAGGTTTGAAAGGACACAAGATATTTAAACATTTTAATCTTTCTATTGTTTTGTACATGAGGAAGGAAGAGACACAACCTCCTTCTTTCTGTCAAACTACACATTAGAATCTGGAGCAAGCAGTGTCTAAGGCTCCAGTGTCAGAGTTCCCCAGTGCTGCATATGCAATGATTCTCATCATTCACAGGTTCTGTCCTGCAAATTCACCCACATGCTAGCTTTTATTAGTGTCTTAACATAAACACTGTTACCTTGTGTCCTTATATAGACATTGACAGTTTGGCCAGTTCACTGAGTCACTCAACACACACACACATTCCAGGTGAGGGCAATCAGGGTGATACCATCTCGCCTCAACGTCTCTGAAGTCCACACCCCATTCTGAGCTTATGTATGGACCATTCATAAGGGGAAATACAGAGGTCCTCAGGTGGATTTGTCCCTGTGGTCAACGTGGAGCCCACCACCATCTGTCCTCTCTCCCATCACAGTGACCGTCACTGGCACAGGGAAAGGAAGCAGGACCTGTGATGGGCTCAGCCCTGAGGAAAGACCCAAGGACTGAGATGATGAAGGGCTGAGCTGAGATGGGCAAGGGGCAGGAGGTGGGGGCCGTCAGGGCAGAGACTCTGGGCTCAGAAAGGTGGACCTGCCCTGGGATCTGGTTCCAAGCCATCTGATAGACACACTGCTTTCCCACCCTTGATCTCCAACCATGTAAATTCAGAAGGCGCCCATGGGGATCCTGGGATGACCAGCGTGAGTGTGACCACAGCCTCTCTGGACTCACAGAGCTCCTCAATGAAAATTCCTCCTCAAGCTGCAGGGTAGAATCCACCCCTGGGCTGTTGGAGCTCACCACTCTCTACTCACAGAGCATGGAGGTCTCAGTGAAGGCAGAGCTGTTGTGTAAAAGATGAAGCTTTGGGGTTTTCTCCTCTGCCTGGTGGCATTTCCCCAAGGGGAAGGTCAGGCATCAGGCACGCATCTGTGGGGGTGATTGTGACAGCAGGTGACTGACTGGGCTTGAATCTTCTTGTCCCCGGGTGTCCTGTCCCAGGTGAAGGTGCAGGAGTCGGGCCCAGAACTGGTGAAGCCCTCGCAGATCGTCTCCCTCACATGTGCTGTCTCTGGTTACTCCATCACGTGGTTATGGTGGGAGCTGGATCCACCAGGCCCCAGGGAAGGGGCTAGAGTAGATGGGAAGCATATATTATAATGGTGACACTTACCACAGCCCCTCCATCAAGAGCCACACGTCCATCTCCAGGGGCACGTCTAAGAACCAGTCCTCCCTGCAGCTGAGCTCTGTGACCACTGAGGACACAGCTGTGTATTACTGTGCAAGAGACACAGTGAGGGGATGGCAGTGTCAGCCCAGCCACAAGCCACCCTCCAGGTGCCCCATGACCACCAGGGGGCTTGTGGGACACACCAAGCACAGGGCTGAGCCCAGGAGCAGGTGCCCTGGGCTTGGAGGGTATGCTCGGGAGAGCCTGTGCTTTCCTCTTCCTGCCCAGGAGTCAACCAGAGACCCACCTCTGTGTCCTAATGTCTCACTGCTGTGCTTTACGTCACCCTTGGCATATTGTGGGAATATGCATGTTTTTGCAGTTTTAATTTTCTGTTGAAGTAGAATGGATTTTTTTACATACACATTTAATACTCAAGAATTAAGGATAATTTTTTGGTTTACTTTTCTTCTCCTCATAGGAACTCAGCATATCCCTGAGGCCCATCACCATTTTCCTGGTGAGTCTGAATCTTGAAATTTTTGAAGGTTCTGAGAAGACACAGGAGATTTTCAGTTGCTACAATTTTTGTTGTTTTTGTACATGTGGAAGCAAGAGACTCACTCTCCTTCTTTCAGTGAAACTGCAAAAACGGGTAGAATTCTGCCGTGTCCAGTGTTAGAGGTGCTAGCACAGAGAGCCCCAATACTGCGTATACAGACATCCTCGTTATTCAGATTCCGCATTTGCAAGTTCACCTACTTTTTAGCTACTATTAGCATCATAAAATATATACCATTTTTTCAAGGTCATTAATGGACATTTACAATGTGGACTGTCTTTAAATCATCCAACACACGCATATTTCTACTTGAGGGCAGTCAAGCCCATTCCCTCATGTTTCATCCAATCATGTCAATCAGTCTCCTTCGTGTTCACTTTACTGACATATTTTCACATTTTGTGCTCCTTATGTGACAATTTCCCTCTTTAAAATGACCCCGTGTGTAGTCCTCACGCACAGGCTAGTGCCTCTAAGCACCCATTGCTGCAAGCTAACTTTAAATAGAAAATATGTCTCTCAGAAAGGTTAATTCAGCCAAGAATGGTATTTCTGGGCATGTGAGCTTGACATTGATGCCTCAAATATAAATATCATTTTTTAAGGTGGGATTCAGATCTCAATCTTTGTTTTTTGAGGTAGCCTTGGAAACTTGGTTGAGTTCCAAATACTGATGGTAAAATGGAGATTTATGGACAAGAAGGAGATTGACTGGACAGAAAATGACCATGAGGAGACTTCAAGTTCTGCAGGTCCTGGCTAGACTGTCTCCCAAGGATTCTTGGTCAATAGACATCAAGGAGATCAAAATCACCTGGGAGACAGCAGGTTTAATGAAATGACTCCAACATTGAGAGTGATCAGAGATCAAGGGTAAGCATGCTCACTAGTCTGACTTAGGTGTCTTGATAAAACTAGGAAAGGATGGACACAGAAACCCACAGGTCAAGACCTCGTTGAGAAACAAATTTCAGGAAGCCAGAGAAAAATGTGGTCAAGGCGTCCTTGTCACCTTGGGAGTCAGCATTCTTATCTTCATGGCCTAGTCCTCTGAAAGTCAGCTTTAATCCAAAGGAAGATGATCTGTCTGGTCCTTCCCCATCCTGCTGGCATCTGTGAGCTGTGAGCCTCCCCGGGTCTGCGGAAGGTGGAGTGATGTAGTGACCTCTGTGAAGAGGTCTCATGCTTTCTCCTCCCCAGGTGTCATGTCCCAGGTGCTGGGGCGGGAGTCAAACCAGGACTATTGGAGGCCCTCTCCTCACCTGGTGTGTCTGTGGATTCTGCATCACACAGAGTACTGACTGCTGGGACTGGAGCCCTCAGTCTTAAGACTCAGAGCTGCAGTGATGGGGTGCTTTGGTCCTGGGAACAGCACAGCATAGAGCATGTCTCTCCAGAAACCACTCTCCATCCACAGAGACATGTCCATCTAGCTCCATGAGGACCTAGGACACAACCCTGTGTTGTTGTCCCAGGAGGTCCAGGGAGAAGTTAGACCCAACCCACGTAACGCTACCTGCACGGCTGCTCCAAGCACCAGGGGACACCTGCGTTCATCAGGAAACAAGAGGACACTTTTCAAGGCAGGAGAGAAAATGTCATGATGGGGTTTTCTCTCAGAAGCTGGGGTCTCTCCACTGGAACATTCCCTCCCCTGCAAGCTCCTTCCACTGTCACCCCAGAGAGCTTTCCTGTTTCTGAACCTGGGACATGATTTCATGGAGTCAGGTTGGTCTGTCTTTCCCCATCTGTCTTAGGACACGCTGCACAGAAATATTTCCTCAGGGGACCTATTAGGTCACTACTTTCTGTTACTTGCTGTCAACTTTTTAATTATTAATACTTCTACTTAACTTCGAGTCTGCTTTCACCTTCAGATGGATTTCCAAATCCTCTCAGGCTGAAGTTCTCCCCAGCCCTGTTAGACTCTGTGTCTTTCATTTGAATAGTGAGTAGTATTTGAAGTTGGCAATGATGTCATAGACCACTGGAGTGACTTTTTCCCCAGAGGACACTTGAAAATGTCTGGACACCAGTTAGGCTGTATCGTAAGGGATGAACTGTAGGTGGCTAGTTCTGCATTTGGTAGACAGATAAATGATAGATGAAATAGAAATGAAGATAAAAGGAAACAATGCAAACAATTGTATCCTAACAATATGGTTCAGTACAGTCCCTCGGTCCTGTCCGACTCTTTGGGATCCCATGAATCACAGCACGCCTCACCTCCCTGTTCTTCACCAACTCCAGGAGATTACTCAAACTCATGTCCATCGAGTCAGTGATGCCATCCAGCCATCTCATCCTCTGTCATCTCCTTCTCCTCCTGTCCCCAAGCCCCCCAAGCATCAGAGATTTTTCCAATGAGCCAACTCTTCGCATGAGGTGGCCAAAGTATTGGAGTTTCAGCTTCAGCATCAGTCCTTCTGATGAACACCCAGGACTGATCTCCTTTAGAATGGACTGGATGTATCTCCTCAAGGTCCAAGGGACTCTCAAGAGTCTTCTCCAACACCAGAGTTCAAAGGACCAATTCTTCAGCACTCACCTTTTTTCATACTCCAACTCTCACATCCATACATGACCACTGGAAAAACCATAGTGTTGACTACACGGACCTTTGTTGGCAAAGTAATGTCCCTGCTTTTTAATAGGCTATCTAGGTTGGTCATAACTTTAAATAACCATAAAAATTTATCTGTAAATTCAGTGAGTAGTTAAAGCTCAGAAGTGCAAAGGTGATACGTGAATGTACTTGAAGATATTTGTAAAACATAAATATTCAAATAATTGGTAAATATTTTTCTAGCGCACTCCTCAGTCACATGGTGATTCTCTGTTTTCTCTCTATGAAATCATCACATACATTACCAGTTGGCTGCCATTTCTATTCCTTCCAGCCAGTGGATGAGCGACCTTAATTTTACATCATCCCCAGCATTTGATCGCTTTAGTATTTTGTACTTTAGCTCCTCTAAAGGTGTGTAATAGCATCTCATCCTCCTGTTATTTCATGCTTCCTAAGTGGTCAAACAGGAGATGCCAAGAGTGAACATCGACATTTTGGAATCAGCCAACTAAGATGGACTGGAATGGGTGGATTTAACTCAGATGAACATTATATCTACTACTGCGGGCAAGAATCCCTTAGGAGAAATGGAGAAGCCATCATAGTCAACAAAAGAGTCTGAAATGCAGTACTTGGATGCAGTGTCAAACACCACAGAATGATCTCTGTTTGTTTCCAAGGCAAACCATTCAATATCATGGTAATTCAAGTGTATGCCCCGACCAATAATGCTGAAGAAGCTAAAGTTCAACGATTCTAAGAAGACCTACAGGGTCTTCTAGTATTAACATCCAAAGAAGATGTCCTTTTCATTACAGGGGACTGGAATGCAAACGTAGGAAGTCAAGAAACACCTGGAGTAACAGGCAAATTTGACCTTGGAGTGCAGAATGAAGCAGGGCAAAAACTAATAGAGTTCTGCCAAGAGAATGCACTGGTCATAGCAAACACCCTCTTCCAACAACTTAAGAGAAGACTACACACAGACATCACCTGATGGCCAACACCGAAATCAGATTGATTATATTCTTTGCCGCCAAAGATGGAGAAGCTCTTTAGAGTCAGCAAAAACAAGACCAGGAGCTGACTGTGGCTCAAATAAGGAACTCCTTAATGGCAAATTCAGACTTAAATTGAAGAAACTAGGGAAAACCACTACACCATTCAGGCATGACCTAAATCAAATCCCGTATGATTATACACTGGAAGTGAGAAATAGATATAAGGGACTAGATCTGATAGAGTGCCTGATGACCAATGGATGGAGGTTTCTGACAATGTAGAGGAGAAGGGAGCAAAAACCATCCCAAAGGAAAATTAATGCAAAAAAGCAAAATGGCTGTCTAAGGAGGGCTTACAAATAGCTGTTAAAAGAAGAGATGGGAAAAGCAAAGGAGAAAAGGAAAGATATACCATTTGAATGCAGAGTTTCAAAGAATAGCAAGGAGAGATAAGAAAATGTGGAAAAATTTGGAAAATGCAGCAGGGGCCACAGGACTGGAAAAGTCAATTTTCATTGCAATCCCTAAGAAAGGCAATGCCAAAGACAGCTCAAACTACCGCACAAATGCATTCATCTCAAACACTAGCAAAGTAATGCTCAAAATTCTCCAAGTAGGTTTGAATAATATGTGAACTGAGAACTTTCAGATCTTCAAGTTGGTTTTAGAAAAGTCAGAGCAACCAAAGATCAAATTGCCAACATCTGCTGGATCATCGGAAAAGCAAGAGAGTTCCAGAACAACATCTATTTCTGCTTTATTGACTATGCCAAAGCCTTTAACGATGTGGACCACAATAAATGGTGGAAAATTCTGAAAGAGATGGCAATACCAGACCCCCTGACCTGCCTCTTGAGAAATCTGTATGCAGGTCAGAAAGCAACAGTTAGAACTGGTATGGAACAGAGTGGTTCCAAATAGGAAAAGGAGTATGTCAAGGCTGTACATTGTCACCCTGCTTATTTAACTTATGTACAGAGGACATCATGAGAAACGCTTGGCTGGATAAAGCACAAACTGGAATCAAGATTGCCAGGAGAAATAACAATAACCTCAGCTATGCAGATGACACCACCCTTATGGCAGAAAGTGAAGAACTAAAAAGCCTCTTGATGAAAGTGAAAGAGGAGAGTGAAAAAGTTGGCTTAAAACTCAACATTCAGAAAACTAAGGTCATGGCATCGGGTCCCATCACTTCATGGCAAATAGATGGGAAACAGTGGAAACACTGAGATACGTTATTGGGTGGGGGGGCTCCGAAATCACTGCAGATGGTGACTGCATCCATGAAATAAAAAGACACTTACTCCTTGGAAGAAAAGTTATGATCAGTCTAGACACCATATTGAAAAGCAGAGACATTACTTTGCCAACTAGGTCCATCTAGTCAAGGCTACGGTGTTTCCAGCAGTCATGTATGGATGTGAGAGTTGGACTTCAAAGAAATCTGAGCCCCGAAGAAATGATGCTTTTGAACTGTGGTGTTGGAGAAGACTCTTGAGAGTCTCTTGACCTGGAAGGGGATCCACCCAGTCCATCCTAAAAGAAGTCAATCCTGAATATTCATGGGAAGGACTGAAGTTGAAGCTGAAACTCCAATACTTTGCCACCTAATGCTAAGAGCTGACTCATTTGAAGAGACCCTGAGACTGGGAAAGATTGAAGGTGAGAGGAGAAGGGGATGACAAGGATGAGACGGTTGGATGGCATCACTGACTCCATGCACTTGAGTTTGGGTAAACTCCAGGAGTTGGTGATGTGATGTTGGTGACACCAGGGAGGCCTGGCGTGCTGTGGTCCATGGGGTCACAAAGAGTCAGACACGACTGAGTGACTGAACTGAATGGAAATAGTCAGATGATAAAACAATATCTATATGAAAAGACAGGGCCATCTTATACTGTGTCTTCAGTCCTCTTCCTGGATGCCATGATTTCAATGTAGCTCATAAACCACATGCTCCCCTAACCAAATTCAAATACTGAGAAGAAAGAGACTTCACAGGGACCCAGAAAGACCCCAGGGATGGTGATAACGCTCCATCCCCACTTACAAGGACAGGGCTGGCCCACATGGAAACTCCTCCTCATGCTCCAGGGTACAATCTACCCCTGGGTTGAGGGAGCTCACATTCCTCCTCCCACAGGGCCGAGGTGTCAGGGAAGGCAGGGTGGTGGTGTAGAAGATGGGGGTGTGGGGTCTTCTCCTCTGCCTGGTGACAGCTCCCCAAGGTGAGGGTCTCAGGTGCAGACATGGGTCTGTGCGGATGGTTGTGACTGCAGGTCGCTGACAGGGACTGATTCTCCTACCCAGGTGTCCAGCCCAGATGCACTGCTGCAGTCGGGCCAGAACTGGTGAAGCCCTCACTGACTGTCTCCTCACTTGCACTGTCTCTGCTTACTCCATCACGTGGTTATTGCCCCAGGGAAGGGGCTAGAGCAGATGACATGCATAAACTATGATGGTGACACTTACTACAGCCCCTCCATCAAGAGCCACATCTCCATCTGCAGGGACATCCAAGAATCAGTTCTCCCTGCAGCTGAGCTCTGTGACCACTGAGGACACGGCCATGTGTTGCTGTGCAAGAGACACAGTGAGGGGAAGGCAGTGTGAGCCCAGACACCAGCCACCCTCCGGGGGCTCCATGACCACCAGTGGGTGCTGGGGACACACAGTTGTGAGTTGCAGGAGCAGGTGCAGATGGTGATTGACAGCTGGTCTCCTGTCAGGAGGCTTCCTCTCCTTGTAGCAGTTTTTCTGGGGAACTTCTCTGCATTCTTGACTCTTAGGTACCTCCTCAGTCTCTGAGGGAGAATGGTGGTTGGGATAGGGGACCGTATCCTCACTGCACGAAAGACACAGTGTCTTAGGGTTGCTTCCTCTTGTCACTTAGGTCCGTTCTCTGGACATTTGGTGTAAGCTCGCTAAGTCCACATGAGAGGCTCTGTGTGACTCAACAGTGCGGCTCAGCACAGCAGGGCCAGTGAATGAGCTAGCCAGCGGTCAGCAGTGTAAGTGCAGCTGGACTCAGACAACAGAGGCGTATAAACCCAGAGCCAGGGAAGAAGCCCCCTTGGCGGTGATAACTGAACTGACACCTCACTCACAGCATCAGCCATAGTTCTCTCCACGGAGACCAGCGGGACCTCCAGGCCAGCCTGAGATAGAAGCTGAGTCTGCTGACACGACACACAGATGCAGGAGGATGAAAAGATTGTGTCGTCTGTGTTCGTGCATCTACGTCTGTGGTGTCCTCAGGCTCACCTTCTACATCAACCTGGGTGGGGGTCCCACTGGATTTCCATGGAGAGAACTATGAAGAAAGGTCTGAGTGTGGTGTCAGCTCTTTGAGCACCACCGAGGGGCATCCCTCCCTTCACTAATTGACAGGCTCTAGTAGGTGCAGTAGCTTCTGTCCTTTGGGTGGTTTTACGGCAGATAGAGGACACACACTAAAGGGAAGCTTGTACTTTAAAAACAATTCCTAAATGATATCCTCAGCTTTCTCGTCAAGCTATGAGCCACCAGAAGTTTATACGAGGACAAGTCTTTCAAGGAGAGAGTACTATACATTTAAGGAATATACAGAATATTCCCTGATGAATAAAGAAGCCATTGTGAGCACTGTCTTGGTGTTCAGACATCCCTCCTGACTGTCTCATGGAAGAAACCCTACATTTTAGCTGATGCCTCTTACTGATTTTAAACCACATATGTCCTAATGCATGCATGCCAGTCACTCCAGTCATGTCAGCCTCTTTACCACACAAGGGACTGTAGCCCATTAGGCTCCTCTGTCCATGAAATTTTCCAAGCAAGATTCTGCAGCGGGTTGCCATGCCCTCCTCCAGGGCATCTTCCTGACCCAGGGATTGTTCCTGTGTCTCTTACATCTGCTTTTTGGTAGGCGGGTTCCTTATCACTAGCGCCATCTTTCAATCATTATGTGAGTCTCGTTCAGCAGAAATCACACAAAGTGAACACAGAAAACAATGAGAAAGTGAAAGTTGCCCAGTTGTATCCAACTCTTTGCGCCCCCACGGACTATAGAGTCCATGGAATTCTCCAAGGAAGAATACCGGAGTGAGTAGCATTTCCCTTCTCCAGGGCATCTTCCCAACCCAGGGATCAATCCCAGGTCTCCCAAACTGCAGACAGATTCTTCACCAGCTGAGCAACAAGGGAAGCCCAAGAACACTGGAGTGGGTAGCCTATCCCTTCTCCAGCAGATCTTCCTGTTCCAGGAATCGAATCCTATATTGCAGGATGATTCTTTACCAACTGAGCTAACAGTTCAACCCCTAAGTAATGGCTGATTTTCACAACCCTGTGGACTGCAGCATGCCAGACTTTCCTGTCAATCTCCAACTCCCAGAACTTGCTCAAGCTTATGTCCATCCAGTCGGTGATGCCATCCAACCATCTCCTCCTCTGTCTTCCCCTTTTCCTCCTGTGTTCAATCTTTCCCAGCATCAGGGTCTTTTCCAGTGAGTCAGTTCTTCAAATCAGGTGGCCAAAGTATTGGAGCTTCAGCTTCATTATCAGTCCTTCCAATGAATATTCAGGACTGATTTCCTTTAGAATAGACTGGCTGGATCTCCTTGCGGTCAAAGGGACTCTCAACAGTCTTCTCCAACACAGTAGTTCAAAAACATCAATACTTCAGTGCTCAGCTTTCTTTATGGTCCAAATCTCAATCCATACATGAGTACTGAAAAATCTGTAGCTTTACTAGATGGAATTTGTCCAGCAAAGTAAAGTCTCTGCTTTTTAATGCACTGTGTACAATGGTCATAGCTTTTCTTCCAAGGAGCATGCTGTCAGGGAAGCTTAAACTGATCTATCGGGGAAGCCCAAACAATGAGAAAAATCACAAGCCAATGAAACAAGGAGCCCAGATGCAGGTGGTCTCAGATTTGGTGAAGTCAGCAGTTCATGTACCTGGAGAGAATGAACAACCTTCCACATGGCACACCCACATGTCAGCCCCTCACCCAGGGGAACCCCTCATGTACGGAGGTGATGACTGCATTCCCTGGTCACACGGGGACATTGAAAGGGGCTGGAAGGAGGGGGACGTCTCCTCTGAAATTACCTCAGGGACCTGGAATCACCGAGAGGTGCTTTATCCTGCCTTCTGACTAGAACTGGGACACCAGGACATGACAATCTCCTCACCGTGGTGCTTTCTGAATTCCAGCCTCTTGGAAGAGCTTTGGAATCTGAGCCTAAAATAAGTGCCCTGCTGAGTCCTTCATCCCTGTCTCTCTATGTTGGTCAAGTCTGTCCAGGCTCCTCTGACTCTTAGTGACATTCAATTTCTCCTTCGACTCACATGTCAAGGACAACCTCAGCTGGTATCTGCTGGTTCCTGCATCAAGAGGTAGTGTGTGTGGAAACTGTCACTTCCATCATTAAACAAGGAAATTCTCAACACCAAAAGTTTCGCTGGACCTATCAGAATCCTAACAATACAGGGGAATCCCCCAGAACAAAATCAGAGAGCTGGGCAATCCACAGTCCAGGTGAGATCTGCCCATGAATGCGAGGCTTCAGCAGGAGCACCTTCAGGGTAATTACTATTATTCCTGCAGGACCAGCAATAACCACTGTGAGGACGAGACGTCCTGGGGCCACACTCCATGGTTTGTGGGATATAACTCCAGAAACATCCAGATCTTCAAGGTGAGTGTTCATATTTATCCCTCAGGACACCTGACGGACGAGGGGAAGGCCAACGCTGAGAAATGCTAACACCTACCCAGAAGGTTCATCAGGCAGACCCTCATGGAAGAGCTCTTCCCCCAGCTTCTCCAAGGGGGTGAACAGAAATTCTGGCCTACTACAGACCTACAGAGGGGGCAGATCTGACAGCTAAGAGAAGGGACTGGACCGGTGCACTGCAGCCCAGAAGGGAGTAGAACATGGATGGGCCAATACTGAAAACCCTGGTGATGCTCAGAGACCAGACCCAGATCCCCTGAGTCGTGGGTGTTCAACCTCAACAATGCAGGAAGCCCCTACCCACACGCGACCCCCAGGGACCATGCAGAGCTACGATATGCAGCATCTTTGAGGAGGGGAGCTAGTGTGCGGAGACCACAGCCAGGCAACATCCAGACGGCAGGGCACTGTGGCTCTGGTACCCATGGCTGGAGACAGGCTCAGACACCTCACTGCTGCCCTCAGACGCACTCTCTCCTGCCTGATCGACATGGCCAGTATCCCTCTCCTGCACTTGGGTATCTGACGTGCTCAGGAATATTTATGAAGGTTCCATCAGAGACTCCAATCAGGGGGAAGCAGGTTTGTCACAGGGTCCTGCTGGAGGACACATGGCTGACACAGCAGTGGGTCTGTCTCCCCACCGACGCCAGGTCCTGAGGTCCTCGAGCAGGTGGTCAGGAGGGACAGTGAGAAGCAGGATGGAGTCTGAGGACGGATGCACCCTGAGGCCGTCCTGCTGAAGAGATGTCCTGCCAGGGAGACACGCACACGGCTGACCTAGCTTCTCTGCAGGGTGCTGTTGTGGCAACCCACTCCAGTGTTCCTGCCCGGAGAATCCCATGGACAGAGGAGTCTGGTGGGCTACAGTCTGTGGGGTCTCAAAGGGTCAGACATGACTGAGGCGACTGAGCATGCTCACCGCTCCATTCCCTGGGTGAGCACTCCCTCAGGGCAGCCTCCCCTGAGTCAGCTGACAAGGGCTCTGCCTCGTCCTCCTCCGACGTCTCAAGGGTCTCCTCTCACAGGTGTGGGCACTGGAGCCCCTCAGGTGTTTGTGCTGTGAGTTGTCTGGGGCGACTGCACTGCTTTCCAACGAGGGGGCTCGTCTGGACCTTCTTGAGGGGCCCCTGCAGGGTCCAGGTGCTGCAAGAACAGGTGAGCCCAGGAGTGAACGGTAGGTGCAGTGGGCATCGAGCCCCGTGCTTCTGCGTGCAGCTATCCTGTGACATGATGTTAGCCCACGGGGGGCTCCAGGAGGCCAAGGGACCCCAAGTCCTCGAGAGCCTCTGGACTCACTGTGAGTGTCAACTGCATCAGTGCACTTGCAGCCCCAGGGAGGCGACATCCAGGTGTTCTCACAAACTATTGTGTGCCTTATTGAGGCTATTTCTAGAGATGATTAAAAGAACATGCTGTCTCTAGAAGAATACTCTGAAGCTGGAACAGAGCCACTTAATGCCAGACCAGAAGCACTGCTAGGACTGCCCTGTGAGCCCAGGCAGGGGGTGCCCAGGACCCCAGTGCAGGGCTGCTGCCCAGGAGCATGTGGGGAGGGGCCGGGAGTCTCAGAGACGGAGTCTTCTCTTTTCACTGAAAACAATAACTAGCAGGACAAGGATTGGTGACGTTTAATATTGGGGCCTGTTGGGATACACAGCTCGGTGAGGCCATGAGAAGTACATGTGTTTATGCCTGTGAGTGTGTGTGTGAGTGTGTGTAAGTGTGCATGTTCGTGTGTATGTATATATATGAGTCAGTGTTTGTATGTGTGTGCATGTGAGTGTGTATATGTAAGTGTGAGGGTGTTTATGTGTGCATCTGAGCGTGTGAATGTGTGTGATTGGTTTTGTGTCTGTGTGTGTGAGTGTGAAAGTGTTTGTGAGTATATATCTCTGTATGTCTGTGTGACAGGTGTGTGTTTGTATAACAGGTGTGTATGTGACTGGTGTGTGTGTGATAGGTGTGTTTGACATGTGTATGTGTGCCTGTATGTCTGTGTGACCAAGGTGAGTGTATGTAACATGTATGTGTGCAACAGGTTTGTGTGTGTATAACAGGTGTGTGTGTGTGAGACAGGTGTGTATGTGTGGGAGAGGTGTGTCTGTATGTGTGTGACATGTCTGGGTGTGTGACAGGTCTCTTTGTGTGCAACAGGTGTATGTGTGTGTAACAGGTGTGTCTGTGTGTGTGATGGGTATGTTTGTGTATGACGGTTGTGTGTGTGTGACAGTTTTATGTGACTGTGTGTGTCTGTATGTCTGTGTGACAGGTGTGAGTGCTTGTGTGTGACAGTTTTGATTGTGTGTGTGACAGCTATGTGTGTGTATGTGAGACAGGTGTGTGTGTGTCTGTCTGTCTGTCTGACAGGTGCGTCTCTGTGAGAGGTGTGTGTGTGTATGTGAATACCCAGTGGTGGCTGACTTTGGGGAAACACACTGATTAGAGGTGAAGATGTCTCTGTGGCACTAAAGACTGGTTCACGATGGGGACTGTGTCCTCTGGGGCGGGTCCCTCAGTGGAAGAGATCTGTGTACACAGGGGTCAGGGACCTGGCAGGACACACGCCATGAAACAGCATGAGGACACGGACACACACCCACTGAGCGTGGCCATGGATCATAAGTCTGCTCCTTCCTAATATCGCCCGTGTATTGAGTGTAAAGTTTTCAGCCTCTAGAACATGCAGGTGACCTGAGGTGTCCTAGGTTAAATATGGATATTCTGAGCCCTGAGAACATCACCCAGAGCAACACCGGCTCTGCACAGCAGTCCTGGGAGCACAGGCCTCACCAGGGGCTGGAGCTGGAGAGTCCTCCTCCTGGTGGCCTTGGCTCCAGGTCACGGTCACCCCAGTGCTGCAGTGAAGGAAGGGACAGGGTCCAGTCAAGGGGCTTCATGCACTTCTGTCCCCTGTCCACAGGGGTGCACGCCCAGGTGCAGCTGGTGCTGTTGGGGCTGAGCTGAGGAAGCCTGGGGCCTCAGTGAAGGTGTCCTGCAAGGCTTCTGGATACACCTTCACCGACTACATGCACTGGGTGTGACAGGCCCCTCAGCAAGGGCTTGAACGGATGGATGGACTGACCCTCAACATGGTGGAACTAGGTACACCTAGAAGTTCCAGAGCAGAGTGATCTTGGTTGCACACACGTCCACAAACACCGCCTACATGGAGCAGAGCAGTCTGAGGTCTGAGGACACGGCTGTTTATTACTGTGTGAGGCACACTGTGAAAACCCACATCCTGAGGGGCAGGGTGCTGTGCTGGGAGAGGAGAGGAGAAAAATGATGGTTTTCCTGACTTCTCATCACCAAGAGTCTGGAATCTGAGAGATCAGATCATGCTCTCCTGGGACACTGGTGCTTTTGAGCAAGATCTCAAAGAAAGATGCAAGATAAAGATTTCTCTCCAATGGGTTATGGATTTTTATTCCTTTTTTAGCAGGGGTATTGAGAGCCTCATTCTTCTTGGGAATGTTAGGTGAGGCATTATCGGGAAATATTTGGTTAATGTCAAGTATGGGACTCTTATTCTGTAGAGTGTCCTGGCAAGTCCTCTGGCTCATTCTTTAGTTTGAAACGTGCCATCGTCCTTGGGGGATCCCAAGGGTGAATTTCTATTTCCCAGTCTCTGCCAAGCAGCCCACACATAGCATCTGGTCAGACAGCCACGAGCAGGGTTATAGAGTCAGGGTCGAGGAGTGCACAGGTCCCTCAGTCTGTGGCAGCACATGGTTCCTCCCAGGGACCACGGCCTGCAGTGCCCTGTCCCCAGGGGCCATGCTTGTGGTCACCAAGTAAGTGGGAGCCGTGTGGGAGACACTGGTGGATGTGAAACCCACGTTCTAGCTTATATGACTCTGCTGACCATTGTGCCAACTTCCCACACGTGTGGGGCTCAAATCAACACACACACATTCCCTTTCAGTCCATAGTTCAGAGTCTGATATCAGTTTCACTGGATTGGAATCCAGATGCGACAGGACCACAGTCCCAAGGCTCTCAGGGTCTGAATGATCTGTGCCCCCAGAATTCAGGCTTGGAAGTCCTGTGCACCCAAGAGGATGCTGTGAGAATCGGGGTCTTTGGCAGATGCTTAGTTCATGAGAGGAGAGTCCTCATGATCTGGGTTGGAGTCTTTCTAACAATCCCCAGAGAACATATTTGTCCCTGTCCACCAGGGAAGGACCCAGCAGGAAGGTGCCAGATGTGAACCAGGAAGGGGGCCTCACCAGAAGGCAGCCTCACTGGTGTCCTGATCTGGGGCTTACAGCCTCTAGGACTGTGGAAAATAAAGGCATGCTCACAGACCAGCCCACCTGAGCTCCTGTTGCACTCTGAAAGGATAAAGTCAGGGACAATCTGCTTCTTTGCCGTGTCCAGTCTAGAGCTTCACTGCCTGCATCCCTGGCTCTCAGCCACTTCCTTCATCTGCACAGCCCAGCAAAGCACCTTCCATCAGTGGTCACTTCCCCCAGGGTCAGATGCCCTTGGCTTCCCTCTGATGAAAACATTTGTGGTTTCAACTGGAGCCACATGATAATCCAGGAAAAGCAGACCTCTCAATCAGTCACATTTTCCAAAATCCCCAATGCCATGTTAGATGACATTCAGAGACTCAATGAATGATTCAAACACAGTCCACCTTCAGCCCTGCAAATACATCCTTCCCACAGGCCCATTACACTTAGCAAATCCCAGAAAACCTCCCAAATGTCCACCTAAGAATTGACACTAAATTATAATGGCAATTATAATAAAGATTGTAGAGCAAAGTTGGTCTAAATACCATCAACCCCAAGTCCCAAATCTAGTCCTCTAACTCAGCTATGCGTGAGGATTTGTGTTCTAAAATACAACACGAAGACAGGCATATCTCAGCTACAAGGAGTTTCATTCCGTAAAAAGGATAAATGTAAGTCAGAAAGGACCCCTGGTCCCAGTGTGCATGAGTGCTCAGTGCTACAGTTGTGTCTGACTCTTTGCCACCCTATGGACTATAGCCTGCCAAGCACCTCTGTCCATGGGGTTCTCCAGGCCGAGAATACTGGAGTGGGTTGGTGTCTCCTCCTCCAGGGGATCTTCCCGACCCAGGGACTGAACCCAAGTCTCCTGCATTTCTTTCAGTGCAAGCAGATTCTTCACTGCTGAGCCTCCAGGGAGGCCCCACTGGTCCCGACAGTATTTAAATCCATCCATGCAAACCCTACCAAGTCCAAGGTCTGGGAACAATCTTCTTTGGCTCCTCTTCCAGCCTCTGGGCCTGTTGATCTGCCCCCTTACTTTCCATTCCTTTTTGTGGGAGGTGGTGCATATTTGAAGCTGAGCACTTTCACCAGCCTATTTCCCACTTCTGGGATCTTGAACCATCACCATGACCCTCATGTAAAAGACAATTGAGGATGGTGCATGACCTTTCTATTCATTGTTGAATTTGATTTGCTAATAAGTTTTGAGAAGTTTTGCATTAAATTCATCAAAGGTATGTTTTATAAAAGTCCCTAGAGAAACTTTCTGTTCTGAGACTGTTGCTCCCTGGAAGATTTTAAAATTACTCTGACGAAATTCAATTTTCACACCGACGATCAGTCTCTCCATGTTGTCTCCTCCATCTTGATTCAGTCCTGCAGGGTTTCCAGTTTAGGAATTTGTCCATTTCTTCTAGATTCTCCAATTTGTTGGCATACAACTCTTTGTAATAATCTCATATGTTTTCTGTATCTCTGAGGTATTAGCGTTATGTCTTTTCTGTTTTTAATTTTATTCCAGTACGTTCTTTTTCCTCCTTTGGAGACTGGCTAAAGACTTATGGTTTTGTTTGTCTTTGAAAAAACGACAATGACAACAACAACACCAGCTGTTGATTTAACTGATCGTTGTTGCTGTTTTGTGTGTCTGTGTTCATCTCAATATTATTAATTTCTGCACTTTTTTGTCATTTCCTTCCTACTACTGCCTCTGGGCTTTTGTGGAGTTTCTGTTCTAATTTCTGTATGTAGTAAGTTGGATTGTTTCCTTCCATTTCGTGAAGAACGCCTGTATCACTGTCAGCTTTCGTTTCAGAATTCTGGGCAGGCATAGAGTATAGAGATAAGTGTGTGTTAGTCCCTCAGTCGTGTCTGACACTTTGTTGCCCCAGGGACAGTAGCACACCAGTCTTCTTTGTCCTTTCTAGGCAAGAATCCTGGAGTGGGTAGCCATTTCCTACTCCAGGGAATCTCACACCCGGGGAGTCAACCCAGGTCTCCTACATTGCAAGTAGATTCTTTACCACAAGAGGCAAAATTCTCATTATCTACAGAACAGTGTAGACAGAAAACCCTAAAGACTCCACACAAAGCTATGACCACACTCATCCAGAGAGCACTGAACTCAATAAGTCAGACTGGGTACCAGCATCTGATTGCTCATGGCTTAGGAGTTGTTAGGGATTCTCTGGATCCCACGTCTGATGCCATAAACTAAACCCCACAGAAACCAAGCGGCAGTGGATTTGGGGATGTGTCTGCAGCCTTCCAGTCCCGTGAGATGAGAAGCATATTTGGGTTTTACAGGTGGTCCAGTGGGATCACGAGATCAGAGAAACTACTGGAGAGTGGACAGCCTGTTAGGCGTGCACCACAAGACTCCACTGGCTTTGATGATGGATGAAGGTGTTGAGCCAAGGGATGAGGACACATCCAGACTCAGTGACTGGGATGGCAGAGGCCAGAGTTCCAGGGTCAATTCAGGATTCTTGGCCATGTTGCATAGCACCAGGCACAAGTGACCCCACAAGCTCTGAGGCAGAGTGAGGTGGAGTCTCTCCCCAGAGCTCATTCATGTCTCGGGAAACGGGATCTGGCACAGAAGACACACTTGTGCAGAACTGCTGTGGCCAAAGCCAGACCGGGAAGGGCTTTGCATAGACAGTAGGTTCTAACTCAGTCAGTGTACAGGTGAGATACGTGTGCTGAGAAGAGCTGACCTGTGCCAGACCCAAAGGGATGACGTCTCAGGGCAGAAGACCAGGGTCACATGGACAGGGGATCAGTCAGAGTGGGGACACACACTGGTCTTTCTGGCTCCAGGAGGGATAACACCACTGATGACACTGATGACAGCACTCCCCACCCCGGGCAAACCCGCTGTAAAGTCCACACATGCTGTGACTGTCGTCAGCCCCAGTCTACATCCTCACACACAGAAATGCAGGTGTGAGGCCACAGCGGCAGGGCCACAGGGAGATGGGGGAGCGGAGCCCTGTGGAGCTCCCAGGAGCTGCGTGTCCTCAGTCCTCAGTAGACTTGGGGTCCTCAGGGTCCACCCTCAGGAGGAGATGCTGAGCTTCACGAGTTCCTGCAGACACTCACTTGTGCACAGGAAAATGCAGCCCACTGGGCAAGTCAGCCGTGCTGGGAAGACGAGCATCTCAACACAAATGTCTACTTTGTCCACAGAATTAATACTGTGTTTAATTACTCTGAACAAACCACCTCTAGAGTGATTCTTGAGACTATTTAAGCTGTTCAGATGAAAAAACAGTCAAGAAAGCCAAGGGAAATATAAATGCTTTAGTAATTCCGATAGACATTAAATTGTACTCAACTCCATTTGAATTCAGTGTGATTATTACATGTATATTTTTCTCTGATGTTTGCATGTGGAGTAAGTAAACATCAGCTAATTAGAGAAGAAAATAAAAAATAAGAGTTTGTGTGTAACAAATGGCTGGTACCTGAATGTGTGGTGGACATTTGTTGAGTAAAGGTAAACACGTTTGTTGGATTAAAGTCTCTTCCCCAAATCTGCCATTGTTCCCTGAAAACATTTTTTTCCCTGACCAGCCCTCCTTCATCATTTCATTCCTCAACAGTCTTCCTGGTCTGGGGAGGGGGACCCCAAGAGGGGCTGAGTTCTCTGAGGGCACAGTCAGCACCCCCTCACAGGGGGAGCCCCATAGACAGGACCTCTATTCACTGCTTTCTGCTTTTTATACAGAGGTCCCTCCTGTATGCAAATACCCACTCAGGTCACAGGGTAGAAACACAGCACCAGCTCCCTTAAATTCAGGCTCCTCCTGAGGCTTGAAGAGACTTGCAGGAGTGGTGACTCTCATCTGCTCCAAGATGAACCCACTGTGGACCCTCCTCTTTGTGCTGTCAGCCCCCAGAGGTGAGTGTCTCTGGGTCAGACATGGGCACGTGGGGAAGCTGCCTCTGAGCCCACGGGTCACCGTGCTTCTCTCTCTCCACAGGGGTCCTGTCCCAGGTGCAGCTGCGGGAGTCGGGCCCCAGCCTGGTGAAGCCCTCACAGACCCTCTCCCTCACCTGCACGGTCTCTGGATTCTCATTGAGCAGCTATGGTGTAAGCTGGGTCCGCCAGGCTCCAGGGAAGGCGCTGGAGTGTCTTGGTGGTATAAGTAGTGGTGGAAGCACAGGCTATAACCCAGCCCTGAAATCCCGGCTCAGCATCACCAAGGACAACTCCAAGAGCCAAGTCTCTCTGTCAGTGAGCAGCGTGACAACTGAGGACACGGCCACATACTACTGTGCGAAGGACACAGTGAGGGGAAATCAGTGTGAGCCCAGACAAAAACCTCCCTGCATAGGGGCCCGTGACCACCAGGGGGCGCGCAGGACTCAGTCAGAGCTGAGCCCTGGAGCAGGTGCAGAAGAGGCGTTGGGCGGTGGGGGGCCTGGGGGGATTCTCCTCAGAGCTTCTCTTTCCTCCTCCTGCCCAGGAGCCGCACCTCAGACCCTCTTCTGTGTCCTGGTAATTCCTTGTGCTTTATGTCGCTCTCAGAAAACTGTGTTTATATATATTTTAATTTTTCCTTGAAGCAAGGATAGCTTTATGCAAACACACACACACACACACACACACATATAATACTAAACAGCTAAAAATTTTCACCTTCATTTCTCTTCTTTCAAAGGAACTCAGTAAAAACATTTGCCTCTCATGTTATTTTCAACTATTAACTATCCTGAAAGGAAACTTGAGATATTTAAACATTTTTAATCTTTCTTTTGTTTTTTGTCCACGAAGAAGGAAGAGACTCAACCTCCTTCTATCTGTCAAACTGCACAGTAGAATCTGGAGCAAGCAGTGTCTAAGGCTCCAGTGTCAGGGGTCCCCAGTGCTGCATATGCAATGATTCTCATCATTCACAGGTTCTGTACTGCAAATTCACCTACATGCTAGCTTTTATTAGCATCTTAACATAAACACTGTTACCTTGTGTCCTTATATAGACATTGAGAATTTGGCCAGTTCACTGAGTCACTCAACACACACAGATTCCAGGTGAGGGCAATCAGGGTGATACCATCTCGCCTCAACGTCTCTGAAGTCCACACCCCATTCTGAGCTTATGTCTGGATCATTCATACGGGGAAATACAGAGGTCCTCAGGTGGATTTGTCCGTGGGGTCAACATGGAGCACACCACCATCTGTCCTCTCTCCCATCACAGTGACCGTCACTGGCATAGGGAAAGGAAGCAGGATCTGTGCTGGCTCAGCCCTGAGGAAAGACCCAAGGACTGAGAGGACGAGGGACTGAGCTGAGATGGGCAAGGGGCAGGAGGTGGGGGCGGTCAAGATGGAGACTCTGGGCTCAGATAGGGGGACTTGCCCTGGGATCTGGTTCCAAGCCATCTGATAGACACACTGCTTTCCCACACTTCCTCACCAACCATGTAAATCAGAAGGCACCCGTGGGGATCCTGGGATGACCAGGGTGAGTGTGACCACAGCCTCTCTGTATTCACTGGAATAGAGCTCCTCAATGTAAATTCCTCTTCAAGCTCCAGGGTAAAATCCACCCTGGGCTGTGAGAGCTCACCCCTCTCTGCTCACACAGGATGGAGGTCTCAGTGAATGCAGAGCTGTTGGGTAGAAAATGGGGCTTTGGGTCTTCTCCTCTGCCTGGTGACAGCTCCCCAAGATGAGGGTCTCAGGTGCAGACACGGGTCTGTGGGGATGATTGTGACTGCAGGTGACTGACAGGGACTGATTCTCCTTGTCCCTAGCTGGTCTGTCCCAGTGCAGCTGCAGGAGCAGGGTCCAGAACTGCGGAAGCTCTCACCTGTGCCATCTCTGGTTGCTCCATCACCAGTGGTTACTGGTAACCAGTACTCCCTGCAGCTAAGCTCTGTGACGACCAAGGACACGGCAGTATGCTGCTGTGCAAGAGACACAGTGAGGGGAAGGCAGTGTGAGCCCAGACACCAGCCACCCTCCGGGGGCTCCATGACCTCCAGCGGGTCCTGGGGACACACAGTTGTGTGTTGCAGGAGCAGGTGCAGATGGTGATTGACAGCTGGTCTCCTGTCAGGAGGCTTCCTCTCCTTGTAGCAGTTTTTCTGGGGAACTTCTCTGCATTCATGACTCTTAGGTACCTCCTCAGCCTCTGAGGCAGAATGGTGGTTGGGATAGGGGACCGTATACTCACTGCACGAAAGGCACAGTCTCTTAGGGTTGCTTCCGCTTGTCACTTAGGCCCGTTCTCTGGACATTTGGTGTAAGCTTGCTAAGTCCACATGAGAGGCTCTGTGTGATTCAGCAGTGGGGCTCAGCACAGCAGGGCCAGTAAACGAGTTAGCCAGCGGTCAGCAGTGTAAGTGCAGCTGGACTCAGACAACAGAGGTGTATAAACCCAGGGCCAGGGAAGAAGCCCCCTTGGTGGTGCTAACGGAACTGACACCTCACTCACAGCATCAGCCATAGTTCTCGCCATGGAGACCCAGCGGGACCTCCACGCCAGCCTGAGATAGAAGCTGAGTCTGCTGACACCACACACAGATGCAGGAAGATGAAAAGTTTGTGTCGTCTGTGTTCCTGCATCTATGTCTGTGATGTCCTCAGACTTACCTTCTACATCAACCTGGGGTGGGGTCCCAGTGAATTTCCATGGAGAAAACTATGAATAATGGTCTGAGTGTGGTTTCAGCTCTTTGAGCACTACCGAGGGGCATTCCTTCCTTCACTAATTGACAGGCTCTAGTAGGTGCAGTAGCTTCTGTCCTTTGGGTGGTTTTACGGCAGTTAGAGGACACAAACTAAAGGGAAGCTTTTACTTTAAAAACAATTCCTACTTGATATCCTCAGCTTTCTTGTCAAGCTATGAGCCACCAGAAGTTTATACGAGGACAAGTCTTTCAACGAGAGAGCACCATACATCTAAGGAATATACAGAATATTCCCTGATGAATAAAGAAGCCATTGTGAACACCATCTTCGTATTTAGCCATCCCTCCTGACTGTCTCATGGAACAAACACTACCTTTAGTTCATGAAAATTAGTGATTTTAAATCACTTTGTTCTAATGCATGCATGCTAGTCACTCCATTCATGTCAGCCTCTTTGCCACACTAGGGACTGTAGCCCATTAGGCTCCCCTGTCCATGAAATTTTCCAGGCAAGAATACTGGAGCGGGTTGCCATGCCCTCCTCCAGGGCATCTTCCTGACCAGGGATGGATCCTGTGTCTCTTACATCTGCTTATTGGTAGGCAGGTTCCTTATCACTAGCGCCATCTTGCGATCATTATGTGAGTCTCGTTCAGCAGAAATCACACAAAGTGAACAGAGTAAATAATGAGAAAGTGAAAGTTGCTCAGTTGTATCCAACTCTGAGACCCCACGGATTACACAGTCCATGGAATTCCCCAAGGAAGAATACCGGAGTGAGTAGCATTTCCCTTCTCCAGGGCATCTTCCCAACTCAGGGATCAAACCCAGATCTCCCAAACTGCAGGCAGGTTCTTCACCAGCTGAGCCACAAGGGAAGCCCAAGTATACTGGAGTGGGTAGCCTATCCCTTCTCCAGCAGATCTTCCAGTCCCAGGAAGCGAATCCTATATTGCAGGATGATTCTTTACCATTGAGCTGTGAGTTCAGTCACTCAGTAATGGCTGACTCTTCCCAACCCCGTGGACTGCAGCATGCCAGACTTCCCTGTCCATCTCCAACTCCCAGAACTTGCTCAAGCTTATGTCCATCCAGTCGATGATGCCATCCAACCATCGCATCCTCTGGCATCCCCTTTTCCTCCTGTCTTCAATCTTTCCCAGCATCAGGGTCTTTTCCAATGAGTCTGTTCTTCAAATCAGGTGGCCAAAGTATTGGAGCTTCAGCTTCAGCATCAGTCCTTCCAGTGAATATTCAGGACTGATTTCCTTTAGGATAGACTGGTTTGATCCTCTTGCAGTCAAGGGACTCTCAACAGTGTTTTCCAACACCACAGTTCAAAAGCATCAGTACTTCAGCGCTCAGCTTTCTGTATGGTTCATCTCTCATATCCATACATGAGTACTGGAAAGTCCATAGCTTTACCAGACGGAATTTGTCCAGCAAAGTCTCCACTTCTTAATGCGCTGTCTAGGATGGTCATAGCTTTTCTTCCAAGGACCATGCTGTCAGGGAAGCTTGAACTGATCTATCGGGGAAGCCCAACAATGAGAAAAATCACAAGCCAATGAGACGAGGAGCCCAGATGTGGGTGGTCCCGGATTTGGTGAAGTCAGCAGTTCACGTACCTGGAGAGAATGAACAACCTTCCACATGGCACACCCACATGTAAGCCCCTCCCCCAGGGGACCCCTCATTACGGACGTGATGACTGCATTCCCTGGTCACACGGGGACATGAAAAGGGGCTGGGAGAAGGGGGACGGCTCCTCTGAAATTACCTCAGGAACCCGGAATCACCGAGAGGTGCTTTGTCCTGCCTTCTGACTAGAACTGGGTCACCAGGACGTAACAATCTCCTCACCATGGTGCTTTCTGAATTCCAGCCTCTTGGAAGAGCTTTGGAATCTGAGCCTAAGATAAATGCCCTGCTGAGTCCTTCATCCCTGTCTCTGTATGTTGGTCAAGTCTGTCCAGGCTCCTCTGACTCTTAGTGACATTCGATTTCTCCTTCGACTCCCAGGTCAAGGACAACCTCAGCTGATACCTGCTGGTTCCTGCATCAAGAGGTAGTCTGTGTGGAAACCATGATTTCCATATTAAAGCAAGGAAATTCTCAACACCAAAACTTTCCCTGGACCTAACAGAGTCCTCAGATTGTAAGGAAATCCCCCAGCACAAAACCAGAGAGGTGGGCAATCCACAGTCCAGGTGAGACGTGCCCATGGAAGTGAAGCTTCAGGAGGAGCACCCTCAGGGTAATTACTACCAATTCCTGCAGGACCAGCAATAACCACTGTGAGGATGAGAGATCCTGGGGTCGCAGTCCATGGTTTGTGGAATATAACTCCAGAAACATCCAGATCTTCAAGGTGAGTGTTCATATTTATCCCTTCAGGACACCTGACGGACGAGGGGAAGGCAAACGCTGAAAAATGCTAACACCTACCCAGAAGGTTCATCATGCAGACCCTCATGGAAGAGCTCTTCCCCCAGCTTCTCCAAGGAGGTGAACAGAAATTCTTGTCTACTGCAGACCTACAGAGGTTTCATATCTCATGGCTAAGAGAAGGGACTGGACCAGGGCACTGCAGCCCAGGAGGGAGTATTATGCAGACGGGCCAATACTGAAAACCCTGGCGATGCTCAGAGTCCAGACCCAGATCCCCTGAGTAATGGGTGTTCAACCTCAACAATGCATGTAGCCCCTACCCACATGGGACCTCCAGGGAACTGGCTGAGGTACGATATGCAGCCTCTTTGAGGTGGGGAGCTAGTGTGCAGAGACCACAGCCAGACGCCATCTAGGAGGCAGGGCACTGAGGCTCTGGCACCCATGGCTGGATACCAGGCTTGGAGCCCTCACTACTGGCCTCAGACCCGCTCTGTCCTGCCTGATCGACATGGGCAGTATTCCTCTCCTGCTCTTGGGTATCTGACGTGCTCAGGAATATTTATGAAGGTTCCATCAGAGACTCCAAACAGGGGGTATGCAGGTTTGTCACAGGGTCCTGCTGGAGGACACATGGCTGACTCAGCAGTGGGTCTGTCTCCCCACCGACGCCAGGTCCTGAGCTCCTCGGGCAGGTGGTCAGGAGGGACAGTGAGAAGCAAGATGGAGTCTGAGGATGGATGTACCCCGAGGCCGTCCTGCTGAAGAGATGTCCTGCCAGGGGACATGCACACGGCTGACCTAGCTTCTCTGCAGGGTGCTGTTGTGTCAACCCTCTCCAGTGTTCCTGCCCGGAGAATCCCATGGACAGAGGAGTCTGGTGGTCTACAGTCTGTGGGGTCTCAAAGGGTCAGACACAACTGAGGCGACTGAGCATGCTGACCGCCTCATTCCCTGGGTGAGCACTCCCTGAGGGCAGCCTCACCTGAGTCAGCTGACAAGGGCTCTGCCTCGTCCTCCTCCGACGTCTCAAGTGTCTCCTCTCACACGTGTGGGCACTAGGAGCCCCTCAGGTGTTTGTGCTGTGAGTTGTCTGGGGCGACTGCACTGGTTTCCGACAAGGGGGCTCGTCTGGACCTTCTTGCGGGGCCCCTGCAGGGTCCAGGTGCTGCAAGAACAGTTGAGCCCAGAAGTGAGCAGTAGGTGGAGTGGGCATCGAGCCCCGTGCTTCTGCGTGCAGCTATCCTGTACATGATGTTAGCCCACATGGGGCTCCAGGAGGCCAAGGGACCCCAAGTCCTCAAGAGCCTCTGGACTCACTGTGAGTGTCAACTGCATCAGTGTACCTGCAGCCCCAGGGAGGTGACATCCAGATGTTCTCACAAACTCCTTCCTTGGGGTCTCTCTACAGATTGTGTGCCTTATTGAGGCTATTTCTAGAGATGATTAAAAGAACATGCTGTCTCCAGAAGAATACTCTGAAGCGGAACAGAGCCACTTAATACCAGACTAGAAGCACTGCTAGGACTGCCCTGTGAGCCCAGGCAGGGGGTGCCCAGGACCCCAGTGAAGGGCTGCTGCCCAGGAGCATGTGGGGAGGGGTCAAGGAGTCTCAGAGACGGAGTCTTCTCTTTTCACTGAAAACAATAACTAGCAGGACAAGGACTGGTGACGTTTAATATTGGGGCCTGTTGCGAATACACAGCTCGGTGAGGCCCTGAGAAGTACACGTCTATATGTCTGAGTGTTGTGTGAGTGTGTGTAAGTGTGCATGTTTCTGTGTGTATGTATATATATGAGGGAGTGTTTGTATGTGTGTGCATGTGAGTGTGCATATGTAAGTGTGAGGGTGTTTATGTGTGCATCTGAGTGTGTGAATGTGTGTGATTGGTTTTGTGTGTGTATGTGTGAGTGTGAAAGTGTTTGTGAGTATATATCTCTGTATGTCTGTGTGACAAAGGTGTGTGTATGTAACAGATGTGTGTATGTGATAGGTGTGTGTTTCTGTGTAGTAGATGTGTGTGTTACAGGAGGGTGTGTGTGTAACAGGTGTGTGTTTGTAACAGTTGTGTGTGTTACAGGTGGTGTGTGTGGGAGACAGGTGTATGTGTGTGTATGTGACAGGTGTGTCTGTATGTGTGTGACAGGTCTGGGTGTGTGACAGGTCTCTTTGTGTGTTACAGGTGTATGTGTGTGTAACAGGTGTGTGCGTGTGACAGGTGTGTGTTTGTTCAGTGTGTGTTTGAGACACGTGTGTGACAAGTGTGTTGTGACAGGTGTATGTGTGTGTGTGACTTTGTGTAACACATGTGTGTTTGTGTAAAAGGTGTGTGTATGACAGGTGTGTGTGTGTGACATGTGTGTGTGTGTAACAGGTGTGTGTGAGTGTGTGTATGTCTCTGTGTGACAGGTGTATGTCTGTGAATACCCAGTGGTGGCTGACTTTGGGGAAACACACTGATTCGAGGTGAAGATGTCTCTGTGGCACTAAAGGCTGGTTCACAATGGGGACTGTGTCCTGTGGGGAGGGTCCCTCAGTGGAAGAGCTCTGTGCACAGGAGTCAGGGACCTGGCAGGACACACGCCCTCAAACAAGCATGAGGACACGGACACACACCCACTGAGCGTGGCCATGGGTCATAAGACTACTCCTTCCTAATATCACCCATATATTGAGTGTAAAGTTTTCAGCCTCTAGAACATGCAGGTGACCTGAGGTGTCCTAGGTTAAATATGGATATTCTGAGCCCTGAGAACATCACCCAGAGCACCACCAGCTCTGCACAGCAGTCCTGGGAGCACAGCCCTCACCAGGGACTGGAGCTGGACAGTCCTCCTCCTGGTGGCCTTGGCTCCAGGTCAGGGTCAACCTGGTGCTGCGGTGAAGGAAGGGACAGGGTCCAGTCAAGGGGCTTCATGTACTTCTGTCCCCTGTCCACAGGGGTGCACGCCCAGGTGCAGCTGGTGCCATTGGGGCTGAGCTGAGGAAGCCTGGGGCCTCAGTGAAGGTGTCCTGCAAGGCTTCTGGATACACCTTCACCGACTACATGCACTGGGTGTGACAGGCCCCTCAGCAAGGGCTTGAACGGATGGACAGATTGACAGCAAAGATGGTGGAGCAAAGTATGCACAGAAGTTCCAGGGCAGAGTCACGTTGGCTGCAGACACGTCCACCAGCACTGCCTACATGGAGCTGAGCAGTCTGAGGTCTGAGGACATGGCTGTTTATTACTGTGTGAGACACACTGTGTGAAAACCCACATCCTGAGGGTGTCAGAAACCCTGAGGGGCAGGGCAGCTGTGCTGGGAGAGGACAGGAGAAAAATGATGGTTTTCCTGACTTCTCATCACCAAGACTCTGGAATCTGAGAGATCAGATCATTCTCTCCTGGGACACTGGTGTTTTTGAGCAAGATCTCAAGATATCAAATATATGAAAGAAAGATGTGAGATAAATATTTCTCTCCAAAGGGTTATGGATTTTTATTCCTTTTTTAGCAGGGATATTGAGAGCCTCATTCTTCTTGGGAATGTTAGGTGAGGCATTATCTGGGAATACTTGGTTAATGTCAAGTATGGGGTTCTTATTCTGTAGAGTGTCCTGGCAAGTCCTCTGGCTCATTCTTTAGTTTTAAAAGTGCCATCGTCCTTGGGGGAATCCCAAGGGTGAATTTCTATTTCCCAGTCTCTGCCAAGCAGCCGGCACGTGGCATCTGGTCAGACAGCCACAAGCAGGGTTATAGAGTCATGGTCGAGGGTTGCATAGTCCCTCAGTCTGTGGCAGCACATGGTGCTTCCCAGGGACCATGGCCTGCCGTGCCCTGTTCCCAGAGGCAGTGCTTGTGGTCACCAAGTAAGTGGGAGCCATGTGGGAGACACTGGTGGATGTGAGACCCACGTCCTAGCCTGTATCATTCTGCTGATCATTGTGCCAAGTTCCCGCATGTGTGGGGCTCAAACCGACACACACACATTCCCTTTCAGTACACAGTTCAGAGTCTGATATCAGTTTCACTGGATTGGAATCCAGATGCGACAGGACCACAGTCCCAAGGCTCTCAGGGTCTGAATGCATCTGTGCCCCCAGAATTGAGGTTTAGAATACCTGTGCACCCCAGAGAATGCTGCTAGGATCGGGGTCTTTGGCAGATGCTTAGTTGATGAAAGGAGAGTCCTCATGATCTGGGTTGGAATCTTTCTAAGAATCCCCAGAGGACATACTAGTCCCTGTCCACCAGGTAAGGACCCAGCAGGAAGGTGCCAGATGTGAACTAGGAAGGGGGCCTCACCAGAAGGCAGCCTCACTGGTGTCCTGACCTGGGGCTTCCAGCCTCTAGGACTATGGGAAATAAAGGCTAGCTTACAGACCAGCCCACCTGAGCTCCTGTTGTGCACTCTGAAAGGATAAAGTCAGGGACAATCTGCTTCTTTGCCGTGTCCAGTCTAGACCTTCACTGCCCGTATCCCTGGCTCTCAGCCACTTCCTTCATCTGCACAGCCCAGCAAAGCACCTTCCATCACTGGTCACTTCTCCCAGGGTCAGATGCCCTTGGCCTCCCTCTGATGAAAACATTTGTGGTTTCAACTGGGGCCACACAATAATCCAGGAAAAGCAGACCTCTCAATCAGTCACATTTGCCAAAGTCCCTAATGCCATGTGAGACGACATTCAGAGACTCAGTGAATGATTCAGACAAACACAGTCCACCTTCAGCCCTGCAAATACATCCTTCCCACAGGCCCGTTACACTTAGCAAATCCCAGAAAACCTCCAAAATGTCAACCTAAGAATTGACACTAAATTATAATGTCAATGACAATAAAGATTGTAGAGCAAAGTCGGTCTAAATACCATCAACCCCAAGTCCCAAATCTAGTCCTCTAACTCAGCTATGCGTGAGGATTTGTGTTCTAAAATACAATACGTAGACAGGCATATCTCAGCTACAAGGAGTTTCATTCCGTAAAAAGGATAAATGTAAGTCAGAAAGGACCCCTGGTCCCAGTGTGCACGAGTGCTCAGTGCTACAGTTGTGTCTGACTCTTTGCCACCCTATGAACTACAGCCTGCCAAGCGCCTCTGTCCATGGGGTTCTCCAGGCCGAGAATACTGGAGTGGGTTGGTATTTCCTCCTCCAGGGGATCTTCCTGACCCAGGGACTGAACCCAAGTCTCCTGCATTTCTTTCAGTGCAAGCAGATTCTTCACTGCTGAGCCTCCAGGGAGGCCCCACTGGCCCCGACAGTGTTTAAATCCATCCATGCAAACCCTACCAAGTCCAAGGTCTGGGAATAATCTTCTTTGGCTCCTCTTCCAGCCTCTGGACCTGTTGATCTGCCCCCTTACTTTCCATTCCTTTTTGTGGGAGGTGGTGCATAATTGAAGCTGAGCACTTTCACCAGCGTATTTCGTGCTGCTTGGATCTTGAACCATTGCTGTGACCCTCAAGGAAAGACAATTGAGGATGGTGCATGATCCTCTCTATTCATTGTTGAATTTGATTTGCTCATAGGTTTTAAGAGTTTTTGCATTAAATTCATCAAAGGTACATTTTATAAAAGTCCCTAGAGAAACTTTCTGTTCCTAGACTGTTGCTTCTTGGAAGATTTTAAAATTACTATGATGAAATTCAATTTCCACACAAACGATCAGTCTCAATGTTGTCCCCTCCATCTGGATTCGGTCCTATAGGTTTTATACTTTAGGAATTTGTCCATTTCTTCTAGATTGTCCAATTTGTTGGCATACAACTGTTTGTAATAATCTCATATGATTTTTGTATCTCTGAGGTATTAGCTTTATGTCTTTTCTATTTTTTATTTGATTCCAGTAAGTTCTTTTTCCTCCTGTGGAGACGGGCTAAAGATATGGTTTTGTTTTCTTTGCAAAATGACAACAACAACAACACCCAGCTGTTGATTTCACTGATCGTTTTTGCTGTTTTGTGTGTGTGAGTGTTCATCTCAACATTGTTAATTTCTGCACTTTTTTTCTCATTTCTTTCCTAATACTGCCTCTCAGCTTCTTTGGTGTTTCTCTTCTAATTTCTGTAGGTAGTAAGTTGGATTGTTTCCTTCCATTTCTTGAAGAAGGCCTGTATCACTGTCAGCTTTCATTTCAGAACTGCTGGGCCGGCATAGAGTTTAGAGATAAGTGTGTGTTAGTCCCTCAGTCGTGTCTGGCACTTTGTTGCCCCTTGGACTGTAGCGCACCAGTCTTCTTTGCCCTTTCCAGGCAATAATCCTGGAGTGGGTTGCCATTTCTTACTCCACAGAATCTCACCCCGGGGGAGTCAACTCACGTCCCAACAATGCAAGTGGATTCTTTACCACAAGAGGCAAAATTCTCATTATCTACAGAACACTGTCGATAGAAAACCCTAAAGACTCCACACAAAGCTATTAGACCACACTCCTCCAGAGAGCCCTGAACTCAACAGGTCAGAGTGGGTACCAGCATCTGATTGCTCATGGCTTAGGAGTTGTTGGGGATTCTCTGGATCCCACTTCTGATGCCATAAACTAAACCCCCTAGAAACCAACTGGTAGTGGATTTGGGGAAGTGTCTGCAGCCTTCCATTCCCGTGAGATGAGAAGCATATTTGGGTTTTACAGGTGGTCCAGTGGGATCACAAAATCAGAAGAAGTGCAGGAGAGAGGAAAGCCAGTTAGGTGATGCACCACAAGACTCCACTGGCTTTGATGATGGATGAAGGTGTTGAGCCAAGGGATGAGGACACACCTAGAAGCTCAGTGACCTGGATGCCAGAGGCCACAGTTCCAGGGTCATGCTCAGGAGTCTTGACCATGCTGCATAGCATCGGGCACAAGTGACCCCACAAGCTCTGAAGCAGAGTGAGGTGGGGCCTCTCTTCAGAGCACATTCAGGTGTTGGGAAACGGGATCTGGCACAGAAGACATGCTGGTGTAGAACTGCTGTGGCCAAAGCCAGACAGGGAAGGGCTTTGCATAGACAGTAGGTTCTAACTCAGTCAGTGCACAGGTGAGATCCCTGTGCCGAGGAAGAGCTGACCTGCACCAGACCCGAAGGGGTGACATCTCAGGGCAGGAGAAGACCAGGGTCCCATGGACAGGGCGTCCGTCAGAGTGGGGACACACACTGGTCTTTTTTGCTCCAGGAGGGATAACACCACTGATGACACGGATGACAGCTCTCCCCACCCCGGGCAAACCCGCTGTAAAGTCCACACATGCTGTGACTGTCATCAGCCCCAGTCTACATCCTCACACACAGAAATGCAGGTGTGAGGCCACAGCTGCAGGGCCACAGGGAGATGGGGGAGCGGAGCCCTGTGGAGCTCCCAGGAGCTGCGTGTCCTCAGTCCTCAGTAGACTTGGGGTCCTCAGTGTCCACCCTCAGGGAGGAGATGCTGAGCTTCACGAGTTCCTGCAGACACTCAGTTGTGCACAGGAAAATGCAGCCCACTGGGCAAGTCAGCCGTGCTGGGAAGACGAGCATCTCAACACAAATGTCTACTTTGTCCACAGAATTAATACTGTGTTTAATTACTATGATCAAACCACCTCTAGAGTGATTCTTCAGGTTATTTAAGCTGTTCAAGATGAAAAACAGTCAAGAAAACAAAGGGAAATACAAAGGATTTGGGAATTCTGAAAAACATTAAATTGTAGTCAACTCCATGAATTCAATGTGATTCAAACATGTATATTTTTCTCTGGTGTTTGCAAATGGAGTAAGTAAACATCAGGTAATCAGAAAAGAAAAGAAAAAAAAAATAAGAGATTGTGTCTAACAAATGGCTGGTACCTGAATGTGTGGTGGGCATTTGTTGAGTAAAGGGAAACACGTTCTTGGGATAAAGTCTCTTCCCCGAATCTGCCATTGTTCCCTGAAAGCATCTTTTTTCCTGACCAGCCCTCCTTCATCATTTCATTCCTTAATCGTCTTCCTGGTGTGGGGAGGGGGATCCCAGGAAGGGCTGAGTTCTCTGAGGACACAGTCAGCATCCCCTCACAGGGGGAGCCCCATAGACAGGACCTCTATTCACTGCTTTCTGCTTTTTATACAGAGGTCCCTCCTGTATGCAAATATCCACTCAGGTCACAGGGTAGAAACACAGCACCAGCTCCCTTAAATTCAGCCTCCTCCTCAGGCTTGAAGTGACTTGTGGGAGTGGTGACTCTCATCTGCTCGAAGATGAACCCACTGTGGACCCTCCTCTTTGTGCTGTCAGCCCCCAGAGGTGAGTGTCTCTGGGTCAGACATGGGCACGTGGGGAAGCTGCCTCTGAGCCCACGGGTCACCGTGCTTCTCTCTCTCCACAGGCGTCCTGTCCCAGGTGCAGCTGCGGGAGTCGGGCCCCAGCCTGGTGAAGCCCTCACAGACCCTCTCCCTCACCTGCACGGTCTCTGGATTCTCATTAAGCGATAATAGCGTAGGCTGGGTCCGCCAGGCTCCAGGAAAGGCGCTGGAGTGGCTCGGTGTCATATATTATGGTGGAAGCACAGGCTATAACCCAGCCCTGAAATCCCGGCTCAGCATCACCAAGGACAACTCCAAGAGCCAAGTCTCTCTGTCACTGAGCAGCGTGACAACTGAGGACACGGCCACATACTACTGTGCAAGAGACACAGTGAGGGGAAGTCAGTGTGAGCCCAGACAAAAACCTCCCTGCATAGGGGCCCGTGACCACCAGGGGGCGCTCAGGACTCAGTACAGAGCTGAGCCCTGGAGCAGGTACGGAAGAGGCGTTGGGCGGTGGGAGTCCCGGGGGGGATTCTCCTCAGAGCTTCTCTTTGCTCCTCCTGCCCAGGAGCTGCAGCATAGACCCATTTCTGTGTTCTGGTATTTCATTGTTGTGGTTTATGTTACTCTCAGACAACTGTGTGTATATATATATTTCATTTTATCTTGAAGCAAGGATAGCTTTAGGAAAACATACAGTCACACATAATACTCAACAGCTAAATTTTTTCTCCTTCATTTTTATTCCTTCAAGGGAACTCAGTAAAACACTTGCTGCTGATACTGCTAAGTCGCTTCAGTTGTGTCCGACTCTGTGTGACCCCATAGATGCCAGCCCATTAGGCCCCACGGTCCCTGGGATTCTCCAGGCAAGAACACTGGAGTGGGTTGCCATTTCGTTCTCCAATGCATGAAAGTGAAAAGTGAAAGTGAAGTCGCTCAGTCGTGTCCAACTCTTCACGACTCCATGGACTGCAGCCTACCAGGCTCCTCCGTCCATGGGATTTTCCAGGCAAGAGTACTGGAGTGGGGTGCCATTGCCTCCTCCGTCAGTAAAACCCTTGACTCTCGATAATTTCAAAACTGTTAACTATCCTGAAAGGAAACATAAGATATTTAAACATTTTAATCTTTGTTTTGTTTTCTACACGAGGAAGGAAGAGACTCAACCTCCTTCTATCTGTCAAACTGCACTGTTAGAATCTGGAGCAAGCAGTGTCAAAGGCTCCAGTGTCAGGGGTCCCCAGGGCTGCATATGCAATGATTCTCGTCATTCACAGATTCTGTACTGCAAATTCACCCACATGCTAGCTTTTATTAGCATCTTAACATAAACAGTTACCTTGTGTCCTTATATAGACATTGACAGTTTGGCCAGTTCACTGAGTCACTCAACACACACACATTCCAGGTGAGGTCAATCAGGATGATACCATCTCGCCTCAACGTCTCTGAAGTCCACATCCCATTCTGAGCTTATGTCGGGATCATTCATAAGGGGAAATACAGAAGTCCTCAGGTGGATTTGTCCATGGGGTCAACGTGGAGCCCACCACCATCTGTCCTCTCTCCCATCACAGTGACCGTCACTGGCACAGCGAAAGGAAGCAGGAGCTGTGCTGGGCTCAGCCCTGAGGAAAGACCCAAGGGCTGAGAGGACGAGGGACTGAGCTGAGATGGGCAAGGGGCAGGAGGTGGGGGCCGACAGGACAGAGACTCTGGCCTCAGAAAGGGGGACCTGCCCTGGGATCTGGTTCCAAGCCATCTGATAGACACACTGCTTGCCCACCCTTGCTCGCCAACCATGTAAATTCAGAAGGTGCCCACGGGGATCCTGGGATGACCAGGGTGATTGTGACTGCAGCCTCTCTGGACTCACAGGAATAGAGCTCCTCAATACAAAGTCCTCCTCAAGCTCCAAGGAAAAATCCACCTCTGGGCTATGGGAGCTCACCACTCTCTCCTCACACAGGATGCAGGTCTCAGTGAAGACAGAGCTGTTGTGTGGAAGACGAGGTTTTGGGGTCCTCTCCTCTGCCTGGTGGCTGTTCCCCAAGGGGAAGGTCAGGCATCAGACACACATCTGTGGGGGTAATTGTGACAGCAGGTGACTGACTGGGTTTGAATCTTCTTGTCCCCGGGTGTCCTGTCCCAGGTGAAGGTGCAGGAGTCGGGCCCAGAGACCTGGTGAAGCCCTCGCAGATCGTCTCCCTCACATGTGCTGTCTCTGGTTACTCCATCACGTGGTTATGGTGGGAGCTGGATCCACCAGGCCCCAGCGAAGGGGCTAGAGTGGATGGGAAGCATATATTATAATGGTGACACTTACCACAGCCCCTCCTTCAAGAGCCACACGTCCATCTCCAGGGGCACGTCTAAGAACCAGTCCTCCCTGCAGCTGAGCTCCGTGACCACTGTGGACACAGCTGTGTATTACTGTGCAAGAGACACAGTGAGGGGACGTCAGTGTGAGCCCAGACACAGGCCACCCTCCGGGGTCCCCATGACCACCAGGGGGCTTGTGGGACACACCGAGCAGAGGGCTGAGCCCAGGAGCAGGTGCCCTGGGCTTGGAGAGGATGCTCGGGAGAGCCTGTGCTTTCCTCTTCCTGCCCAGGAGTCCACCAGAGACCCTCCTCTGTGTCCTAATGTCTCACTGCTGTGCTTTATGTCACCCTCGGCATACTGTGGGAATATGCATATGTTTTTGCAGTTTTAATTTCCTGTTGACGTAGGATGGATTTTACACATACACATTTAATACTCAAGAATTAAGGATAATTTTTTGGTTTACTTTTCTTCTCCTCAAAGGATCTCAGCATACCCCTGAGGCCCATCACCATTTTCCTGGTGAGTCTGAATCTAGAAACTTTTGCAGGTTCTGAGAAGACACAGGAGATTTTCAGTCGCTACAATGTTTGTTGTTTTTGTACATGTGGAAGGAAGAGACTCACTCTCCTTCTTTCACTGAAACTGCAAAAACGGGTAGAATTCTGCAGTGTCCAGTGTTAGAGGTGCTAGCACAGAGAGCCCCAATACTGCGTATACAGACATCCTCGTTATTCAGATTCCGCATTTGCAAGTTCACCTACTTTTTAGCTATTATTAGCATCATAAAACATATACCATCATTTCACGGTCATTAATGGACATTTACAATGGAGACTGTGTTTAAATCATACAACACACTCATGTTTCTATTTGAGGGCAGTCAAGCCCATTCCCTCATGTTTCATCCAATCATGTAAATCAGTCTCCTTCGTGTTCAGTTTACTGAGATATCTTCATATTTTGGGCTCCTTAGTTGACAGTTTCCCTCTTGAAAAACACCCCGTGTGTAGTCCTCACACACAGGCTAGTGTCTTTAAGCACTCATTGCTGCAAGCTAACTTTAAATAGAAAATATCTCTCTCAGAAAGGTTCATTCAGGCAAGAATGGTACTTCTGGCATGTGAGCTTGACATTGATGTCTCAAATATAAATATTATTTTTTAAAATGGTATTCGGATGTCAGTTTTTGTTATTTGAGGTAGCCTTGGAAACTTTGTTCAGTTCCAAATACAGATGATAAAATGGAGATTTATGGACAAGAAGGAGATTGGATGGAAAATGATCATGAGGGGATTTCAAGTTCTGGGAGTCCTGGCTAGACTGTCTCTCAAGGATTCTTGGTCAATAGACATCAAGGAGATCAAAATCACCTGGGAGACAGCAGGTTTAATGAAATGACTCCAACATTGAGAGTGATCAGAGATCAAGGGTAAGCATGCTCACTAGTCTGACTTAGGTGTCTTGATAAAACTAGGAAAGGATGGACACAGAAACCCACAGGTCAAGACCTCGTTGAGAAACAAATTTCAGGAAGCCAGAGAAAAATGTGGTCAAGGCGTCCTTGTCACCTTGGGAGTCAGCATTCTTATCTTCATGGCCTAGTCCTCTGAAAGTCAGCTTTAATCCAAAGGAAGATGATCTGTCTGGTCCTTCCCCATCCTGCTGGCATCTGTGAGCTGTGAGCATCTCCCGGGTCTGCGGAAGGTGGAGTGATGTAGTGACCTCTGTGAAGAGGTCTCATGCTTTCTCCTCCCCAGGTGTCCTGTCCCAGGTGCTGGGGCGGGAGTCAAACCAGGACTATTGGAGGCCCTCTCCTCACCTGGTGTGTCTGTGGATTCTGCACCACACAGAGTGCTGACTGCTGGGACTGGAGCCCTCAGTCTTAAGACTCAGAGCTGCAGTGATGGGGTGCTTTGCTCCTGGGAACAGCACAGCATAGAGCATGACTCTCCAGAAACCACTCTCCATCCACAGAGACATGTCCATCTAGCTCCATGAGGACCTAGGACACAACCCTGTGTTGTTGTCCCAGGAGGTCCAGGGAGAAGTCAGACCCAACCCACATAACCCTGCCTTCAGGGGCTGCTCCAAGTACCAAGGGACACCCGCGTTCATCAGGAAACAAGAGGACACTTTCAAAGCAGGAGAGAAAATGTCAGGATGGGGTTTTCTCTCAGAAGCTGGGGTCTCTCCACTGGAACATTCCCTCCCCTGCAAGCTCCTTCCACTGTCACCCCAGAGAGCTTTCCTGTTTCTGAACCTGGGACGTGATTTCATGGAGTCAGGCTGGTCTGTCTTTCCCCGTCTGTCTTAGGACAGCCTGCACAGAAATATTTCCTCAGGGGACATACTAGGTCACTACTTTCTGTTACTTGCTGTCAACTTTTTAATCATTAATTCTTCTACTTCACTTCAAGTCTGCTTTCCACCTTCCAATGGATTCCCAAATCCTCTCAGGCTGAAATTCTCCCCAGCTCTGTTAGATTCTGTGTATTTCATTTGAATAGTGAGTAGTATTTGAAGTTGGTAATTGATGTCATAGACCACTGGAGTGACTTTTTCCCCCAGAGGACACTTGAAAATGTCTGGACACCAGTTAGGCTGTATCCTAAGGGGTGTATTGTAGGTGGCTAGTTCTGCATTTGGTAGACAGATAAATGATAGATGAAATAGAAATGAAGATAAAAGGAAACAATGCAAACAGTTGTATCCTAACAATATGGTAAAATCCATAAAAATTTAGTCTACAAATTCAGCGAGTAGTAAAAGCTCAGAAGTGCAAAGCTGATATGTGCATGTATATGAAGATATTTGTAAAAACATAAATATTCAAATAATTGGTAAATACTTTTCTAGCCCACTCCTCAGTCATGTGGTGATTCTCTGTTTTCTCTCTATGAAATCATCACATACATTACCACTTGGCTGCCATTTCCATTCCTTCCAGCTAGTGGATGAGCAACCTTTATTTTACATCATCCCCAGCATTTGATCACTTTAGTATTTTGTACTTAAGCTCCTCTAAAGGTGTGTAACAGCATCTCATCCTCCTGTTATTTCATGATTCCTAAGTGGTCAAACAGGAGATGACAAGAGTGAACATCGACATTCTAGGAATCAGCCAAATAAGATGGACTGGAATGGGTGAATTTAACTCAGATGACCATGATATCTACTACTGCAGGCAAGAATCCCTTAGAAGAAATGGAGTAGCCATCATAGTCAACAAAAGAGTCTGAAATGCAGTACTTGGATGCAGTGTCAAAAATGACAGAATGAACTCTGTTCGTTTCCAAGGCAAACCATTCAATATCATGGTTATCCAAGTGTATACCCCGACCAGTAATGCTGAAGAAGCTGAAGTTCAACGGTTCTATGAAGACCTACAGGACCTTCTAGAATTAGCCTATTATACAGAGTGAAGTAAGCCAGAAAGAAAAGCACCAATACAGTATACTAACGCATATATATGGAATTTAGAAAGATGGTAACAATAACCCTGTATATGAGACAGCAAAAGAGACACTGATGTATAGAACAGTCTTTTTGACTCTGTGGGAGAGGGAGAGGGTGGGATAATTTGGGAGAATGGCATTGAAATACATATAATATCATATATGAAACGAGTCGCCAGTCCAGGTTCGATGCACGATACTGGATGCTCGGGGCTGGTGCACTGGGACGACCCAGAGGGATGGTATGAGGAGGGAGTAGGGAGGATTCACGATGGGGAACACATGTATATCTGTGGCAGATTCTTTTCGATATTTGGCAAAACCAATACAATATTGTAAACATTAAAAATAAAATTTTTAAAAAAGGTGTCTTTTTCATTACAGGGGACTGCAATGCAAAAGTAGGAAGTCAAGTAACCCCTAGGGTAACAGCAAATTTGCTCTTGGAGTACAGAATGAAGCAGGGCAAAGGCTAATAGAATTCTGCCAACAGAATGCTCTGGTCATAGCAAACACCCTCTTCCAACAACATAAGAGAAGACTCTACACATGGACATCACCAGATGGCCAACACCAAAATCAGATTGATTATATTCTTTACAGCCAAAGATGGAGAAGATCTATAGAGTCAGCAAAGACAAGACCAGGAGCTGACTGTGGCTCAGATCAGGAACTCCTTATTGCCAAATTCAGACTTAAATTGAAGAAACTAGGGAAAACCACTAGACCATTCAGGCATGACCTAAATCAAATCCCTTATGATTATACAGTGGAAGTGAGAAATAGGTTTAAGGGACTAGATCTGATAGAGTGCCTGATGAACAATGGATGGAGGTTTGTGACAATGTACAGGAGAGAGGGAGCAACACCATCCCCAAGGAAAATAAATGCAAAAACGCAAAATGGCTGTCTGAGGAGGGCTTACAAAGACCTCTTAAAAGAAGAGACAAGTAAAGCAAAGGAGAAAAGGAAAGATATACCCATTTGAATGCAGAGTTTCCAAGAATAGCAAGGAGAGATAAGAAAGCCTTCTTCAGCGATCAACGCAAAGACTTAAAGGAAAACAATAGGATGGGAAAGACTAGAGATCTGTTCAAGAAAATTAGTGATACCAAGGTAACATTTCATGCAAAGATGGGCTCAAGAAAGGATAGAAATGGTATGGACCTAACAGAAGCAGAAGATATTAAGAAGAGGTGGCAAGAATACAAAGAACTGTACAAAAAAGATCTTCACAATGCAGATAATCATGATGGTGTGATCACTCACCTAGAACCAGACATTCGGGAATGCAAAGTCAACGGGCCTTATGAAGCATCACTATGAACAAAGCTAGTGGAGGTGATGGAATTCCAGTTGAGCTAATTCAAATCCTAAAAGATGATGCTGTGAAAGTTTGCACTCAATATGACAGCAAATTTGGAAAATTCAGCAGGGGCCACATGACTGGAATAGTCAGTTTTCACTGCAATCCCTAAGAAAGGCAATGCCAAAGAATGCTCAAACTACTGCACAATGCATTCATCTCAAATGCTAGCAAAGTAATGCTCAAAATTCTCCAAGTAGGCTTGGACAATATGTGAACTGAGAACTTTCAGATCTTCAAGTTAGTTTTACAAAAGGCAGAGGAACCAGAGATCAAATTGCCAACATCTGCTGGATCATCAAAAAGCAAGAGAGTTCCAGAAAAACATCTATTTCTGCTTTATTGTCCATGCCAAAGCCTTTAACTGTGTGGATCACAATAAACTGTGGAAAATTCTTAAAGAGATGGCAATACCAGACCCCCTGACCTGCCTCTTGAGAAATCTGTATGCAGGTGTAGAAGCAACAGTTAGAACTGGACATGGAACAGACTGGTTCCAAATAGGAAAAGGAGTATGTCAAGGCTGTATATTGTCACCCTGCTTATTTAACTTATATACAGAGGACATCATAGGAAATGCTGGGCTGGATGAAGCACAAGCTGGAATCAAATTGCCAAGAGGAATATTGATAACCTCAGCTATGCAGATGACACCACCCTTATGGCAGAAAGTGAATAAGAACTAAAAAGCCTCTTGATGAAAGTGAAAGAGGAGAGTGAAAAAGTTGGCTTAATACTCAACATTCAGGAAACTAAGGTCATGGCATTCGGTCCCATCACTTCATGGCAAAGAGATGGGGAAACAGTGGAAGAAGTGAGAGACATCATTTTGGCGGGCTCCAAAATCACTGCAGATGGTGACTGCATCCGTGAAATAAAAAGACACTTACTCCTTGGAAGAAAAGTTATGACCAATCTACACAGCATATTAAAAAGCAGAGACATTACCTTGCTAACAGAGGTCCGTCTAGTCAAGGCTATGGTGTTTTCAGTAGGCATGTATGGATGTGAGAGTCGGACTGCAAAGAAATCTGAGCCCCAAAGAAATGATGCTTTTGAACTGTGGTGTTGGAGAAGACTCTTGAGACTCTCTTGAACTGGAAGGGGATCCACACAGTCCATCCTAAAGGAAATCAATCCTGAATATTCATTGGAAGGACTGAAGTTGAAGCTGAAACTCCAATACTGTGGCCACATGATGCTAAGAGCTGACTCATTTTAAGAGACGCTCAGGCTGGGAAAGATTGAAGGCGAGAGGAGAAGGGGATGACAGAGGATGAGACAGTTGGATGGCATCACTCACTCCATGCACTTGAGTTTGGTAAACTCCAGGAATTGGTGATGTGACGTTGGTGACACCAGGGAGGCCTGGCGTGCTGTGGTCCATGGGGTCGCAAAGAGTCAGACACGACTAAGTGACTGAATGGAACTGAAATAGTCACATGATAAAATAATATCTATATGAAAAGACAGGGCCATCCTATACTGTGTCTTCAGGCCTCTTCCTAGATGCAGTGATTTCAATGTAGCTCATAAACCACGTGCTCCCCTAACCAAATTCAAATACTGAGTGAGCTGAAGGAAAGAGACTTCACAGGGACCCAGAAAGACCACAGGCATGGTGATCACACTCCATCCCCACTTACAAGGACAGGGCTGGTCCACATGGAAACTCCTCCTCATGCTCCAGGGTACAACCCACCCCTGGGTTGAGGGAGCTCACATCCCTCCTCCCACAGGGCTGAGGTGTCAGGGAAGGCAGGGTGGTGGTGTAGAAGATGTGGGTGTGGGGTCTTCTCCTCTGCCTGGTGACGGCTCCCCATGGTGAGGGTCTCAGGTGCAGACATGGGTCTGTGGGGATGGTTGTGACTGCAGGTCACTGACAGGAACCGATTCTCCTTCCCAGTGTCCAGTCCCAGATGCACTGCAGCAGTCGGGCCCAGAACTAGTGAGCCCTCACTGACCCTCTCCTCACGTGCACTATCTCTGGTTACTCCATCAAGTGGTTATTGAGGGAACTGGTTTTGCCAGGCCCCAGGGAAGGGGCTAGAGCAGATGGCATGCATAAACTAAGATGGTGACACTTACTACATCCCCTCCATCAAGAGCCACACCTCCAATCAGTTCTCCCTGCAGCTGAACTCTGTGACCATTGAGGACACGGCCATGTGTTGCTGGGCAAGAGATACACTGAGGGGAAGGCAGTGTGAGCCCAGGCACCAGACACTCTCCAGGGACTCTATGACCATTAGCAGGTGCTGGGGACAAACAATTGTGTGTTGCAGGAGCAGGTGCAGATGGTGATTGACAGCTGGTCTCCTGTCAGGAGGCTTCCTCTCCTTGTAGCAGTTTTTCTGGGGAACTTCTCTGCATTCATGACTCTTAGTTACCTCCTCAGTCTCTGAGGCAGAATGGTGGTTGGGATAGGGGAGGATATCCTCACTGCACGAAAGGCACAGTCTCTTAGGGTTGCTTCCTCTTGTCACTTAGGCCCATTCTCTGGACATTTGGTGTAAGCTTGCTAGGTCCACACGAGAGGCTCTGTGTGACTCAGCAGTGCTGCTGAGCACAGCAGGGCCAGTGAACGAGCTAGCCAGTGGTCAGCAGTGTAAGTGCAGCTGGACTCAGACAACAGAGGTATATAAAGCCAGAGCCAGGGAAGAACCCCCCTTGATGGTGCTAACGGAACTGACACCTCACTCACAGCATCAGCCATAGGTCTCTCCACGGAGACTCAGCGGGACATCCACACCAGCCTGAGATAGAAGCTGAGTCTGCTGACACCACACACAGATGCAGGAAGATGAAAAGGTTGTGTCGTCTGTGTTCCTGCATCTACGTCTGTGGTGTCTTCAGACTCACCTTCTACAGCAACCTGGGGTGGGGGTCCCACTGAATTTCCATGGAGAGAACTATGAATAATGCTGTGAGTGTGGTGTCAGCTCTTTGAGCACCACCGAGGGGCATTCCTCCCTTCACTAATTGACAGGCTCTAGTAGGTGCAGTAGCTTCTGTCCTTTGGGTGGTTTTACGGCAGATAGACGACACAAACTAAAGGGAAGCTTGTACTTGAAAAACAATTCCTACTTGATATCCTCAGCTTTCTTGTCAAGCTATGAACCACCAGAAATTTATACCAGGACAAGTCTTTCAACAACAGAGTACAATACATCTAAGGAATGTATAGAATATTCCCTGATGAATAAAGCAGCCATTGTGAGCACTGTCCTGGTGATCAGCCATCCCTCCTGACTTTCTCATGGAACAAACACTATGTTTAGCTCATGGAACTTAGTGATTTTAAATCACTTTTGTCCTAATATATGCATGCGAGTCACTTCAATCATGTCAGACTCTTTACCACCCATTTGACTATAGCCCATTAGGCTCCTCTGTTCATAAAATTTTCCAGGCAAGAATACTGGAGCATGTTGCCATGCCCTCCTCCAGGGCAACTTCCTGACCCAGGGATGGAGCCTGTGTCTCTTGCATCTGCTTATTGGTAGGCAGGTTCCTTATCACTAGCGCCATCTTTCAATAATTATGTGAGTCTCGTTCAGCAGAAATCACACAAAGACAAAGTGAACAGAGCAAACAATGAGAGAGTGAAAGTTGCTCAGTTGTATCCAAATCTTTGCGACCCCAAGGACTATACAGTCCATGGAATTCTCCAAGGAAGAATGCCGGAGTGAGTAGCATTTCCCTTCTCCAGGGGATGTTCCCAACCCTGGGATCAAACCCAGGTCTCCCAAACTGCAGGCAGATTCTTCACCAGCTGAGCCACAAGGGAAGCCCATGTATACTGGAGTGGGTAGCCTATCCCTTCTCCAGCAGATCTTCCAGTCCCAGGAATCAAATCCTATATTGCAGGATGATTCTTTATCATTGAGCTGTGAGTAAGTCGCTCAGTAATGGCTGACTCTTCACACCCCCATGGACTGCAGCATGCCAGACTTCCCTGTCCATCTCCAACTCCCAGAACTTGCTCAAGCTTATGTTCATCCAGTCGATGATGTCATCCAACCATTCCATCCTATAGCATCCCCTCTTCCTCCTGTCTTCAATCTTTCCCAGCATCAGGGTCTTTTCCAATGAATCTGTTCTTCAAATCAGGTGGCCAAAGTATTGGAGCTGCAGCTTCAGCATCAGTCCTTCCAATGAATATTCAGGAATGATCTCCTTTAGGATAGACTGGTTTGATCCTTTTGCAGTCCAAGGGACTCTCAACAGTCTTCTCCAACACCACAGTTCAAAAGCATCCGTACTTCAGCGCTCAGCTTTCTTTATGGTCCAACTCTTATATCCATACATCACTACTGGAAAAACCATAGCTTTACAAGAAAGAATTTGTCCAGTAAAGTAAAGTCTCCTCTTTTTAGTGCACTTTCTAGGTTGGTCATAGCTTTTCTTCCAAGGAGCATGCTATCAGGAAAGCTTGAACTGATCTATTGGGGAAGCCAAAACAGTGAAAAAAATCACAAGCCAATGAAACAAGGATCCCAGATGTGGGTGGTCCCAGATTTGGTGAAGTCAGTAGTTCATGTACCTGGATAGAATGAACAACCTTCCACATGGCACACCCATATGTCAGCCCCTCATTCAGGGGACCCCCTCATGTACAAATGTGAGACTACGTTCCCTGGTCACATGGGGACGTGGAAAGGGGCTGGAAGAAGGGGGACAGCTCCTCTGAAATTATGTCAGGAACTGGGAATCACCAAGAGGCATTTTGTCCTGCCCTCTGACTAAAACTGGGGCACCAGGATGTAACAATCTCCTCACCGTGGTGCTTTCTGAATTCCAGCCTCTTGGAAGAGCTTTGGAATCTGAGCCTAAAATAAGTGCCCTGCGGAGTCCTTCATCCCTGTCTCTCTATGTTGGTCAAGTCTGTCCAGGCTCCTCTGATTCTTAGTGACATTCGATTTCTCCTTCGACTCCCAGGTCAAGGACAACCTCAGCTGGTACCTGCTGGTTCCTGCATCAAGAGGTAGTGTGTGTGGAAACTGTCTTTCCATCATTAAAGCAAGGAAATTCTCAACACCAAAACTTTCCCTGGACCTAACAGAGTCCTAACATTGCAGGGGAGTCCCCCAGCACAAAACCAGAGAGGTGGGCAATCCACAGTCCAGGTGAGATCTGCCCATGGAAGCAAAGCTTCAGGAGGAGCACCTTCAGGGTAATTACTACCAATTCCTGCAGGACCAGCAATAACCACTGTGAGGATGAGAGATCCTGGGGGCCAAAGTCTATGGTTTGTGGGATATAACTCCAGAAACATCCAGGTCTTCAGGTGAGTGTTCATATTTATCCCTTCAGGACACCTGACGGGCAAATGCAAGGCCAATGCTGAGAAATGTTAACACCTACCCAGAAGGTTCATCAGGCAGACCCTCCAAGGAAGAGCCCTTCCCCCAGCTTCTCCTAGGAGGTGAACAGAAATTCTTGTTTATTGCAGACCTACAGAGCGGTCATATCTCACGACTAAGAGAAGGGACTGGACCAGGGCACTGCAGCCCAGGAGGGAGGAGAAAGAAGATGGGCCAATACTGAAAACCCTGGTGATGCTCAGAGCCCAGACCCAGACCCAGATCCCCTTAGTCATGGGTATTCAATCTCAACAACGCAGGTAGCCCCTACGCACATCTGACCCCCAGGGACCTGGCAGAGCTATGATATGCAGCCTCTTTGAGGTGGGGAGCTAGTGTGCAAAGACCAGAGCCAGACAACATCCAGGAGGCAGGGCGCTGAGGCTCTGATACCCACGGCTGGAGACCAGGCTTGGAGCACCTTACTACTGGCCTCAGACCCGCTCTCTTCTGCCTGATCTACATGGCCAGTATCCCTCTCCTGCTCTTGGGTATCTGATGTGCCCAGGAATATTTATGAAGGTTCCATCAGAGACTCAGAACAGGGGGAAGCCGGTTTGTCACAGGGTCCTGCTGGAGAACACGTGGCTGACACAGCAGTGGGTCTGTCTCCCCAATGACCTCAGGTCCTGAAGTCCTCAGGCAGGTGGTCAGGAGGGACGGTGAGAAGCAGGATGGAGTCTGAGGATGGATGCACCCTGAAGCCGTCCTGCTGAAGAGATGTCCTGCCAGGGGACATGCACACGGCTGACCTAGCTTCTCTGCAGGGTGCTGTTGTGGCAACCCACTCCAGTGTTCCTCCCTGGAAAATCCCATGGATAGAGGAGTCTGGTGGTCTACAGTCCGTGGGGTCTCAAAGGGTCAGACACGACTGAGGTGACTGAGCATGCTCACCACCCCATTCCCTGGGTGAGCACTCCCTCAGGGCAGCCTCACTGGAGTCAGCTGAAAAGGGCTCTGCCTCGATCTCCTAGGATGTCTCAGGTGTCTCCTCTCACACGTGTGGGCACTAGGAGCCCCTCAGGCATTTGTGCTCTGAGTTGTCTGGGGCGACTGCACTGGTTTCCGACAAGTGGGCTCATCTGGACCTTCTTGTGGGGCCCCTGCAGGGTCCAGGTGCTGTAAGAACAGGTGAGCCAGGAGTGAACGGCAGGTGCAGTGGGCATCGAGCCCCATGCTTCTGCATGCAGCTAATCTGTGACATGATGTTAGCCCACGGGGGGCTCCAGGAAGTCAACGGACCCCAAGTCCTCGAGAGCCTCTGGACTCACTGTGAGTGTCAACTGCATCAGTGCACCTGCAGCCCCAGGGAGGCCACGTCCAGGTGTTCTCACAAACTCCTTCCTTGGGGTCTCTCTACAGAGTGCATGAGTTTATTGAGGCTATTTCTGCTGCTGCTGCTGCTAAGTCGCTTCAGTCGTGTCCGACTCTGTGCAATCCCAGAGACGGCCACCCACCAGGCTCCCCCGTCCCTGGGATTTTCCAGTCAAGAACACTGGAGTGGGTTGCCATTTCCTTCTCCAAAGGCTTTTTCTAGAGAAGATTAAAAGAACATGCTGTCTCTAGAAGAATACTCTGAAGGTAGAACACAGCCACTTAAAACCAGACCAGAAACACTGCTAGGACTGCCCTGTGAACCCAAGCAGGGGTGCCCAGGACCCCAGTGCACGCCTGCTGTACAGGAGCATGTGGGGAGGGGCCGAGAATCTCAGAGACGGAGTCTTCCCTTTTCACTTAAAACAATATTTAGCAGGTCAAGGACAGGTGGCATTTAATATTGTGGCCTGTGGGGAATACACAGCTTGGTGAGGCCATGAGCAGTATGTGAGGAGATGTGTGATTGTTTGTGAGCGTGTGTATGAGTGTGTGAATGTGTGTGAGAGTGTATGTGAGCATGCGAGTGTGGATGTGTGTGCATGTTTGTGTGTGTGTGAGTGTTTATATGAGTGTGTGAATGTGTTTGAGTATGTGTGAGTGTGGATGTGTGTGCATGTTTGTGTGTGTGAGTGTGTGCATGAGTGTGTATATATATGAGTATATGTACGTGTGTATCTTTGTGAGTGTGAATGTGTGCATGTGTGTGCTTGTATTGGTGTGTATGTATGCATGTGTGTGTGAATGGGAATGTCTCTGTGTGACAGGTGTGTGTGTTTGTGTGTGTGAGAGGTGTGTGTGTGTGTGAGATAGGTGTGTGTGTGTGTCTGTGTGTGACAGGTGTGTGTGTGATAAGTGTGTGTGTTACAGGTGTGTGTGACTTGTGTGTAACACATGTGTGTGACAGGTGTGTGTGTCTTAAGGTGTATGTGTCAAGGGGTTGTGTGTGACAGGTGTGTGTGTGAGACAAGTGTATGTGTAACAGATGTGTGTGTGACAGGTTGTTGTTTGTGAGTGTGTGTCTCTAAATGTGTGTGACAAGAGTGTGAGTGTGTAACCTTTGTGTCTGACAGATATGTGTAACCGGTGTGTGTGTGACAGTTGTGCATGTGACTGTGTGTGTTTGTATGTCTGTGTGACAGGTGTGTGTGTCTGTGACAGGTGTGTGTGTGTGACAGGTGTCTCTGTGTGAAGGGGGGTGTGTGTGTGTGTGAAGCTGTGTGTGTGTGACAGGTGTATGTGTAACAAGTATGTGTGTGTGTGACAGGTGCATGTGTGACAAGAGTGTGTGGGGCTGTAACAGGTGTGTGTGTGACAGATGTTTGTTTGTGTGTGTCTGTATGTTTCTGTGATAGATGTGTGTGTGTGTGTGTAACAGGTGTGTGTGTGTGACAGGTGTGTGTTTCTGTGTAGTAGATGTCTGTGTTACAGGAGGATGTGTATGTAACAGGTGTGTGTTTGTAACAGTTGTGTGTGTTACAAGTAGTGTGTGTGTGAGTGACAGGTCTCTGTGTGTAACAGGTGTGTATTTGTTAAGTGTGTGTGTGAGACACGTGTGTGTGTGACAAGTGTGTTGTGACAGGTGTGTGTGTGTGTGTGACAGGTGTGTGTCTTTGTGTAACACGTGTTTGTTTGTGTAAAAGGTGTGTGTGTATGAGAGGTGTGTGTGTGACGTGTGTGTGTGACAGGTGTGTGTGTTTCTGTATGCCTGTGTGACAGGTGTGTGTGTATGTAACAGGTGTGTGTGTGTGTGGCAGGTGTGTGTTTGTGTGTAACAGGTGTGTGTGTGTGTGAGTGTGTGCATGTCTCTGTGTGACAGGTGTATGTCTGTGAATACCCAGTGGTGGCTGACTTTGGGGAAACACACTGATTCGAGATGAAGATGTCTCTGTGGCACTAAAGGCTGGTTCACGATGAGGACTGTGTCCTCTGGGGAGGGTCCTGCAGTGGAAGAGCTCTGTGCACAGGAGTCAGGGACCTGGCAGGACACATGCCCTCAAACAAGCATGAGGACATGGGCACACACCCACTGAGCGTGGCCATGGGTCATATGTCTGCTCCTTCCTGATATCGCCCATGTATTGACTGTAAAGTTTTCAGCCTCTAGAACATGCAGGTGACCTGAGGTGTCTTAGGTTAAATATGGATATTCTGAGCCCTGAGAACATCACCCAGAGCAACATAGGCTCTGCACAGCAGTCCTGCGAGCACAGCCCACACCAGAGACTGGAGCTGGACAGTCCTCCTCCTGGTGGCCTTGGCTCCAGGTCAGGGTCACCCCGGTGCTGCGGTGAAGGAAGGGACAGGGTCCAGTCAAGGGGCTTCATGCACTTCTGTCCCCTGTCCACAGGGGTGCACACCCAGTTGCAGCTGGTGCCATTGGGGCTGAGCTGAGGAAGCCTGGGGCCTCAGTGAAGGTGTCCTGCAAGGCTTCTGGATACACCTTCACCGACTACATGCACTGGGTGTGACAGGCCCCTCAACAAGGGCTTGAAAGGATGGACAGATTGACAGCAAAGATGGTGGAGCAAAGTATGCACAGAAGTTCCAGGGCAGAGTCACGTTGGCTGCAGACACGTCCACCAGCACCACCTACATGGAGCTGAGCAGTCTGAGGTCTGAGGACACGGCTGTTTATTACTGTGTGAGACACACAGTGTGAAAACCCACATCCTGAGGGTGTCAGAAACACTGAGGGGCTGGGCGGCTGTGAAGGGAGAGGAGAGGAGAGAAATAATGGTTTTCCTGACTTCTCATCACCAAGAGTCTGAAATCTGAGAAATCAGATCATGCTCTCCTGGGACACTGGTGTTTTTGAGCAAGATCTCAAGGTAACAAATATATGAAAGAAAGATGCAGGATAAAGATTTCTCTCCAAAGGGTTATGGATTTTTATTCCTTTTTTAGCAGGGGTATTGAGACCCTGATTCTTCTTGGGAATGTTAGGTAAGTCATTATCTGGGAATACTTGGTTAATGTCAAGTATGGGATTCTTATTCTGTAGAGTGTCCTGGCAAGACCTCTGGCTCATTCTTTACTTTGAAAAGTGCCATCGTCCTTTGGGGATCGCAAGGGTGAATTTCTATTTCCCAGTCTCTGCCAAGCAGCCCGCACATGTCATCTCCTCAGGCAGCAACGAGCAGGGCTCAGAGTCAGGGTTGAGGGGTGCAGAGGTCCCTCAGTCTGTGGCAGCACATGGTTCCTCACAGGGACCACGGCCTGCAGTGTCCTGTCTCCAGGGGCAGTGCTTGTGGTCGCCAAATAAGAGGGAGCCATGTGGGAGACACTGGCGGATGTGAGACCCACGTCCTAGCCTGTATCACTCTGCTGCTCATTGTGCCAAGTTCCCACACGTGTGGGGCTCAAATCGACACATACACATTCCCTTTCAGTCCACAGTTGAGAGCCTGATATTAGTTTCACTGGATTGGAAACCAGATGCGACAGCACCACAGTCCCAAAGCTCTCAGGCTCTGAATGCATCTGTGCCTTCAGAATCAGGTTTGGAGGTCTTATGCACCCCCGAGAATGCTGTTATAATCGGGGTCTTTGGCAGATGCTTAGATCATGAGAGGAGAGTCTTCATGATCTGGGTTGGAGTCTTTCTAAGAATCCCCAGAGAACATACTTGTCCCTGTCCACCAGGGAAGGACCCAGCAGGAAGGTGCCAGATGTGAACCAGGAAGGGGGCCTCACCAGAAGGCAGCCTCACTGGTGTCCTGACCTGGGGCTTCCAGCCTCTAGGACTGGGGGAAATAAAGGCTTGCTTACAGGCCACCCCACCTGAGCTCCTGTTGCACTCTGAAAGGATAGAGTCAGGGACAATCTGCTTCTTTGCCGTGTCCAGTCTAGAGCTTCACTGCCCGTATCCCTGGCTCTCAGCCGCTTCCTTCATCTGCACAGCCCAGCAAAGCACCTTCCATCACTGGTCACTTCCCCCAGGGTCAGATGCCCTTGGCTTCCCTCTGATGAAAACATTTGTGGTTTCAACTGGAGCCACACGATAATCCAGGAAAAGCAGACCTCTCAATTATTCACATTTTGCAATCTCCCTAATGCCATGTGAGATGACATTCAGAGACTCAATGAATGATTCAGAAAAACACAGTCCACCTTCAGCCCTGCAAATACATCCTTCCCACAGGCCCATTACACTTAGCAAATCCCAGAAAACCTCCCAAATGTCCACCTAAGAATTGACACTAAATTATAATGGCAATGATAATAAAGATTGTAGAGCAAAGTTGGTCTAAATACCATCAACTCCAACTCCCAAATCTAGTCCTCTAACTCAGCTATGCGTGAGGATTTGTGTTCTAAAATACAATACGTAGACAGGCATATCTCAGCTACAAGGAGTTTCATTCTGTAAAAAGGATAAATGTAAGTCAGAAAGGACCCCTGGTCCCAGTGTGCACGAGTGCTCAGTGCTACAGTTGTGTCTGACTCTTTGCCTCCCTATGGACTATAGCCTGCCAAGTGCCTCTGTCCATGGGGTTCTCCAGCCGAGAATACTGGAGTGGGTTGGTATCTCCTCCTCCAGGGGATCTTCCCGACCCAGGGACTGAACCCAAGTCTCCTGCATTTCTTTCTTTTTTTTCCTGCATTTCTTTCAGTGCAAGCAGATTCTTCACTGCTGAGCCACCAAGGAGGCCCCACTGGCCCCGACAGTGTTTAAATCCATGCATGCAAACCCTGCTAAGTCCAAGGTCTGGGAATAATCTTCTTTGGCTCCTCTTCCAGCCTCTGGGGCTGTTGATCTGCCCCCTTATTTTCCATTCCTTTTTGTGGGAGGTGGTGCATATTTGAAGCTGAGCACTTTCACCAGCCTATTTCCCACTTCTGGGATCTTGAACCATTGCCATGACCCTCATGTAAAAGACAATTGAGGATGGTGCATGATCCTTTCTCTTCATTGTTGAATTTGATTTGCTAATAGGCTTTGAGAAGTTTTGCATTAAATTCATCAAAGATATGTTTTATAGAAGTCCCTAGAGAAACTTTCTGTTCCGAGACTGTTGCTCCTTGGAAGATTTTAAAATTACTCTGACGAAATTCAATTTTCACACAAACGATCAGTGTCTTGATGTTGTCTCCTCCATCTTGATTCAGTCCTGCAGGTTTTAGAGTTTAGGAATTTGTCCATTTCTTCTAGATTGTCCAATTTGTTGGCATACAACTCTTTGCAATAATGTCGTATGATTTTCTGTATCTCTGTAGTATTAGCTTTATGTCTTTTCTATTTTTTATTTTATTCCAGTAAATTCTTTTTCCTCCTTTGGAGACTGGCTACAGATTTATGGTTTTGTTTGTCTTTGCAAAATGACAACAATGACAACGACACAGCCAGCTGTTGATTTCACTGATCTTTTTTGCTGTTTTGTGTGTGTGTATGTTCATTTCAACATTGTTAATTTCTGCACTATTTTGTCATTTCCTTCCTCCAACTGCCTCTGGGCCTTTGTAGTGTCTGTGTTCTAATTTCTGTAGGTAATAAGTTGGACTGTTTCCTTCCATTTCTTGAAGAAGGCCTGTATCACTGTCAGCTTTCGTTTCAGAACTGCTGGGCCGGCATAGAGTTTAGAGATAAGTGTGTGTTAGTCCCTCAGTCGTGTCTGGCACTTTGTTGCCCCTTGGACTGTAGCGCACCAGTCTTCTTTGTCCTTTCCAGGCAAGAATCCCTGAGTGGGTTGCCATTTCCTACTCCACAGAATCTCACACCCGGGGAGTCAACTCAGGTCCCAACAATGCAAGTGGGTTGTTTACCACAAGAGGCAAAATTCTCATTATCTACAGAACACTGTAGATAGAAAACCCTAAAGACTCCACACAAAGCTAGGAGACCACACTCATCCAGAGAGCCCTGAACTCAACACGTCAGAGTGGGTACCAGCATGTGATTGCTCATGGCTTAGGAGTTGTTGGGGATTCTCTGGATCCCACTTCTGATGTCATAAACTAAACCCATAGAAACCAACTGGCAGTAGATTTGGGGATGTGTCTGCAGCCTTCCATTCCCGTGAGATGAGAAGCATATTTGGGTTTTACAGGTGGTCCAGTGGGATCACAAAATCAGAGAAAGTGCAAGAGAGAGGAAAGCCAGTTAGGCGATGCACCACAAGACTCCACTGGCTTTGATGATGGACAAAGCTGTTAAGCCAAGGGATGAGGACACACCTAGAAGCTCAGTGACCTGGATGCCAGAGGCGACAGTTCCAGGGTCATGCTCAGGAGTCTTGACCATGCTGCATGGCATCGGACACAAGTGACCCCACAAGCTCTGAGGCAGAGTGAGGTGGGGCCTCTCCCCAGAGCACATTCAGGGCTTGGGAAACTGGATGTGGCACAGAAGACACGCTTGTGCAGAACTGCTGTGGCCAAAGCCAGACCGGGAAGGGCTTTTCATAGACAGTAGGTTCTAACTCAGTCAGTGCACAAGTGAGATTCTTGGGCCGAGGAAGAGCTGACCTGCACCAGACCCGAAGGGGTGACGTCTAAGGGCAGGAAGACCAGGGTCACATGGACAGGGCGTCCGTCAGAGTGGGGACACACACTGGTCTTTTTTGCTCCAGGAGGGATAACACCACTGATGACATGATGACAGCTCTCCCCACCCCGGGCAAACCCGCTGTAAAGTCCACACAGGCTGTGACTGTCGTCAGCCCCAGTCTACATCCTCACACACAGAAATGCAGGTGTGAGGACACAGCCGCAGGGCCACAGGGAGACGGGGGAGCGGAGCCCTGAGGAGCTCCCAGGAGCTGCGTGTCCTCAGTCCTCAGTAGACTTGGGGTCCTCAGGGTCCACCCTCAGGGAGGAGATGCTGAGCTTCACGAGTTCCTGCAGACACTCAGTTGTGCACAGGAAAATGCAGCCCACTGGGCAAGTCAGCCGTGCTGGGAAGACGAGCATCTCAGCAGAAATGTCTACTTTGTCCACAGAATTAATACTGTGTTTAATTACTCTGAACAAACCACCTCTAGAGTGATTCTTGAGACTATTTAAGCTGTTCAGATGAAAAAACAGTCAAGAAAGCCAAGGGAAATATAAATGCTTTAGTAATTCCGATAGACATTAAATTGTACTCAACTCCATTTGAATTCAGTGTGATTATTACATGTATATTTTTCTCTGATGTTTGCATGTGGAGTAAGTAAACATCAGCTAATTAGAGAAGAAAATAAAAAATAAGAGTTTGTGTGTAACAAATGGCTGGTACCTGAATGTGTGGTGGACATTTGTTGAGTAAAGGTAAACACGTTTGTTGGATTAAAGTCTCTTCCCCAAATCTGCCATTGTTCCCTGAAAACATTTTTTTCCCTGACCAGCCCTCCTTCATCATTTCATTCCTCAACAGTCTTCCTGGTCTGGGGAGGGGGACCCCAAGAGGGGCTGAGTTCTCTGAGGGCACAGTCAGCACCCCCTCACAGGGGGAGCCCCATAGACAGGACCTCTATTCACTGCTTTCTGCTTTTTATACAGAGGTCCCTCCTGTATGCAAATACCCACTCAGGTCACAGGGTAGAAACACAGCACCAGCTCCCTTAAATTCAGGCTCCTCCTGAGGCTTGAAGAGACTTGCAGGAGTGGTGACTCTCATCTGCTCCAAGATGAACCCACTGTGGACCCTCCTCTTTGTGCTGTCAGCCCCCAGAGGTGAGTGTCTCTGGGTCAGACATGGGCACGTGGGGAAGCTGCCTCTGAGCCCACGGGTCACCGTGCTTCTCTCTCTCCACAGGGGTCCTGTCCCAGGTGCAGCTGCGGGAGTCGGGCCCCAGCCTGGTGAAGCCCTCACAGACCCTCTCCCTCACCTGCACGGTCTCTGGATTCTCATTGAGCAGCTATGGTGTAAGCTGGGTCCGCCAGGCTCCAGGGAAGGCGCTGGAGTGTCTTGGTGGTATAAGTAGTGGTGGAAGCACAGGCTATAACCCAGCCCTGAAATCCCGGCTCAGCATCACCAAGGACAACTCCAAGAGCCAAGTCTCTCTGTCAGTGAGCAGCGTGACAACTGAGGACACGGCCACATACTACTGTGCGAAGGACACAGTGAGGGGAAATCAGTGTGAGCCCAGACAAAAACCTCCCTGCATAGGGGCCCGTGACCACCAGGGGGCGCGCAGGACTCAGTCAGAGCTGAGCCCTGGAGCAGGTGCAGAAGAGGCGTTGGGCGGTGGGGGGCCTGGGGGGATTCTCCTCAGAGCTTCTCTTTCCTCCTCCTGCCCAGGAGCCGCACCTCAGACCCTCTTCTGTGTCCTGGTAATTCCTTGTGCTTTATGTCGCTCTCAGAAAACTGTGTTTATATATATTTTAATTTTTCCTTGAAGCAAGGATAGCTTTATGCAAACACACACACACACACACACACATATAATACTAAACAGCTAAAAATTTTCACCTTCATTTCTCTTCTTTCAAAGGAACTCAGTAAAAACATTTGCCTCTCATGTTATTTTCAACTATTAACTATCCTGAAAGGAAACTTGAGATATTTAAACATTTTTAATCTTTCTTTTGTTTTTTGTCCACGAAGAAGGAAGAGACTCAACCTCCTTCTATCTGTCAAACTGCACAGTAGAATCTGGAGCAAGCAGTGTCTAAGGCTCCAGTGTCAGGGGTCCCCAGTGCTGCATATGCAATGATTCTCATCATTCACAGGTTCTGTACTGCAAATTCACCTACATGCTAGCTTTTATTAGCATCTTAACATAAACACTGTTACCTTGTGTCCTTATATAGACATTGAGAATTTGGCCAGTTCACTGAGTCACTCAACACACACAGATTCCAGGTGAGGGCAATCAGGGTGATACCATCTCGCCTCAACGTCTCTGAAGTCCACACCCCATTCTGAGCTTATGTCTGGATCATTCATACGGGGAAATACAGAGGTCCTCAGGTGGATTTGTCCGTGGGGTCAACATGGAGCACACCACCATCTGTCCTCTCTCCCATCACAGTGACCGTCACTGGCATAGGGAAAGGAAGCAGGATCTGTGCTGGCTCAGCCCTGAGGAAAGACCCAAGGACTGAGAGGACGAGGGACTGAGCTGAGATGGGCAAGGGGCAGGAGGTGGGGGCGGTCAAGATGGAGACTCTGGGCTCAGATAGGGGGACTTGCCCTGGGATCTGGTTCCAAGCCATCTGATAGACACACTGCTTTCCCACACTTCCTCACCAACCATGTAAATCAGAAGGCACCCGTGGGGATCCTGGGATGACCAGGGTGAGTGTGACCACAGCCTCTCTGTATTCACTGGAATAGAGCTCCTCAATGTAAATTCCTCTTCAAGCTCCAGGGTAAAATCCACCCTGGGCTGTGAGAGCTCACCCCTCTCTGCTCACACAGGATGGAGGTCTCAGTGAATGCAGAGCTGTTGGGTAGAAAATGGGGCTTTGGGTCTTCTCCTCTGCCTGGTGACAGCTCCCCAAGATGAGGGTCTCAGGTGCAGACACGGGTCTGTGGGGATGATTGTGACTGCAGGTGACTGACAGGGACTGATTCTCCTTGTCCCTAGCTGGTCTGTCCCAGTGCAGCTGCAGGAGCAGGGTCCAGAACTGCGGAAGCTCTCACCTGTGCCATCTCTGGTTGCTCCATCACCAGTGGTTACTGGTAACCAGTACTCCCTGCAGCTAAGCTCTGTGACGACCAAGGACACGGCAGTATGCTGCTGTGCAAGAGACACAGTGAGGGGAAGGCAGTGTGAGCCCAGACACCAGCCACCCTCCGGGGGCTCCATGACCTCCAGCGGGTCCTGGGGACACACAGTTGTGTGTTGCAGGAGCAGGTGCAGATGGTGATTGACAGCTGGTCTCCTGTCAGGAGGCTTCCTCTCCTTGTAGCAGTTTTTCTGGGGAACTTCTCTGCATTCATGACTCTTAGGTACCTCCTCAGCCTCTGAGGCAGAATGGTGGTTGGGATAGGGGACCGTATACTCACTGCACGAAAGGCACAGTCTCTTAGGGTTGCTTCCGCTTGTCACTTAGGCCCGTTCTCTGGACATTTGGTGTAAGCTTGCTAAGTCCACATGAGAGGCTCTGTGTGATTCAGCAGTGGGGCTCAGCACAGCAGGGCCAGTAAACGAGTTAGCCAGCGGTCAGCAGTGTAAGTGCAGCTGGACTCAGACAACAGAGGTGTATAAACCCAGGGCCAGGGAAGAAGCCCCCTTGGTGGTGCTAACGGAACTGACACCTCACTCACAGCATCAGCCATAGTTCTCGCCATGGAGACCCAGCGGGACCTCCACGCCAGCCTGAGATAGAAGCTGAGTCTGCTGACACCACACACAGATGCAGGAAGATGAAAAGTTTGTGTCGTCTGTGTTCCTGCATCTATGTCTGTGATGTCCTCAGACTTACCTTCTACATCAACCTGGGGTGGGGTCCCAGTGAATTTCCATGGAGAAAACTATGAATAATGGTCTGAGTGTGGTTTCAGCTCTTTGAGCACTACCGAGGGGCATTCCTTCCTTCACTAATTGACAGGCTCTAGTAGGTGCAGTAGCTTCTGTCCTTTGGGTGGTTTTACGGCAGTTAGAGGACACAAACTAAAGGGAAGCTTTTACTTTAAAAACAATTCCTACTTGATATCCTCAGCTTTCTTGTCAAGCTATGAGCCACCAGAAGTTTATACGAGGACAAGTCTTTCAACGAGAGAGCACCATACATCTAAGGAATATACAGAATATTCCCTGATGAATAAAGAAGCCATTGTGAACACCATCTTCGTATTTAGCCATCCCTCCTGACTGTCTCATGGAACAAACACTACCTTTAGTTCATGAAAATTAGTGATTTTAAATCACTTTGTTCTAATGCATGCATGCTAGTCACTCCATTCATGTCAGCCTCTTTGCCACACTAGGGACTGTAGCCCATTAGGCTCCCCTGTCCATGAAATTTTCCAGGCAAGAATACTGGAGCGGGTTGCCATGCCCTCCTCCAGGGCATCTTCCTGACCAGGGATGGATCCTGTGTCTCTTACATCTGCTTATTGGTAGGCAGGTTCCTTATCACTAGCGCCATCTTGCGATCATTATGTGAGTCTCGTTCAGCAGAAATCACACAAAGTGAACAGAGTAAATAATGAGAAAGTGAAAGTTGCTCAGTTGTATCCAACTCTGAGACCCCACGGATTACACAGTCCATGGAATTCCCCAAGGAAGAATACCGGAGTGAGTAGCATTTCCCTTCTCCAGGGCATCTTCCCAACTCAGGGATCAAACCCAGATCTCCCAAACTGCAGGCAGGTTCTTCACCAGCTGAGCCACAAGGGAAGCCCAAGTATACTGGAGTGGGTAGCCTATCCCTTCTCCAGCAGATCTTCCAGTCCCAGGAAGCGAATCCTATATTGCAGGATGATTCTTTACCATTGAGCTGTGAGTTCAGTCACTCAGTAATGGCTGACTCTTCCCAACCCCGTGGACTGCAGCATGCCAGACTTCCCTGTCCATCTCCAACTCCCAGAACTTGCTCAAGCTTATGTCCATCCAGTCGATGATGCCATCCAACCATCGCATCCTCTGGCATCCCCTTTTCCTCCTGTCTTCAATCTTTCCCAGCATCAGGGTCTTTTCCAATGAGTCTGTTCTTCAAATCAGGTGGCCAAAGTATTGGAGCTTCAGCTTCAGCATCAGTCCTTCCAGTGAATATTCAGGACTGATTTCCTTTAGGATAGACTGGTTTGATCCTCTTGCAGTCAAGGGACTCTCAACAGTGTTTTCCAACACCACAGTTCAAAAGCATCAGTACTTCAGCGCTCAGCTTTCTGTATGGTTCATCTCTCATATCCATACATGAGTACTGGAAAGTCCATAGCTTTACCAGACGGAATTTGTCCAGCAAAGTCTCCACTTCTTAATGCGCTGTCTAGGATGGTCATAGCTTTTCTTCCAAGGACCATGCTGTCAGGGAAGCTTGAACTGATCTATCGGGGAAGCCCAACAATGAGAAAAATCACAAGCCAATGAGACGAGGAGCCCAGATGTGGGTGGTCCCGGATTTGGTGAAGTCAGCAGTTCACGTACCTGGAGAGAATGAACAACCTTCCACATGGCACACCCACATGTAAGCCCCTCCCCCAGGGGACCCCTCATTACGGACGTGATGACTGCATTCCCTGGTCACACGGGGACATGAAAAGGGGCTGGGAGAAGGGGGACGGCTCCTCTGAAATTACCTCAGGAACCCGGAATCACCGAGAGGTGCTTTGTCCTGCCTTCTGACTAGAACTGGGTCACCAGGACGTAACAATCTCCTCACCATGGTGCTTTCTGAATTCCAGCCTCTTGGAAGAGCTTTGGAATCTGAGCCTAAGATAAATGCCCTGCTGAGTCCTTCATCCCTGTCTCTGTATGTTGGTCAAGTCTGTCCAGGCTCCTCTGACTCTTAGTGACATTCGATTTCTCCTTCGACTCCCAGGTCAAGGACAACCTCAGCTGATACCTGCTGGTTCCTGCATCAAGAGGTAGTCTGTGTGGAAACCATGATTTCCATATTAAAGCAAGGAAATTCTCAACACCAAAACTTTCCCTGGACCTAACAGAGTCCTCAGATTGTAAGGAAATCCCCCAGCACAAAACCAGAGAGGTGGGCAATCCACAGTCCAGGTGAGACGTGCCCATGGAAGTGAAGCTTCAGGAGGAGCACCCTCAGGGTAATTACTACCAATTCCTGCAGGACCAGCAATAACCACTGTGAGGATGAGAGATCCTGGGGTCGCAGTCCATGGTTTGTGGAATATAACTCCAGAAACATCCAGATCTTCAAGGTGAGTGTTCATATTTATCCCTTCAGGACACCTGACGGACGAGGGGAAGGCAAACGCTGAAAAATGCTAACACCTACCCAGAAGGTTCATCATGCAGACCCTCATGGAAGAGCTCTTCCCCCAGCTTCTCCAAGGAGGTGAACAGAAATTCTTGTCTACTGCAGACCTACAGAGGTTTCATATCTCATGGCTAAGAGAAGGGACTGGACCAGGGCACTGCAGCCCAGGAGGGAGTATTATGCAGACGGGCCAATACTGAAAACCCTGGCGATGCTCAGAGTCCAGACCCAGATCCCCTGAGTAATGGGTGTTCAACCTCAACAATGCATGTAGCCCCTACCCACATGGGACCTCCAGGGAACTGGCTGAGGTACGATATGCAGCCTCTTTGAGGTGGGGAGCTAGTGTGCAGAGACCACAGCCAGACGCCATCTAGGAGGCAGGGCACTGAGGCTCTGGCACCCATGGCTGGATACCAGGCTTGGAGCCCTCACTACTGGCCTCAGACCCGCTCTGTCCTGCCTGATCGACATGGGCAGTATTCCTCTCCTGCTCTTGGGTATCTGACGTGCTCAGGAATATTTATGAAGGTTCCATCAGAGACTCCAAACAGGGGGTATGCAGGTTTGTCACAGGGTCCTGCTGGAGGACACATGGCTGACTCAGCAGTGGGTCTGTCTCCCCACCGACGCCAGGTCCTGAGCTCCTCGGGCAGGTGGTCAGGAGGGACAGTGAGAAGCAAGATGGAGTCTGAGGATGGATGTACCCCGAGGCCGTCCTGCTGAAGAGATGTCCTGCCAGGGGACATGCACACGGCTGACCTAGCTTCTCTGCAGGGTGCTGTTGTGTCAACCCTCTCCAGTGTTCCTGCCCGGAGAATCCCATGGACAGAGGAGTCTGGTGGTCTACAGTCTGTGGGGTCTCAAAGGGTCAGACACAACTGAGGCGACTGAGCATGCTGACCGCCTCATTCCCTGGGTGAGCACTCCCTGAGGGCAGCCTCACCTGAGTCAGCTGACAAGGGCTCTGCCTCGTCCTCCTCCGACGTCTCAAGTGTCTCCTCTCACACGTGTGGGCACTAGGAGCCCCTCAGGTGTTTGTGCTGTGAGTTGTCTGGGGCGACTGCACTGGTTTCCGACAAGGGGGCTCGTCTGGACCTTCTTGCGGGGCCCCTGCAGGGTCCAGGTGCTGCAAGAACAGTTGAGCCCAGAAGTGAGCAGTAGGTGGAGTGGGCATCGAGCCCCGTGCTTCTGCGTGCAGCTATCCTGTACATGATGTTAGCCCACATGGGGCTCCAGGAGGCCAAGGGACCCCAAGTCCTCAAGAGCCTCTGGACTCACTGTGAGTGTCAACTGCATCAGTGTACCTGCAGCCCCAGGGAGGTGACATCCAGATGTTCTCACAAACTCCTTCCTTGGGGTCTCTCTACAGATTGTGTGCCTTATTGAGGCTATTTCTAGAGATGATTAAAAGAACATGCTGTCTCCAGAAGAATACTCTGAAGCGGAACAGAGCCACTTAATACCAGACTAGAAGCACTGCTAGGACTGCCCTGTGAGCCCAGGCAGGGGGTGCCCAGGACCCCAGTGAAGGGCTGCTGCCCAGGAGCATGTGGGGAGGGGTCAAGGAGTCTCAGAGACGGAGTCTTCTCTTTTCACTGAAAACAATAACTAGCAGGACAAGGACTGGTGACGTTTAATATTGGGGCCTGTTGCGAATACACAGCTCGGTGAGGCCCTGAGAAGTACACGTCTATATGTCTGAGTGTTGTGTGAGTGTGTGTAAGTGTGCATGTTTCTGTGTGTATGTATATATATGAGGGAGTGTTTGTATGTGTGTGCATGTGAGTGTGCATATGTAAGTGTGAGGGTGTTTATGTGTGCATCTGAGTGTGTGAATGTGTGTGATTGGTTTTGTGTGTGTATGTGTGAGTGTGAAAGTGTTTGTGAGTATATATCTCTGTATGTCTGTGTGACAAAGGTGTGTGTATGTAACAGATGTGTGTATGTGATAGGTGTGTGTTTCTGTGTAGTAGATGTGTGTGTTACAGGAGGGTGTGTGTGTAACAGGTGTGTGTTTGTAACAGTTGTGTGTGTTACAGGTGGTGTGTGTGGGAGACAGGTGTATGTGTGTGTATGTGACAGGTGTGTCTGTATGTGTGTGACAGGTCTGGGTGTGTGACAGGTCTCTTTGTGTGTTACAGGTGTATGTGTGTGTAACAGGTGTGTGCGTGTGACAGGTGTGTGTTTGTTCAGTGTGTGTTTGAGACACGTGTGTGACAAGTGTGTTGTGACAGGTGTATGTGTGTGTGTGACTTTGTGTAACACATGTGTGTTTGTGTAAAGGTGTGTGTATGACAGGTGTGTGTGTGTGACATGTGTGTGTGTGTAACAGGTGTGTGTGAGTGTGTGTATGTCTCTGTGTGACAGGTGTATGTCTGTGAATACCCAGTGGTGGCTGACTTTGGGGAAACACACTGATTCGAGGTGAAGATGTCTCTGTGGCACTAAAGGCTGGTTCACAATGGGGACTGTGTCCTGTGGGGAGGGTCCCTCAGTGGAAGAGCTCTGTGCACAGGAGTCAGGGACCTGGCAGGACACACGCCCTCAAACAAGCATGAGGACACGGACACACACCCACTGAGCGTGGCCATGGGTCATAAGACTACTCCTTCCTAATATCACCCATATATTGAGTGTAAAGTTTTCAGCCTCTAGAACATGCAGGTGACCTGAGGTGTCCTAGGTTAAATATGGATATTCTGAGCCCTGAGAACATCACCCAGAGCACCACCAGCTCTGCACAGCAGTCCTGGGAGCACAGCCCTCACCAGGGACTGGAGCTGGACAGTCCTCCTCCTGGTGGCCTTGGCTCCAGGTCAGGGTCAACCTGGTGCTGCGGTGAAGGAAGGGACAGGGTCCAGTCAAGGGGCTTCATGTACTTCTGTCCCCTGTCCACAGGGGTGCACGCCCAGGTGCAGCTGGTGCCATTGGGGCTGAGCTGAGGAAGCCTGGGGCCTCAGTGAAGGTGTCCTGCAAGGCTTCTGGATACACCTTCACCGACTACATGCACTGGGTGTGACAGGCCCCTCAGCAAGGGCTTGAACGGATGGACAGATTGACAGCAAAGATGGTGGAGCAAAGTATGCACAGAAGTTCCAGGGCAGAGTCACGTTGGCTGCAGACACGTCCACCAGCACTGCCTACATGGAGCTGAGCAGTCTGAGGTCTGAGGACATGGCTGTTTATTACTGTGTGAGACACACTGTGTGAAAACCCACATCCTGAGGGTGTCAGAAACCCTGAGGGGCAGGGCAGCTGTGCTGGGAGAGGACAGGAGAAAAATGATGGTTTTCCTGACTTCTCATCACCAAGACTCTGGAATCTGAGAGATCAGATCATTCTCTCCTGGGACACTGGTGTTTTTGAGCAAGATCTCAAGATATCAAATATATGAAAGAAAGATGTGAGATAAATATTTCTCTCCAAAGGGTTATGGATTTTTATTCCTTTTTTAGCAGGGATATTGAGAGCCTCATTCTTCTTGGGAATGTTAGGTGAGGCATTATCTGGGAATACTTGGTTAATGTCAAGTATGGGGTTCTTATTCTGTAGAGTGTCCTGGCAAGTCCTCTGGCTCATTCTTTAGTTTTAAAAGTGCCATCGTCCTTGGGGGAATCCCAAGGGTGAATTTCTATTTCCCAGTCTCTGCCAAGCAGCCGGCACGTGGCATCTGGTCAGACAGCCACAAGCAGGGTTATAGAGTCATGGTCGAGGGTTGCATAGTCCCTCAGTCTGTGGCAGCACATGGTGCTTCCCAGGGACCATGGCCTGCCGTGCCCTGTTCCCAGAGGCAGTGCTTGTGGTCACCAAGTAAGTGGGAGCCATGTGGGAGACACTGGTGGATGTGAGACCCACGTCCTAGCCTGTATCATTCTGCTGATCATTGTGCCAAGTTCCCGCATGTGTGGGGCTCAAACCGACACACACACATTCCCTTTCAGTACACAGTTCAGAGTCTGATATCAGTTTCACTGGATTGGAATCCAGATGCGACAGGACCACAGTCCCAAGGCTCTCAGGGTCTGAATGCATCTGTGCCCCCAGAATTGAGGTTTAGAATACCTGTGCACCCCGGAGAATGCTGCTAGGATCGGGGTCTTTGGCAGATGCTTAGTTGATGAAAGGAGAGTCCTCATGATCTGGGTTGGAATCTTTCTAAGAATCCCCAGAGGACATACTAGTCCCTGTCCACCAGGTAAGGACCCAGCAGGAAGGTGCCAGATGTGAACTAGGAAGGGGGCCTCACCAGAAGGCAGCCTCACTGGTGTCCTGACCTGGGGCTTCCAGCCTCTAGGACTATGGGAAATAAAGGCTAGCTTACAGACCAGCCCACCTGAGCTCCTGTTGTGCACTCTGAAAGGATAAAGTCAGGGACAATCTGCTTCTTTGCCGTGTCCAGTCTAGACCTTCACTGCCCGTATCCCTGGCTCTCAGCCACTTCCTTCATCTGCACAGCCCAGCAAAGCACCTTCCATCACTGGTCACTTCTCCCAGGGTCAGATGCCCTTGGCCTCCCTCTGATGAAAACATTTGTGGTTTCAACTGGGGCCACACAATAATCCAGGAAAAGCAGACCTCTCAATCAGTCACATTTGCCAAAGTCCCTAATGCCATGTGAGACGACATTCAGAGACTCAGTGAATGATTCAGACAAACACAGTCCACCTTCAGCCCTGCAAATACATCCTTCCCACAGGCCCGTTACACTTAGCAAATCCCAGAAAACCTCCAAAATGTCAACCTAAGAATTGACACTAAATTATAATGTCAATGACAATAAAGATTGTAGAGCAAAGTCGGTCTAAATACCATCAACCCCAAGTCCCAAATCTAGTCCTCTAACTCAGCTATGCGTGAGGATTTGTGTTCTAAAATACAATACGTAGACAGGCATATCTCAGCTACAAGGAGTTTCATTCCGTAAAAAGGATAAATGTAAGTCAGAAAGGACCCCTGGTCCCAGTGTGCACGAGTGCTCAGTGCTACAGTTGTGTCTGACTCTTTGCCACCCTATGAACTACAGCCTGCCAAGCGCCTCTGTCCATGGGGTTCTCCAGGCCGAGAATACTGGAGTGGGTTGGTATTTCCTCCTCCAGGGGATCTTCCTGACCCAGGGACTGAACCCAAGTCTCCTGCATTTCTTTCAGTGCAAGCAGATTCTTCACTGCTGAGCCTCCAGGGAGGCCCCACTGGCCCCGACAGTGTTTAAATCCATCCATGCAAACCCTACCAAGTCCAAGGTCTGGGAATAATCTTCTTTGGCTCCTCTTCCAGCCTCTGGACCTGTTGATCTGCCCCCTTACTTTCCATTCCTTTTTGTGGGAGGTGGTGCATAATTGAAGCTGAGCACTTTCACCAGCGTATTTCGTGCTGCTTGGATCTTGAACCATTGCTGTGACCCTCAAGGAAAGACAATTGAGGATGGTGCATGATCCTCTCTATTCATTGTTGAATTTGATTTGCTCATAGGTTTTAAGAGTTTTTGCATTAAATTCATCAAAGGTACATTTTATAAAAGTCCCTAGAGAAACTTTCTGTTCCTAGACTGTTGCTTCTTGGAAGATTTTAAAATTACTATGATGAAATTCAATTTCCACACAAACGATCAGTCTCAATGTTGTCCCCTCCATCTGGATTCGGTCCTATAGGTTTTATACTTTAGGAATTTGTCCATTTCTTCTAGATTGTCCAATTTGTTGGCATACAACTGTTTGTAATAATCTCATATGATTTTTGTATCTCTGAGGTATTAGCTTTATGTCTTTTCTATTTTTTATTTGATTCCAGTAAGTTCTTTTTCCTCCTGTGGAGACGGGCTAAAGATATGGTTTTGTTTTCTTTGCAAAATGACAACAACAACAACACCCAGCTGTTGATTTCACTGATCGTTTTTGCTGTTTTGTGTGTGTGAGTGTTCATCTCAACATTGTTAATTTCTGCACTTTTTTTCTCATTTCTTTCCTAATACTGCCTCTCAGCTTCTTTGGTGTTTCTCTTCTAATTTCTGTAGGTAGTAAGTTGGATTGTTTCCTTCCATTTCTTGAAGAAGGCCTGTATCACTGTCAGCTTTCATTTCAGAACTGCTGGGCCGGCATAGAGTTTAGAGATAAGTGTGTGTTAGTCCCTCAGTCGTGTCTGGCACTTTGTTGCCCCTTGGACTGTAGCGCACCAGTCTTCTTTGCCCTTTCCAGGCAATAATCCTGGAGTGGGTTGCCATTTCTTACTCCACAGAATCTCACCCCGGGGGAGTCAACTCACGTCCCAACAATGCAAGTGGATTCTTTACCACAAGAGGCAAAATTCTCATTATCTACAGAACACTGTCGATAGAAAACCCTAAAGACTCCACACAAAGCTATTAGACCACACTCCTCCAGAGAGCCCTGAACTCAACAGGTCAGAGTGGGTACCAGCATCTGATTGCTCATGGCTTAGGAGTTGTTGGGGATTCTCTGGATCCCACTTCTGATGCCATAAACTAAACCCCCTAGAAACCAACTGGTAGTGGATTTGGGGAAGTGTCTGCAGCCTTCCATTCCCGTGAGATGAGAAGCATATTTGGGTTTTACAGGTGGTCCAGTGGGATCACAAAATCAGAAGAAGTGCAGGAGAGAGGAAAGCCAGTTAGGTGATGCACCACAAGACTCCACTGGCTTTGATGATGGATGAAGGTGTTGAGCCAAGGGATGAGGACACACCTAGAAGCTCAGTGACCTGGATGCCAGAGGCCACAGTTCCAGGGTCATGCTCAGGAGTCTTGACCATGCTGCATAGCATCGGGCACAAGTGACCCCACAAGCTCTGAAGCAGAGTGAGGTGGGGCCTCTCTTCAGAGCACATTCAGGTGTTGGGAAACGGGATCTGGCACAGAAGACATGCTGGTGTAGAACTGCTGTGGCCAAAGCCAGACAGGGAAGGGCTTTGCATAGACAGTAGGTTCTAACTCAGTCAGTGCACAGGTGAGATCCCTGTGCCGAGGAAGAGCTGACCTGCACCAGACCCGAAGGGGTGACATCTCAGGGCAGGAGAAGACCAGGGTCCCATGGACAGGGCGTCCGTCAGAGTGGGGACACACACTGGTCTTTTTTGCTCCAGGAGGGATAACACCACTGATGACACGGATGACAGCTCTCCCCACCCCGGGCAAACCCGCTGTAAAGTCCACACATGCTGTGACTGTCATCAGCCCCAGTCTACATCCTCACACACAGAAATGCAGGTGTGAGGACACAGCCGCAGGGCCACAGGGAGACGGGGGAGCGGAGCCCTAAGGAGGTCCCAGGAGCTGTGTGTCCTCAGTCCTCAGTAGACTCGGGGTCCTCAGGGTCCACCCTCAGGAGGAGATGCTGAGCTTCACGAGTTCCTGCAGACACTCAGTTGTGCACAGGAAAATGCAGCCCACTGGGCAAGTCAGCCGTGCTGGGAAGACGAGCATCTCAACACAAATGTCTACTTTGTCCACAGAATTAATACTGTGTTTAATTACTATGATCAAACCACCTCTAGAGTGATTCTTCAGGTTATTTAAGCTGTTCAAGATGAAAAACAGTCAAGAAAACAAAGGGAAATACAAAGGATTTGGGAATTCTGAAAAACATTAAATTGTAGTCAACTCCATGAATTCAATGTGATTCAAACATGTATATTTTTCTCTGGTGTTTGCAAATGGAGTAAGTAAACATCAGGTAATCAGAAAAGAAAAGAAAAAAAAAATAAGAGATTGTGTCTAACAAATGGCTGGTACCTGAATGTGTGGTGGGCATTTGTTGAGTAAAGGGAAACACGTTCTTGGGATAAAGTCTCTTCCCCGAATCTGCCATTGTTCCCTGAAAGCATCTTTTTTCCTGACCAGCCCTCCTTCATCATTTCATTCCTTAATCGTCTTCCTGGTGTGGGGAGGGGGATCCCAGGAAGGGCTGAGTTCTCTGAGGACACAGTCAGCATCCCCTCACAGGGGGAGCCCCATAGACAGGACCTCTATTCACTGCTTTCTGCTTTTTATACAGAGGTCCCTCCTGTATGCAAATATCCACTCAGGTCACAGGGTAGAAACACAGCACCAGCTCCCTTAAATTCAGCCTCCTCCTCAGGCTTGAAGTGACTTCTGGGAGTGGTGACTCTCATCTGCTCGAAGATGAACCCACTGTGGACCCTCCTCTTTGTGCTGTCAGCCCCCAGAGGTGAGTGTCTCTGGGTCAGACATGGGCACGTGGGGAAGCTGCCTCTGAGCCCACGGGTCACCGTGCTTCTCTCTCTCCACAGGGGTCCTGTCCCAGGTGCAGCTGCGGGAGTCGGGCCCCAGCCTGGTGAAGCCCTCACAGACCCTCTCCCTCACCTGCACGGTCTCTGGATTCTCATTAAGCGATAATAGTGTAGGCTGGGTCCGCCAGGCTCCAGGAAAGGCGCTGGAGTGGCTCGGTGTCATATATTATGGTGGAAGCACAGGCTATAACCCAGCCCTGAAATCCCGGCTCAGCATCACCAAGGACAACTCCAAGAGCCAAGTCTCTCTGTCACTGAGCAGCGTGACAACTGAGGACACGGCCACATACTACTGTGCAAGAGACACAGTGAGGGGAAGTCAGTGTGAGCCCAGACAAAAACCTCCCTGCATAGGGGCCCGTGACCACCAGGGGGCGCTCAGGACTCAGTACAGAGCTGAGCCCTGGAGCAGGTACGGAAGAGGCGTTGGGCGGTGGGAGTCCCGGGGGGGATTCTCCTCAGAGCTTCTCTTTGCTCCTCCTGCCCAGGAGCTGCAGCATAGACCCATTTCTGTGTTCTGGTATTTCATTGTTGTGGTTTATGTTACTCTCAGACAACTGTGTGTATATATATATTTCATTTTATCTTGAAGCAAGGATAGCTTTAGGAAAACATACAGTCACACATAATACTCAACAGCTAAATTTTTTCTCCTTCATTTTTATTCCTTCAAGGGAACTCAGTAAAACACTTGCTGCTGATACTGCTAAGTCGCTTCAGTTGTGTCCGACTCTGTGTGACCCCATAGATGCCAGCCCATTAGGCCCCACGGTCCCTGGGATTCTCCAGGCAAGAACACTGGAGTGGGTTGCCATTTCGTTCTCCAATGCATGAAAGTGAAAAGTGAAAGTGAAGTCGCTCAGTCGTGTCCAACTCTTCACGACTCCATGGACTGCAGCCTACCAGGCTCCTCCGTCCATGGGATTTTCCAGGCAAGAGTACTGGAGTGGGGTGCCATTGCCTCCTCCGTCAGTAAAACCCTTGACTCTCGATAATTTCAAAACTGTTAACTATCCTGAAAGGAAACATAAGATATTTAAACATTTTAATCTTTGTTTTGTTTTCTACACGAGGAAGGAAGAGACTCAACCTCCTTCTATCTGTCAAACTGCACTGTTAGAATCTGGAGCAAGCAGTGTCAAAGGCTCCAGTGTCAGGGGTCCCCAGGGCTGCATATGCAATGATTCTCGTCATTCACAGATTCTGTACTGCAAATTCACCCACATGCTAGCTTTTATTAGCATCTTAACATAAACAGTTACCTTGTGTCCTTATATAGACATTGACAGTTTGGCCAGTTCACTGAGTCACTCAACACACACACATTCCAGGTGAGGTCAATCAGGATGATACCATCTCGCCTCAACGTCTCTGAAGTCCACATCCCATTCTGAGCTTATGTCGGGATCATTCATAAGGGGAAATACAGAAGTCCTCAGGTGGATTTGTCCATGGGGTCAACGTGGAGCCCACCACCATCTGTCCTCTCTCCCATCACAGTGACCGTCACTGGCACAGCGAAAGGAAGCAGGAGCTGTGCTGGGCTCAGCCCTGAGGAAAGACCCAAGGGCTGAGAGGACGAGGGACTGAGCTGAGATGGGCAAGGGGCAGGAGGTGGGGGCCGACAGGACAGAGACTCTGGCCTCAGAAAGGGGGACCTGCCCTGGGATCTGGTTCCAAGCCATCTGATAGACACACTGCTTGCCCACCCTTGCTCGCCAACCATGTAAATTCAGAAGGTGCCCACGGGGATCCTGGGATGACCAGGGTGATTGTGACTGCAGCCTCTCTGGACTCACAGGAATAGAGCTCCTCAATACAAAGTCCTCCTCAAGCTCCAAGGAAAAATCCACCTCTGGGCTATGGGAGCTCACCACTCTCTCCTCACACAGGATGCAGGTCTCAGTGAAGACAGAGCTGTTGTGTGGAAGACGAGGTTTTGGGGTCCTCTCCTCTGCCTGGTGGCTGTTCCCCAAGGGGAAGGTCAGGCATCAGACACACATCTGTGGGGGTAATTGTGACAGCAGGTGACTGACTGGGTTTGAATCTTCTTGTCCCCGGGTGTCCTGTCCCAGGTGAAGGTGCAGGAGTCGGGCCCAGAGACCTGGTGAAGCCCTCGCAGATCGTCTCCCTCACATGTGCTGTCTCTGGTTACTCCATCACGTGGTTATGGTGGGAGCTGGATCCACCAGGCCCCAGCGAAGGGGCTAGAGTGGATGGGAAGCATATATTATAATGGTGACACTTACCACAGCCCCTCCTTCAAGAGCCACACGTCCATCTCCAGGGGCACGTCTAAGAACCAGTCCTCCCTGCAGCTGAGCTCCGTGACCACTGTGGACACAGCTGTGTATTACTGTGCAAGAGACACAGTGAGGGGACGTCAGTGTGAGCCCAGACACAGGCCACCCTCCGGGGTCCCCATGACCACCAGGGGGCTTGTGGGACACACCGAGCAGAGGGCTGAGCCCAGGAGCAGGTGCCCTGGGCTTGGAGAGGATGCTCGGGAGAGCCTGTGCTTTCCTCTTCCTGCCCAGGAGTCCACCAGAGACCCTCCTCTGTGTCCTAATGTCTCACTGCTGTGCTTTATGTCACCCTCGGCATACTGTGGGAATATGCATATGTTTTTGCAGTTTTAATTTCCTGTTGACGTAGGATGGATTTTACACATACACATTTAATACTCAAGAATTAAGGATAATTTTTTGGTTTACTTTTCTTCTCCTCAAAGGATCTCAGCATACCCCTGAGGCCCATCACCATTTTCCTGGTGAGTCTGAATCTAGAAACTTTTGCAGGTTCTGAGAAGACACAGGAGATTTTCAGTCGCTACAATGTTTGTTGTTTTTGTACATGTGGAAGGAAGAGACTCACTCTCCTTCTTTCACTGAAACTGCAAAAACGGGTAGAATTCTGCAGTGTCCAGTGTTAGAGGTGCTAGCACAGAGAGCCCCAATACTGCGTATACAGACATCCTCGTTATTCAGATTCCGCATTTGCAAGTTCACCTACTTTTTAGCTATTATTAGCATCATAAAACATATACCATCATTTCACGGTCATTAATGGACATTTACAATGGAGACTGTGTTTAAATCATACAACACACTCATGTTTCTATTTGAGGGCAGTCAAGCCCATTCCCTCATGTTTCATCCAATCATGTAAATCAGTCTCCTTCGTGTTCAGTTTACTGAGATATCTTCATATTTTGGGCTCCTTAGTTGACAGTTTCCCTCTTGAAAAACACCCCGTGTGTAGTCCTCACACACAGGCTAGTGTCTTTAAGCACTCATTGCTGCAAGCTAACTTTAAATAGAAAATATCTCTCTCAGAAAGGTTCATTCAGGCAAGAATGGTACTTCTGGCATGTGAGCTTGACATTGATGTCTCAAATATAAATATTATTTTTTAAAATGGTATTCGGATGTCAGTTTTTGTTATTTGAGGTAGCCTTGGAAACTTTGTTCAGTTCCAAATACAGATGATAAAATGGAGATTTATGGACAAGAAGGAGATTGGATGGAAAATGATCATGAGGGGATTTCAAGTTCTGGGAGTCCTGGCTAGACTGTCTCTCAAGGATTCTTGGTCAATAGACATCAAGGAGATCAAAATCACCTGGGAGACAGCAGGTTTAATGAAATGACTCCAACATTGAGAGTGATCAGAGATCAAGGGTAAGCATGCTCACTAGTCTGACTTAGGTGTCTTGATAAAACTAGGAAAGGATGGACACAGAAACCCACAGGTCAAGACCTCGTTGAGAAACAAATTTCAGGAAGCCAGAGAAAAATGTGGTCAAGGCGTCCTTGTCACCTTGGGAGTCAGCATTCTTATCTTCATGGCCTAGTCCTCTGAAAGTCAGCTTTAATCCAAAGGAAGATGATCTGTCTGGTCCTTCCCCATCCTGCTGGCATCTGTGAGCTGTGAGCATCTCCCGGGTCTGCGGAAGGTGGAGTGATGTAGTGACCTCTGTGAAGAGGTCTCATGCTTTCTCCTCCCCAGGTGTCCTGTCCCAGGTGCTGGGGCGGGAGTCAAACCAGGACTATTGGAGGCCCTCTCCTCACCTGGTGTGTCTGTGGATTCTGCACCACACAGAGTGCTGACTGCTGGGACTGGAGCCCTCAGTCTTAAGACTCAGAGCTGCAGTGATGGGGTGCTTTGCTCCTGGGAACAGCACAGCATAGAGCATGACTCTCCAGAAACCACTCTCCATCCACAGAGACATGTCCATCTAGCTCCATGAGGACCTAGGACACAACCCTGTGTTGTTGTCCCAGGAGGTCCAGGGAGAAGTCAGACCCAACCCACATAACCCTGCCTTCAGGGGCTGCTCCAAGTACCAAGGGACACCCGCGTTCATCAGGAAACAAGAGGACACTTTCAAAGCAGGAGAGAAAATGTCAGGATGGGGTTTTCTCTCAGAAGCTGGGGTCTCTCCACTGGAACATTCCCTCCCCTGCAAGCTCCTTCCACTGTCACCCCAGAGAGCTTTCCTGTTTCTGAACCTGGGACGTGATTTCATGGAGTCAGGCTGGTCTGTCTTTCCCCGTCTGTCTTAGGACAGCCTGCACAGAAATATTTCCTCAGGGGACATACTAGGTCACTACTTTCTGTTACTTGCTGTCAACTTTTTAATCATTAATTCTTCTACTTCACTTCAAGTCTGCTTTCCACCTTCCAATGGATTCCCAAATCCTCTCAGGCTGAAATTCTCCCCAGCTCTGTTAGATTCTGTGTCTTTCATTTGAATAGTGAGTAGTATTTGAAGTTGGTAATTGATGTCATAGACCACTGGAGTGACTTTTTCCCCCAGAGGACACTTGAAAATGTCTGGACACCAGTTAGGCTGTATCCTAAGGGGTGTATTGTAGGTGGCTAGTTCTGCATTTGGTAGACAGATAAATGATAGATGAAATAGAAATGAAGATAAAAGGAAACAATGCAAACAGTTGTATCCTAACAATATGGTAAAATCCATAAAAATTTAGTCTACAAATTCAGCGAGTAGTAAAAGCTCAGAAGTGCAAAGCTGATATGTGCATGTATATGAAGATATTTGTAAAAACATAAATATTCAAATAATTGGTAAATACTTTTCTAGCCCACTCCTCAGTCATGTGGTGATTCTCTGTTTTCTCTCTATGAAATCATCACATACATTACCACTTGGCTGCCATTTCCATTCCTTCCAGCTAGTGGATGAGCAACCTTTATTTTACATCATCCCCAGCATTTGATCACTTTAGTATTTTGTACTTAAGCTCCTCTAAAGGTGTGTAACAGCATCTCATCCTCCTGTTATTTCATGATTCCTAAGTGGTCAAACAGGAGATGACAAGAGTGAACATCGACATTCTAGGAATCAGCCAAATAAGATGGACTGGAATGGGTGAATTTAACTCAGATGACCATGATATCTACTACTGCAGGCAAGAATCCCTTAGAAGAAATGGAGTAGCCATCATAGTCAACAAAAGAGTCTGAAATGCAGTACTTGGATGCAGTGTCAAAAATGACAGAATGAACTCTGTTCGTTTCCAAGGCAAACCATTCAATATCATGGTTATCCAAGTGTATACCCCGACCAGTAATGCTGAAGAAGCTGAAGTTCAACGGTTCTATGAAGACCTACAGGACCTTCTAGAATTAGCCTATTATACAGAGTGAAGTAAGCCAGAAAGAAAAGCACCAATACAGTATACTAACGCATATATATGGAATTTAGAAAGATGGTAACAATAACCCTGTATATGAGACAGCAAAAGAGACACTGATGTATAGAACAGTCTTTTTGACTCTGTGGGAGAGGGAGAGGGTGGGATAATTTGGGAGAATGGCATTGAAATACATATAATATCATATATGAAACGAGTCGCCAGTCCAGGTTCGATGCACGATACTGGATGCTCGGGGCTGGTGCACTGGGACGACCCAGAGGGATGGTATGAGGAGGGAGTAGGGAGGATTCACGATGGGGAACACATGTATATCTGTGGCAGATTCTTTTCGATATTTGGCAAAACCAATACAATATTGTAAACATTAAAAATAAAATTTTTAAAAAAGGTGTCTTTTTCATTACAGGGGACTGCAATGCAAAAGTAGGAAGTCAAGTAACCCCTAGGGTAACAGCAAATTTGCTCTTGGAGTACAGAATGAAGCAGGGCAAAGGCTAATAGAATTCTGCCAACAGAATGCTCTGGTCATAGCAAACACCCTCTTCCAACAACATAAGAGAAGACTCTACACATGGACATCACCAGATGGCCAACACCAAAATCAGATTGATTATATTCTTTACAGCCAAAGATGGAGAAGATCTATAGAGTCAGCAAAGACAAGACCAGGAGCTGACTGTGGCTCAGATCAGGAACTCCTTATTGCCAAATTCAGACTTAAATTGAAGAAACTAGGGAAAACCACTAGACCATTCAGGCATGACCTAAATCAAATCCCTTATGATTATACAGTGGAAGTGAGAAATAGGTTTAAGGGACTAGATCTGATAGAGTGCCTGATGAACAATGGATGGAGGTTTGTGACAATGTACAGGAGAGAGGGAGCAACACCATCCCCAAGGAAAATAAATGCAAAAACGCAAAATGGCTGTCTGAGGAGGGCTTACAAAGACCTCTTAAAAGAAGAGACAAGTAAAGCAAAGGAGAAAAGGAAAGATATACCCATTTGAATGCAGAGTTTCCAAGAATAGCAAGGAGAGATAAGAAAGCCTTCTTCAGCGATCAACGCAAAGACTTAAAGGAAAACAATAGGATGGGAAAGACTAGAGATCTGTTCAAGAAAATTAGTGATACCAAGGTAACATTTCATGCAAAGATGGGCTCAAGAAAGGATAGAAATGGTATGGACCTAACAGAAGCAGAAGATATTAAGAAGAGGTGGCAAGAATACAAAGAACTGTACAAAAAAGATCTTCACAATGCAGATAATCATGATGGTGTGATCACTCACCTAGAACCAGACATTCGGGAATGCAAAGTCAACGGGCCTTATGAAGCATCACTATGAACAAAGCTAGTGGAGGTGATGGAATTCCAGTTGAGCTAATTCAAATCCTAAAAGATGATGCTGTGAAAGTTTGCACTCAATATGACAGCAAATTTGGAAAATTCAGCAGGGGCCACATGACTGGAATAGTCAGTTTTCACTGCAATCCCTAAGAAAGGCAATGCCAAAGAATGCTCAAACTACTGCACAATGCATTCATCTCAAATGCTAGCAAAGTAATGCTCAAAATTCTCCAAGTAGGCTTGGACAATATGTGAACTGAGAACTTTCAGATCTTCAAGTTAGTTTTACAAAAGGCAGAGGAACCAGAGATCAAATTGCCAACATCTGCTGGATCATCAAAAAGCAAGAGAGTTCCAGAAAAACATCTATTTCTGCTTTATTGTCCATGCCAAAGCCTTTAACTGTGTGGATCACAATAAACTGTGGAAAATTCTTAAAGAGATGGCAATACCAGACCCCCTGACCTGCCTCTTGAGAAATCTGTATGCAGGTGTAGAAGCAACAGTTAGAACTGGACATGGAACAGACTGGTTCCAAATAGGAAAAGGAGTATGTCAAGGCTGTATATTGTCACCCTGCTTATTTAACTTATATACAGAGGACATCATAGGAAATGCTGGGCTGGATGAAGCACAAGCTGGAATCAAATTGCCAAGAGGAATATTGATAACCTCAGCTATGCAGATGACACCACCCTTATGGCAGAAAGTGAATAAGAACTAAAAAGCCTCTTGATGAAAGTGAAAGAGGAGAGTGAAAAAGTTGGCTTAATACTCAACATTCAGGAAACTAAGGTCATGGCATTCGGTCCCATCACTTCATGGCAAAGAGATGGGGAAACAGTGGAAGAAGTGAGAGACATCATTTTGGCGGGCTCCAAAATCACTGCAGATGGTGACTGCATCCGTGAAATAAAAAGACACTTACTCCTTGGAAGAAAAGTTATGACCAATCTACACAGCATATTAAAAAGCAGAGACATTACCTTGCTAACAGAGGTCCGTCTAGTCAAGGCTATGGTGTTTTCAGTAGGCATGTATGGATGTGAGAGTCGGACTGCAAAGAAATCTGAGCCCCAAAGAAATGATGCTTTTGAACTGTGGTGTTGGAGAAGACTCTTGAGACTCTCTTGAACTGGAAGGGGATCCACACAGTCCATCCTAAAGGAAATCAATCCTGAATATTCATTGGAAGGACTGAAGTTGAAGCTGAAACTCCAATACTGTGGCCACATGATGCTAAGAGCTGACTCATTTTAAGAGACGCTCAGGCTGGGAAAGATTGAAGGCGAGAGGAGAAGGGGATGACAGAGGATGAGACAGTTGGATGGCATCACTCACTCCATGCACTTGAGTTTGGTAAACTCCAGGAATTGGTGATGTGACGTTGGTGACACCAGGGAGGCCTGGCGTGCTGTGGTCCATGGGGTCGCAAAGAGTCAGACACGACTAAGTGACTGAATGGAACTGAAATAGTCACATGATAAAATAATATCTATATGAAAAGACAGGGCCATCCTATACTGTGTCTTCAGGCCTCTTCCTAGATGCAGTGATTTCAATGTAGCTCATAAACCACGTGCTCCCCTAACCAAATTCAAATACTGAGTGAGCTGAAGGAAAGAGACTTCACAGGGACCCAGAAAGACCACAGGCATGGTGATCACACTCCATCCCCACTTACAAGGACAGGGCTGGTCCACATGGAAACTCCTCCTCATGCTCCAGGGTACAACCCACCCCTGGGTTGAGGGAGCTCACATCCCTCCTCCCACAGGGCTGAGGTGTCAGGGAAGGCAGGGTGGTGGTGTAGAAGATGTGGGTGTGGGGTCTTCTCCTCTGCCTGGTGACGGCTCCCCATGGTGAGGGTCTCAGGTGCAGACATGGGTCTGTGGGGATGGTTGTGACTGCAGGTCACTGACAGGAACCGATTCTCCTTCCCAGTGTCCAGTCCCAGATGCACTGCAGCAGTCGGGCCCAGAACTAGTGAGCCCTCACTGACCCTCTCCTCACGTGCACTATCTCTGGTTACTCCATCAAGTGGTTATTGAGGGAACTGGTTTTGCCAGGCCCCAGGGAAGGGGCTAGAGCAGATGGCATGCATAAACTAAGATGGTGACACTTACTACATCCCCTCCATCAAGAGCCACACCTCCAATCAGTTCTCCCTGCAGCTGAACTCTGTGACCATTGAGGACACGGCCATGTGTTGCTGGGCAAGAGATACACTGAGGGGAAGGCAGTGTGAGCCCAGGCACCAGACACTCTCCAGGGACTCTATGACCATTAGCAGGTGCTGGGGACAAACAATTGTGTGTTGCAGGAGCAGGTGCAGATGGTGATTGACAGCTGGTCTCCTGTCAGGAGGCTTCCTCTCCTTGTAGCAGTTTTTCTGGGGAACTTCTCTGCATTCATGACTCTTAGTTACCTCCTCAGTCTCTGAGGCAGAATGGTGGTTGGGATAGGGGAGGATATCCTCACTGCACGAAAGGCACAGTCTCTTAGGGTTGCTTCCTCTTGTCACTTAGGCCCATTCTCTGGACATTTGGTGTAAGCTTGCTAGGTCCACACGAGAGGCTCTGTGTGACTCAGCAGTGCTGCTGAGCACAGCAGGGCCAGTGAACGAGCTAGCCAGTGGTCAGCAGTGTAAGTGCAGCTGGACTCAGACAACAGAGGTATATAAAGCCAGAGCCAGGGAAGAACCCCCCTTGATGGTGCTAACGGAACTGACACCTCACTCACAGCATCAGCCATAGGTCTCTCCACGGAGACTCAGCGGGACATCCACACCAGCCTGAGATAGAAGCTGAGTCTGCTGACACCACACACAGATGCAGGAAGATGAAAAGGTTGTGTCGTCTGTGTTCCTGCATCTACGTCTGTGGTGTCTTCAGACTCACCTTCTACAGCAACCTGGGGTGGGGGTCCCACTGAATTTCCATGGAGAGAACTATGAATAATGCTGTGAGTGTGGTGTCAGCTCTTTGAGCACCACCGAGGGGCATTCCTCCCTTCACTAATTGACAGGCTCTAGTAGGTGCAGTAGCTTCTGTCCTTTGGGTGGTTTTACGGCAGATAGACGACACAAACTAAAGGGAAGCTTGTACTTGAAAAACAATTCCTACTTGATATCCTCAGCTTTCTTGTCAAGCTATGAACCACCAGAAATTTATACCAGGACAAGTCTTTCAACAACAGAGTACAATACATCTAAGGAATGTATAGAATATTCCCTGATGAATAAAGCAGCCATTGTGAGCACTGTCCTGGTGATCAGCCATCCCTCCTGACTTTCTCATGGAACAAACACTATGTTTAGCTCATGGAACTTAGTGATTTTAAATCACTTTTGTCCTAATATATGCATGCGAGTCACTTCAATCATGTCAGACTCTTTACCACCCATTTGACTATAGCCCATTAGGCTCCTCTGTTCATAAAATTTTCCAGGCAAGAATACTGGAGCATGTTGCCATGCCCTCCTCCAGGGCAACTTCCTGACCCAGGGATGGAGCCTGTGTCTCTTGCATCTGCTTATTGGTAGGCAGGTTCCTTATCACTAGCGCCATCTTTCAATAATTATGTGAGTCTCGTTCAGCAGAAATCACACAAAGACAAAGTGAACAGAGCAAACAATGAGAGAGTGAAAGTTGCTCAGTTGTATCCAAATCTTTGCGACCCCAAGGACTATACAGTCCATGGAATTCTCCAAGGAAGAATGCCGGAGTGAGTAGCATTTCCCTTCTCCAGGGGATGTTCCCAACCCTGGGATCAAACCCAGGTCTCCCAAACTGCAGGCAGATTCTTCACCAGCTGAGCCACAAGGGAAGCCCATGTATACTGGAGTGGGTAGCCTATCCCTTCTCCAGCAGATCTTCCAGTCCCAGGAATCAAATCCTATATTGCAGGATGATTCTTTATCATTGAGCTGTGAGTAAGTCGCTCAGTAATGGCTGACTCTTCACACCCCCATGGACTGCAGCATGCCAGACTTCCCTGTCCATCTCCAACTCCCAGAACTTGCTCAAGCTTATGTTCATCCAGTCGATGATGTCATCCAACCATTCCATCCTATAGCATCCCCTCTTCCTCCTGTCTTCAATCTTTCCCAGCATCAGGGTCTTTTCCAATGAATCTGTTCTTCAAATCAGGTGGCCAAAGTATTGGAGCTGCAGCTTCAGCATCAGTCCTTCCAATGAATATTCAGGAATGATCTCCTTTAGGATAGACTGGTTTGATCCTTTTGCAGTCCAAGGGACTCTCAACAGTCTTCTCCAACACCACAGTTCAAAAGCATCCGTACTTCAGCGCTCAGCTTTCTTTATGGTCCAACTCTTATATCCATACATCACTACTGGAAAAACCATAGCTTTACAAGAAAGAATTTGTCCAGTAAAGTAAAGTCTCCTCTTTTTAGTGCACTTTCTAGGTTGGTCATAGCTTTTCTTCCAAGGAGCATGCTATCAGGAAAGCTTGAACTGATCTATTGGGGAAGCCAAAACAGTGAAAAAAATCACAAGCCAATGAAACAAGGATCCCAGATGTGGGTGGTCCCAGATTTGGTGAAGTCAGTAGTTCATGTACCTGGATAGAATGAACAACCTTCCACATGGCACACCCATATGTCAGCCCCTCATTCAGGGGACCCCCTCATGTACAAATGTGAGACTACGTTCCCTGGTCACATGGGGACGTGGAAAGGGGCTGGAAGAAGGGGGACAGCTCCTCTGAAATTATGTCAGGAACTGGGAATCACCAAGAGGCATTTTGTCCTGCCCTCTGACTAAAACTGGGGCACCAGGATGTAACAATCTCCTCACCGTGGTGCTTTCTGAATTCCAGCCTCTTGGAAGAGCTTTGGAATCTGAGCCTAAAATAAGTGCCCTGCGGAGTCCTTCATCCCTGTCTCTCTATGTTGGTCAAGTCTGTCCAGGCTCCTCTGATTCTTAGTGACATTCGATTTCTCCTTCGACTCCCAGGTCAAGGACAACCTCAGCTGGTACCTGCTGGTTCCTGCATCAAGAGGTAGTGTGTGTGGAAACTGTCTTTCCATCATTAAAGCAAGGAAATTCTCAACACCAAAACTTTCCCTGGACCTAACAGAGTCCTAACATTGCAGGGGAGTCCCCCAGCACAAAACCAGAGAGGTGGGCAATCCACAGTCCAGGTGAGATCTGCCCATGGAAGCAAAGCTTCAGGAGGAGCACCTTCAGGGTAATTACTACCAATTCCTGCAGGACCAGCAATAACCACTGTGAGGATGAGAGATCCTGGGGGCCAAAGTCTATGGTTTGTGGGATATAACTCCAGAAACATCCAGGTCTTCAGGTGAGTGTTCATATTTATCCCTTCAGGACACCTGACGGGCAAATGCAAGGCCAATGCTGAGAAATGTTAACACCTACCCAGAAGGTTCATCAGGCAGACCCTCCAAGGAAGAGCCCTTCCCCCAGCTTCTCCTAGGAGGTGAACAGAAATTCTTGTCTATTGCAGACCTACAGAGCGGTCATATCTCACGACTAAGAGAAGGGACTGGACCAGGGCACTGCAGCCCAGGAGGGAGGAGAAAGAAGATGGGCCAATACTGAAAACCCTGGTGATGCTCAGAGCCCAGACCCAGACCCAGATCCCCTTAGTCATGGGTATTCAATCTCAACAACGCAGGTAGCCCCTACGCACATCTGACCCCCAGGGACCTGGCAGAGCTATGATATGCAGCCTCTTTGAGGTGGGGAGCTAGTGTGCAAAGACCAGAGCCAGACAACATCCAGGAGGCAGGGCGCTGAGGCTCTGATACCCACGGCTGGAGACCAGGCTTGGAGCACCTTACTACTGGCCTCAGACCCGCTCTCTCCTGCCTGATCTACATGGCCAGTATCCCTCTCCTGCTCTTGGGTATCTGATGTGCCCAGGAATATTTATGAAGGTTCCATCAGAGACTCAGAACAGGGGGAAGCCGGTTTGTCACAGGGTCCTGCTGGAGAACACGTGGCTGACACAGCAGTGGGTCTGTCTCCCCAATGACCTCAGGTCCTGAAGTCCTCAGGCAGGTGGTCAGGAGGGACGGTGAGAAGCAGGATGGAGTCTGAGGATGGATGCACCCTGAAGCCGTCCTGCTGAAGAGATGTCCTGCCAGGGGACATGCACACGGCTGACCTAGCTTCTCTGCAGGGTGCTGTTGTGGCAACCCACTCCAGTGTTCCTCCCTGGAAAATCCCATGGATAGAGGAGTCTGGTGGTCTACAGTCCGTGGGGTCTCAAAGGGTCAGACACGACTGAGGTGACTGAGCATGCTCACCACCCCATTCCCTGGGTGAGCACTCCCTCAGGGCAGCCTCACTGGAGTCAGCTGAAAAGGGCTCTGCCTCGATCTCCTAGGATGTCTCAGGTGTCTCCTCTCACACGTGTGGGCACTAGGAGCCCCTCAGGCATTTGTGCTCTGAGTTGTCTGGGGCGACTGCACTGGTTTCCGACAAGTGGGCTCATCTGGACCTTCTTGTGGGGCCCCTGCAGGGTCCAGGTGCTGTAAGAACAGGTGAGCCAGGAGTGAACGGCAGGTGCAGTGGGCATCGAGCCCCATGCTTCTGCATGCAGCTAATCTGTGACATGATGTTAGCCCACGGGGGGCTCCAGGAAGTCAACGGACCCCAAGTCCTCGAGAGCCTCTGGACTCACTGTGAGTGTCAACTGCATCAGTGCACCTGCAGCCCCAGGGAGGCCACGTCCAGGTGTTCTCACAAACTCCTTCCTTGGGGTCTCTCTACAGAGTGCATGAGTTTATTGAGGCTATTTCTGCTGCTGCTGCTGCTAAGTCGCTTCAGTCGTGTCCGACTCTGTGCAATCCCAGAGACGGCCACCCACCAGGCTCCCCCGTCCCTGGGATTTTCCAGTCAAGAACACTGGAGTGGGTTGCCATTTCCTTCTCCAAAGGCTTTTTCTAGAGAAGATTAAAAGAACATGCTGTCTCTAGAAGAATACTCTGAAGGTAGAACACAGCCACTTAAAACCAGACCAGAAACACTGCTAGGACTGCCCTGTGAACCCAAGCAGGGGTGCCCAGGACCCCAGTGCACGCCTGCTGTACAGGAGCATGTGGGGAGGGGCCGAGAATCTCAGAGACGGAGTCTTCCCTTTTCACTTAAAACAATATTTAGCAGGTCAAGGACAGGTGGCATTTAATATTGTGGCCTGTGGGGAATACACAGCTTGGTGAGGCCATGAGCAGTATGTGAGGAGATGTGTGATTGTTTGTGAGCGTGTGTATGAGTGTGTGAATGTGTGTGAGAGTGTATGTGAGCATGCGAGTGTGGATGTGTGTGCATGTTTGTGTGTGTGTGAGTGTTTATATGAGTGTGTGAATGTGTTTGAGTATGTGTGAGTGTGGATGTGTGTGCATGTTTGTGTGTGTGAGTGTGTGCATGAGTGTGTATATATATGAGTATATGTACGTGTGTATCTTTGTGAGTGTGAATGTGTGCATGTGTGTGCTTGTATTGGTGTGTTTGTATGCATGTGTGTGTGAATGGGAATGTCTCTGTGTGACAGGTGTGTGTGTTTGTGTGTGTGAGAGGTGTGTGTGTGTGTGAGATAGGTGTGTGTGTGTGTCTGTGTGTGACAGGTGTGTGTGTGATAAGTGTGTGTGTTACAGGTGTGTGTGACTTGTGTGTAACACATGTGTGTGACAGGTGTGTGTGTCTTAAGGTGTATGTGTCAAGGGGTTGTGTGTGACAGGTGTATGTATGAGACAAGTGTATGTGTAACAGATGTGTGTGTGACAGGTTGTTGTTTGTGAGTGTGTGTCTCTAAATGTGTGTGACAAGAGTGTGAGTGTGTAACCTTTGTGTCTGACAGATATGTGTAACCGGTGTGTGTGTGACAGTTGTGCATGTGACTGTGTGTGTTTGTATGTCTGTGTGACAGGTGTGTGTGTCTGTGACAGGTGTGTGTGTGTGACAGGTGTCTCTGTGTGAAGGGGGGTGTGTGTGTGTGTGAAGCTGTGTGTGTGTGACAGGTGTATGTGTAACAAGTATGTGTGTGTGTGACAGGTGCATGTGTGACAAGAGTGTGTGGGGCTGTAACAGGTGTGTGTGTGACAGATGTTTGTTTGTGTGTGTCTGTATGTTTCTGTGATAGATGTGTGTGTGTGTGTGTAACAGGTGTGTGTGTGTGTGACAGGTGTGTGTTTCTGTGTAGTAGATGTCTGTGTTACAGGAGGATGTGTATGTAACAGGTGTGTGTTTGTAACAGTTGTGTGTGTTACAAGTAGTGTGTGTGTGAGTGACAGGTCTCTGTGTGTAACAGGTGTGTATTTGTTAAGTGTGTGTGTGAGACACGTGTGTGTGTGACAAGTGTGTTGTGACAGGTGTGTGTGTGTGTGTGACAGGTGTGTGTCTTTGTGTAACACGTGTTTGTTTGTGTAAAAGGTGTGTGTGTATGAGAGGTGTGTGTGTGACGTGTGTGTGTGACAGGTGTGTGTGTTTCTGTATGCCTGTGTGACAGGTGTGTGTGTATGTAACAGGTGTGTGTGTGTGTGGCAGGTGTGTGTGTGTAACAGGTGTGTGTGTGTGTGAGTGTGTGCATGTCTCTGTGTGACAGGTGTATGTCTGTGAATACCCAGTGGTGGCTGACTTTGGGGAAACACACTGATTCGAGATGAAGATGTCTCTGTGGCACTAAAGGCTGGTTCACGATGAGGACTGTGTCCTCTGGGGAGGGTCCTGCAGTGGAAGAGCTCTGTGCACAGGAGTCAGGGACCTGGCAGGACACATGCCCTCAAACAAGCATGAGGACATGGGCACACACCCACTGAGCGTGGCCATGGGTCATATGTCTGCTCCTTCCTGATATCGCCCATGTATTGACTGTAAAGTTTTCAGCCTCTAGAACATGCAGGTGACCTGAGGTGTCTTAGGTTAAATATGGATATTCTGAGCCCTGAGAACATCACCCAGAGCAACATAGGCTCTGCACAGCAGTCCTGCGAGCACAGCCCACACCAGAGACTGGAGCTGGACAGTCCTCCTCCTGGTGGCCTTGGCTCCAGGTCAGGGTCACCCCGGTGCTGCGGTGAAGGAAGGGACAGGGTCCAGTCAAGGGGCTTCATGCACTTCTGTCCCCTGTCCACAGGGGTGCACACCCAGTTGCAGCTGGTGCCATTGGGGCTGAGCTGAGGAAGCCTGGGGCCTCAGTGAAGGTGTCCTGCAAGGCTTCTGGATACACCTTCACCGACTACATGCACTGGGTGTGACAGGCCCCTCAACAAGGGCTTGAAAGGATGGACAGATTGACAGCAAAGATGGTGGAGCAAAGTATGCACAGAAGTTCCAGGGCAGAGTCACGTTGGCTGCAGACACGTCCACCAGCACCACCTACATGGAGCTGAGCAGTCTGAGGTCTGAGGACACGGCTGTTTATTACTGTGTGAGACACACAGTGTGAAAACCCACATCCTGAGGGTGTCAGAAACACTGAGGGGCTGGGCGGCTGTGAAGGGAGAGGAGAGGAGAGAAATAATGGTTTTCCTGACTTCTCATCACCAAGAGTCTGAAATCTGAGAAATCAGATCATGCTCTCCTGGGACACTGGTGTTTTTGAGCAAGATCTCAAGGTAACAAATATATGAAAGAAAGATGCAGGATAAAGATTTCTCTCCAAAGGGTTATGGATTTTTATTCCTTTTTTAGCAGGGGTATTGAGACCCTGATTCTTCTTGGGAATGTTAGGTAAGTCATTATCTGGGAATACTTGGTTAATGTCAAGTATGGGATTCTTATTCTGTAGAGTGTCCTGGCAAGACCTCTGGCTCATTCTTTACTTTGAAAAGTGCCATCGTCCTTTGGGGATCGCAAGGGTGAATTTCTATTTCCCAGTCTCTGCCAAGCAGCCCGCACATGTCATCTCCTCAGGCAGCAACGAGCAGGGCTCAGAGTCAGGGTTGAGGGGTGCAGAGGTCCCTCAGTCTGTGGCAGCACATGGTTCCTCACAGGGACCACGGCCTGCAGTGTCCTGTCTCCAGGGGCAGTGCTTGTGGTCGCCAAATAAGAGGGAGCCATGTGGGAGACACTGGCGGATGTGAGACCCACGTCCTAGCCTGTATCACTCTGCTGCTCATTGTGCCAAGTTCCCACACGTGTGGGGCTCAAATCGACACATACACATTCCCTTTCAGTCCACAGTTGAGAGCCTGATATTAGTTTCACTGGATTGGAAACCAGATGCGACAGCACCACAGTCCCAAAGCTCTCAGGCTCTGAATGCATCTGTGCCTTCAGAATCAGGTTTGGAGGTCTTATGCACCCCCGAGAATGCTGTTATAATCGGGGTCTTTGGCAGATGCTTAGATCATGAGAGGAGAGTCTTCATGATCTGGGTTGGAGTCTTTCTAAGAATCCCCAGAGAACATACTTGTCCCTGTCCACCAGGGAAGGACCCAGCAGGAAGGTGCCAGATGTGAACCAGGAAGGGGGCCTCACCAGAAGGCAGCCTCACTGGTGTCCTGACCTGGGGCTTCCAGCCTCTAGGACTGGGGGAAATAAAGGCTTGCTTACAGGCCACCCCACCTGAGCTCCTGTTGCACTCTGAAAGGATAGAGTCAGGGACAATCTGCTTCTTTGCCGTGTCCAGTCTAGAGCTTCACTGCCCGTATCCCTGGCTCTCAGCCGCTTCCTTCATCTGCACAGCCCAGCAAAGCACCTTCCATCACTGGTCACTTCCCCCAGGGTCAGATGCCCTTGGCTTCCCTCTGATGAAAACATTTGTGGTTTCAACTGGAGCCACACGATAATCCAGGAAAAGCAGACCTCTCAATTATTCACATTTTGCAATCTCCCTAATGCCATGTGAGATGACATTCAGAGACTCAATGAATGATTCAGAAAAACACAGTCCACCTTCAGCCCTGCAAATACATCCTTCCCACAGGCCCATTACACTTAGCAAATCCCAGAAAACCTCCCAAATGTCCACCTAAGAATTGACACTAAATTATAATGGCAATGATAATAAAGATTGTAGAGCAAAGTTGGTCTAAATACCATCAACTCCAACTCCCAAATCTAGTCCTCTAACTCAGCTATGCGTGAGGATTTGTGTTCTAAAATACAATACGTAGACAGGCATATCTCAGCTACAAGGAGTTTCATTCTGTAAAAAGGATAAATGTAAGTCAGAAAGGACCCCTGGTCCCAGTGTGCACGAGTGCTCAGTGCTACAGTTGTGTCTGACTCTTTGCCTCCCTATGGACTATAGCCTGCCAAGTGCCTCTGTCCATGGGGTTCTCCAGCCGAGAATACTGGAGTGGGTTGGTATCTCCTCCTCCAGGGGATCTTCCCGACCCAGGGACTGAACCCAAGTCTCCTGCATTTCTTTCTTTTTTTTCCTGCATTTCTTTCAGTGCAAGCAGATTCTTCACTGCTGAGCCACCAAGGAGGCCCCACTGGCCCCGACAGTGTTTAAATCCATGCATGCAAACCCTGCTAAGTCCAAGGTCTGGGAATAATCTTCTTTGGCTCCTCTTCCAGCCTCTGGGGCTGTTGATCTGCCCCCTTATTTTCCATTCCTTTTTGTGGGAGGTGGTGCATATTTGAAGCTGAGCACTTTCACCAGCCTATTTCCCACTTCTGGGATCTTGAACCATTGCCATGACCCTCATGTAAAAGACAATTGAGGATGGTGCATGATCCTTTCTCTTCATTGTTGAATTTGATTTGCTAATAGGCTTTGAGAAGTTTTGCATTAAATTCATCAAAGATATGTTTTATAGAAGTCCCTAGAGAAACTTTCTGTTCCGAGACTGTTGCTCCTTGGAAGATTTTAAAATTACTCTGACGAAATTCAATTTTCACACAAACGATCAGTGTCTTGATGTTGTCTCCTCCATCTTGATTCAGTCCTGCAGGTTTTAGAGTTTAGGAATTTGTCCATTTCTTCTAGATTGTCCAATTTGTTGGCATACAACTCTTTGCAATAATGTCGTATGATTTTCTGTATCTCTGTAGTATTAGCTTTATGTCTTTTCTATTTTTTATTTTATTCCAGTAAATTCTTTTTCCTCCTTTGGAGACTGGCTACAGATTTATGGTTTTGTTTGTCTTTGCAAAATGACAACAATGACAACGACACAGCCAGCTGTTGATTTCACTGATCTTTTTTGCTGTTTTGTGTGTGTGTATGTTCATTTCAACATTGTTAATTTCTGCACTATTTTGTCATTTCCTTCCTCCAACTGCCTCTGGGCCTTTGTAGTGTCTGTGTTCTAATTTCTGTAGGTAATAAGTTGGACTGTTTCCTTCCATTTCTTGAAGAAGGCCTGTATCACTGTCAGCTTTCGTTTCAGAACTGCTGGGCCGGCATAGAGTTTAGAGATAAGTGTGTGTTAGTCCCTCAGTCGTGTCTGGCACTTTGTTGCCCCTTGGACTGTAGCGCACCAGTCTTCTTTGTCCTTTCCAGGCAAGAATCCCTGAGTGGGTTGCCATTTCCTACTCCACAGAATCTCACACCCGGGGAGTCAACTCAGGTCCCAACAATGCAAGTGGGTTGTTTACCACAAGAGGCAAAATTCTCATTATCTACAGAACACTGTAGATAGAAAACCCTAAAGACTCCACACAAAGCTAGGAGACCACACTCATCCAGAGAGCCCTGAACTCAACACGTCAGAGTGGGTACCAGCATGTGATTGCTCATGGCTTAGGAGTTGTTGGGGATTCTCTGGATCCCACTTCTGATGTCATAAACTAAACCCATAGAAACCAACTGGCAGTAGATTTGGGGATGTGTCTGCAGCCTTCCATTCCCGTGAGATGAGAAGCATATTTGGGTTTTACAGGTGGTCCAGTGGGATCACAAAATCAGAGAAAGTGCAAGAGAGAGGAAAGCCAGTTAGGCGATGCACCACAAGACTCCACTGGCTTTGATGATGGACAAAGCTGTTAAGCCAAGGGATGAGGACACACCTAGAAGCTCAGTGACCTGGATGCCAGAGGCGACAGTTCCAGGGTCATGCTCAGGAGTCTTGACCATGCTGCATGGCATCGGACACAAGTGACCCCACAAGCTCTGAGGCAGAGTGAGGTGGGGCCTCTCCCCAGAGCACATTCAGGGCTTGGGAAACTGGATGTGGCACAGAAGACACGCTTGTGCAGAACTGCTGTGGCCAAAGCCAGACCGGGAAGGGCTTTTCATAGACAGTAGGTTCTAACTCAGTCAGTGCACAAGTGAGATTCTTGGGCCGAGGAAGAGCTGACCTGCACCAGACCCGAAGGGGTGACGTCTAAGGGCAGGAAGACCAGGGTCACATGGACAGGGCGTCCGTCAGAGTGGGGACACACACTGGTCTTTTTTGCTCCAGGAGGGATAACACCACTGATGACATGATGACAGCTCTCCCCACCCCGGGCAAACCCGCTGTAAAGTCCACACAGGCTGTGACTGTCGTCAGCCCCAGTCTACATCCTCACACACAGAAATGCAGGTGTGAGGACACAGCCGCAGGGCCACAGGGAGACGGGGAGCGGAGCCCTGAGGAGCTCCCAGGAGCTGCGTGTCCTCAGTCCTCAGTAGACTTGGGGTCCTCAGGGTCCACCCTCAGGGAGGAGATGCTGAGCTTCACGAGTTCCTGCAGACACTCAGTTGTGCACAGGAAAATGCAGCCCACTGGGCAAGTCAGCCGTGCTGGGAAGACGAGCATCTCAGCAGAAATGTCTACTTTGTCCACAGAATTAATACTGTGTTTAATTACTCTGAACAAACCACCTCTAGAGTGATTCTTGAGACTATTTAAGCTGTTCAGATGAAAAAACAGTCAAGAAAGCCAAGGGAAATATAAATGCTTTAGTAATTCCGATAGACATTAAATTGTACTCAACTCCATTTGAATTCAGTGTGATTATTACATGTATATTTTTCTCTGATGTTTGCATGTGGAGTAAGTAAACATCAGCTAATTAGAGAAGAAAATAAAAAATAAGAGTTTGTGTGTAACAAATGGCTGGTACCTGAATGTGTGGTGGACATTTGTTGAGTAAAGGTAAACACGTTTGTTGGATTAAAGTCTCTTCCCCAAATCTGCCATTGTTCCCTGAAAACATTTTTTTCCCTGACCAGCCCTCCTTCATCATTTCATTCCTCAACAGTCTTCCTGGTCTGGGGAGGGGGACCCCAAGAGGGGCTGAGTTCTCTGAGGGCACAGTCAGCACCCCCTCACAGGGGGAGCCCCATAGACAGGACCTCTATTCACTGCTTTCTGCTTTTTATACAGAGGTCCCTCCTGTATGCAAATACCCACTCAGGTCACAGGGTAGAAACACAGCACCAGCTCCCTTAAATTCAGGCTCCTCCTGAGGCTTGAAGAGACTTGCAGGAGTGGTGACTCTCATCTGCTCCAAGATGAACCCACTGTGGACCCTCCTCTTTGTGCTGTCAGCCCCCAGAGGTGAGTGTCTCTGGGTCAGACATGGGCACGTGGGGAAGCTGCCTCTGAGCCCACGGGTCACCGTGCTTCTCTCTCTCCACAGGGGTCCTGTCCCAGGTGCAGCTGCGGGAGTCGGGCCCCAGCCTGGTGAAGCCCTCACAGACCCTCTCCCTCACCTGCACGGTCTCTGGATTCTCATTGAGCAGCTATGGTGTAAGCTGGGTCCGCCAGGCTCCAGGGAAGGCGCTGGAGTGTCTTGGTGGTATAAGTAGTGGTGGAAGCACAGGCTATAACCCAGCCCTGAAATCCCGGCTCAGCATCACCAAGGACAACTCCAAGAGCCAAGTCTCTCTGTCAGTGAGCAGCGTGACAACTGAGGACACGGCCACATACTACTGTGCGAAGGACACAGTGAGGGGAAATCAGTGTGAGCCCAGACAAAAACCTCCCTGCATAGGGGCCCGTGACCACCAGGGGGCGCGCAGGACTCAGTCAGAGCTGAGCCCTGGAGCAGGTGCAGAAGAGGCGTTGGGCGGTGGGGGGCCTGGGGGGGATTCTCCTCAGAGCTTCTCTTTCCTCCTCCTGCCCAGGAGCCGCACCTCAGACCCTCTTCTGTGTCCTGGTAATTCCTTGTGCTTTATGTCGCTCTCAGAAAACTGTGTTTATATATATTTTAATTTTTCCTTGAAGCAAGGATAGCTTTATGCAAACACACACACACACACACACACATATAATACTAAACAGCTAAAAATTTTCACCTTCATTTCTCTTCTTTCAAAGGAACTCAGTAAAAACATTTGCCTCTCATGTTATTTTCAACTATTAACTATCCTGAAAGGAAACTTGAGATATTTAAACATTTTTAATCTTTCTTTTGTTTTTTGTCCACGAAGAAGGAAGAGACTCAACCTCCTTCTATCTGTCAAACTGCACAGTAGAATCTGGAGCAAGCAGTGTCTAAGGCTCCAGTGTCAGGGGTCCCCAGTGCTGCATATGCAATGATTCTCATCATTCACAGGTTCTGTACTGCAAATTCACCTACATGCTAGCTTTTATTAGCATCTTAACATAAACACTGTTACCTTGTGTCCTTATATAGACATTGAGAATTTGGCCAGTTCACTGAGTCACTCAACACACACAGATTCCAGGTGAGGGCAATCAGGGTGATACCATCTCGCCTCAACGTCTCTGAAGTCCACACCCCATTCTGAGCTTATGTCTGGATCATTCATACGGGGAAATACAGAGGTCCTCAGGTGGATTTGTCCGTGGGGTCAACATGGAGCACACCACCATCTGTCCTCTCTCCCATCACAGTGACCGTCACTGGCATAGGGAAAGGAAGCAGGATCTGTGCTGGCTCAGCCCTGAGGAAAGACCCAAGGACTGAGAGGACGAGGGACTGAGCTGAGATGGGCAAGGGGCAGGAGGTGGGGGCGGTCAAGATGGAGACTCTGGGCTCAGATAGGGGGACTTGCCCTGGGATCTGGTTCCAAGCCATCTGATAGACACACTGCTTTCCCACACTTCCTCACCAACCATGTAAATCAGAAGGCACCCGTGGGGATCCTGGGATGACCAGGGTGAGTGTGACCACAGCCTCTCTGTATTCACTGGAATAGAGCTCCTCAATGTAAATTCCTCTTCAAGCTCCAGGGTAAAATCCACCCTGGGCTGTGAGAGCTCACCCCTCTCTGCTCACACAGGATGGAGGTCTCAGTGAATGCAGAGCTGTTGGGTAGAAAATGGGGCTTTGGGTCTTCTCCTCTGCCTGGTGACAGCTCCCCAAGATGAGGGTCTCAGGTGCAGACACGGGTCTGTGGGGATGATTGTGACTGCAGGTGACTGACAGGGACTGATTCTCCTTGTCCCTAGCTGGTCTGTCCCAGTGCAGCTGCAGGAGCAGGGTCCAGAACTGCGGAAGCTCTCACCTGTGCCATCTCTGGTTGCTCCATCACCAGTGGTTACTGGTAACCAGTACTCCCTGCAGCTAAGCTCTGTGACGACCAAGGACACGGCAGTATGCTGCTGTGCAAGAGACACAGTGAGGGGAAGGCAGTGTGAGCCCAGACACCAGCCACCCTCCGGGGGCTCCATGACCTCCAGCGGGTCCTGGGGACACACAGTTGTGTGTTGCAGGAGCAGGTGCAGATGGTGATTGACAGCTGGTCTCCTGTCAGGAGGCTTCCTCTCCTTGTAGCAGTTTTTCTGGGGAACTTCTCTGCATTCATGACTCTTAGGTACCTCCTCAGCCTCTGAGGCAGAATGGTGGTTGGGATAGGGGACCGTATACTCACTGCACGAAAGGCACAGTCTCTTAGGGTTGCTTCCGCTTGTCACTTAGGCCCGTTCTCTGGACATTTGGTGTAAGCTTGCTAAGTCCACATGAGAGGCTCTGTGTGATTCAGCAGTGGGGCTCAGCACAGCAGGGCCAGTAAACGAGTTAGCCAGCGGTCAGCAGTGTAAGTGCAGCTGGACTCAGACAACAGAGGTGTATAAACCCAGGGCCAGGGAAGAAGCCCCCTTGGTGGTGCTAACGGAACTGACACCTCACTCACAGCATCAGCCATAGTTCTCGCCATGGAGACCCAGCGGGACCTCCACGCCAGCCTGAGATAGAAGCTGAGTCTGCTGACACCACACACAGATGCAGGAAGATGAAAAGTTTGTGTCGTCTGTGTTCCTGCATCTATGTCTGTGATGTCCTCAGACTTACCTTCTACATCAACCTGGGGTGGGGTCCCAGTGAATTTCCATGGAGAAAACTATGAATAATGGTCTGAGTGTGGTTTCAGCTCTTTGAGCACTACCGAGGGGCATTCCTTCCTTCACTAATTGACAGGCTCTAGTAGGTGCAGTAGCTTCTGTCCTTTGGGTGGTTTTACGGCAGTTAGAGGACACAAACTAAAGGGAAGCTTTTACTTTAAAAACAATTCCTACTTGATATCCTCAGCTTTCTTGTCAAGCTATGAGCCACCAGAAGTTTATACGAGGACAAGTCTTTCAACGAGAGAGCACCATACATCTAAGGAATATACAGAATATTCCCTGATGAATAAAGAAGCCATTGTGAACACCATCTTCGTATTTAGCCATCCCTCCTGACTGTCTCATGGAACAAACACTACCTTTAGTTCATGAAAATTAGTGATTTTAAATCACTTTGTTCTAATGCATGCATGCTAGTCACTCCATTCATGTCAGCCTCTTTGCCACACTAGGGACTGTAGCCCATTAGGCTCCCCTGTCCATGAAATTTTCCAGGCAAGAATACTGGAGCGGGTTGCCATGCCCTCCTCCAGGGCATCTTCCTGACCAGGGATGGATCCTGTGTCTCTTACATCTGCTTATTGGTAGGCAGGTTCCTTATCACTAGCGCCATCTTGCGATCATTATGTGAGTCTCGTTCAGCAGAAATCACACAAAGTGAACAGAGTAAATAATGAGAAAGTGAAAGTTGCTCAGTTGTATCCAACTCTGAGACCCCACGGATTACACAGTCCATGGAATTCCCCAAGGAAGAATACCGGAGTGAGTAGCATTTCCCTTCTCCAGGGCATCTTCCCAACTCAGGGATCAAACCCAGATCTCCCAAACTGCAGGCAGGTTCTTCACCAGCTGAGCCACAAGGGAAGCCCAAGTATACTGGAGTGGGTAGCCTATCCCTTCTCCAGCAGATCTTCCAGTCCCAGGAAGCGAATCCTATATTGCAGGATGATTCTTTACCATTGAGCTGTGAGTTCAGTCACTCAGTAATGGCTGACTCTTCCCAACCCCGTGGACTGCAGCATGCCAGACTTCCCTGTCCATCTCCAACTCCCAGAACTTGCTCAAGCTTATGTCCATCCAGTCGATGATGCCATCCAACCATCGCATCCTCTGGCATCCCCTTTTCCTCCTGTCTTCAATCTTTCCCAGCATCAGGGTCTTTTCCAATGAGTCTGTTCTTCAAATCAGGTGGCCAAAGTATTGGAGCTTCAGCTTCAGCATCAGTCCTTCCAGTGAATATTCAGGACTGATTTCCTTTAGGATAGACTGGTTTGATCCTCTTGCAGTCAAGGGACTCTCAACAGTGTTTTCCAACACCACAGTTCAAAAGCATCAGTACTTCAGCGCTCAGCTTTCTGTATGGTTCATCTCTCATATCCATACATGAGTACTGGAAAGTCCATAGCTTTACCAGACGGAATTTGTCCAGCAAAGTCTCCACTTCTTAATGCGCTGTCTAGGATGGTCATAGCTTTTCTTCCAAGGACCATGCTGTCAGGGAAGCTTGAACTGATCTATCGGGGAAGCCCAACAATGAGAAAAATCACAAGCCAATGAGACGAGGAGCCCAGATGTGGGTGGTCCCGGATTTGGTGAAGTCAGCAGTTCACGTACCTGGAGAGAATGAACAACCTTCCACATGGCACACCCACATGTAAGCCCCTCCCCCAGGGGACCCCTCATTACGGACGTGATGACTGCATTCCCTGGTCACACGGGGACATGAAAAGGGGCTGGGAGAAGGGGGACGGCTCCTCTGAAATTACCTCAGGAACCCGGAATCACCGAGAGGTGCTTTGTCCTGCCTTCTGACTAGAACTGGGTCACCAGGACGTAACAATCTCCTCACCATGGTGCTTTCTGAATTCCAGCCTCTTGGAAGAGCTTTGGAATCTGAGCCTAAGATAAATGCCCTGCTGAGTCCTTCATCCCTGTCTCTGTATGTTGGTCAAGTCTGTCCAGGCTCCTCTGACTCTTAGTGACATTCGATTTCTCCTTCGACTCCCAGGTCAAGGACAACCTCAGCTGATACCTGCTGGTTCCTGCATCAAGAGGTAGTCTGTGTGGAAACCATGATTTCCATATTAAAGCAAGGAAATTCTCAACACCAAAACTTTCCCTGGACCTAACAGAGTCCTCAGATTGTAAGGAAATCCCCCAGCACAAAACCAGAGAGGTGGGCAATCCACAGTCCAGGTGAGACGTGCCCATGGAAGTGAAGCTTCAGGAGGAGCACCCTCAGGGTAATTACTACCAATTCCTGCAGGACCAGCAATAACCACTGTGAGGATGAGAGATCCTGGGGTCGCAGTCCATGGTTTGTGGAATATAACTCCAGAAACATCCAGATCTTCAAGGTGAGTGTTCATATTTATCCCTTCAGGACACCTGACGGACGAGGGGAAGGCAAACGCTGAAAAATGCTAACACCTACCCAGAAGGTTCATCATGCAGACCCTCATGGAAGAGCTCTTCCCCCAGCTTCTCCAAGGAGGTGAACAGAAATTCTTGTCTACTGCAGACCTACAGAGGTTTCATATCTCATGGCTAAGAGAAGGGACTGGACCAGGGCACTGCAGCCCAGGAGGGAGTATTATGCAGACGGGCCAATACTGAAAACCCTGGCGATGCTCAGAGTCCAGACCCAGATCCCCTGAGTAATGGGTGTTCAACCTCAACAATGCATGTAGCCCCTACCCACATGGGACCTCCAGGGAACTGGCTGAGGTACGATATGCAGCCTCTTTGAGGTGGGGAGCTAGTGTGCAGAGACCACAGCCAGACGCCATCTAGGAGGCAGGGCACTGAGGCTCTGGTACCCATGGCTGGATACCAGGCTTGGAGCCCTCACTACTGGCCTCAGACCCGCTCTCTCCTGCCTGATCGACATGGGCAGTATCCCTCTCCTGCTCTTGGGTATCTGACATGCTCAGGAATATTCATGAAGGTTCCATCAGAGACTCAGAACAGGGGGAAGCCGGTTTGTCACAGGGTCCTGCTGGAGAACACGTGGCTGACACAGCAGTGGGTCTGTCTCCCCAATGACCTCAGGTCCTGAAGTCCTCAGGCAGGTGGTCAGGAGGGACGGTGAGAAGCAGGATGGAGTCTGAGGATGGATGCAACCCGAGGCCGTCCTGCTGAAGAGATGTCCTGCCAGGGGACATGCACACGGCTGACCTAGCTTCTCTGCAGGGTGCTGTTGTGGCAACCCACTCCAGTGTTCCTGCCTGGAGAATCCCATGGACAGAGGAGTCTGGTGGGCTACAGTCCATGGGGTCTCAAAGGGTCAGACACGACTGAGGTGACTGAGCATGCTCACCACCCCATTCCCTGGGTGAGCACTCCCTCAGGGCAGCCTCCCCTGAGTCAGCTGACAAGGGCTCTGCCTCGTCTTCCCCCAGCGTCTCAGGTGTCTCCTCTCACAGGTGTCGGCACTAGGAGCCCCTCAGGTGTTTGTGCTGTGAGTTGTCAGGGGCGATTGCACTGGTTTCCATCAAGGGGGTCATCTGTAACTTCCTGTGGGGCCCCTGCAAGGTCCAGGTGCTGCAAGAACAGGTGAGCCCAGGAGTGAACAGTAGGTGGAGTGGGCATCGAGCCCCGTGCTTGTGCTTGCAGCTATCCTGTGACAGGATGTTAGCCCATGGGGGGCTCCAGGAGGCCAAGGGACCCCACATCCTCGAGAGCCTCTGGACTCACTGTGAGTGTCAACTGCATCAGTGCACCTGCAGCCCCAGGGAGGCGACGTCCAGGTGTTCTCACAAACTCCTTCCTTGGGGTCTCTCTACAGAGTGCATGTGTTTATTGAGGCTGTTTTTGCTGCTGCTGCTGCTGCTGCTGCTAAGTCGCTTCAGTCGTGTCCGAATCTGTGTGACCCCAGAGATGGCAGCCCACCAGGCTCCCCCGTCCCTGGGATTCTCCAGGCAAGAACACTGGAGTGAGTTGCCATTTCCTTCTCCAAAGGCTTTTTCTAGAGAAGATTAAAAGAACATGCTCTCTCTAGAAGAATACTCTGAAGATGGAACACAGCCACTTAATACCAGACCAGAAACACTGCTAGGACTGCCCTGTGAGCCCAGGCAGGGGGTGCCCAGGACCCTAGCACAGGGCTACTGCACAGGAGCATGTGGGGAGCGGCCGGGAGTCTCAGAGATGGAGTCTTCTCTTTTCAGTAAAAACAATAACTAGCGGGACAAGGATTGGACAAGGACGTTTAATATTCAGGACTGTTGGGATTGCACAGCTCAGTGAGGCCACGAGAAGTACATGTCTATATGTCTGTGAGTGTGTATGTGAGTGTGTGAGTGTGTGTAAGTATGCATGTTTGTGTGTGTGTATATATATGAGTGAGTGTTTGTATGTGTGTGCATGTGAGTGTGTATATGTAAGTGTGAGGGTGTTTATGTGTGCATCTGAGCGTGTGAATGTGTGTGATTGGTTTTGTGTCTGTATGTATGAGCGTGAAAGTGTTTGTGAGTATATATCTCTGTATGTCTGTGTGACAGGTGTGTGTTTGTATAACAGGTGTGTATGTGACTGGTGTGTGTGTGACAGGTGTGTTTGACATGTGTATGTGTGCCTGTATGTCTGTGTGACCAAGGTGAGTGTATGTAACATGTATGTGTGCAACAGGTGTGTGTGTGTGTATAACAGGTGTGTGTGTGTGAGACAGGTGTGTATGTGTGGGAGAGGTGTGTCTGTATGTGTGTGACATGTCTGGGTGTGTGACAGGTCTCTTTGTGTGCAACAGGTGTATGTGTGTGTAACAGGTGTGTCTGTGTGTGTGAATGGGTATGTTTGTGTATGACAGTTGTGTGTGTGTGACAGTTTTATGTGACTGTGTGTATCTGTATGTCTGTGTGACAGGTGTGAGTGCTTGTGTGTGACAGTTTTGATTGTGTGTGTGACAGCTATGTGTGTGTATGTGAGACAGGTGTGTGTCTGTCTGTCTGTCTGTCTGACAGGTGTGTCTCTGTGAGAGGTGTGTGTGTGTATGTGAATACCCAGTGGTGGCTGACTTTGGGGAAACACACTGATTCGAGGTGAAGATGTCTCTGTGGCACTAAAGGCTGGTTCACAATGGGGACTGTGTCCTCTGGGGCGGGTCCCTCAGTGTAAGAGATCTGTGTACACAGGGGTCAGGGACCTGGCAGGACACACGCCATGAAACAGCATGAGGACACGGACACACACCCACTGAGCGTGGCCATGGATCATAAGTCTGCTCCTTCCTAATATCGCCCGTGTATTGAGTGTAAAGTTTTCAGCCTCTAGAACATGCAGGTGACCTGAGGTGTCCTAGGTTAAATATGGATATTCTGAGCCCTGAGAACATCACCCAGAGCAACACCGGCTCTGCACAGCAGTCCTGGGAGCACAGGCCTCACCAGGGGCTGGAGCTGGAGAGTCCTCCTCCTGGTGGCCTTGGCTCCAGGTCAGGGTCACCCCAGTGCTGCAGTGAAGGAAGGGACAGGGTCCAGTCAAGGGGCTTCATGCACTTCTGTCCCCTGTCCACAGGGGTGCACGCCCAGGTGCAGCTGGTGCTGTTGGGGCTGAGCTGAGGAAGCCTGGGGCCTCAGTGAAGGTGTCCTGCAAGGCTTCTGGATACACCTTCACCGACTACATGCACTGGGTGTGACAGGCCCCTCAGCAAGGGCTTGAACGGATGGATGGACTGACCCTCAACATGGTGGAACTAGGTACACCTAGAAGTTCCAGAGCAGAGTGATCTCGGCTGCACACACGTCCACCAGCACCACCTACATGGAGCAGAGCAGTCTGAGGTCTGAGGACACGGCTGTTTATTACTGTGTGAGGTACACTGTGAAAACCCACATCCTGAGGGGCAGGGTGCTGTGCTGGGAGAGGAGAGGAGAAAAATGATGGTTTTCCTGACTTCTCATCACCAAGAGTCTGGAATCTGAGAGATCAGATCATGCTCTCCTGGGACACTGGTGCTTTCGAGCAAGATCTCAAAGAAAGATGCAAGATAAAGATTTCTCTCCAATGGGTTATGGATTTTTATTCCTTTTTTAGCAGGGGTATTGAGAGCCTCATTCTTCTTGGGAATGTTAGGTGAGGCATTATCGGGAAATATTTGGTTAATGTCAAGTATGGGACTCTTATTCTGTAGAGTGTCCTGGCAAGTCCTCTGGCTCATTCTTTAGTTTGAAGAGTGCCATCGTCCTTGGGGGAATCCCAAGGGTGAATTTCTATTTCCCAGCCTCTGGCAAGTAGCCCACACATGGCATCTGGTCAGACAGCCACGAGCAGGGTTATAGAGTCAGGGTCCAGGAGTGCACAGGTCCCTCAGTCTGTGGCAGCACATGGTTCCTCCCAGGGACCACGGCCTGCAGTGCCCTGTCCCCAGGGGCCGTTCTTGTGGTCACCAAGTAAGTGGGAGCCGTGTGGGAGACACTGGTGGATGTGAAACCCACGTTCTAGCTTATATCACTCTGCTGATCATTGTGCCAACTTCCCACACGTGTGGGGCTCAAATCAACACACACACATTCCCTTTCAGTCCATAGTTCAGAGTCTGATATCAGTTTCACTGGATTGGAATCCAGATGCGACAGGACCACAGTCCCAAGGCTCTCAGGGTCTGAATGATCTGTGCCCCCAGAATTCAGGCTTGGAAGTCCTGTGCACCCAAGAGGATGCTGTGAGAATCGGGGTCTTTGGCAGATGCTTAGTTCATGAGAGGAGAGTCCTCATGATCTGGGTTGGAGTCTTTCTAAGAATCCCCAGAGAACATATTTGTCCCTGTCCACCAGGGAAGGACCCAGCAGGAAGGTGCCAGATGTGAACCAGGAAGGAGGCCTCACCAGAAGAGCAGCCTCACTGGTGTCCTGATCTGGGGCTTACAGCCTCTAGGACTGCGGAAAATAAAGGCATGCTCACAGACCAGCCCACCTGAGCTCCTGTTGCACTCTGAAAGGATAAAGTCAGGGACAATCTGCTTCTTTGCCGTGTCCAGTCTAGAGCTTCACTGCCTCCATCCCTGGCTCTCAGCCACTTCCTTCATCTGCACAGCCCAGCAAAGCCCCTTCCATCAGTGGTCACTTCTCCCAGGGTCAGATGCCCTTGGCCTCCCTCTGATGAACACATTTGTGGTTTCAACTGGAGCCACATGATAATCCAGGAAAAGCAGACCTCTCAATCAGTCACATTTTCCAAAATCCCCAATGCCATGTTAGATGACATTCAGAGACTCAATGAATGATTCAAACACAGTCCACCTTCAGCCCTGCAAATACATCCTTCCCACAGGCCCGTTACACTTAGCAAATCCCAGAAAACCTCCCAAATGTCCACCTAAGAATTGACACTAAATTATAATGGCAATTATAATAAAGATTGTAGAGCAAAGTCGGTCTAAATACCATCAACCCCAAGTCCCAAATCTAGTCCTCTAACTCAGCTATGCGTGAGGATTTGTGTTCTAAAATACAACACGTAGACAGGCATATCTCAGCTACAAAGAGTTTCATTCTGTAAAAAGGATAAATGTAAGTCAGAAAGGACCCCTGGTCCCAGTGTGCACGAGTGCTCAGTGCTACAGTTGTGTCTGACTCTTTGCCACCCTATGGACTATAGCCTGCCAAGCGCCTCTGTCCATGGGGTTCTCCAGGCCGAGAATACTGGAGTGGGTTGGTATTTCCTCCTCCAGGGGATCTTTCTGACCCAGGGACTGAACCCAAGTCTCCTGCATTTCTTTCAGTGCAAGCAGATTCTTCACTGCTGAGCCACCAGGGAGGCCCCACTGGCCCCGACAGTGTTTAAATCCATCCATGCAAACCCTACCAAGTCCAAGGTCTGGGAATAATCTTCTTTGGCTCCTCTTCCAGCCTCTGGGGCTGTTGATCTGCCCCTTTACTTTCCACTCCTTTTTGTGGGAGGTGGTGCATATTTGAAGCTGAGCACTTTCACCAGCCTATTTCCTGCTGCTTGGATCTTGAACCGTTGCCGTGACCCTCATGTAAAAGACAATTGAGGATGGTGCATGATCCTTTCTATTCATTGTTGAATTTGATTTGCTAATAGGTTTTGAGAAGTTTTGCATTAAATTCATCACAGGTACATTTTATAGAAGTCCCTAGAGAAACTTTCTGTTCTGAGACTGTTGCTCCCTGGAAGATTTTAAAATTACTCTGACGAAATTCAATTTTCACACCGACGATCATTCTCTCCATGTTGTCTCCTCCATCTTGATTCGGTCCTGCAGGGTTTACAGTTTAGGAATTTGTCAATTTCTTCTAGATTGTCCACTTTGTTGGCATACAACTCTTTGTAATAATCTCATATGTTTTCTGTATCTCTGAGGTATTAGCGTTATGTCTTTTCTGTTTTTAATTTTATTCCAGTAAATTCTTTTTCCTCCTTTGGAGACTGGCTAAAGACTTATGGTTTTGTTTGTCTTTGAAAAAATGACAATGACAACAACAACACCAGCTGTTGATTTAACTGATCGTTGTTGCTGTTGTGTGTGTGTGTGTTCATCTCAACATTATTAATTTCTGCACTGTTTTGTCCTTTCCTTCCTACTACTGCCTCTGTGCTTTTGTGGTGTTCTGTTCTAATTTCTGTAGGTAGTAAGTTGGACTGTTTCCTTCCATTTCTTGAAGAAGGCCTGTATCACTGTCAGCTTTCGTTTCAGAACTGCTGGGCCAGCATAGAGTTTAGAGATAAGAGTGTGTTAGTCAGTCAGTCGTGTCTGACACTTTGTTGCCCCAGAGACTGTAGCTCGCCAGTCTTCTTTGTCCTTTCTAGGCAAGAATCCTGGAGTGGGTTGCCATTTCCTACTCCAGGGAATCTCACACCTGGGGAGTCAACCCAGGTCTCCTACATTGCAAGTGGATTCTTTACCACAGGAGGCAAAATTCTCATTATCTACAGAACACTGTAGCTAGAAAACCCTAAAGACTCCACACAAAGCTATTAGACCACTCTCATCCAGAGAGCACTGAACTCAATAAGTCAGAGTGGGTACCAGCATCTGATTGCTCATGGCTTAGGAGTTGTTGGGGATTCTCTGGATCCCACGTCTGATGCCATAAACTAAACCCCATAGAAACCAACTGGCAGTGGATGTGGGGATGTGTCTGCAGCCTTCCAGTCCCGTGAGATGAGAAGCATATTTCGGTTTTACAGGTGGTCCAGTGGGATCACGAGATCAGAGAAACTGCTGAAGAGTGGAAAGCCTGTTAGGCGTGCCCCACAAGACTCCACTGGGTTTGATGATGGATGAAGGTGTTGAGCCAAGGGATGAGGACACATGTAGGAGCTCAGTGACCTCGATGCCAGAAGCCACAGTTCCAAGGTCACCCTCAGGAGTCTTGACCATGTTGCACAGCATCGGGCACAGGTGACCCCACAAGCTCTGAGGCACAATGAGGTGGGGCCTCTCCCCAGAGCACATTCAGGTGTCAGGAAACTGGATCTGGCACAAAAGACATGCTCATGCAGAACTCCTGTGACCAAAGCCAGACTGGGAAGGCCTTTTCATAGACAGTAGGTTCTCAGTCAGTGTACAGGTCAGATCCCTGTGCTGAGGAAGAGCTCACCTGCGCCAGACCCGAAGGGGTGACATCTCAGGGCAGGAGAAGACCAGGGTCACATGGACAGGGCGTCAGTCAGAGTGGGGACACACACTGGTCTTTTCTGGCTCCAGGAGGGATAACACCACTGATGACACGGATGACAGCACTCCCCACCCCGGGCAAACCCGCTGTAAAGTCCACACATGCTGTGACTGTCGTCAGCCCCAGTCTACATCCTCACACACAGAAATGCAGGTGTGAGGACACAGCCGCAGGGCCACAGGGAGATGGGGGAGCGGAGCCCTAAGGAGCTCCCAGGAGCTGTGTGTCCTCAGTCCTCAGTAGACTCGGGGTCCTCAGTGTCCACCCTCAGGGAGGAGATGCTGAGCTTCACGAGTTCCTGCAGACACTCAGTTGTGCACAGGAAAATGCAGCCCACTGGGCAAGTCAGCCGTGCTGGGAAGACGAGCATCTCAGCACAAATGTCTACTGTGTCCACAGAATTAATACTGTGTTTAATTACTCTGAACAAACCACCTCTAGAGTGATTCTTGAGGTGTTTAAGCTGTTCAAGATGAAAAAATAGATAAGAAAGCAAAGGAAAATATAAATGCTTTAGGAATTCTGATAGACATTAAATTGTACTCAACTCCATTTGAATTCAATGTGATTATTACTTGTATATTTTTCTCTGATGTTTGTATATGGAGTAAGTAAACATCAGCTAATCAGAAAAGAAAAGAAAAATAAGAGTTTGTGTCTAACAAATGGCTGGTACCTGAATGTGTGGTGGGCATTTGTTGAGTAACAGAAAACACATTTGTGGGATTAAAGTCTCTTCCCCAAATCTGCCATTTTCCCTGGAAGCATTTTTTTCCTGACCAGGCCTTCTTCATCATTTCATTCCTCAAAGTCTTCCTGGTATGGGGAGGGGGATCCCAGAGGGGCTGAGTTCTCTGAGGACACAGTCAGCAACCCCTCACAGGGGAAGCCCAATAGACAGGACCTCTATTCACTGCTTTCTGCTTTTTATACAGAGGTCCCTCCTGTATGCAAATATCCACTCAGGTCACAGGGTAGAAACACAGCACCAGCTCCCTTAAATTCAGGCTCCTCCTGAGGCTTGAAGAGACTTGTGGGAGTGGTGACTCTCATCTGCTCCAAGATGAACCCACTGTGGACCCTCCTCTTTGTGCTCTCAGCCCCCAGAGGTGAGTGTCTCTGGGTCAGACATGGGCACGTGGGGAAGCTGCCTCTGAGCCCACGGGTCACCGTGCTTCTCTCTCTCCACAGGCGTCCTGTCCCAGGTGCAGCTGCGGGAGTCGGGCCCCAGCCTGGTGAAGCCCTCACAGACACTCTCGCTCACCTGCACGGCCTCTGGATTCTCATTAAGCGACAAGGCTGTAGGCTGGGTCCGCCAGGCTCCAGGGAAGGCGCTGGAGTGGCTCGGTGGTATAGATACTGGTGGAAGCACAGGCTATAACCCAGGCCTGAAATCCCGGCTCAGCATCACCAAGGACAACTCCAAGAGCCAAGTCTCTCTGTCAGTGAGCAGCGTGACAACTGAGGACTCGGCCACATACTACTGTGCTACTGTGCACCAGACACAGTGAGGGGAAGTCAGTGTGAGCCCAGACAAAAACCTCCCTGCATGGGGGCCCGTGACCACCAGGGGGCGCGCAGTACTCACTCAGAGCTGAGCCCTGGAGCAGGTGCAGAAGAGGCGTTGGGCGGTGGGAGGCCTGGGGGGGATTCTCCTCAGAGCTTCTCTTTCATCCTCCTGCCCAGGAGCTGCACCTCAAACCCTCTTCTGTGTCCTGGTAATTCCTTGTGCTTTATGTCGCTCTCAGAAAACTGTGTTTATATATATTTTAATTTTTCCTTGAAGCAAGGATAGCTTTATGCAAACACACACACACACACACACACACACACACACATAATACTAAACAGCTAAAAATTTTCACCTTCATTTCTCTTCTTTCAAAGGAACTCAGTAAAAACATTTGCCTCTCATGTTATTTTCAACTATTAACTATCCTGAAAGGAAACCTAAGATATTTAAACATTTTTAATCTTTGTTTTGTTTTTGTCCACGAAGAAGGAAGAGACTCAACCTCCTTCTATCTGTCAAACTGCACAGTAGAATCTGGAGCAAGCAGTGTCTAAGGCTCCAGTGTCAGGGGTCCCCAGTGCTGCATATGCAATGATTCTCATCATTCACAGGTTCTGTACTGCAAATTCACCTACATGCTAGCTTTTATTAGCGTCTTAACATAAACACTGTTACCTTGTGTCCTTATATAGACATTGAGAATTTGGCCAGTTCACTGAGTCACTCAACACACACAGATTCCAGGTGAGGGCAGTCAGGGTGATACCATCTCGCCTCAATGTCTCTCAAGTCCACACCCCATTCTGAGCTTATGTCTGGATCATTCATAAGGGGAAATACAGAGGTCCTCAGGTGGATTTGTCCGTGGGTCAACGTGGAGCACACCACCATCTGTCCTCTCTCCCATCACAGTGACAGTCACTGCCACAGTGAAAGGAAGCAGGAGCTGTGCTAGGCTCAGCCCTGAGGAAAGACCCAAGGACTGAGAGGACGAGGGGCTGAGCTGAGATGGGCAAGGGTCAGGAGGTGGGGGCCATCAAGATGGAGACTCTGGGCTCATAAAGGGGGACCTGCCCTGGGATCTGGTTCCAAGCCATCTGATAGACACACTGCTTTCCCACCCTTGCTCGCCAACCATGTAAATTCAGAAGGCACCCACGGGGATCCTGGGATGACCAGGGTGAGTGTGACCACAGCCTCTCTGTATTCACAAGAATAGAGCTCCTCAATGCAAATTCCTCCTCAAGCTCCAAGGAAAAATCCACCCCTGGGCTATGGGAGCTCACCACTGTCTGCTCATACAGGATGAAGGTCTCAGTAAAGGCCAAGCTGTTGTGTAGAAGATGAGACTCTGCAGTCTTCTCCTCTGCCTGGTGGCAGTTCCCCAAGGGGAAGGTCAGGCGTCAGACACGCATCTGTGGGGGTGATTGTGACAGCAGGTGACCGACTGGGCTTGAATCTTCTTGTCCCCGGGTGTCCTGTCCCAGGTGAAGGTGCAGGAGTCGGGCCCAGACCTGGTGAAGCCCTCGCAGATCGTCTCCCTCACATGTGCTGTCTCTGGTTACTCCATCACGTGGTTATGGTGGGAGCTGGATCCACCAGGCCCCAGCGAAGGGGCTAGAGTGGATGGGAAGCATATATTATAATGGTGACACTTACCACAGCCCCTCCATCAAGAGCCACACCTCCATCTCCAGGGGCACGTCTAAGAACCAGTCCTCCCTGCAGCTGAGCTCCGTGACCACTGTGGACACAGCTGTGTATTACTGTGCAAGAGACACACTGAGGGGACCTCAGTGTGAGCCCAGCCACAAGCCACCCTCCAGGTGCCCCTGAACCACCAGGGGGCTTGTGGGACACACCGAGCAGAGGGCTGAGCCCAGGAGCAGGTGCCCTGGGCTTGGAGGAGATGCTCAGGAGAGACTGTGCTTTCCTCTTCCTGCCCAGGAGTCCACCAGAGACCCTCCTCTGTGTCCTAATGTCTCACTGCTGTGCTTTATGTCACCCTTGGCATATTGTGGGAATATGCATATGTTTTTGCAGTTTTAATTTCCTGTTGAAGTAAAATGGATTTTATACATACACATTTAATAGTCTAGAATTAAGGACAATTTTTTGGTTTACTTGTCTTCTCAAAGGATCTCAGCATAGCCCTGAGGCCCATCACCATTTTCCTGGTGAGTCTGAATCTTGAAATCTATGAAGGTTCTGAGAAGACACAGGAGATTTTCAGTCGCTACAATGTTTGTTGTTTTTGTACATGTGGAAGGAAGAGACTCACTCTCCTTCTTTCACTGAAACTGCAAAAACGGGTAGAATTCTGCAGTGTCCAGTGTTAGAGGTGCTAGCACAGAGAGCCCCAATACTGCGTATACAGACATCCTCGTTATTCAGATTCCGCATTTGCAAGTTCACCTACTTTTTAGCTACTATTAGCATCATAAAACATATACCATCGTTTCACGGTCATTAATGGACATTTACAATGTGGACTGCCTTTAAATCATCCAACACACGCATGTTTCTACTTGAGGGCAGTCAAGCCCATTCCCTCATGTTTCATCCAATCATGTAAATCAGTCTCCTTCGTGTTCACTTTACTGAGGTATTTTCACATTTTGTGCTCCTAAGTTGACAGTTTCCCTCTTGAAAATGACCCCGTGTGTAGTCCTCACGCACAGGCTAGTGCCTCTAAGCACCCATTGCTGCAAGCTAACTTTCAATAGAAAATATCTCTCTCAGAAAGGTTCATTCAGGCAAGAATGGTACTTCTGGGCATGTGAGCTTGACATTGATGCCTCAGATATAAACACCATTTTTTAAGATGGGATTCAGATCTCAATCTCTGTTATTTAAGGTAGCCTTGGAAACTTGGTTGAGTTCCAAATACAGATGGTAAAATGGAGATTTATTGACAAGAAGGAGATTGACTGGACGGACAATGACCATGAGGAGACTTCAAGTTCAGGGGGTCCTGGCTAGACTGTCTCCCAAGGATTCTTGATCAATAGACATCAGGGAGATCAGAAGCACCTGGGAGACAGCAGGTTTAATGAAATGACCCCAACATTGAGGGTGATCAGAGTAAGTGTGCTCACTAGTCTGACTTAGGTGTCTTGATAAAACTAGGAAAGGGTGGACACAGAAACCCACAGGTCAATACCTTGTTGAGAAACAAATTTCAGGAAGCCAGAGTAAAATGTGGTAAAGGCATCCTTGTCACCTTGGGAGTCAGAGTTCTTATATTCATTCACCTAGTCCTCTGAAAGTCAGCTTTAATCCAAAGGAAGATGATCTGTCTGGTCCCTCCCCGTCCTGCTGGCATCTCTGAGCTGTGAGCATCTCCCGGGTCTGAGGAAGGTGAGTGATGTAGTGACCTCTGTGAAGAGGTCTCATGCTTTCTCCTCCCCAGGTGTCCTGTCCCAGGTGCTGGGGCGGGAGTCGAACCAGGACCATTGGAGGCCCTCTCCTCACCTGATGTGTCTGTGGATTCTGCATCACACAGAGTACTGGCTGCTGGGACTGGAGCCCTCAGTCTTAAGACTCAGAGCTGCAGTGACGGGGTGCTTTGGTCCCGGGAATAGCACAGCATAGAGCATGTCTCTCCAGAAACCACTCTCCACCCAGGACACGTTCATCTAGCTGCATGAGGACCTAGGACACAACCCTGTGTTGCTGTCCCAGGAGGTCCAGGGAGAAGTCAGACCCAAGCCTCGTAACACTGCCTTCAGGGCTGCTCCAAGCACCAGGGGACACCCGCCTTCATCAGGAAACAAGAGGACACTTTTCAAGGCAGGAGAGAAAATGTCAGGATGGGGTTTTCTCTCAGAAGCTGGGGTCTCTCCACTGGAACATTCCCTCCCCTGCAAGCTCCTTCCACTGTCACCCCAGAGAGCTTTCCTGTTTCTGAACCTGGGACGTGATTTCATGGAGTCAGGCTGCTCTGTCTTTCCCCATCTGTCTTAGGACAGCCTGCACAGAAATATTTCCTCAGGGGACATACTAGGTCACTACCTTCTGTTACTTGCTGTCAACTTTTTAATTATTAATTCTTCTACTTAACTTCGAGTCTGTTTTCACCTTCAGATGGATTTCCAAATCCTCTCAGGCTGAAGTTCTCCCCAGCCCTGTTAGACTCTGTGTCTTTCATTTGAATAGTGAGTAGTATTTGAAGTTGGCAATTAATGTCATAGACCACTGGAGTGACTTTTTCCCCAGAGGACACTTGAAAATGTCTGGACACCAGTGAGGCTGTCGTAAGGGGTGAATTGTAGGTGGCTAGTTCTGCATTTGGTAGACAGATAAATGATAGATGAAATAGAAATGAAGATAAAAGGAAACAACGCAAACAATTGTATCCTAACCATACGGTTCAGTACAGTCCCTTGGTCCTGTCCGACTCTTTGGGACCCCATGAATCACAGCATGCCTCGCCTCCCTGTTTCACCAACTCCCAGAGATTACTCAAACTCATGTCCATCGAGTCAGTGATGCCATGCAGCCATCTCATCCTCTGTCATCCCCTTCTCCTCCTGTCCCCAAGCCCTCCCAGCATCAGAGATTTTTCCAATGAGCCAACTCTTTGCATGAGGTGGCCAAAGTATTGGAGTTTCAGCTTTAGCATCAGTCCTTACGATGAACACCAGGACTGACCTCCTTTAGAATGGACTGGATGGATCTCCTCACGGTCCAAGGGACTCTCAAGAGTCTTCTCCAACACCACAGTTCAAAAGCATCAATTCTTCAGCGCTCACCTTTCTTCATAGTCCAACTCTCACATCCATACATGACCACTGGAAAAACCATAGCCTTGACTACATGGACCTTTGTTGGCAAAGTAATGTCTCTGCTTTTTAATATGCTATCTAGGTTGGTCATAACTTTAAATAACCATAAAATTTAGTCTATAAATTCAGCGAGTAGTAAAAGCTCAGAAGTGCAAAGGTGATATGTGAATGTACATTAAGATATTTGTAAAAACATAAATATTCAAATAATTGGTAAATACTTTTCTAGCCCACTCCTCAGTCAAGCGGTGATTCTCTGTTTTCTCTCTATGAAATCATCACATACATTACCAGTTGGCTGCCATTTCCATTCCTTCCAGCTAGTGGATGAGCGGCCTTAATTTTACATCATCCCCAGCATTTGAGCACTTTAGTATTTTGTACTTTAGCTCCTCTAAAGGTGTGTAACAGTATCTCATCCTCCTGTTATTTCTTGCTTCCTAAGTGGTCAAACAGGAGATGCCAAGAGTGAACATCGACATTTTGGAATCAGCCAACTAAGATGGACTGGAATGGGTGGATTTAACTCAGATGACCATTATATCTACTATTGCGGGCAGGAATCCCCTAGGAGAAATCGAGTAGCCATCATAGTCAACAAAAGATTCTGAAATGCAGTACGTGGATGCAGTGTCAAAAATGACAGAATGATCTCTGTCCATTTCCAAGGCAAACCATTCGATATCATGGTAATCCAAGTCTATGCCCCGACCAGTAATGCTGAAGAAGCTAAAGTGGAACGATTGTATGAAGACCTACAGGACCTTCTAGAATTAACATCCAAAGAAGATGTCCTTTTCATTACAGGGGACTGGAATTCAAAAGTAGGAAGTCAAGAAACACCTGGAGTAACAGGCAAATTTGGCCTTGGAATACGGAATGAAGCAGGGCAAAGACTAATAGAATTCTGCCAAGAGAATGCCCTTGTCATAGCAAAACCCTCTTCCAACAACACAAGAGAAGACTCTACACATGGACATCACAAGATGGTCAACACCGAAATCAGATTGATTATATTCTTTGCAGCCAAAGAATGAGAAGCTCTTTAGATTCAGCAAAAACAAGACCAGGAGCTGACTGTGGCTCAGATCAGGAACTCCTTAATGCCAAATTCAGACTTAAATTGAAGAAACTAGGGAAAACCACTAGACCATTCAGGTATGACCTAAATTAAATCCCGTATGATTTATACAGTGGAAGTGAGAAATAGATATAAGGGACTAGATCTGATAGAGTGCCTGATGACCAATGGATGGAGGTTTCTGACAATGTAGAGGAGACAGGGAGCAGCACCATCCCCAAGGAAAATAAATGCAAAAAAGCAAAATGGCTGTCTGAGGAGGGCTTAGAAATAGCTGTTAAAAGAAGAGACGGGAAAAGCAAAGGAGAAAAGTAAAGATATACCCATTTGAATGCAGAGTTTCAAAGAATAGCAAGGAGGGATAAGAAAGCCTTCCTAGCAATCAATGCAAAGAATTAGAGGAAAACAATAGAATGGGAAAGACTAGAGATCTGTTCAACAAAATTAATGATACCAAGGAAACATTTCATGCAAAGATGGGCTCAATAAGGGTCAGAAATGGTATGGACCTAACAGAAGCAGAAATATTAAGAAGATGTGGCAAGAATACAAAGAACTGTACGTAAAAAGATCTTCATGACCCAGATAATCATGATAGTGTGATCAATCACCATGAGTCAGACATCCTGGAATGTGAAGTCAAGTGGGCCTTAGGAAACATCACTATGAACAAAGCTAGAGGAGTTGATGGAATTCCAGTTGAGCTAATTCAAATCCTAAAAGATGATGCTGTGAAAGTTTGCACTCAATATGACAGCAAATTTGGAAAATTCAGCAGGGGCCACAGGACTGGAAAAGGCAGTTTTCATTGCAATCCCTAAGAAAGGCAATGCCAAAGAATGCTCAAACTACCACACAATTGCATTCATCTCAAACACTAGCAAAGTAACGCTCAAAATTCTCCAAGTAGGCTTGGGACAATATGTGAACTGAGAACTTTCAGATCTTCAAGTTGGTTTTAGAAAAGGCAGAGGAAACAAAGATCAAATTGCCAACATCTGCTGGATCATCGAAAATGCAAGAGAGTTTCAGAAAAACATCTATTTCTGCTTTATTGACTATGCCAAAGCCTTTCACTGTGTGGATCACAATAAACTGTGGAAAATTCTGAAAGAGATGGCAATACCAGACCCCCTGACCTGCCTCTTGAGAAATCTGTATGCAGGTCAGAAAGCAACAGTTAGAACTGGATGGAACAGACTGGTTCCAAATAGGAAAAGGAGTATGTCAAGGCTCTACATTGTCACCCTGCTTATTTAACTTATATACAGAGGACATCATGAGAAACGCTGGGCTGGATGAAGCACAAACTGGAATCAAGATTTCCAGGGGAAATATCAATAACATCAGCTATGCAGATGACACCACCCTTATGGCAGAAAGTGAAGAAGAACTAAAAAGCCTTTTGATGAAAGTGAAAGAGGAGAGTGAAAAAGTTGGCTTAAAACTCAACATTCAGAAAACTAAGGTCATGGCATCCGGTCCTATCACTTCATGGCAAATAGATGAGGAAACAGTGGAAGAAGTGAGAGATTTTATTTTGGGGGGCTCCAAAATCACTGCCGATGGTGACTGCATCGATGAAATAAAAAGACGCTTACTCCTTGGAAGAAAAGTTATGACCCATCTAGACACCATATTGAAAAGCACAGACATTACTTTGCCAACAAGGTCCGTCTAGTCAAGGCTACGGTGCTTCCAGCAGTCATGTATGGATGTGAGAGTTGGACTTCAAAGAAATCTGAGCCCCGAAAAATGATGCTTCTGAACTGTGGTGTTGGAGAAGACTCTTGAGAATTTCTTGACCTGCAAGGGGATCCACCCAGTCCATCCTAAAAGAAATCAATCCTGAATATTCATGGGAAGGACTGAAGTTGAAGAAGAAACTCCAATACTTTGGCCACCTGATGCTAAGAGCTGACTCATTTGAAGAGACCCTGAGGCTGGGAAAGATTGAAGGCGAGAGGAGAAGGGAACGACAGAGGATGAGACGGTTGGATGGCATCACTGACTCCATGCACTTGGGTTTGGGGAAACTCCAGGAGTTGGTGATGTGACGTTGGTGACGCCAGGGAGGCCTGGCGTGCTGTGGTCCATGGGGTCACAAAGAGTCAGACAGGACTGAGTGACTGAACTGAACTGAAATAGTCAGATGATAAAACAATATCTATATGAAAAGACAGGGCCATCCTATACTGTGTCTTCAGTCCTCTTCCTGGATGCCATGATTTCAATGTAGCTCATAAACCACATGCTCCCCTAACCAAATTCAAATACTGAGTGAGCTGAGGGAAAGAGACTTCACAGGGACCCAGAAAGACCACAGGCATGGTGATCACACTCCATCCCCACTTACAAGGACAGGGCTGGTCCACATGGAAACTCCTCCTCATGCTCCAGGGTACAATCCACCCCTGGGTAAGGGAGCTCACATCCCTCCTCCCACAGGGCTGAGGTGTCAGGCAAGGCAGGGTTGTGGTGTAGAAGACAGGGGTGTGGGGTCTTCTCCTCTGCCTGGTGACAGCTCCCCAAGGTGAGGGTGTCAGGTGCAGACATGGGTCTGTGGGGATGGTTGTGACTGCAGGTCATTGACACCGACTGTTTCTCCTTCCCAGGTGTCCACTCCCAGATGAGCTGCAGCAGTCGGGCCAGAACTGGTGAACCCTCACTCACCCTCTCCTGACGTGCACTGTCTCTTCTTACTCCATCACGTGGTTATTGTCGGAACTGGATTCGCCAGGCCCTAGGGAAGGGGCTAGAGCAGATGTCATAAATAAGCTATGATGGTGACACTTACTACAGCCCCTGCATCAAGATCACACCTCCATCTGCAGAGACATCCAAGAATCAGTTCTCTCTGCAGCTGAGCTCTGTGACCACTGAGGACACGGCAGTGTGCTGCTAGGCAACAGACACAGTGAGGGGAAGGCAGTGTGAGCCCAGACACCAGCCACCCTCCGGGGGCTCCATGACCACCAGCGGGTGCTGGGGACACACAATTGTGTGTTGCAGGAGCAGGTGCAGACAGTGATTGACAGCTGGTCTCTGTCAGGAGGCTTCCTCTCCTTGTAGCAGTTTTTCTTGGGAATGTCTTTGCATTCATGACTCTTAGGTACCTCTTCAGCCTTTAAAGCAGAATGGTGGTTGGGAAAGGGGACCGTATCCTCACTGCAGGAAAGGCACAGTCTCTTAGGGTTGCTTCCTCTTGTCACTTAGGCCCGTTCTCTGGACATTTGGTGTAAGCTCGCTAAGTCTACAAGAGAGGCTCTGTGTGACTCAGCAGTGGGGCTCAGCACAGCAGGGCCAGTGAACGAGCTAGCCAGCGGTCAGCAGTGTAAGTGCAGCTGGACTCAGACAACAGAGGTGTATAAACCCAGGGCCAGGGAAGAACCCCCCTTGGTGGTGCTAACGGAACTGACACCTCACTCACAGCATCAGCCATAGTTCTCTCCACGGAGACCCAGCGGGACCTCCACACCAGCCTGAGATAGAAGCTGAGTCTGCTGACACCACACACAGATGCAGGAAGATGAAAAGATTGTATCATCTGTGTTTGTGCATCTACGTCTGTGGTGTCCTCAGACTCACCTTCTACATCAACCTGGGGTGAGGGTCCCAGTGAATTTCCACGGTGAGAACTATGCATAATGCTCTCAGTGTGGTGTCAGCTCTTTGAGCACCACCGAGGGGCATTCCTCCCTTCACTAATTGACAGGCTCTAGTAGGTGCAGTAGCTTCCGTCATTTGGGTGGTTTTACGGCAGATAGAGGACACAAACTAAAGGGAAGCTTGTACTTGAAAAGCAATTCTTACTTGATATCCTCAGCTTTCTTGTCAAGGTAGGAGCCACCAGAAGTTTATACGAGGACAAGTCTTTCAACGAGAGAGCACCATACATCTAAGGAATATACAGAATATTCCCTGATGAATAAAGAAGACATTGTGAGCACCGTCTTCGTGTTTAGCCATCCCTCCTGACTGTCTCATGGAACAAACACTACCTTTAGTTCATGAAAATTAGTGATTTTAAATCACTTTGTTCTAATGCATGCATGCTAGTCACTCCAGTCATGTCAGCCTCTTTACCACACTAGGGACTGTAGCCCATTAGGCTCCCCTGTCCATGAAATTTTCCAGGCAAGAATACTGGAGCGGGTTGCCATGCCCTCCTCCAGGGCATCTTCCTGACCAGGGATGGATCCTGTGTCTCTTACATTTGCTTATTGGTAGGCGGGTTCCTTATCACTAGCGCCATCTTGCGATCATTATGTGAGTCTCCTTCAGCAGAAATCACACAAAGTGAACAGAGTAAATAATGAGAAAGTGAAAGTTGCTCAGTTGTATCCAACTCTGAGACCCCACGGACTACACAGTCCATGGAATTCTCCAAGGAAGAATACCGGAGTGAGTAGCATTTCCCTTCTCCAGGGCATCTTCCCAACTCAGGGATCAAACCCAGATCTCCCAAACTGCAGGCAGGTTCTTCACCAGCTGAGCCACAAGGGAAGCCCAAGTATACTGGAGTGGGTAGCCTATCCCTTCTCCAGCAGATCTTCCAGTCCCAGGAAGCGAATCCTATATTGCAGGATGATTCTTTACCATTGAGCTGTGAGTTCAGTCACTCAGTAATGGCTGACTCTTCCCAATCCCATGGACTGCAACATGCCAGACTTCCCTGTCCATCTCCAACTCCCAGAACTTGCTCAAGCTTATGTCCATCCAGTCGATGATGCCATCCAACCATCGCATCCTCTGGCATCCCCTTTTCCTCCTGTCTTCAATTTTTCCCAGCATCAGGGTCTTTTCCAATGAGTCTGTTCTTCAAATCAGGTGGCCAAAGTATTGGAGCTTCAGCTTCAGCATCAGTCCTTCCAGTGAATATTCAGGACTGATTTCCTTTAGGATAGACTGGTTTGATCCTCTTGCAGTCAAGGGACTCTCAACAGTGTTTTCCAACACCACAGTTCAAAAGCATCAGTACTTCAGCGCTCAGCTTTCTGTATGGTTCATCTCTCATATCCATACATGAGTACTGGAAAGTCCATAGCTTTACCAGACGGAATTTGTCCAGCAAAGTCTCCACTTCTTAATGCGCTGTCTAGGATGGTCATAGCTTTTCTTCCAAGGACCATGCTGTCAGGGAAGCTTGAACTGATCTATCGGGGAAGCCCACAATGAGAAAAATCACAAGCCAATGAGACGAGGAGCCCAGATGTGGGTGGTCCCGGATTTGGTGAAGTCAGCAGTTCAAGTACCTGGAGAGAATGAACAACCTTCCACATGGCACACCCACATGTAAGCCCCTCCCCCAGGGGAACCCCTCATTATGGACGTGATGACTGCATTCCCTGGTCACACAGGGACATGAAAAGGGGCTGGGAGAAGGGGGACGGCTCCTCTGAAATTACCTCAGGAACCCAGAATCACCGAGAGGCGCTTTGTCCTGCCTTCTGACTAGAACTGGGTCACCAGGACGTAACAGTCTCCTCACCGTGGTGCTTTCTGAATTCCAGCCACTTGGAAGAGCTTTGGAATCTGAGCCTAAGATAAGTGCCCTGCTGAGTCCTTCATCCCTGTCTCTGTATGTTGGTCAAGTCTGTCCAGGCTCCTCTGACTCTTAGTGACATTCGATTTCTCCTTTGCCTCACAGGTCAAGGACAACCTCAGCTGGTACCTGCTGGTTCCTGCATCAAGAGGTAGTGTGTGTGGAAACCATGATTTCCATATTAAAGCAAGGAAATTCTCAACATCAAAACTTTCCCCAGACCTAACAGAGTCCTAACATTGCAGGGGAATCCCCAGGCACAAAACCAGAGAGGTGGGCAATCCACAGTCCAGGTGAGACGTGCCCATGGATGTGAAGCTTAGGAAGGAGCACCTTCAGGGTAATTACTACCAATTCCTGCAGGACCAGCAATAACCACTGTGAGGATGAGAGATCCTGGGGTCGCAGTCCATGGTTTGTGGAATATAACTCCAGAAACATCCAGATCTTCAAGGTGAGTGTTCATATTTATCCCTTCAGGACACCTGACGAATGAGGGGAAGGCAAACCCTGAAAAATGCTAACACCTACCCAGAAGGTTCATCATGCAGACCCTCATGGAAGAGCTCTTCCCCCAGCTTCTCCAAGGAGGTGAACAGAAATTCTTGTCCACTGCAGACCTACAGAGGGGTCATATCTCATGGCTAAGAGAAGGGACTGGACCAGGGCACTGCAGCCCAGGAGGGCGTAGATCGTGGATGGGCCAATACTGAAAACCCTGGCGATGCTCAGAGCCCAGACCCAGATCCCCTGAGTCATGGGTGTTCAACCTCAACAATGCATGTAGCCCCTACCCACATGTGACCTCCAGGGACCTGGCAGAGCTATGACATGCAGCCTCTTTGAGGAGGGGAGCTAGTGTGCAGAGACCACAGCCAGACAACCATCAGGAGCCAGAGCGCTGAGGCTCTGGAGACCAGGCTTGGAGCACCTCACTACTGGCCTCAGACCCGCTCTCTCCTGCCTGATCGACATGGCCAGTATCCCTCTCCTGCTCTTGGGTATCTGACATGCTCAGGAATATTTATGAAGGTTCCATCAGAGACTCAGAACAGGGGGAAGCAGGTTTGTCACAGGGTCCTGCTGGAGGACACGTGGCTGACACAGCAGTGGATCTGTCTCCCCAGTGACCTCAGGTCCTGAAGTCCTCGGGCAGGTGGTCAGGAGGATATGGTGAGAAGCAGGATGGAGTCTTAGGATGGATGCAACCCGAGGCCGTCCTGCTGAAGAGATGTCCTGCCAGGGGACATGCACACGGCTGACCTAGCTTCTCTGCAGGGTGCTGTTGTGGCAACCCACTCCAGTGTTCCTGCCTGGAGAATCCCATGGACAGAGGAGTCTGGTGGGCTACAGTCCATGGGGTCTCAAAGGGTCAGACACGACTGAGGTGACTGAGCATGCTCACCACCCCATTCCCTGGGTGAGCACTCCCTCAGGGCAGCCTCCCCTGAGTCAGCTGACAAGGGCTCTGCCTCGTCGTCCTCCAGCGTCTCAGGTGTCTCCTCTCACAGGTGTGGGCACTAAGAGCCCCTCAGATGTTTGCGCTGTGAGTTGTCTGGGGCGACTGCACTGGTTTCCGACAAGGGGGCTCATCTGGACCTTCTTGTGGGGCCCCTGCAGGGTCCAGGTGCTGCAAGAACAGGTGAGCCCAGGAGTGAACGGTAGGTGGAGTGGGCATCGAGCCCCGTGCTTCTGCATGCAGGTATCCTGTGACATGATGTTAGCCCACGGGGGGCTCCAGGAGGCAAAGGGACCCCAAGTTCTCGAGAGCCTCTGGACTCACTGTGAGTGTCAACTGCATCAGTGCACCCGCAGGCCCAGGGCAGCGACATCCAGGTGTTCTCACAAACTCCTTCCTTGAGGTCTCTCTACAGAGTGCATGCATTTATTGAGGCTATTTCTAGAGATGCTTAAAAGAACATGCTGTCTCTAGAAGAATACTCTGAAGGTAGAACACAGCCACTTAATACCAGACCAGAAACACTGCTAGGACTGCCCTGTGAGCCCAGGCAGGGGGTGCCCAGGACCCCAGTGCAGGGCTGCTGCCCAGGAGCATGTGGGGAGGGGCCGGGAGTCTCAGAGACGGAGTCTTCTCTTTTCACTGAAAACAATAACTAGCAGGACAAGGACTGGTGACGTTTAATATTGGGGCCTGTTGGGATACACAGCTCGGTGAGGCCATGAGAAGTACATGTGTATATGCCTGTGAGTGAGTGTGTGAGTGTGTATGTGAGCATGCAAGTCTGGATGTGTTACATGTTTGTGTGTGAGTGTGTGCATGAGTGTGTATATGTATTAGTATATGTATGTGTGCATCTTTGTGAGTGTGAATGTGTGCATGTGTGTGCCTGTGTTTGTGTGTATGTGTGTGTGTAAGTGTGTGAGTGAGCATGTCTCTGTGTGATGTGTGTGTGTCTGTGTGTTTGACAGATGTGTGTGTGTGAGACAGGTGTGTGTGACAAGTTGTGTGTTAGACGGGTGGGTGTGTGTGTAACAGGTGTGTGTGTGTAACAGGTGTTTGTGACAGGTGTGTGTGTGACAGTGTGTGTGTGTCTGTATGTCTGTTTGACAGGTGTGTGTGTGACAGGTGTGTGTGACAGGTGTGTGTGTGTGTGTGTGTGTGTGTGTGAATACCCAGTGGTGGCTGACTTTGGGGAAACACACTGATTAGAGGTGAAGATGTCTCTGTGGCACTAAAGACTGGTTCACGATGGGGACTGTGTCCTCTGGGGCGGGTCCCTCAGTGGAAGAGCTCTGTGTACACAGGGGTCAGGGACCTGGCAGGACACACGCCATGAAACAGCATGAGGACACGGACACACACCCACTGAGCGTGGCCATGGATCATAAGTCTGCTCCTTCCTAATATCGCCCGTGTATTGAGTGTAAAGTTTTCAGCCTCTAGAACATGCAGGTGACCTGAGGTGTCCTAGGTTAAATATGGATATTCTGAGCCCTGAGAACATCACCCAGAGCAACACCGGCTCTGCACAGCAGTCCTGGGAGCACAGCCCTCACCAGGAACTGGAGCTGGAGAGTCCTCCTCCTGGTGGCCTTGGCTCCAGGTCAGGGTCACCCCAGTGCTGCGGTGAAGGAAGGGACAGGGTCCAGTCAAGGGGCTTCATGCACTTCTGTCCCCTGTCCACAGGGGTGCACGCCCAGGTGCAGCTGGTGCTGTTGGGGCTGAGCTGAGGAAGCCTGGGGCCTCAGTGAAGGTGTCCTGCAAGGCTTCTGGATACACCTTCACCGACTACTACACGCACTAGGTGTGACAGGCCCCTCAGCAAGGGCTTGAACAGATGGACAGATTGACAGCAAAGATGGTGGAGCAAAGTACGCACAGAAGTTCCAGGGCAGAGTCACGTTGGCTGCAGACACGTCCACCAGCACCGCCTACATGGAGCTGAGCAGTCTGAGGTCTGAGGACACGGCTGTTTATTACTGTGTGAGACACACAGTGTGAAAACCCACATCCTGAGGGTGTCAGAAACCCTGAGGGGCAGGGCAGCTGTGCTGGGGCTGATGATGACAGGGATGATTGGGTTGGGGTCCTGAGAAAAGTGGGTACAAACATGTGTTCACTGTTACAGGAGTGTGTTCACTGTCAGAATTTGTGTTCACCATCAAAGGAGTTGTGTGTTCACTCTCAGAGGACTGTATTCCATCAGAGGAGTGTGTTTGCTTGTACAGGAGTGTGTTCCCTATCTGTGGAGTGTGTTTGCTGTTACAGGATTGTGTTCACTGCTAGAAGAATATGTTCATTTTCAGAGTGTGTTCCCTGCCAGAGGTGTGTGTTCACTGTTACAGGAATGTTTTCCATACAATAGATACTCTGTCAGAGGAGTGTGTTCCATACACTAAGCGCTCTGTTGGAGGAGTGTGTTGTGTACAATACACGTTGTGTCAGAACGGTGTGTTCCGTACAATAAGCACTGTGTTGGAGGAGTGTGTTCCGTACAGTAAAGATTCTGTAAGCAAAATATCAGCACTGGGGGGGGGGGAAGCATCAGTGCACTCTACAGACATGAGCCACTTTGAGGTCTCTGTGTGGACCTGAGTCTTTGCCTCAGAGCCGTGGCTCCATCCCATGTGAAGTCCAGCTTCATCTCCATGCAGATGTGTTAAGTCGTCTGCAGGTGGTTGAGCCTTTTGCAGCCCCGCCCAGGAGTGAACAAAAACCCCTTTTGCTCTATGTCATGTCCAGGACCTGGTATGTTGTGTTCTGAGTTCCAGCCATTCTAACTGTGCAGTGGCACCTCACGACCCTTTAAGCATGCAGTCCTTGATGGCTTGTGATGTGGAAGGTCTTTCCAAGTGCTCACGTGTCAGCTGTCCATCTTTGGAGGCAAGTTCAGACTTCACCCATTTTTCACTGGGTTGCTTACCTTCTGTTGTTCAGTTATGAGTGTCCATGTGCATTCATAGCACAAAGTTCTTACCAGATATGCTATTTATAAGTGTATCTTTCCATCCTGTGGCTTGCCGTTAGATTCCCTTAACAGTGAGTTCAGAAAATAAGTGTTTTTCATTGTGATGCTCTCCAATTTATCAGTTTTTCCCCCATGGATCATGCTATTGGTCTTATGTCTAAAAATTGTTGGCAAATTTAAGGGCACCCAGAAGTTGTCCAAGTGCAGCCCCGCCCCTCCCTCAACAGATGGGGCTGAAGAGGTGGGAAAATCAGGAATATGGAAGAATCCTAGATCCATTGACAGGTTTGTCCTGTGTGTGTGTGTATGGGTGTTCAGTTGAGTCTGACTCGTTCAGACCCCATGGACTGCAGCCCACCAGGCTTCTGTGTCCGTGGGATTTTTCCAGGCAAGAGTACTGGAGGGGGTTGCCATTTCCTCCCTCAGAGGATCTTCCCCACCCAGGGATTGAACCTGTGTTTCCCACGTCTCTTGTGTCTCCTACATTAGAAGCAGACTCTTTACCACGGCACCACCTGGGAAGCCCTGCCCTAACTGTAGTTTCCCCTTTCCAGAACGGCCTATAAATGAAGTCACACAACATGCAGGCCTTTAAGACTGCTTTCTTTCACTTCGCCATATGCATTTAAGGTTCATTCACACCAGCCATGGACAGTCCAGAAAGGAAATTAAGAAAGTATTCCATTTAAAATTGCATCTAAAAGAATTAAATGCCTAGCAATAAATTTAACCAAGGAGAGGAGAGACATGTGCACTGAAAACCACAAAACCTAAGACAAAACCTAAAACACGGAAAGAAATGAGACTCCATGCGTGTTCAGTTGTAGCTGGCTCTTTGAGATGCCCTGGACTGTAGTCCGCCAGGCCTCTCTGTCCATGGGATTTTTCAGGCAAGAACCCTGGAGTGGGTTGCCATTTCCTCAGGCGGGGCATCTTCCTGACCCAAGGACCCTATTTCTCCTGACAGTCTTGACTGCAGCCGAGGCCCCGTGGAGCCTCCCCTCCTGCGTCTCCTGCGTCTCCTGCACTGACGGGCGGGGTCTTTGCTGTGCACATCACCTGGTGCACACACATCTGAGCTCACAGATGGAACAGCTTCTCCACATTGTAGGACAGCAAGGCTTCCCCGAGTCACTAACATGACCAGTGAGGAGCAGAAAGCCACTGAGTAAGAGGGCAGGGTTTCCCTTAGAGCTGATGGGAGCCCTCAGGACCCGGAGCGAGGAAGTGGCTGCTCAACTGTTTGGTGTCAAATGGTTAGTTTCATGACATGTGAAGTTTCCATCCACTAAAAAGAAAAGATTCCTAGATGACCCTTCAGGGTTCCATAGCTCGTTCTTCTATTCTTCCCATGCACATGAGGACCACGGGCGGCCCACTCTTCCTCTGGGAAAGGGCACCGTGCTTGCCTGCAGTTCCAGCAGTCATGGATGAGGCTGCTCCAGCCGTTCGTGTGCAGTCCTGTGTGGACGTGTTTAGGTTCACTCAGAAAGGCACCTAGAAGCATGCTTGCCGATCTCAGGAGAAACCTGCTGATATTGCTCAGTTGCTAAGTCGGCTCCGTGAACTGCAGCATGCAGGGCCGCTTGTCCTCTGCGACCTCCTGGAGTTTGCTCAAACTCACGTCCATTGAGTTGGTGATGATATCTAACCACCTCATTCTCTGCCGACCCCTTCTCCTTCTGGCCTCAATCTTTCTCAGGATCTGGGTCTTTTCCAGTGAGTCAAGTCTTCACATCAGGTGGCTAAAGTATTGGAGCTTCTGCATCATCCCTTCCAATGAATACCAGGGTTGATTTCCTTTAGGATTGACTGGTTTGATATCCCTGCTGTCCAAGACACTCTCAAGAGTCTTCTCCAGCAGCACAATTCGAAAGCATCAATTCTTTGGTGCTCAGCCTTCTTTATGGAAAATGGTAACCCACTCCAGGGTTCTTCCAAGATAACCTCACAAATGGTATGAAAAGTGTAAAATTATGTTACCTTTCTTCGAAACTGCCACACTGCCTGCCGAGGTGACTGGATCAACCTTCTTTCCACCAACAATGATGAGCTTTTCCATTGTCCTCCTCACTGGTCCACAGTGGGCATTGCAAGACTGGTGGGTTTTAGCCATTCTAACAGTATGGCTAAACAGTGGCCCTGCGAGTGAGGAGAGCTCTTAGGGAGGGTCTGGATTTTCTCTGGTCCTGATGCTCTCAGACATCTCCCCTCCATACCTGTGGGGACGGACCCTCACTCTCCTGAAAATCCACTGCACTGTGACCTTCACAGAAGGGGAGTGGTCCCACAGAGAGCACAGGTCTCGTTACAAGCATGGGGTTCCAGACCCCCGGCCCACCACATAAGCTCTGTCTCACACACACCAGAGTGGGCCGAGAGGCCCTCCCCGCCCCAAAGGCCCCTCCACGATGCTCACAGGTCATGCTGTCACCTCAGTAGCAGCCTGGGTGGTGGGACGATGGAAGGATGATGAAGATCCCTCTGCCTTTGGAAATGTATCTGATGCAACATGCAAGTGTGTCTGTTCCCAGTGTGCTGTCCTGTGGAAGCTGGAGGGGCCAGCTCGGGGTGGGTGTGAGAGACACGCCGTGATAGACCCCCATCCTCCTCCACTCCGGCTCTGGCCATGTCCAGAGAAAAGGCTGGAGGTCAGTGGGTGGCAGAACCGCATGGCCAACCCCGGCTGGCAGAGGTGGTGGCCGCAGGAATCCTGGAACAACGCCTACCTCTTGGAAATGTCCCATTATACTCTCCCCTTTTCCATCAGGCAGCAGGCTGGCCAGTCTGTGGGCGCCCCCACGGCCCTGCCTCAATGGGCCAGGCCAGGATCCCCACGAAGCCACCCCGGCACCTGTGCGCTCCCCACACTGCATCTGCTCCCTGACTGTGCCTCACACAGCGTCTCTGCTCAGGGGGCAGGTGACCGGGGGCAAGCCCTCTGGGCCAGCACTTCGGTCCTTGTAGGTCAGGAGCACCCTCTCAATCACCCCCTCTGGGGAGGGGGACCAGCTCCCTTGTACAGGATTCCTTCTAGCCCAAGAAAGGAGCTACAGGACTATTCCCCTACCCGACTTCACCCCAGCACCCCAACTTCTGAATAATGACAGCTTCTGTAAACCACATGTGCAGGGGACGTAGGAGCTGGTGATGCCCCTGGTGGCCACACGCGTGTGCTCCACGTGTTCTCCACACCAAGCCCTGAGGTCTCCCCATTGCTGCGGGGCCCCCTCTGCCAGAGGGAAGGGGACCCTGTGGATGGCAGCTGCAGGTCTGGCTTAGGCGCTGCCCTGCTGTGGGCCCCTCAGAAATCCCAGGGGTCCCTGGCCTTTACTGGCTCTCCTGCCGCCTGTGGGCATGTGATGTTTGCCTCCTTCTAAGGTTGTGCCTGTTTCCTCCCCAGCCCACACTCAGGAGGCTGACACGACCTCAGGAGACCCATGGAGCCAACTGGGCTGCTAAATACAGCCAGAATGAATATCGATCCTTTTCACACCCAACTCGAGAGCTGCCCTGATCCCTGGTGTAGACTATTAGTCAGCAGGTGTCCTCCCACACTCTGAAGAAGACAGGGTGTAGGTACAGAAGGGTGGAAATAGTGGCCGGGTACATCACATCTAAGCCGAGTGAACTTCCTAAGACTCCTGTCTTCTGTTGTTGTCTCTGGGGCTGAGGCTCCTCACAGAGGACCATCCAGATGGGGAAGATGGAGACCCTGTGGACAGTTGGAGCCAGGCTCCACGGCATCGGCAGCCTCTTTCCCATTGACAGCTCGTCTCCAATTGCATGTCTCAGGTACTAGGAATACCACAGGGCTGAAAAGCACTGTTGCCCCGGTTATCACCACAGAACTTCCTAGGAGCACACTGGTTGCCAGAGCCCGTATAACACACACCATGTGTTCCTGCAACCAAAAGCACCACGCCCAGAAATCAGAGACACACCTTCCTGGGACATCGTCCGTGACACGCGCCTCCCCAGTGACAGCCGCTGCTGCACAGGGCTGAAGGCAGATGCAGTACTCTATCCTCCACAGTATCCAGCAGGTAAAAGCAAACACCTTCCCTGCCTGCAGGAAGTACTCCCTCTGACCGTTTCTGCAAATGGTGAAGAGGACCTGAAGGAGTCTGTGACTCCCCCAGGATGACAGCAGGCACTGACACTGAATACAGAGCCAAGAGGAAGGGGTCAGGCCTGCCGAGCAGCAGGGCCCAGGGACATCCCGGATCCCACGCTCCTTCCGCTCTGCTGGCCTCACCACAGGCCGATCCGCCGAGGGCCAGGAGTCGGGGCCACGAGTAGCGGCCTTACTGGCAGAGCCAACAGACAGAGCAGAGGGCCGACGAGAGTCCTCCCGAACCATGTGGCCTGGAGTTTGACTCCTGTTTCTCTTACAGTGTGGAGACTGGGAGGTGAGGAGGTCGGGTGCTAAAGTGCTAAAGGCCACAGGCTGCTGCAGACACTTCGTGCTTCCAGCCAGATTCTGCATGGAGGGCTCAGGTTCTCATCCCCTGCAGCCATGCCCAGCAGGGCTTGACCAAGGGTTTCCTGTGAGCTGACTCTCAGGCAAGGGGCCAGGGTTCAGGAGACAGCCACTGCATACACCTTGGGCCACCTCCCTGTAGCGAGCAGCTTGCAGTCAAGGCAACAGAACACAGACGTGAAAGGGAAGGAGCCAGATCCGACCTGAGTCAGACGTGTTCTCTCCCAAGACAAGAAGGCAAAAAGAGAAACAGACCAACGAGCAAAATGCAGCAGAGGGCACCCTCTGTTGATACAGAGTTCTCATATTATGGATGAAAGCGAAATCTTGCTTTTGATTCTGCCCTGTGAGTGAGTTTCTGTCCTCTGTGGATGGCTACAAAGTGGTGTAAAACTGCCTGAAATACTTCCTCGCTCCCCTTGGGTACCATGAGGCCCCCTGGGTCCACAGAGGCACAGGCGAGAACCATCCCCTGCCGGGAAAGAACCACACAGAAGGTCACCCGGGGGCTCGCAGTCAGGCCTGGTTTCTGGTCTCACCAGCCAGGGTCAGCAAGAATCACAGAGAGTGTCCCAGAGGAGAGTGGGGAGCCTGCTCCTCAGGGGGCCTAAACAACGCTTCCAAGCGAAAACCAAGAGGAACAAGTGGTTTGCAAGTGACCTACCTGCTAATCGGAATGAGACACACGCAATTATGAGCTTCTAAAACATTTTCAACACCTACAAATGTTAAGTGACGTGAGCAGTGTCTGGTTCCAATCGCCAAAGTAGCAGGAAGTCGTGCTCGCAGGGAGGAAAAGAGGCCTGTGCAGGAGGGGGCCTGGCAGCTCCAGGGGGCAGAGTGGGGGGCCGTGAGCCGTGTTGCAGGTGTACGTTGGGCGTGCAGACCGCTGGAAGAAGGGCTGGACGTGTGGAGTGGAGACAGGCCTCTGCTCCCCTCCCCTGCCCCTCCCATGCCACCCTCGTGGACACAGCCTCCCCCCTGCCCCTGGTCAGCCCCGCTGCACTGATGACCAGGCTTGCCCAGGGCCTCGCCCTGTGACTGTGACTCCGTCTCTGCACACGACCCGCCCAGGGCTGGGCGCTGGCAGCCCCGGCACCCTTTGTTCTCTGTCAGTGTCTCCTCTGACGGCAGTGGCCTCAGCACGCGGCTCAGACCTGGCTTCTCTGCGGGGCCTCGCCTTCTCTGTCCTCGCTGGCAGACATCCCTGAGCAGCGCCCCCATGCCGGCAGAGGGCTGGGTCTCCCTGAGGGCAGCCCTCTGGCTGCTCGGGCTCTGTGCAGTGCTGGCCCCTGTCCAGTGCTCTCCGGACCGTCCCTCATGGCGCTACATCTCCACGGAGGTGGTGATTCCCAGGAAGGAGCTGCACCAAGGCAAGGGCGCCCAGGTGTTGGGCTGGCTCTCCTACAGCCTGCGTTTTGGGGGACAGAGGCATGTAATCCACATGCGACGCAAGAGGCTCTTTTGGCCTGGATACCTGATGATGACTCAGGATGACCAAGGAGTCCTGCAGACGGACCACCCCTTCGTCCCTGAAGACTGCTACTACTTTGGCTACCTGGAGGAGATCCCTTTCTCCACGGTCACCATAAACACGTGCTATGGGGGTCTCCAGGGTTATATGAAGTTGGATGACCTCGCCTACGAAATCAGCCCCCTCAAGCATTCTCGAAAGTTTGAGCACACTCTTTCTGAGATGGTGGCAGATGCCAGCACTATGGGACTGAAGCACAGACCAGGGTATGAGGAGGAAAGGGACCCTCTGCTTTCTCCAGGAAACATCACTGCAGCCCCCAGGATGTCTAGTAAGCTGTATATGTTCCATGAAGCACATATGAAAGGAGTATTTCAGTCTACTAATGCATTTTACAGAACTGTAAACAATGTGTGAAAAACTGTTGAGTACATGGTGGATGTGGGCAATATCATTGATGCAGTTTATCGTGGTCTTGAGACAAGGTTTTATATAAGTGTCATGCACATTTATAATGTTAGGGACCCAGTCAGCACTGCATCTCTCAGACGAGGGAGTGCATACTTCCAGTTCTATTCAAGAACCTTATTTCCTGCTTTTCACCCACATACAGCTGTAGTCTTTAGCACAGCTGAACCGCCTGATGGTGTCTATGTTCCAAACCTATATAGTTTCTGCCATCCAGCTAATTTGGTGCCAATTGCTACATCGGGGAAAAATACCCTAACGGTGGCTCTCTATTTGTGCTTTCTAATTGGCAGAAGTATCGGTCTGTATTATGACTACCCAGACTGTGTTTGCCAGAGAAGGACCACCTGCATTATGAATGGCTACCAGTCACTGACAGATGCTTTCAGTAACTGCTCCTATGGGCATTTACAACATATAGTTAGCCGTGATATAAGCTCTTGTATGTTTCACCCTGAGCCGGTATATTACAATAAATCGATGACACACGAACGTTGTGGAAACAAAGAAGTGGAAAATGAGGAGCAATGCGACTGCGGCTCCTTCAAGGAGTGCTATAGCAACCCATGCTGTGACAACCTCTGTTCTTTCACTGAGGCAAGTATTTGTGATGCAGACACATGCTGCACAAACTGCACATTCTCCAAGCCCGGGACGCTCTGCAGACCCATCCGGAGTATGTGTGACCTTCCTGAGTACTGCCGTGGGATAAGCAAGACCTGCCCTAGAGATGTTTTTATGCAAGATGGAACCCCATGTGGTGAAGAGGGGTACTGCTTTAAAGGAACTTGTACTGACCGTAGTGTGCATTGCAAAGAAATCTTTGGTAGAGGGGCTTTGAATGCTCCGGATCAATGCTATACTATAAACAGAAAAGCTTACCGATTTGGATTCTGTAGAAGAACATCTTGGTCTGTCCGCTTTATAGCTTGTTCACAGCAGGATCAGCTTTGTGGAAGGCTGCAGTGCACCAATGTCAGTTTTCTCCCTCCGCTGCAGGAACACGTTGGATTTCATCAAACGCATACATTAGAAGCCTTGTGTTTTGGGCTGGACCTACACCGTGGGCAAGGAGCAGTTGATTATGGCCAAGTGAAAAACGGTGCCCTCTGTGCTCCTGGAAAGTACTGTTTAAACACCTTCTGCAACGGTTCTGTTAGTGAAATGGAGTATACCTGTTTCCCTCAGAAATGCAACTCCAGAGGAGTTTGCAACAGTGAAGACAACTGCCATTGCCACCTGGGCTGGGCACCTCCGTTTTGCCAAAACACGGGTTATGGAGGGAGTGAAGACAGCGGACCCCCTCCAAGACTGTTTCGATCGGTACCATATGACGAGACAATTTTAGTCTATGTGAGACTGGTGTTCGGTCGCCTGTATGCCCTTATAGCTGCAGTCCTCTTTGGTGTGGCCACAAATGTAAAAACTATCCATACCAGCAAAATTAAGGAAGAGACAGTGCATCCTGTGTAAACCAGCCTCCTGACCCCTGCACAACTGCAGGGGAGGTAGGAGGAACTTCTGAGAAGGAGTCAGTGATAGACAGCAAAGCTGAAGTCTGCGGCAGACAGGGGTGGGGGCAGGTATCAGGAGGGTCAGCATTCTCACACCAGGTCTCTTCGATAGGCCGCTGATCAGAACTCTGAAATAAATCTTGAAAAGCATACATAGGTGTCCTCTAATATTTTGTATTCCTAAGAGCCCAAACTGAGCCTGAGACTGGTCAGGAGAGACCTGAGTCAGCAACTGGGTCTTGACCCACAGTTGCTGGTCCCGGTGTTAACAACCCCTTTAGGGGAAACTTTATTGGGGGTTTCTCCAAATCAGTGCTCTTGAACACTGAGGTTTTCCTCATCTCTCAGGTACCTTCTCTTTTGCCAAACCCAAACTGGATTCAGGGTATTCAAGGGCTACTCCCAGTCGAGGACTACTCGCGCAGGGTTGGGGGCTAATGGGGTGATCTGCCACACGTGGCAGCCCCACTGTCCTCTGGCAGCTGGGCAGGGTGGGAGCCTTCCACGTCCAGCCTCAGGACAGAGCAGAGGCCCAGACAGCCATTTCTCACCCTTGGGTGACCTCTGGCTTTTTTTGAGGTGAACATCATGCGCGTGTGTGCAAGAGTGAGTGTGCTCAAGTGCTGGGTGTGTCTGGCCCCCGTGAGGACACTCCCCCGGAGGCCAGCCTGGTACCCATGGCCTCCAGGCTCTGCAGACCCAGCGCTAGAATCTAGGTGGGCTCTCCTCTTTTTTCCACAATTCTTGGGTAAAGGCTTTAAAGTCCTCAAACTCAAATTGGGTTCTAAAACTCAGAGATGGAAGGTTCTGGAAACACTCTCCTGGCCCCACAATGGCTCCAGTATGCGGGAGCCCAGGGACCACTGGGTCTGCTTGGGAGACGCACTGCCAGCACTCTTGTGTGAAGACCCTCCCAACCGCCCAGGATCCTCCTTCCTCCCACCGACCCCTGCCTGCAGAGCCCAGTTCAGGTGGAAGAGGTGCCCCACACCCTGTCCAGGGACAGGACTGTTCCCCCTTCTCCTGGTCAGGGCTGGCAGAGAGCCTGGGTTTAGGTGCTTAAACACCGGTCCACCTGGTCAGGACCTTGACAAAGCCTCCTTTGGCCCACCTGCTCCCTCCCGTACCTGAGGAAGCAAGTGGACCAGAGACAGCACCCCATGGTGAAAGGCCTCTCTTCCCCAGAGCCCTTGAGAGACAAGGTTCTTCTCCTTCCAGAGGTTCTTCCCCCATGTCAGAGAAGAAGCTGGGGAAAGCGGGCTGCTGTGGGTTAGCCATTGCAAAGGCCCACTGAGCACAGTCAGCGGCTCCGGGTCCATCCAGGGCTTTGGGAGGAGGGAGAGGACGCAGAGGCAGTCTCGTCATGTTTCTTGACCTGAAGCAGCCCAGGGGAAAATATGCATTTGGTATTAGTCAATTTTGAAACTGAAAGCAGAAATAGAGTCTAAAATAGAACATACCTTCCCCTGTCTCCGGGGAAGAACCAAGGAAACCTGGACCAAGCAGCAGGTATCAAAGAGTGGGGCTGATGGCGGTGACTGGTGAGTGAGCCCAGGAACCCTGGACGGGCTGGGAGGAGCTCGTCGGCGGAAGGTTGGGCCCACCCGGAAGGAGATGCTCCCTAGGCCTCCCACCACCCCCCAGAGCCACACCTTCCTGACCGGCCCTGCCTCAGTGCCTCCCTGTTGGAGAAGACTCTGGAGAGTCTCTTGGACAGCAAGGATATCTTACCAGTCCATCCTAAAAGAAATCAGTCCTGAACATTCATTGGAAGGACTGATGCCCAAGCTGAAGCTCCAATACTTTGACCACCTGATGTGAAGAACTGACTCCTTGGAAAAGACCCTGATGCTGGGAAAGATCGAAGGCAGGAGGATCAAGGACAACAGAGGATGAGATGGTTGGATGGCATCACCGACTCGATGGACATGAGTTTGAGCAAGCTCCGGGAGATGGTGATGGACAGGGAAGCCTGACGTGCTGCAGTCCATGGGGTGGCAGAGTCGGACACGACTGAGCACGTGAACTGACTGAACTGAGGCCTCCCACCACTCCCCAGAGCCACGCCTTCCTGCCTCAGCACCGCCTCCTGCCCTCAGCTGTCCTTGCTCATAGACGCCAGCTGGCCCCCCTACAGGGGACAGCACTGCAGTCCCTGTGGGCCGGGTGCTGCTAGCAGCCTCAGAAGGAAAACCCACCTGCATGGAGCCCCCAGGACAGGCCGCAACACCCAGCCCAGGCCTAGCTGGTAGGCCTGGACACTGGTGAGGGCCTCAGCAAGCAGCCACAGCTGCCCAGCACAGCTGCAGCCCCACGAGGGCACATGCCGGGGGCGTTCGGCTCCAGGGACCCTACTGGCCACCTGGGGCTCCAGAGGTGACCTGGAGAGGATGAGGGGAGACGTGCCCTCTGCCTGGAGCCCCGTGCAGGTGCCCACGGGAAGCCTGGAGCAGTGGCCAGGAGCTCCTGTTGTCCTCAAAGGCGCAATATCAGCCCCAGAATGCAGGGCCTGGTGAGTCCTCCATCCAGACCCAGCACAGTGCGCGTCATCCACTCAGCCTGAGCTCACTGCAGACCTGCCCTGGACTCCGTGCCTCTGCGCCATCCTCCCCAGAAGCCAGAGCCCTTCCCCACCCCAGAACCAACCCTGCGCACCCACCCCCAGCGCCATCTTCTCATCACAGCCTCCGTTCTTGCATGGAGATCTGGCCCCACCAGCAGCTGGCAGGAGACGGTGTGCTGGGTCCTTTGCAGCCCGTGCCAAGCCTGTGGGGTAATTAATCGTCACAGTTCCCACGGGTCCCCTGGGGACTCCTGGTGAGGACCCAGCGAGTGACATGTGGGCACCGGGCGTGCTGCCCAGGCCACACCAAGCATTCAGTCTGCGGGGGTCTTCACCAGCTCCTGCCACTCTGTTGCTGCAGCCTGAGCCCCTCCCTCCACCTGCAGCAGCTGACACACCTGCCCCACCCGCAGCTCCGGAGACTGTGCGCCCACCCCCAGCATGGCCGTGCCTGTGGAGCCAAAGCCTAGCCACGGGATTCACTCCAGCGGCCCTGCCCAACACCCCAGTGGGCAGTGCCCGCGGACAGACCGGCCGTCCAGCCATGTTTGCAGCAGTGTTCCCTGTCTCTGCCCCACCTCAGGGGCTCTCCCTGCCCTGCACCACCTGCTCCCCCTGCAGGCTCTGCTCCTCTGCCCTGGACACACTGCAGGCTGGGAGGACCGAAGAGGTCCAGAGCACAAGAGTTAGCAGAGCATGCCAACAAAGTCAATGCCGGCACCCAGAACATTCCTTTTCTAGCCACAAAACTGACTGAGACAGAAGTAGGAATCTAATTAGAATTCAAATCCTCAAGAACGCGCTGAGGTTACCGAGTTGTAATCATCTGCACAGGCTAATCCGGGCCCTGGTGGATTTGGGGCAAGCTTTCGGACATCTGCAAAACTGGTCATGCCCGCGTGTAGGAATCCTGCCCCGATGTGTGTGGGGATCCTGCCCTGATGCCTTCAAAAGGAGAAGTTCGGGCTGGACGACGTGTCAGCAAACAGCCGGATGTCATCAATGAAACTCTTATTCTTGTTTGTTGTGTTTTAGACACTAAGTTCCCCACTCCCGTACTCTTGCCTGGAAATTCCATGGACAGAGGAGCCTGGTAGGCTGCAGTCCATGGGATGGTGAAGAGTCGGACACGGCTGAGTTACTTCACTTTCACTTTTCACTTTCATGCATTGGAGAAGGAAATGGCAACCCACTCCAGTGTTCTTGCCTAGAGAATCCCAGGGATGGGGGAGCCAGTTGGGCTGCTGTCTATGGGGTCGCACAGAGTCGGACACGACTGAAGTGACTTAGCAGCAGCAGCAGCAGACACTAAGTTGTGTCCAACTCTTCACAACCCCATGACTGTATCACCTGCCAGGTTCCACTGGCCATGGGATTTCCCAGGCAAGAATAATGGAGTCTGTTGCCATTTCCTTCTCCAGGGGAGCTTCCTGACCCAGGATCAAACCAGCATCTCCTGCATTGGCAGGAGGCTTCTTTACCAGTGAGACACCAGGGAAGTCCAGATGAAATTCTAGGAAGCCAAATTCTGTCCAGTTCACTGCCCAGACTCGAACCACACACTTAGAACTCTGTACAGCTCGCCCAGTGATCTCCCCACATGGGAAGCAAAGACTCACTCTATGAAGCCACTGCAAGCCCATGTGGACACCAAGGGGACACCCCTCTCCCCTCCACACCTGAAGTGACCCTGAGAATTGATGAGATGGCTTTTATATCTAAGGCAGGACAGGCCCTCAGTGTAGTGTGCACCCTCCCCGTGCTGGGCCTTCCTGGCACCTGTGGTTCTGTGGCACAGCTCAGCCTGTGCTCCTCAGATGGCAGAGGGCCTGCCCCAAGGGAAAGGGCAAGTTTCCTCTCTTCCGACACCGGCCGTGTAGCTTCCTAAAGATCAGCACTCTCTCCCAGCTCTGGGGGGTCTCGGCGAACCTCTGCCCACTTTGTACGACTTAGCTGGCTGGACACCCTTGGTGACCTTTCTGTAAAATACCCTCATGTCTTTCCGATGGACGATGCTTTGTCTCAAAAATGTGCATGACTATGCCTTCGACTCCAAGCTTCCACTGCTCTGCACACCCAGGGGAGCTGTCGGCTGTCCTGGTGAAGAGGAAACATTAAAATTTTACATCACCTCCTGCTCCTTCTGCCTCTGTAACTCAGCTTTCTCCTTGCAAAGTCTGGATCACATAGGTCATGTAGTCTCAGAAAGTGGGGACTTGCAATACTGGGAACTGGAGCTTACCTCACTCAGCCTTGTCCTGCTCTTGGCAACTGCCCAGCCCCTGCAAACCTGCTTAATCATGTCTGTCCAGGTCAGGCATCCCCTCCCCATCTTGACTGCTGTTCTCACACATGGAAAAGCCCTTGGTGTAAACCCGTGTATCAGCAGCTCGTGCTGCCCACAGTAGTCTGTCTGTAAAACCCCTGTCACCCCTGTGTTCAGGGCAAAGAGCTTGGAGCATTAACTCCTCTGGGCTCACCAGCATAACAAACCTGAGTTCTCCAACCCGCTGAGTGTGGTGCTTGGCTTCTCAAGTACTGGTTTCTGCTGCACTGGTGACAGTTTTGGCCGGAAGTGCTAGAGGGTCAGCCTCACCAGCCCGCAGCCCCCCAAGCCCCTCAGCTGCCAGACTCCAGAGACACGGTGCTCTCAGTGAGGACAGAGTCCTGACCCAGTCCCTGCTCCCTTGTGGCTGGTGGCCACAAAAGGCTCGTCACTCACACATGGCCACACTTCCTGGTCCCTCTTAAACCAGAGTCCCAGGCACCCCACTCCCACTTCTCCCGTGACACAGCTGTCGCCTCTGTGCAGGGGTGCACTCAGCTCTCCCCTGCTGTTACAGTGACTGAATAAACCTGTTTCCACCACTTCCGTGGGAAAGGCCCCTGGACAGTAACTGCATGAACAGCTAACCTGGACAGTGAACACGGAGCCCAGGGCCATCTGCCCCTCGCAGGCTGGCCCTCAGGTCAAGCCCAGCTGGGGTTGGAAGGCGGCAGGCCAGGCCCTGACTCACCTGGATGTCCAGCCTCCTTGGGCAGCAGGTGGCCCCTGGCAGGCTCCGTGAGGGTCCTTAGAAGGACGTGAGTGGAGCCAGGGAACAGGGTAGGGAAGGTTGGTCACCAGAGACTTCCCTACCAACCACGGAAACACCACGTCATGGCTGGGGTGGGCATCTGCACCCGATGCTGGGAAGGGGAGGGCCCCCCACGGCCATAGACGGGAGATGGTCTCGCATCCAGGCAGCCATCCCCCGGCTCCTGGTGGCTGACACATGTGCCAGGTGTGAACCCAGCCACCATCAGCAACTTCCAGCAGATGTGAGCTGAGGGCCAGGGGTGCTAGCCCTCACTGGTCAGGCCTGGGACAGGGAAACTCTGCAAGGGGCCCAGAGGGCAGCAGGGACACAACCAGAACCCCTGAGCTGGGCAGACTGCCCGTGGGACCCATGGGCAGATCTCAGTGGGCCCCAGGCCCAGAGCGGGGCTGCCTCATCACCCATGGGCAGATCTCAGTGGGCTCCAGGCCCAGAGAGGGGGTGCCAACCCCAGAGCCATGCAGACTGCCCGTGGGACCCATGGGCAGATCTCAGTGTGCCCCAGGCCCAGAGAGGGGGTGCCAACCCCAGAGCCATGCAGACTGCCCGTGGGACCCATGGGCAGATCTCAGTGTGCCCCAGGCCCAGAGAGGGGGTGCCAACCCCAGAGCCATGCAGACTGCCCGTACGACACATGGGCAGATCTCAGTGGGCCCCAGAGCCAGAGAGGGCTGCCTCATCACCCAGGAAGGTTTGGGTCAGACTCACCCTGCACCCTGCTCACCCCAGGCTTCAAAGCAAAAACCCATTGGAAACACAGCGTCCCCACCTCAGAGACAGCTGGAGCCCAGGAGGGCGGCCACACACACAGCTGGGTAGGGAGGATTTTGAGGGTGTGTGTGTCACTGTGAGAATACCGTGATAATGGTTACTGCTACACCCACAGTGACTCAGGCCCTGACATAAAGCCCGACCCGCACACAGGTGTGGAGCTGGGCAATGCGTCCCCAAGGGCACTGGGCTCCCAAGCAAGGTGCCTCCCCCACCAACTCAGGACAGTGAGCCAGAAGGGATGTGTGGGCATGGGCCCTGGGCTTGGCCCATGGCCAGGGGACAGGGAAGAGCCTGGGGCTCCAGGCCACCTACCGAGAGCAGCAAGCAAAGGTGGCCGAGGCCCCAATGAGGCAGCCATCCCAGGGAGTCCCTGACCCCTCCCCAGGACCAAGACTCCCCAGGACCAAGACTTGCTAGCAGGGCAGGGGTCCCGGCAGAGGGCCAGCCCTCTAGCCCTGGCCATGCGCACCCCCTGCAGGTGAAGCGGGCACCTCTCCATGCCCCGGGGTGCTAGGGGGAGACCAGGTCCAGAGGACTGTCCACATTCCAGCAGGGACTCTGCTGGACAAGCCAGGGCTTCCAGGCCTGATCGCAACCCATCACCCAAAATCAGCGTGGAGTGGGTGCCCAGGGGCTGCTGAGGGCCTCAAGAGGGTGGGTCTCAACCGTGCTCCAAGTCCTGGAGCCAGGAGGGCACAGAGAGCATGAACCGACTGCGGATGAGGGCCCTGCCCCTCAGCAAATGCCTCATCCTGGGCCTCTGGGCCCCCGGGGTCAGGGCAAGGATGGGTGCAGGGTAGGGGGACGCAGCTCCCTGCACCTGCTCCCAGTCCCGCTGGGGCCACAAGGATGAGCAGCTCAGCGCTGCCCACGGGGCTGGGCCAGCACAACTGGGCCTGGACTCCAAGGACGGGCAGCAGCAGGAATGACCCTGCTCTGCTCCTGGGTTTCCTGGCTGGAGGCGCCCGCTGGCCCCAGAGCACAACTGGCCTCAAGGTGACCGATACACAGTTTGCGAGAAATTTGGGTACAATCAGTCAACCCAGGAGGCTGTCACTTGGCCGAGCCCAGCTCCGGGCCTCAGGAGAGCCAGCATCGTCATCGTCCACCTGGCAGGAGATGCCTCCCAGGTGCTCCAGCAGGTCTTCTGTGGTGCCGTGCCCTCCACAAGCCCTGAGCCCGGCACCAACCCACCCACAGCCAGCCCAGGCCGCCCAGCCCCCATGACTGTTCAGCCCTCTGAACGCCCCACATCCAGGGTCCCCACGCAGACGGACTACAGTGCAAACAGGGTTTTTTGCCAAGGGTTCTACTGCGGTGTTACTATAGTGACCACCACAGTGAGACCCAGCAAGCTGGCCCTGACCGCTAGCGCTCAGTACACCCCCAAACGGGGTCAGGAAGGACAGAGCCCACGCTGGGCAAACCGTCAGGTCAAGTTTCCCAGGGGCAGGACCCGAGACACCTCCAACCCTGCTGGGAGCTCAGGGAAGCTGACAGCAGTGGTCGCTGGAGCTCGCCCTGTACTCAACTGCATAGGAGCTCGCCAGGGAGCAGGCTGGGAGGGGTTCATGCAGAGGGAGCAGCTCCCAGCATGCTTCCAGACCCGAGGTAGGGGAGTCTGGATCCAGGCCCGGCCTGAAGGGGCTCAAGGGGCCTCTCACATGTAGCAGGGGTGTGCATGTTCCTGGTGCAGTTTCCAGAGATCATGGCTGGGGCGGGCACTGCACCAGAAGTCAAGCCAGTGACCAGCCTCTGCAGGAAGCGCCCATGGGAGCCGTTACACCTAAGTCTCCCTCCCAGCCCTGCGGCGTGGCCACCCACCACCCCACAGGTCAGCCTGGGGAGCTCAAGATGGACTGGCATCCCTACCTGCCAGGTTCCTGTGCAGGACGCTGTCCATGGCCACAATGCTCTGGCCTCTGGTCAGCTTCTGAGTTTCCCCGACCCACCACCACCGACCTGATGGGGCTCAGAGTGCAGGCCCAGCAGGACATAAGACCTGGGCTCAGAGAGCCACTTGGTCCAGGGTGCACTCAGCCCTGCACCTGGAGGTGGGTCCTCCATGGCTGCAGGGTTGGCTGGGCAAGGAGGCATCCCAGGCCACCCTGCCGTTGGGCCGTCCAGCCCTGGACCAGGACTAGGTTCTCAGAACCCTCCGCACCACGGGACCTGTCCATACCTGGACCAGCTGACAGCTCCCAAGGGCTCCAACCCAGCAGACAAGACCAAGGGGGCACTGAAGGTGAGCAGCTGGGGTTTCTGATGCCGGCTGTGTCACGGTGGTATTGTGGTAGCTATTGTGGTAGTTATTATGGTACCACAGTGACACTGTCCAGGACAGAAACCCCCGTCCCAAGGTCCCAGACCAGGGAGCCTGTCTTCCAAGACCGGGGTACCGCCCTGCCCTCCTGACCATCAGACTGCACCCTGCACGCCCCATCCCTGCTGTCTCAAGGCTGCAATAGCCTGAGGAAGGGTCCTGGGCCAGGAGCTGGGCTGTGGAGACCCAAACAGGAGACCCCCAGCAGCTTCCCGCCCCTGACCCTGAAGGAACTTCCTCAGGCCTGTGGCAGGCTGGGGACAGACCCTAAGAACCCTCCCCCGACAGGGCCCATCCAGACCTGGAGCAGCTGACAGCTCCCGAGGACTCCACGTCCACCAGACGAGACCAAGGGGGCGCTGAAGGCCAGCAGCTGGGGTTTCTGATGCCGGCTGTGTCATGGTGGTAGTTATAGTGGTTATGGTTATGGTTATAGTTATGGTTATACCACAGTGACACTCTCTGGGACAAAAACCCCTGCCCCTGAGGGTCACGACCAGGGATCCTGTAGGCTGTGTTTGGGGCACCACCCTGCCCTCCTGACCATCAGACTGTACCCTGCACGCCCTCACCCTGCTGACTCAGGGCAGCAACAGCCTGAGGAAGGGTCCTGGGCCAGGCGCTGGGCTGTGAATACCCAGACAGGAGACCCCCAGCAGCTTCCCGCCCCTGACCCTGGAGGAACTTGTGCAGGCCTGAGGCAGGCTGGGCCTCTGCTGGGAGCCATGGTCTCAGCCACTCATAGCACCTGTCATGGGCGGGCAATGGGCCAGGATCAGACTCAAAGACATACACTCCTGGGTCCTGTCCTGCCCGGCAGCCCAACCTCATCACAGAGGCCCTGGCCTGGGGCCCAGTGGGGATCGGGCAGCCCTGGGTCACTGCAGAGCTGAGGGGAGTGACACCACGAGAGGAGATGTAGCCGAACCAGCCCCTGGGGACCCAACCCCGGGCCAGAGGTCAGAGAGCAGAGTGCAGCCCGGCCTGCACCGCCTCAGACCTGGGGTGAGCCAGCGATGCCCAGCGGTGCCTCGTCTCCAGGTCCTGGAGCTGGGAGAGTCATGGGTCCTGACTGTGTCCCCACCCTCCTCCGTGTCTCCAGAGTCACCGGCCAGAACTGCCCCCAGTGTCCCGAGCTGCCCAGGTTCGTGTCCAGCCTCTGCAGACCCCGCATACACACCCAGGAGGCTCAGAGCTGCACTGTCCACAAGTGTCCACCAGGACCACAGCCCCCCACGCCCTGCCTGCTGCCCGGGGCCGTCCGCAATGCTGGCTCACAGAGAGCGGACCTGGAGGACCCCACGGTGGGCAGGATCGAGGCAGCACTCAGGCCCCGTTTCAGGAGGGGGCCCCGGGAAGGCCACCCCAAAAGAGGCCCTCGGGCCCTCGTCCCAGCCATGGGGCAGCCCCAGGGCCGTCTCCTCCTGGGGGACAGTCTCTCACGCAGGTCCTCCTCAGGAGCCCCGCAACATGGCCCCTCCGGGTGTTCACACCTCTGCCCCAGCTCTGGGGTTTCGGCCACCCCAGGCAGCCGTGGTGCCCCGGCCCACAGCAGGACCCCCAGAAGCCCATGGGCCCCGTGGGCTCTACATTCCAGTGTGTCCACAGCCTGCCCCTGCCGCTGTCACCCTGAGCCTGTCTGCAAGAGGAACTGGACCCCGCGCGGGGCAGAGGTTCAGGGCGGCACTCACCAAGCTCCTTTCCTGGGAGTGGGCCATGCGCCAGACCTCAGGGCCAGCGCTGGTCTCTCCAGGGCGGTGGCTTGACACAGCCGGGCACCCCGGGAGCCTCTTCTCTGTGTGGCAATGCCTCCCCCCCGCCACTGCCCCCAGACAGGAAAGCCCTTAAGCCCCAGGCAAGCTCCGGTGACAGCTGCTCACTGAGTCTGACTGTAAAGCCCCTTCCTGCCTGGCTTCCTGCGCTGCCCCACCCCACACACAGGCCTGGAGGTCCACAGAGAGTTCTAGCAGAGAGCGGGACTGCCCTGCCCAGAGGCAGGGTGCCCTCCACTCCTTTCCTCGTTCACCATCCCAGGACCCTGCACAGGGCCTGGGCGGGGGCCGCAGTCAGGTGCAGGCCTCGCTGCAGTCCGTGAGCGAAGACGCAGAGCATGACAGGGAGGCCGGGTCTCCCTGCTCAGGCTGGCCTGGAGTCGGTCAGGGTGACTTCCTGGAGGAGGCAGCACATTCAGCTACAGTTGGAGGGACGAGCATCTAGGACTCAGTGACAGGACACAGGGGTGCATAAGGGCACCCCAGGACCCTGCCTGCACCAGCCGGGGGAGGACGGAGAAACAGCTCAAGGACTGGAGGCTCGGGGCTCTGACACCCTGTGCTCAGGCAGGAAGGGCTCCAGCAGGCAGGGGCTCCTTGGCCCCAAAGCTCTCAGTGCTCCTGACCCTGCACAGTGGGGAGGGCCTGAGGTCACGCAAAGGCCCCCCACACCTGCTCCAGGTCCCTAAGATCCACGCAAAGCTCTAATCCCCAGGGTCACCCAGAGTCTCACTGAAATGCAGAAAGCAGTGCAGCAGTCGGGGCAGGGGGCACCAGGAGACCCCCTGGTCCACAGTGCTGGGGACCCCAGAGAGCCCTGACAGCTCCCTCCCTGGTCACACTGCCGTCCACCTGGAGCTCGACACGGACCACTGGGAATGGCCTCCCTGGGCCCTGAGAGCCGCTGTTCCCCTCGCTGTCAGTCACCAGCGTGCACACCCTCAGGTCCTGGCTGGTCACAGGCCCCGGCCTCCTCTCCCTCCAGCCTGGTCAACCCGACACCACACCCGAGCCCCGAGCCCCCTTCTGCCCAGCACAGCCCACGTGGGACCCCTCCACCCACAGCTCCTGTCCTTCGTCTCTGGGGCCGATCTTCCTCACGCCCGCCCAACGCCCATCCTCCCCCCGTCCTTCCCAGTGCAGCCCGGGCCCCTCTGCCCCCAGGGGCATCCACGTGACCCTGGTATTCACTGTGAGATGCACCGCGGTCCGAGGGCAGGGCTTCCAGAGTGCGGCTCACTCTCTGCCCATCCTGGGACGCAGATGCAGTGTCTGGGATGAGCAGCCCCTTTGCCCACCAACTACGGACAGCAGAGGAGAATTCAGACACATCCTTGGTCCCAGTGGTGAAGAACTGATGCTTTTGAACTGTGGTGTTGGAGGAGACTCTTGAGAGAGTCCCTTGGACTGCAAGGAGATCCAACCAGTCCATCCTAAAGGAGATCAGTCTTGAGTATTCATTGGAAGGACTGATGCTGAAGCTGAAGCTCCAATACTTTGGCCACCTGATGGGAAGAGCTGACGACTCCTGGAAAAGACCCTGATGCTGGGAAAGACTGAAGGCGGGAGAAGAAGGGACAACAGAGGGTGAGATGGTTGGATGGCATCACTGACTCAGTGGACATGAGTTTGAGCAAACTCCAGGAGATGGTGATGGACAGGGAGGCCTGGCGTGCTGCAGTCCATGGGGTCACAGAGTCAGACACGACTGAGTGTCTGAACAGACTGAACATGACTTCACAATAAGCAAAGCAGCACCTACACATGATCAGACCAAACATAAGAGGCGAGGAATCTGGCCCATTTCCTTATAAAAAAATTCTGTCAGTGCCGATAAAACTGTGTTGAAGAGAAAATGTGATCCACGAATTTTATGCCCTCCAAAAAAGCAACTAGTACGGAAATATATTTTCCACAGGCATCAACTTGGGAGAGTGTCTCCTGGAGGTCCTTCACAACTGAATGAATTTTATATTTATGTGTATATATTGCCGGGAGCCAACACGGGAGTCCCCACCCATAACAAGGTTATGTGGGAGAGTTCTGGTGGGCAAGGAGAGCCAGAACTCGAGGGGTGCCCCTCTGGGCCTGCCAGACTGTCTACCCCAAAACCAGAGTCTGCCTACTTTACTGCTTTGTGCTCTCACCTCTGACTTTACGGGGGGCCGTCCCCCACCACCATCTTGCTCTCTCTGATAAGGAGTTAACTTACAGCTCCAGTTAATAAAGTTCCTGGGCATACTAGGAGTGTTTAAATCCAAACCTCAGATGGCTCTCTAACTTGCCTGACAAGTTTACCGGGACTCCTACAGCTATGCATACGATTGTTTACAGACTCCCAGCCACGAGGCATGGGAAGCTTAAGATATTCAAATAGCTTAGAGCCTCTTGGAGAGTTAGAAGCTGTCAGAATAAAACTAGTAGAAGATTCCATTGACGAGCCAATGCTTGCTGCCAAGTTTCCACATCCCCTGTATTGTATCCTTGGAAGTGTATTAATTAATATAGTTGGTATGTAGAAAAAATAAGTAGTGGCCTTGGTGTTAGCAACTTTAGACCCTTAAGGTAATAAATTCTTTCCTTTGTTGTAAACCCACTGCACCTCTGCCCTATAAGAATGCAACTTTATCTAACAGCTTCGGAGGATGGCGCCAAACTTTAAAATAATTACTCTTAGAGAAAAAAAGTCTTATGTTGACAAACCTTTGTCAGAGTCATAAAATGTTAATAGGACTTCTAGCCAGAAGATGATGTAAATCACCTAAACCATTTGTATACGATAAGTTTGCAGAAAAGAAATCCTGGTTTTGATAAGGATCAAAGACTGCTGACTTTGCATGATTTCCCACCCCCTGTTATCCTCTATGTGCAACTTATAGTATAAAAACCCCTGTTGAAAATACAGCTATGGGCCTTGCCCACTGAAGCTTGGTCTCCCCATGTCATTCTTTCTTTCACATTCTGGCTGAATACCCATCTGAAGCGTGGAGGTCCTCTGCGACCACTTATTTGCCTGGGCTTCTAAGACCCACTGGAGAAGGTGCCTAAGGTGGGGCACCTTCCGCTATTCGAGAGGGCGCCTGCAGCCTCCATGGTCACAGCTAACCTGATGTCACAGGTTATATTGACTTTCCGTGTAAACCAAGTTATTCAGCCTCTTTTCTCCACTGAATTTTCCTACTGAGCTATCCTCATTCTATTACTCTTTATATCTTTGATTAATATTTAATTAAATCACCGATGCCGTCTCCCCTTCGAACTCCCTGGATCAGCCGGGGCTGGACCTCGGCAGGTGGCACCCAAGACAGGCGATTCCAAGGTAGGTCCCCCAGCCCCATTGTTCCCCATTGTTGAGTTTTCAGGACGCCTAGGACCCCACTCAGGGTGCTGCAGAGCACCCTGTAGGATAGACAGGGTGAGTAGGAGAGGGAAGTGTTGAAAATGTTAAAGAGTTAGAAAGAAAAAATGGTTTCTGAAGTTAAAAGGCTGAAGAAAAGCCTGATCTTTTGAAAGCTAAATCTTCTATTATACTTAATTTTCCGACATGGGTAACACTGAATCAAATGAAAGACAGCTCTTTATAGGAGTAATTTTACAGTTGTTAAGTAAAAGAGGAATTAAGGTTAAGAAAACTAATATTCAATCCTTTTTTACATTTGTACAAGAGCATGGCCCTTGGTTTCTACAACAGGGCACTGTTAACCTAGATATCTGGGGAAAAGTAGGGAAAGAGCTAAGAGCTTAATGTGCTCAGCACGGCTTGGAGAAAATCCCTACTTACACCTTTCCTCTGTGGAATATGATTAGAGATGCTTTAGATCCAGCTCATGAATTTGAAAAGGTACCTGTTAAAGAGGAAATAGAAGTTGGAAAAGTACCTGTTAAACAGGAAAGCGAATCTGAAAAGGTACCTGTTATAAAGGAAAGTGAAAATGAAGAAGCTATACCTAGCTATCGGCAGCTAAACAAATGGCTAGCCACTATGACTGCCAATGAGCATGTAGAAGATAGGGATGAGAAGAAAGATCAGCTCTTCCCTCAGGATGAGGAAGATTTAGAGGGAACAGCAGCTCGATACCATTCTGATGAGGATTGGTCTTTTTTAGCTAAAGATTCTCCTAAAAATTTAAGAGAAACATCCCTAATCAGATCATCTGCTCCTAGGAGCTTAAAGGAAACATCCCCGATCAGACTGTCCGTAAGATTTAGTCACCAAACAGTTAAAGGATCTCCGGAACAGGAGAGGAGAAACACGGGACACTCCCATCCCCCCATGCCTCCTCCTCCATGTGGGGGTAAGGGGCCTCCGCTAGGAGTTTCCCAGAGAAGGGTTTTCTCTAGGCCCAAGGATGAATTTGATCCTCACCTTGAGGCTTGTTTTCTAGTCCCTTCTGCAGTTTAGACAGGGTAAAGAGGGTACAAAATAAATAAAAATTTCTCTTAAAAAAAATGGGTTTCTCTGCATCTAAGAATAGACAAATGTTTATTGGCTCTGTGGAATATGATTAGAAATGTCCTGGACCCCCATCATGAGGCTGTTAGATAGCCTATGGGGGAGGCTATAGCGGTGGATGGTGGTGAGTCTCCACTTTCTGCACAGATCATATTTTCTGCCATTGACAAAAAAAAAAAAAAAAAAGGAGGGAGAAAGTGCTCTACCGCCCGAGGAAGGAGAGGGCTTACAGGACGCTGCGGCCGAGCGCCCTGGCGAGCTCCCTCCCCCTCTGTGCAAACCTTTAAAAAACTTATCCACCACTTTCTGATTTAAGGCGATTGCCACCGCCTCCGTTTGTGCCTCCAAGGACCCAGGAGTTCCCCACGTTGCCCCCAAAGCCTCTCAAAGCGTTGCCTAAGTCTAAGGAAGATAGAACGTTTTTTGAACAAAGGAGCTTTTAAAACAGACGCGTGTACACAACATGCAGAGCGTGCTCCTTGGAGAAAACCCCCTCAGGGGGGGTCTCACCCCAGCTAGGAGAAAAGCGGAACCTGTCAGGGGATTTAGCAACAACCCTGACGTGCCGGTTACTCCAATTCCAACGGGAGTGGCTGGCGCCCTACCTGAGGACATTGTAAGATTTGTCCTGGGGCGTAGCTCACTTTCTTTCAAAGAAATTTCGGTGGTGCATGGTGTAGTAGATTCTGATAATTGGGAAAATTAAAGTTTTGATCTCGCCGCCTACCAAAACTGTACAAATTAATAAAGGTCAAAGAGTAACACAGCTTTTGCTTTTACCTTATTATCAGACAAGAAAAAACTTGACTTCTCAAGCTAGGAGCCACAAAACATTTGGATCTAGTGATCTAGCCTTTTGGGTGCAGGAAATTACAGCTCCAAAGCCTTTAAAAGATCTTTTAATTCAAGGGAATAAAATGTCAGGGCTGAGTTACAAGCAGTTATTTAGGCTCTTCAACATTTAAGAGACCACACCTTTAATCTTTTGACTGACTCACGATATATTGTTGGGTTGTTTCCTCATATAGAGAATGCTAATATTCCAGAAAATAAAACTACTATTTTCTCCTTGTTATCTGATTTACAGAAAGAGATTAAACACAGAGATAAAAAATATTTTGTGGGACATAGAGCCCATTCTGGCTTGTCTGGCCCTTTACATGAAGGAAATGCTTTGGCAGATGCATTGACTAAAGTAATTGCTTTAAACTTACATAAAAAAGATTGATAAGGCCAAAAATTCTCGCAAAATTCACCATCAAAATGCAGCTGGTTTAAGGTATAAATTTCATATCCCTAGGAAAACAGCTAGACAAATAGTAAAGTTATGTCCCAATTATAATTAATCGCTTAAACATAAACGCACAGGGGCAGACTACAATGATGAGACACTAGATGCCTGACAGGACTCGGCCCCTGGTCAAGTAAAAAGACCTCCTTACTGGAAAGTGAAAAAGGCCAGATGTGTTGCTAACTTGTGGGAGAGGGTATGCTTGTATTTTTCTATAGGACACAGATTCTCCGATTTGAATTCCGGACAGACTAATTCGTCATGTCACATTCCCCAAAGACCAGGTTCGCGGCGCACACACTCGCTCACTCCCCACTCCCCAGCCAGCTCTGGCCTCCGCGTGGCCAGCCACGCCCCGCACCCTCCTCGCTGCACCCCGCGACCTAGAGCAAAGAAGTTTGTGTGGCAAGTGAGGGCCAGAGAGGAAAGCGCGCCCGCGGAGTGCCGTCCAGACCAGCGCAGCCCTGCCGGGGAGAGGGGAAAGCCCGGAGCCCAAGCGGCAGCTAGCCGGAGTCCGCGAACCCCACCCCTCTGCCCACCGTAGGTGCCATGGCCCACAGCCTGCCGCTCGCGTTCTGCCTTCTGATGCTGGAGACACTGTGCCCCCAGGCTGACGTCTACAGCTGCTCCCTGGTTCATCTTGTATACACCCTCAATATAATGTTTGCTCTTTTGTGGTGGTGTTGTGAACAATGTATGCTCTCATCTTGTTTGAACCCTCAATATAATGTTTGATCCTCAATATAGTTACAACGTCTACCTTATCTTATGATGTAACCACTTATTGAATTATGGTCTTGCTATATTACAACAACTGCAGGATTTTATGTGAACATGACGGTTTGTGGGCTTACTTACCTTGGGAATAGCAGCTCTGATAACTGCAATTACTTCTGTTACTGTGGCAGCAATATCATTGACTCAACAAGTACATACTGCTCAATATGTTGATACTATGTCCAAAAATGTTTCTTTAACATTGGCAACACAGGAAGCTATGGACAGGAAATTAGAAATGAGGGTAGACGCCCTGCTGCTGCTACTGCTAAGTCGCTTCAGTCGTGTCCGACTCTGTGCGACCCCATTGACGGAAGCCCACCAGGCTCCCCCGTCCCTGGGATTCTCCAGGCAAGAACACTGGAGTGGGTTGCCATTTCCTTCTCCAATGTGTGAAAGTGAACAGTGAAAGGGAAGTCGCTCAGTTGTGTCTGACTCTTAGCGACCCCCTAGAGGAGGCAATAATACATATTGGGACTGAATTGCAGGCTTTAAAAGTGAAAATGGCATTGTCCTGTCATGCTGACTACCGGTGGATATGTGTAACACCCCTGAAAGTAAATGAGACAGATTTTGACTGGGAAAAAATTAAAAACCATATTTCAGGTGCCTAGAACAGCTCTGACATTGGTTTAGATTTAGGGAAACTTCACGATCAAATAGCAACCATGGAACACTCCCGATTAGATTTTACTGCTGCTGGAGCAGCAAATGACTTCTTCCACACTTTCTCTAACTTCATTTCAGGAAAGAATATTCTGTCTACTGTTTTTAGCTATGTTGCTGTGGCTGCTTTAATTCTGCTTCTCATAATCATTCTTCCTTGTATTGTCAGAATTCTTCGACAGAGCACTCAGAAGCTCACGACTGAACTGCATCTGGCTGTTTTAAGAAATAAAAAAGGGGGGAATTCCGGGAGCCGGCACGGGAGTCCCCACCCATAACTAGGTTATGTGGGAGAGTTCTGGTGGGCAAGGAGAGCCAGAACTCGAGGGGTGCCCCTCTGGGCCTGCCTGACCGTCTACCCCAAAACCAGAGTCTGCCTACTTTACTGCTTTGTGCTCTCACCTCTGACTTTACGGGGGGCCATCCTCCACCACCATCTTGCTCTCTCTGATAAGGAGTAAACTTACAGCTCCAGTTAATAAAGTTCCTGGGCATACTAGGAGTGTTTAAATCCAAACCTCAGATGGCTCTCTAACTTGCCTGACAGGTTTACCCTGACTCCTACAACTATGCATACGATTGTTTACAGTCTCCCAGCCTCGAGAGGCATGGGAAGCTTAAGATATTCAAATAGCTTAGGGCCTCTTAGAGAGTTAGAAGCTGTCAGAATAAAACTAGTAGAAGATTCCATTGATGAGCCAATGCTTGATGCCAAGTTTCCACATCCCCTGTATTGTATCCTTGGAAGTGTATTAATTAATATAGTTGGTATGTAGAAAAAATAAGTAGTGGCCTTGGTGTTAGCAACTTTAGACCCTTAAGGTAATAAATTCTTTCCTTTGTTGTAAACCCATTGCACCTCTGCCCTATAGGAATGCAACTTTATCTAACAGCTTCAGAGGATGGCGCCAAACTTTAAAATAATTACTCTTAGAGAAAATAAGTCTTATGTTGACAAACCTTTGTCAGAGTCATAAAATGTTAATAGGACTTCTAGCCAGAAGATGATGTAAATCACCTAAACCATTTGTATACGATAAGTTTGCAGAAAAGAAATCCTGGTTTCGATAAGGATCAAAGACTGCTGACTTTGCATGATTTCACACCCCCTATTATCCTCTATGTGCAACTTATAGTATAAAAACCCCTGTTGAAAATACAGCTATGGGCCTTGCTCACCGAAGCTTGGTCTCCCCGTGTCATTCTTTCTTGTTTCTTTTTCCTCCTTTTCTCTTCTGTTCCTTCTTCATGCCAAGATAATTTGGAGCGCAGGGGTCCTCTGCAACCACTTATTTGCCTGGGCTTCTAAGACCCACTCAAGAAGGTGCCTAAGGTGGGGCACCTCCCGCTATTTGAGAGGGCGCTTGCGGCCTCCATGGTCAGAGCAAGTTTGGTGTCACGAACTTTATTGATTTCCCGCATAAACCAGTTATTATTGAGTATCTAATAAATCTCTCAGCCTTTGCTATCCCTTAATCGCCAACACCGTCATCCTGAGGGAATCCCTGGATCCAACTGGGGCTGGATCCTGGCAATATATATATATAGAGAGAGTTATAAGAAAATATAATATTATCCCCAATAGTCTATACTGTTCCTATTGAATATATATATGCATATGTGCATGTATACACATATATTTCATATTCAATATGTATAATATTGTTCATTTTGCTAAGTTGTGTCCAACTCTTTGTGACCCCATGGAATGTAGCCCCCAAGCTCCCCTGTCCTTCACTATCTCCCAGACCTAACTCAAATTCATGTCCACTGAGTCAGTGATGCTTTCTAACCGTCTCATCCTCTTACGCCCCTATTTCTTTTTGCCTTCTATCTTTCCCAGCACCTGAGTCTTTCGTATACGCTGACTCTTGGCATCAGGGTTACAAAGTAGTGGAGCTTCAGCATCAGTCCTTCCAATGAATAATCTGGGTTGATTTCCTTTAGGAAGACTGGTTGGATCTCCTTGCAGACCAAGGGACTCTCAAGAGTCTTCTCCAACACCACAGTTCAAAAGCATCAACTCTTCAAAACTCAGCCTGTTTTGTGGTGCAACGCTCACTTCTGTACATGACTACTGAAAAGTCATAGCTTTGACTACATGGAACTTTTGACAAAGTGGTGTCTCCTTTTAATATGCTAAGTTTGTCATAGCTTTCCTTCCAAGGAGCAAGTGTCTTTTAATTTCATGGCTGCAGTCACTGTCTGCAGTGATTTTGGAGCCCAGGAAAATAAAGTCTGTCACTGGTTCCACTTTTTCCCTTCTATTTGCCATGAATTGATGCTACCAAATGCCATGATCTTAGTTTTTTGAATGTTGAGTTTCAAGCAGCTTTTTCATTCTCCTTTTTCACCATCATGAAGAGACTAGTTCTGCCTCGAGTTTCTGCCATTAAAGTGGGATCATCTACATATCTGAGGTTGATATTTCCCCAGAAATCTTGATTCCAGCTTGTGATTCATCCAGTTCTGCATTGCACATGATATACTCTGCATAGAATTTAAATAAGCAGGGTGACAATATACAACCCTGTTGTACTCCTTTCCCAATTTGGAATCAGTTTGTTTTTCTAAGTCAAGTTCTAACTGTGGCTTCTTGACATGCATACACATTTCTCAGAAGATAGGTAAGGTGATCTGGTTCTCCTATTTCCTTAAGAATTTTCCATGTTTGTTGTGATCCACACAGTCAAAATTTTAGCATCATCAATAAAGCAGAAGTAGATGTTTTTCTGGATTTCTCTTGCTTTCTCCATAACTGATCAAATGTTGGCAATTTAATCTGTGGTTACTCTGCTTTTTCTAAATCCAGCTTTTACATCTGGAAGTTCTCAGTTCACATTCTGCTGAAGTCTAGCTTGAAGGATTTTGAGCATTACCTTGCTAGCATGTGAAATGAGCGCACTTGTACAATAACTGGAACATTCTTTGGCATTGCCCTGCTTACGGACTGGAATGGAAACACCATTTCCAGTCCTGTGATCATTGCTGAGTTTTCCAAATTGGCCGACGTATTGAATGCAGTGCCTTAACAGCATCATTTTTTAACATCTTAAATAGCTGGGCTGGAATTCTGTCACCTCTACTAGATTTGTTCCTCATAATTCTTCCTAAGGCCCATTTGATTTCACATTCCAGAATATCTGGCTCTAGGTGAGTTACCACATCATCTTGGTTATCCAGGTCACTAAGGCATTTTTATATAGTTCTGTGCATTCTTACCACTTCTCCTTAATGGCTTCTGCTGCTGTTAGGTCTTATTTGAGATTTTTCTCATTTTTCTATGAAGCCCTGTATCACTATGAACTCCCCTCTAAAAACTGCCTTTGCTGTATCCCATAGACTTTGTATGTGTTCTCGTTGTCTTTTGTCTCAAGGTATTGAGACAAAATACCTTGTCTCCTCGTTGACTCGTCGGTCTTATAGTAGAATGTTATTCAGTCTCCATGTAGTGGTTTTTTCTCATTTCCTTTTCTGTGGTTGGTTAGTAGTTTCATGTTGTGTGGTCAGAAAAGGTACTCGAGATAATTTCTGCACTCTGAAGTGTGCTGAGGCTTGTTTTGTGCCCCAGTTTGTGCTCTGGAGAATGTTCCTTGTGTGCTTGAAGAGAATGCGTGTTCTGGTGTTTGGATGCAACATCATGAACGCCTCAGTCAAGTCTTACTGGTCTATTTGTACCATTTACCATCTCTGCCGTCTTATTGCTTCTCTGGAAGATCTGTCCGTTGGTGTCAGTGGGGTGTAAAGTCTCCTATTGTTGTATTCCCATCCATTTCTCCTTTATGTTTGCTGGTATTGTTTTATGTATTTGGGTGCTCCTGTTTTAGGCGTATATATGTAGATGAGTGTGAAATCCTCCTGTGGTGATTCTTTTATCAGTATTTAGTGTCCTTTATCTTTCTGTATGGTCTAAGTTTTAAAGTCTATTTTGTCTGATATGAATTTTGTGATTTCTGCTTTCTGGTCATGTACATTTGATTGGAATATCTTTTCCATTCCTCAGTTTGAATCTATGTATGCCCTTTGTCCTAAGGTCAGTCTCTTATAGGCAGCACATTTCCAGCTCTTCTTTTTTTATCTAGTATGCATTCTAATACATCTGGTAGGAGCATTTAGACCACTGCTATTTAAGATAATTATGAAAGATATGTATTTATCGTCATTTTAAACCTCATTTTCTAATTGGTTTTATATATTTCCTTTGGTCTTTTTTTTTTTTTTTCCTTTTCCTCTTGTGGTGGTCCATCTAATCAAGGCTATGGTTTCTCCAGTAGTCATGTATGGATGTGAGAGTTGGACTGTGAAGAAAACTGAGCATCGAAGAATTGATGCTTTTGAACTGTGGTGTTGGAGAAGACTCTTGAAAGTCCCATGGACTGCAAGGAGATCCAACCAGTCCATTCTCAAAGAGATCAGTCCTGGGTGTTCTTTAGAAGGAATGATGCTAAAGCTGAAACTCCAATACTTTGGCCACCTCATGCAAAGAGTTCACTCATTGGAAAAGACCCTGATGCTGGGAGGGATTGGGGGCAGGAGGAGAAGGGGACGACAGAGGATGAGATGGCTGGGTGGCATCACCAACTCAATGGACGTGGGTTTAGGTGAACTCTGGGAGTTGGTGATGGACAAGGAGGCCTGGTGTACTGCACTTCATGGCGTCGCAAAAAGTCGGACACGACTGAGCGACTGAACTGAACTGAACTGAACTATGGTTTGAAATTTTCCTTATATTTTATGCTATTGTTGTATTATCTTTTGGGGTTTTGTTAATCTATTGTATTTTTTTGATTTGTGGTTTCCCCATTTTTAAGTATTAGTTAGTGAGTGAAGTGAAGTCACTCCGTCATGTCCAGCTCTTTGTGACCCCATGGACTGTAGCCTTCCAGGCTCCTCTGCCCATGGAATTTTCCAGGCAAGAGTACTGGAGTGGGTTGCCATTTCCTTCTCCAGGGGGTCTTCCTGACCCAGGGATCAAACCCAGGTCTCCCACATTGTAGGCAGATGCTTTACCTTCTGAGCCACCAGGAAGCCCTTCCTATATTAAGCATGTTCAGTTCAGTTCAGTTCAGTTCAGTCATTCAATCATGTCCGACTCTTTGCAACCCCATGAATCGCAGCATGCCAGGCCTCCCTGTGCATCACCAACTCCAGGAGTTCACTAGACTCACATCCATCGAGTCAGTGATGCCATCCAGCCATCTCATCCTCTGTTGTTCCCTTCTCCTCCTGCCCCCTATCCCTCCCAGCATCAGGGTCTTTTCCAATGAGTCAACTCTTCGCCTGAGATGACCAAAGTACTGGAGTTTCAGCTTTACCATCATTCTTCCAAAGAAATCCCAGGGCTGATCTCCTTTAGGATGGACTGGTTGGATCTCCTTGCAGTCCAAGGGACTCTCAAGAATCTTCTCCAACACCATAGTTCAAAAGCATCAATTCTTTGGCGCTCAGCTTTCTTCACAGTCCAACTCTCACATCCTTACATGACCACTGGAAAAACCATAGCCTTGACTAGACAAACCTTTGTTGGCAAAATAATGTCTCTGCTTTTCAATATGCTATCTGGGTTGGTCATACCTTTTCTTCCAAGGAGTAAGCATCTTTTAATTTCGTGGCTGCATTCACCATCTGCAGTGATTTTGGAGTCCACAAAAATTAAGTATGTTAACCTTTCCTATATCTACTCGCTTTAGACTGATAGTTATTTAGGCTCAATCACATCCTTAAAAGTATTTATATTTTCTTACTCTCCTTTTCCATATTTGATGACTTTCATGTCCTTTTTTTACATTTTCAGTTTTATCCTTTTTCTGATCATTGTGGTTATTATTAGTTTTCACAATCTTTTTTTATTTTTTAAATATGTATACTGGTTTCTTTAAGTGATTTACTTTCCAGTTGTGATTTTCTCATTCTTATAGCTTCTTTCTTATTTTCTATTTAGAGAAGACCTTTAATATTTCCTTGGGACTTCCCTCGTGGCTCAGACAGTAAAGCGTCTGTCTGCAATGCAGGAGACCCGAGTTGGATCCCTGGGTTGGGAAGGTCCCCTGGAGAAGGAAATGGCAGCCCACTCCAGTATTCTTGCCTGGAAAATCCCATGAACCGCGGAGCCTGGTAGGCTACCGTCCATGGGGTCGCAAAGAGTCGGACACGACTGAGCGACTTCACTTTCACTTTAATATTTCCTTAAGGAAAAGTTTAGGATTGCTGTATTCTTTAAGTCTTTGCTTGTATGAGAGATTCTTTATCTCTCCTTTCTGAATGATAATCTTTCTGGGTAAAGTATCCTAGGCCGTCGGGTTTTTCATTTCAAGACTTTGAATATATTTGCCTTCTGGCCTACAGAGTTTCTGTAGAGAAATGGGCTGACGGCATAGCAGACGTTCTTTGTTTTCATCTTGCCACCTTAGAATCCTCTCTGAATCTTTAAATTGTGCCCCTTTTACTATAATATGTCTTGGCGTAGGTCTGTTCAAGTTCATCTTGTTTGGAACCCTCTGTGCTCCTGTATCTGGATAGCTGTTTCCTTCTTTAGGTTTGAGAACTTTTCAGCCATACTTTCTTCAAATACTTTTCAATCCCTTTTTCTCTTTCTTCTCCTTGTGGATTCTCTATTATGCATAGATTTGCACACTTTATATTATCCCACGGGTCCCTTACTCTTTTCTTTTTAATTTATTTTAATTGGAGGCTAGTTGCTTTATAGTATCATGGTGGTTTTTGCCATACATTCACATGCATCAGCCAAGGGTATACATGTGTTCCCCATCATGACCCTCCCTCCCACCTCCCTCCCCATCCCATCCTTCAGGGTCATCCCAGTGCACCAGCCCTGAGCACCCTGTCTCATGCATCAAACCTGGACTGGCAATCTATTTCACATATGATAATATACATGTTTCAATGCTATTCTCTCAAATCATCCCACCTCGCCTTCTCTCACAGAGTCCAAAAGTCTGTTCTTTACATCTGTGTCTCTTGCTGTCTCGCATATAGGGTCATCATTGCCATCTTTCTAAATCCCATATATATGCGTTAATATACTGTATTGGTGTTTTTCTTTCTGACTTATTTCACTCTGTATAATAGGCTCCAGTTTCATCCCCCTTATTAGGACTGATTCAAATGCATTCTTTTTAATAGCCGAGTAGAAGATGTACCACAGCTTTCTTATCCATTTGTCTGCTGATGGACATCTAGGTTGTTTCCATGTCCTGGCTATTATAAACAGTGCTGTGATGAACATTGGGGTACACATGTCTCTTTCAATTCTGGTTTCCTCAGTGTGTATGCCCAGCAGTGGGATTGCTGAGTCATATGGCAGTTCTATTTCCAGGTTTTTAAGGAATCTCCACACTCTTCTCCATCGTGGCTGAATTAGTTTGCATTCCCACCAACACTGTAAGAGAGTTCCTTTTTCTCCACACCCTCTCCAGCATTTACTGTTTGTAGACTTTTGGATAGCAGCCATTCTGACTGGTGTGAGACAGTACCTCATTGTGGTTTTGAGTTGCATTTCTCCGATAATGAGTGATGTTGAGCATCTTTTCATGTGTTTGTTAGCCATCTGTATGTCTTCTTAGGAGAAATGTCTATTTTGTTCTTTGGCCCATTTTTTGATTGGGTCACTTATTTTTCTGGAATTGAGCTGCAGGAGTTGTTGTATATTTTTTAGATTAATTCTTTGTCAGTTGCTTCACTTGCTATTATTTTCTCCCATTCTGAAGACTGTCTTTTTACCTTGCTCAGAGTTTCCTTCGTTGTGCAAAAGCTTTTAATTTTAATTAGGTCCCATTTGTTTATTCTTGCTTTTATTTGCATTACTCTGGGAGGTGGGTCATAGAGGATTCTGCTATGAATTACGTCAGAGCGTGTTTTGCCTGTTTTCCTCTAGGAGTTTTATAGATTCTGGTCTTCATTTAGATCTTTAATCCATTTTGGGTTTATTTTTGTGTATGGAGTTAGAAAGTGTTCTAGTTTCATTCTTTTACAAGTGGTTGACCAGTTTCCCCAGCACCACTTGTTAAAGAGATTGTCTTTTCTCCATTGTATATTCTTGCCTCCTTTGTCAAAGATAAGATATCCATAGGTGCGTGGATTTATCTCTGGGCTTTCTATTTTGTTCCACTGAACTATGTTTCTGTCTTTGTGGCAGTACCATATTGTCTTGATGACTGTTGTTTTGTAGTATAGCCTGTGGTCAGGCATGTTGATTCCTCCAGTTCCACTCTTCTTTCTCAAGATTGCTTTGGCTCCTTGAGGTTTTTTGATTTTCCATGCAAATTGTGAAATTATTTGTTCTAGTTCTTTGAAAAATACCATTGGTAGCTGGATAAGGATTGCATTGAATCTATAGATTGCTTTGGATAGTTTACTCATTTTCACTATATTGATTCTTCCAATCCATGAACATGGCATATTTCCCCATCTATCTGTGTCATCTTTGATCTCTTTCATTAGAGTTTTATACTTTTCTATACATAGGTCTTTTGTTTCTTTAGGTAGCCTTGAGAACCCCATGAACAGTATGAAAAGGCAAAATGATAGGAGACTGAAAGAGGAACTCCCCAGGTCAGTAGGTACCCAATATGCTACTGGAGATCAGTGGAGAAATAACTCCAGAAAGAATGAAGGGATGGAGCCAAAGCAAAAACAATACCCAGCTGTGGATGTGACTGGTGATAGAAGCAAGGTCCGATGCTGTAAAGAGCAATATTGCATAGGAACCTGGATTGTCAGGTCCATGAATCAAGGCAAATTGGAAGTGGTCAAACAAGAGATGGCAAGAGTGAATGTCGACATTCTAGGAATCAGTGAACTAAAATGGACTGGAATGGGTGAATTTAACTCAGATGACCATTATACCTACTACTGCGGGCAGGAATCCCTCAGAAGAAATTGAGTGGCCATCATGGTCAACCAAAAGTTCGAACTGCAGTACTTGGATGCAATCTCAAAAACGACAGAATGATCTCTGTTCTTTTCCAAGGCAAACCATTCAATATCATGTCATCCAAGTCTATGCCCGAACCAGTAATGCTGAAGAAGCTGAAGTTGAACGGTTCTATGAAGACCTACAAGACCTTTTAGAACTAACACCCAAAAAAGATGTCCTTTTCATTATAGGGGACTGAAATGCAAAAGTAGGAAGTCAAGAAACACCTGGAGTAACAGGCAAATTTGGCCTTGGAATACAGAATGAAGCAGGGCAAAGGCTAATAGAGTTTTGCCAAGAAAATGAACTAGTCATAGAAAACACCCTCTTCCAACAACACAAGACTCTACACATGGACATCACCAGATGATCAACACCGGAATCAGATTGATTATATTATTTGCAGCCAAAGATGGAGAAGCTCTATACAGTCAACAAAAACAAGACCAGGAGCTGACTGTGGCTCAGATAATGAACTCCTTACTGCCAAATTCAGAATTCAATTTGAGAAAGTAGGGAAAACCACTAGACCATTCAGGTATGACCTAAACCAAATCCCTTATGATTATACAGTAAAAGTGAGAAATAGATTTAAGGGCCTAGATCTGATAGATAGAGTGCCTGATGAATGATGGAATGAGGTTCATGAAATTGTACAGAAGACAGGGATCAAGACCATCCCCACGGAAAAGAAATGCAAAAAAGCAAAATGGCTGTCTGGAGAGGGCTTACAAATAGCTGTGAAAAGAAGACAAGATAAAAGCAAAGGAGAAAAGGAAAGATATAAGCATCTGAATGCAGAGTTCCAAAGAATAGAAGAAGAGATAAGAAAGCCTTCCTAAGCAATCAATGCAAAGAAATAGAGGAAAACAACAGAATAGGAAAGACTAGAGATCTCTTCAAGAAAATTAGAGATACCAAGGGAACATTTCATGCAAAGATGGGCTCGATAAAGGACAGAAATGGCATGGACCTAACAGAAGCAGAAGATATTAAGAAGAGATGGCAAGAATACACAGAAGAATTGTACAAAAAAGATCTTCATGACCCAGATAATCACAATGGTGTGGTCACTGACCTGGAGCCAGACATCCTGGAATGTGAAGTCAAGTGGGCCTTAGAAAGCATCACTACGAACAAAGCAAGTGGAGGTGATGGAATTCCAGTTGAGCTATTTCAGATCCTGAAAGATGATGCTGTGAAAGTGCTGCACTCAATATGCCAGCAAATTTGGAAAACTTAGCAGTGGCCACAGGACTGGAAAAGGTCAGTTTTCATTCCAGTCCCAAAGAAAGGCAATGCCAAAGGATGCTCAAACTACCGCACAATTGCACTCATCTCACACACTAGTAAAGTAAAGCTCAAAATTCTCCAAGCCAGGCTTCAGCAATATGTGAACCATGAACTTCCCGATGTTCAAGCTGGTTTTAGAAAAGGCAGAGGGACCAGAGATCAAATTGCCAACATCTGCTGGATCATGGAAAAAGCAAGAGAGTTCCAGAAAAACATCTATTTCTGCTTTATTGACTATGCCAAAGCCTTTGACTGTGTGGATCACAATAAACTGTGGAAAATTCTGAAAGAGATGGGAATATCAGACCACCTGACCTGCCTCTTGAGAAATCTGTATGCAGGTCAGGAAGCAACAGTTAAAACTGGACATGGAACAACAGACTGGTTCCAAATAGGAAAAGGAGTACATCAAGGCTGTATATTGTCACCCTGCTTATTTAACTTATATGCAGAGTACATCATGAGAAACACTGGACTGGAAGAAACACAAGCTGGAATCAAGATTTCTGGGAGAAATATCAATAACCTCAGATATGCACATGACACCACCCTTATGACAGAAAGTGAAGAGGAACTAAAAAGCCTCTTGATGAAAGTGAAAGTGGAGAGAAAAAGTTGGCTTAAAGCTCAACATTCAGAAAACGAAGATCATGGCATCCGGTCCCATCACTTCATGGGAAATAGATGGGGAAACAGTAGAAAAGTGTCAGACTTTATTTTCGGGGGCTCCAAAATCACTGCAGATGGTGACTGCAGCCATGAAATTAAAAGAAGCTTACTCCTGGAAGGAAAGTTATGACCAACCTAGATAGCATATTCAAAAGCAGAGACATTGCTTTGCCAACTGAGGTCCATCTAGTCATGGCTATGGTTTTTCCTGTGGTCTTGTATGGATGTGAGAATTGGACTATGAAGACGGGTGAGTGCCGAAGAATTGATGCTTTTGAGCTGTGGTGTTGGAGAAGACTCTTGAGAGTCCCTTGGACTGCAAGGAGAGCCAACCAGTCCATTGTGAAGGAGATCAGCCCTGGGATTTCTTTGAAAGGGATAATGCTAAAGCTGAAACTCCAGTACTTTGGCCACCTCATGCGAAGAGTTGACTCATTGGAAAGGACTCTGATGCTGGGAGGGATTGGGGGCAGGAGGAGAAGGGGATGACAGAGGATGAGATGGCTGGATGGTATCACTGAATCAATGGACATGAGTCTGAGTGAAATCTGGGAGCTGGTGATGGACAGGGAGTCCTGGCGTGCTGCGATTTATGGCATCACAAAGAGTTGGACACGACTGAGTGACTGAATTGATACTCAAATTTGGATAACTCAGCAGTGGCCACAGGACTGGAAAAGATCAGTTTTCATTCCAATCCCCAAGATAGGCAATGCCAATGAATGCTCAAACTACCGCACAATTGCACTCATCTCACATGGTAGTAAAGTAATGCTCAAAATTCTCCAAGCCAGGCTTCAGCAATACATAAACCATGAAATTCCAGATGTTCAAGCTGGTTTTAGAAAAGGCAGAGGAACCAGAGATCAAATTGCCAACATCTGCTAGATCATCGAAAAAGGAAGAGAGTTTCAGAAAAACATCTATTTCTGCTTTATTGACTATGCCAAAGCCTTTGACTGTGTGGATCACAATAAACTGTGGAAAATTCTGAAAGAGATGGGAATATCAGACCACCTGACCTGCCTCTTGAGAAACCTCAATGCAGGTCAGAAAGCAACAGTTAAAACTGGACATGGAACAACAGACTGGTTCCAAATAGGAAAATGAGTTCATCAAGGCTGTATATTGTCAACCTGCTTATTTAACTTATATGCAGAGTACATCATGAGAAACACTGGGCTGGATGAAGCACAACCTGGAATCAAGATTTCTGGGAGAAATATCAGTAACCTCAGATATGCAGATAGAACCACCCTTATGGCAGAAAGTGAAGAGGAACTAAAAAGCCTCTTGATGAAAGTGAAAGTGGAGAGTGAAAAAGTTTGCTTAAAGCTCAACATTCCAAAAATGAAGATCATGGCATCCAGTCCCATCACTTCATGGCAAATAGATGGGGAAATAGTGGCTGACTTTATTTTGGAGGAGCTCCAAAATCATTGCAGATGTTGATTGCAGCCATGAAATGAAAAGATGCTTACTCCTTCGAAGGAAAGTTATGACCAACCTAGACAGCATATTAAAAAGCAAAGACATTACTTTGCCAAGAAAGATACATCTAGTCAAGACTATGCTGTTTCCAGTGGTCATGTATGGATGTGAGAATCGGACTATAAAGAAAGCTAAGCACCAAAGAATTGATGCTTTTAAACTGTGGTGTTGGAGAAGCCTCTTGAGAGTCCCTTGGACTGCAAGGAGATCCAACCAGTCCATCCTCAAGATCAGTCCTGGGTGTTTATTGGAAGGACTGATGTTGAAGCTGAAACTCCAATAGATGACCACCTGATGCGAAGGGCTGACTCATTTGAAAAGACCCTGATGCTGGGAAAGATTCAGGGCAGGAGGAGAAGGGGGTGACAGAGGATGAGATGGTTGGATGGCATCACCGACTCAATGGACATGGGTTTGTGTAGACTCCGGCAGTTGGTGATGAACAGGGAAGACTGGCGTACTGTGGTTCATGGGATCACAAAAATTTAGATACAACAGAGTGACTGAACTGAACTGAACTGATTCCTAAGTACTTTATTCTTTTTGTCGCAATGGTGAATGGAATTGTTTCCTTAATTTCTCTTTCTATTTTCTCATTGTTAGTGTAAAGGATGCAAGGGATTTCTGTGTGTTACATTTATATCCTGCAACTTTCCTGCATTCACTGATTAGCTCTGGTAATTTTCTGGTGGAGTCTTTAGGATTTTCTATGTAGAGGATCATGTCATTTGCAAACAGTGAGAGTTTTACTTCTGCATGTCCAATCTGGATTCCTTTCATTTCTTTTTCTTCTCTGATTGCTGTGGCTAAAATTTCCAAAACTACGTTGAATAGTAGTGGTGAGAGTGGGCACACTTGACTTGTTCCTGACTTTAGAGGAAATGCTTTCAAATTTCACCATTGAGGTTAATGACTGCTGTGATCATTATCTGCTTAATATGCTAATATATATCTGATCAATATGCTGCTTATCATATATGGCTCTTATTATGCTGAGGCATGTTCCTACTATGCCTGCTTTCTGGAGGGTTTTTATCATAAAGGGATGTTGAATTTTGTCAAAGGCTTTTTCTGCATCTATTGAGATAACCCTATGGTTTTTATCATTGAACTTGTTAATGTGGTGTATCACATTGATGGATTTGCGACTATTGAGGAATCCTCGCATCCTTGGGATAAAGCCCACTTGGTCATGGTGTATGAACTTTTTAATATGATGCTGGATTCTGTTTGCTAGAATTTGTTAAGGATTTTGGCATCTATGTTCATCAGTGACATCAGCCTATAGTTTGTGGCATCTTTGTCTGGTTTTGGTATTAGGGTGATGATGGCCTCATAGAATGAGTTTGGAAGTGTCCCTTCCTCTTCAATTTTCTGGAAGAGTTTGAGTAGGGTAGGTATTAGCTCTTCTCTAAATTTTCGGTAGAATTCAGCCGTGAAGCCGTCTGATCCTGGGCTTTTGTTTGCTGGAAGATTTCTGATTACAGTTTCAATTTCTGTGCTTGTGATGGATCTGCTAAGATTTTCTATTTCTTCCTGGTTCAGTTTTGGAAGTTATACTCTGCTAAGAATTTGTCCATTTCTTCCATGTTGTCCATTTTATTCGCATATCGTTGCGTATAGTAGTCTCTTATGATCCTTTGTATTTCTGTGATGTCGGTTGTGATTTCTCCATTTTCATTTCTAATTTTGTTGGTTTACTCCCCCACCCCCTTTTTTTTTCTTGATGAATCTGGCTAATGGTTTGTCTATTTTATTTACCTTCTGAAAGAAACAGTTTTTGGCTTTGTTGATTTTGGCTATGGTCTCCTTTGTTTCTTTTGCATTTATTTCTGCCCTAATTTTTATGATTTCTTTCCTTCTACTAACCCTGGGGTGCTTCATTTCCTCTTTTTCTAGTTGCTTTAGCTGTAAAGTTATGTTATTTATTTGATTTCTCTCCTGTTTTTTGAGGTAGGCTTATATTGGTATGAACTTTCCCTTTAGAACCGCTTTTACTGAATCCCATAGGTTTGGGTTGTTGTGTTTTCATTTTGACTGTTTTTATGCATATTTTTATTTCTTTTTTTATTTCTTCTGTGATTTGTTGATTATTCAGAAGTGTGCTGTTTAGCCTCCATATATTTGTATTTTAATAGTTATTTTCCTGTAGTTGACATCTAATCTTACTCCATTGTGATCAGAAAAGATGCTTGAGATTATTTCAAGATTTTTAATTTACCAAGGCTAGATCTATGGCCCAGGATGTGATCTATCCTGGAGAAGGTTCCGTGTGCACTTGAGAAAAAGGTGAAATTCATTGTTTTAGGGTGAAACGTCCTATAGATATCAATTAGGTCCAACTGGTCCATTGTATCATTTAAAGCTTGTGTTTCCTTGCTAAGTTTCTGTTTAGTTGATCTGTCCACAGGTGTGAGTGGGGTATTAAAGTCTCCCACTATTATTATGTTAATTTCCCCTTTTATACTTGTTAGCATTTGCCTTACATATTGCGGTGCTCCTATGTGGGGTGCATATCTATTTATAATTGTTATATCTTCTTTTTTTTATTTTATTTTATTTTTAAACTTTACATAATTGTATTGGTTTTGCCAAATATCAAAATGAATCCACCACAGGTATACATGTGTTCCCCATCCTGAACCCTCTTCCCTCTTCCCTCCCCATACCATCCCTCTGGGTCGTCCCAGTGCACTAGTCCCAAGCATCCAGTATCGAGCATCTTCTTCTTGGATTGATCCTTTGATCATTATGTAGTGTCCTTCTTTGTCTCTTTTCACGGCCTTTATTTCAAAGTCTATTTTATCTGATATGAGTATTGCTACTCCTGCTTTCTTTTGGTCTCCTTCTGCGTGAAATATCTGTTTCCAGCCCTTCACTTTCAGTCTGTATGTGTCCCTTGTTTTGAGGTAGGTCTCTTGTAGACAGCATATATAGGGGTCTTGTTTTTTTATCCATTCAGCCAGTCTTTGTCTTTTGGATGGGGAATTCAGCCCATTTACATTTAAGGTAATTATTGATAAGTATGATCCCATTGCCATTTACTTTATTGTTTTGGGTTCAAGTTTATAAACCTTTTCTGTGTTTCCTGTCTAGAGAAGATCCTTTAGCATTTGTTGGAGAGCTGGTTTGGTGGTGCTGAATTCTCTTAGCTTTTGCTCGTCTGTAAAGCTTTTGATTTCCCCATATTTGAATGAGATCCTTGCTGGGTACAGTAATACAGGTTGTAGGTTATTTTCTTTCATCACTTTAAGTATGTCCTGCCATTCTCTTCTAGCGTGAAGAGTTTCTATTAAAAGATCAGCTGTTACCCTTATGGGGACCCCCTTGTGATCCCCATATTTGTTGTTCTTCTCTTGCTGCTTTTAATAGTCGTTCTTTGTGTTTGACCTTCATTAATTTGATTAATATGTATCTTGTGGTGTTTCACCTTGGGTTTTTGCTGCTTGGGACCCTCTGGGTTTCTTGGACTTTGGTGGCTCTTTCCTTCTCCATTTTATGGAAGTTTTCAATTATTATCTCCTCAAGTATTTTCTCATGCCCTTTCTTTTTGTCTTCTTCTTCTGGGACTCCTATGATTTGAATGTTGGGGCATTTAACATTCTCCCAGAGGTCTCTGAGGTTTTCCTCATTTTCATTTTTTCGTCTCTGCTTCATTTACTTCCACCGTTCTAATCTCCCACCTCACGTATCCTCTCTTCTGCCTCATTTATTCTGTTGTCAGTTCCCTGCAGAGTGCTCTTGGCTCAGTTGTTGCATAAATATTCATGATAGATTGACGCTTTTTTATTTCTCCTAGGTCCTTGTTAAACTTTCCTTGCATCTTCTCAGTCCTTGTCTCCAGACTATTCATCTGCAACTCCATTTTGTTTTCAAGATTTTGGATCATTTTTACTATCATTACTCTGAAATCTTGTTCAGGTAGACTCCCTATCTCCTCCTCTTTGGTTTGGTTTGGTGGGCTTTTGTCGTGTCCCTTTGCCTGCTGAATTTTTCTCTGCCTTTTCATCTTTTTAGGTTGCTGTGTTTGGGGTGGCCTTTCCTCTTACTGCTTTTCTAGGGTTTTTTCTGTTTTGGGGGGGCAGGGCTGGCTTTCTGTGTGCTCTTTAAATTGGATACCTTTCATTAGTCTATCTTCCAGGTCACTTATTCTTTCTTCTACTGGATTCATCCTGCTATTCATTGCCTTGAGCTCAGCATTCATCGCAGCAAAGGAATTTTCTAATTTTTCTTGCTCCACCTTGAGTTTTTAATTTCTTTTAACAGTAATCTGCCTTTCTGTTGATAGCTTTTCATAATTCCTTTAGTATTTTCATTACTTCCTTTTTGAACTTGGTGTCCTTAGACTCAAGAGGTCTGACTTGTTTACTCCTTCTGGGGAATTCTTTTGGTCTTTTATGTGGGAATGGTTTCTCTGATTCTTCATTTTGCTCATATTTCTCCCAGTCTGTGAGTTTAGGAAAAACAGTTGTCTACAGTGGTCTTCGTGGGCTATTTTATAAGGGAGTAGCCTGTGTGGGTTTAATATACTTTGGTGCAAAGGCTGTTTTTAGTGTGAATGCCTGCCGTCCCTTTGCACAGTGTGTGCAGGCCGTCAGTCATCCCCTTGACAGGAGGTGTGCACTGGGCATTGAGCAAGGTTTCCCCTCACTCTGTGGGTGTCACAGCCCTGTTGGGGAAAAGTCTTTGCCCTCGCTGTTGGAGTAGAGGCCCTCAGATCTGTTTCTGAGCTGCATTTGTGATCTGTGGCGGGAGGTAGGTGTGACTGGACCATCGCCACTGGAGAGCAGCCACTGAGTGCTCCTCCTCTGGAGCTGTTCATCGGGGAGTGTGCGGTGCTGTGTCACCCGTCACCCGAGGTGACAGCTCACAAAGCACACTGCTGCTGGCACTGCGCCTGGCCCCTCCTCATTGGTGGGAACGCTGGCCACCTACCCTGGTGTCCCTCAGTCATTGTTTTCACAAGGCCACCGGCTCAGATCTGCTGAAGGCAGGCTCCAGGAACACAGCGGTTGTGCGCCTGGACCTACCATGGAGGCAGCTCAGAGCCAGACCCAGCCCAGTACTGGCACACACACACCTACACAGCTCACAGCTGCCAAGAACAGACCTTTCCAGCTTCCGGAGAACCTGCTGTCCACCTGGATGACCTACAGCTGCTGAGTTCACAAAGATGGCCATGGTGATATATTCACAGCATACACAGCTGCTGGAGGGGATCTCAGCCCTGCTTCCTAAGTCAAACAGACCGTGGGGCTCAATTGTGGTTTCACCCCACCTCCATGAGTGGGCAACCCACTGTGTCTGCTCCTGGAGCCTGCCGAGGCAGCAGCAGCTGAGACGTACACTCCTGAACCTGCCACTGTGGTCCTGTTGAGCACAGCCCCAAACTGCCAAGGTGCTATCCTGTGGATGACATCCCAGAGCCCACCACGGTGGTGTCCTGTTGGGCGAACCCTGGAGCCCTCCATCATGCTGTCCTGTCGTACACACCCAAAAGCCCAACAAGGTGGTGTCCTGTGAGGCGCACCCTAGAACCCATCAAGCTGGTGTCTTGTGGGGCACACCCTAGAATCCGCCAAGGTGGTTTCCTGTGTGGCACACCCTAGAACCCACCAAGGTGGTTGCCCTGTGCGGCACATGGGGAACAAGGTTGTAAGGCATGCCTTGCCCAATCATTCACACGCCTCTCACCAATGGTGCTTTGCTTCTAAGGAAGCTCCAGACCTCTTCCACATACTCCCCTGATTGCAGCCGTACCACACTCCTGCCCCTTCAGGCTGTCTCTGTGCTGCCAACACTACTTCTCTTCCTGAGTCCTCTAAACCCCACGTTTCATCACTCAGTCCCTGCCACACACCTCCTGCCACAGGGAGCTGGTGTGGCTCCAAGCAGAAGCAGCACCACCAGCATAAAAGCAGCTGGCCATAAGTAGGCTGACTGTGGCGGGTCAGTTATGGTGGAGGACGGTGCGGGGGCACCTTTGGATGTGAAAGCCAACTCATCACCACGCCTTCAAGGGGGATCTTCCTGTTGTGGGAGCTGAGCGTGCCACCTTATCTGGTTCTGTCCATCCTGAGACCTCATCCACAGGTCAGCCACTTTCCCCAGCACGGTGTGGGTGGTCAATCAGGACCCATGGGCACTGGGAGCCATCCAAGGATTCCAAGGGCACTTGGCTCTTCTCCTGGCCCTTCCCTTTACCATTGGCTGGAAATTTATGGTGGCAGGAGTCTGTGGGAACGATGAAGGAGAAGTTCACAGCAGGAAAGAACCTCAAAATCCAAGTCATGACTGCCCTCAGGAGAAAAGCTGGCAAACTACCTCAAACACGCATTAGACTTGGCAAGGGACACTACTGCATGCAAAGAAATTCATGCAAATTCCTGCAAACTAATGAGTGTAAGCACACTCGTGCAAGCAAGTGCACACAGCAATGACAGGGCCCCCTGTTAGGTGCCCCTCCCTGTCCTATTGGTGAGGGTGAGTGCCCACACCCTAGGCCCCACCTACGGCTGTGGATCCCCCTTGGGGACTGTTGCCCAAGCATTGGCCTTGGCCTGATGTATGTAACCTTAGGGCAAAGGAGGCTTCGTGAAGGGGGTATCGTGGTCACTGAGACCCTGCTAAATGTGCAGGTCATTGTACTGAAGGGATAAGCATGTCCCACGGTCAGGGGGATTCTGCCCCAGGATCTGAGCCCCGGGGCTCCTGCCCTGTCACTGAAAACCCATCCATGTTGCTCACACCCTTTCCCCGGCAGCTCTCATGGCAGCCAGTCTGTCCAGGCAGAAAAAAGAGGCTAAGACAAGGCACTCAGAAACAACTCTGCCTCCCTGGAATCTCCCAGAGGAGAGCATTCCCAGGTCCCGGGGTGCTGTGGATGCAGCATCGTTCTGAACATGGAGGTGTGGAAGCAGCAGGGCTCCCCTTCCTGCATGAACAGCCAGGCTGCAGTAGGGGTGACTTGCTGCTGCTCTTCCTTCCTGCCGCAGGGCTGGGGAGAGGGCCCGTCATGCTTCCAGCCGTAGCAGCCGGCCCATAGTCCTGAGGGAATGGCCAAGACGCCCTCAGAGACACAGCCCGCCCCCATACCCTCAGCCTTGAGCAGGCTCCCACCCCGTCTCCACACTTGTGAGGAGGCCAGCCAGCCTTGTCGTCCCAGTGAAGGTCAGGCCTCTGTCACCTGCAGCTGGAGGTGTCCTTCCCTTGGAGTACCATGGCACCCCTGGTCAGTGTCCTTCTCCCAGGACCGTAGGGACTTAGGAGACGTCTCAAAGCTTTAACCACCAAACTGCCTCTTCTGAGCTGTAGGGGTGGAGGGCAAACAAGCCAGTGGACACAAGAATCTTTTGCTACTTTCTTTTTTTTTTATTTCTTTTTATTTTTAAACTTTACATAATTGTATTACTTTTGCCAAATATCAAAATGAATCCACCACAGGTATACATGTGTTCCCCATCCTGAACCCTCCTCCCTCCTCCCTCCCCATACCATCCCTTTGGGTCGTCCCAGTACACTAGCCCCAAGCATCCAGTATCGTGCATCGAACCTGGACTGCTACTTTCTTGAAATTTCCTTTTGAAACTTACAGCATGTGTTGGTTCCCCTCCCCCACCCCACCTTTAAAAACTTTGTTAGTTGTTACCTTTTCCTCTGGTTTTTACCTCCTTTGCTCACCACTTGGGTGTCACTGGAAGGTTCCCACAGACTTCTTTTCCCTTTGGTGACTTCTTGCACAGGTTGATTTATCAACTGAGGCAGCAATAGCCCTGGTATAGCTTCTGACCTAATCAATGAAGTGTCAAGATTTTTTCCTCTTGTATTTTTGCCCATAAGGACCCACCTTCTGGAACAAGTGTCCAGAACAGTTTATGTCCCTGAGGGGATGCCCTCAGAAGCAGCATCTCACATACAAGCACTCTCCCCACAAACTCAAGGAAGGTCTTTACTGCTGCTGAGTCACTTCAGTCGTGTCCGAGTCTCTGTGACCCCATAGACGGCAGCCCACCAGGCACCCCCATCCCTGGGATTCTCCAGGCAAGAACACTGGAGTGGGTTGCCATTTCCTTCTCCAATGCATGAAAGTGAAAAGTGAAAGTGAAGTCGCTCAGTAGTGTCCGACTCTTAGCGACCCCATGGACTGCAGCCCACCAGGCTCCTCTATCCATGGGATTTTCCAGGCAAGAGTACTGCAGTGGGGTGCCATGGTCTTTATCACTTGTCAAATCTCACCACATCCTCGACATCTGGTCTACCTCAGTGCAGGCTCTAGGAAACAAGGTCCTAGAGTGTGATTCACTCACCAAGTCTGCAGGGCTGTGGAGAGCCCTGGGCCCACCCACAGCCCCCACCCTAGGCAAGGTCTCTGATCACCCAAGGAGATGTCATCTCTGTCTTCTCCATCTCCTGAATGCTGTGAGCCAGAATTTCAAGGAGCTGAGACCTCCCTCCCATCACAGCTCACCCAGTGGTCTTCCCCTCTGCCTTGGACATCAAGGCCCGAGAGTCCTTGTAGCTCACTGGCTATTTTCAGAAGCAATTGCATGGCTGTGCCCTGACTCTAATGAGGCAGCTGTGTGACCAGGGCAACCCTTCCTCCTGCCTCAGGGGTCAAGTTCTCAACTGGACTCCACACCCTGCTTAGGGCAGCCCAGTCAAGAAACACCTTCACAGCCTCATGCTCCAGAGTGGGGTAGGTCACCCACCCTCCAGAGTGGTGTGGGCGGAAGACAGGAGACTGACTCAGCATGGCCAGTGGGCCTGGTTCCAGCTGCTCCATCAAGGAGATCCAGACGCGCCACCTGGCAAGTTGCTGGGGCACACGCCTGTAGCATCCTCTCCTTTCTCTGGTTGGAGGAGGGTGGGGGCAGGACAGGATCCCAGAACTCAGCCACGGGATGCCATAGAAGGAGCCCAGCCTGGGCATGAACACGGCCAGTGTGCAAGCTCTGGACCTGCCACCCCTGCACTTACCCAGGCTCTGCACACCATTGCTGGGAAGAGGCCATTGTGGGGTGGAGGGGGGAGGCAGGCCAGACTCTGAAGGGCTCAAAAAGTCAAAGCCATATCCTGTCACTCGTGGGGGCCAGACAAGGGCAGGGCTGCCGCCCACACAGGGCCCACCACGCTGTGACCTGGCTGATCCTGTGCCAGCAGGGCCCCGGCTGCCTGGGGCTGGAGATGCAAGCCCGATGAGAGGGGCTGGCAGGGCACCGCGGGCACCTCCCCTCCCCCAAGCAGGAACCAGAGACACAGGAAGGCCACAGCAGTTGTTTCCTGGAGGGCCTGGGGCAGCCACATCCCCCATTTCCTGAAAGGGAGACACGAGGCCCCAGAGCCAAAACCAGGTCTATCAACAAGCCCCCCATCCTTCAGCCTCTTTGCTCGGCACACAGGTGGTGGTGGTGGTTTAGTCGCTAAGTCGTGTCCGACTCTTTGCGACCCCAAGGACTCTCGCCTGCCAGGCTCCTCTGTCCGTGGGATTCTCCAGGCAGGAATACTGGAGTGGGTTGCCATTCCCTTCTCCAGGGGATCTTCCCAACCCGGGAATCAAACCTGGGTCTTCTGCTTGCAGGCAGATTCTTGACTGACTGAGCGATGGGCACCCAGGTGGATGAATTAAAGCTTAGCTGGCAGTCCAAGTCCCTTTAAGGAGTGGGTGTACTTTCTCGCTCATGCTTTCCTTAAGCCTGTGCAGCAGAGTATCTTGCCTGAGAACTGGCCTTTCGTTAGGAGCTAATGATCACACAGCACAATGTCTTACTCATGGAAATGCTTTTCTGAGGCTCTATGTTAATGCTTATTGAGTCTTGCCTGGGGACCTATTTCTCAAGACTTGTATCCCTGATTACACAGCAACGGGATAGATCTCACCCAGAGACGTGCCCAGAACTCCCCGGCTAACCTCGTATGAAGTTATCTCAGGACGTGTGCCTTGGGAAAGGGTCTGGTGGAGCTCTTACAACCTTGAGCCATGCTTCTTGCCTGTTCTCAGCAGCCAGTTGCGAAGTATTTAAGACTGAACTAGGCCGGTACTCTCCTACCCTCTCCTGATGTCTGTCAGAAGCTCTTTCTGTCACTTTCACTTCAATAAAACTCTACACAAAGCTCTAGTGACTGAGACTGTCTCTGGTCCCAGAGTTGAATCTTCCCCTTCGGAGACCGCAAAGGAGCCCGGCGGCACTGTTCAGCACGCACGCTAAGCAGCCACAGGTCACCTTTCAACCCAGCCACAAAACGACCAGCCATTCTCCTCCTTCACAAGGCCCAGCCTCTAGTCGTGGCCTCAGCTGGACTCAGACACAGAGACTTCCCAACATGCTGTCCACTCACCCCCTCCCTCAGCAAGCCTCCAGGGCATGGTCACTCCCCCCAGTCCAAGCCATATCTGTGCCCTTCTCTCCCACCCCCAACAGTGGTCCAAGGCCGAGCATGCCCACCACGCTCACACCCGCCCCCCCTCCCCGAGGGCCCATATGTGGTGCACCCGTGGGTTCCTGCACCCCAGCCCCAGCTTTGATGCTGTTGAGGGCAGGCCCCCTCCCCTCCAGCCCTCAGGGTGCGTGCAGGTCTGGAGGGGGAGTGATCCTCTCCTTGAAACCATCATGCCCCTCCCCTCGCACCTGCCTGCTACCGGGGGCATTTAGAGCTGAACCTCCTCCCCGAGGACAGCAGCCGGCAGACACAGCAGGCCCCAGCCGTGGGGGCACCCCGTGGTCCAGCATGCAGTGCAGCCGCAGCCCCTGGACACCACTCCCATGGAGGCCAGTGAGAGGTGGAGTTAATAAGGGGCTTCTGCCAGCTTCACAGCCACGGCCAGAGAGAGCCCCTGACAGACCCCCAGGGCCAGACACCCAGAGGGCCAGCAACAGCCCAGGCCCGCCCCCCACCCACTGCCCCCACGGGCCTTTCTCCAGCTGAGAACACAGCTCCAGTGCGGGTGGACGCAAGACAGCTCGAATCTGCCCTCATTTCCAGAAGAGAAGGGACCCAGTGCAGGCCACCTTCGGCACCATGAGGATCACTAACAGAGACAGACTCTGTGTGTCCAGCCCAGGAATGACCATGGGGATCTGTGGGCAGGGTTCCCCAAGGGGCTCCGTGGCCGACCCCCCTGGCCCCTGCTTGCCCGCGGCCAGCCCTCAGGGTTTTGGCAAAGCCAGGAACCACAGTGGAACTCGGTGGGGCCACAGAGATTGACAACTTTATAAAAACCCCTGAGCAGAGCGGCCCCAGGGAAGCCGGGGGGGTCTCACTCTGAGGGTTCCCTGTCAGCGCACACGGGGTCAGGTCAGCCAGAAGCCTGAAGGCACTGGAGAAGAGCCACCTGGGCTGACGGTGGAGGGGCCTCCCAGGCGGGCACGGAGCAGGGCCCAGCCCCAGCAAAGGGCCAGGTCCCCAAGGCCTGAGGTGCAGGGAGTCCAGGGAATTGGGGGTTGAGGTGGAGAGCCTCGGGAGGGGCAGGGAGCACGTGACCTCAGGGGAACAAAGCAGATCAGGAGACAGCAGACACTCAAATCCCAGACCAGGGGCCTGAGGCAGACAGGTGCTTGTCGGTTGGGGGGCAAGTGTCTTCAGGAAGACAGACTTGCAGCTCCTGGGGGCTCCCTGGGGACCCTAGGTGGGTTCCTGTGCTCCCAGCACGGGGCCAGCCCGCTGTGACTATGCAGACTTCCATCTCTGGAGCCAGGCTGCCCTGGGCACCGTCTCCTCAGGTGAATCTGGTGTCTAGTGTCCAAGTCAGGGGACAGCAGGACTTGGGTGGACTTGGGATGGGAGTCAGGGCCAGCAAGGAGGTAGGGTGTGTTTTTGTGGAAAAGAAGCAGCAGAATGGAAGCCATGCTGCTGGGACTTGGATCTCTGGGGCCAGCGCACCCCGGTCACCGTGTCCTTGGGGAGTGTCTCCCTTGCAGCACTGCCTGGGCCTCAGGCAGTTCCCTGAGTCCGTGCAGCCCCACCGTGCCCTGAGCAAGGCAGGGTCCTGGTCCAACGGGGTCCCGCCCTTGGATCTGCCGGAGCCCCTGGAGATGAGCCTGCTGAGGCCTGAGCGGAGGACAGGAGCTGACTGGGCGGGAGGAAAGGTGGGCAGAGCTGACGGGGCAGGGTCTGTGCAGTGAGGGCAGGGGAGGCCCCCGGGACTGGCCTCCCCAGGGTTCATGTCTTGGGGGCAGCCAGGACTGTGTCCCTCAGCAATGCTTTTGACTCCTGGGGCCAGCGCGCCCCGGTCACCGTCTCCTCAGGTGAGACGGCTCTCTGCCCGCTCCGTCCTGGGCCGGGGAAGACGTCTCCAGGGGCCCCTTGGTGTGGGGCAGACCCTCCGTGGTCCCTGGGGGATCTGCGTCTGAGGCCGTTTGCCTCTCTGCCCTGTTGAGGTGGCGCCTCTGCCTGTGGCACGCGGCCAGGCAGAGTGGGCTCTGTGCCTGGGGGCCTGGCTTTGTGTGGGGGCAGAGGCCATGAAGCCCTGGGTTTTTGCACAGCCCCTAGCGGGGCCCACGGCACTGTGACTATGCCGATGCCTGGGGCCCAGGACTCCTCGTCACCGTCTCCTCAGGTGAGTCCTCAACAGCCCTCTCTCCTCACTCTCTCTCAGGGTTTTGGTGCACTTTGGGGAAAATCGAGGGTGTCGGGTCTAGAGGGCCTGGGGCGGCTGGGATCTGAGACACGGAGGACCCAGGGGCCCAGGCTTACAGCAGCGAGGAGCAGAGGCTCCAGGCACCCTCTCCTCCTGGGCTCTGTAGCCAGGGCTTTCTCTGGGGGCCTCAGCCACCCTTGGGCTCTGGACTCCCAAGGTCCCAGCTGTGTGAGGTGGTCCGGAGGCCTCAGCCGGCCACGAGCTCTTGCCTGGGGTCACAGCATCATTGTCACCGTGTAACAACTGGCTCAAGCACTGGGGTCAGGAAGCCTGGGCACTGTCTGCTCAGCTGAGCCCTCACCACCCCACTCCACTGCACCTGGGGAGACCTGGAGCGTCAGAGATCCAGGGGCATTCTGGAGGTCAAGAAAGGGAGCTGGGGAGAGGGTTCTGGTAAACAGGCAGAGCCAGACCTCCCTGCCCCAAGGACACCACTATGTGGGTACAAGGCGGCTCCTTCGGTGGGTCTGGCTGCCTGACTTGAGCAGGACCGGGGGCTTCCGTCACTTTCTGGGGCAGGCAGCTGCTCGAGGCTGGACTTAGGAGTCTGTGGTTCATGGTCCGCCAGCCCAGCCAGGCAGTGGTCTGGCCTCTGTGGGCCAGAATGGGACATAGTGTCTCTGGCACAGTCAGGTGGGGTGGGGCCAGCAGAGGGTCACTGACAAGCGACTTTGACCAATGGTTTCCCTGTGGCGCCTGGAGATGGGGTGGGGGCCCAGGCGCCTCGAGCCTCGTCAGGCTCCCGAGGTTTTTGTTGGGCGAGGCTGGAGATATCACCACTGTGTTTACTATGGTATAGACGCCTGGGGCCGAGGGCTCAGGGTCACCGTCTCCTCAGGTAAGAGCGGCCCATCCAGGGCCTTTGCTTTATCTCATTTCGTGCGATTTTTCTGAGCATCACTGTCTGGTCCTCTGATGTGTCCTTGTCCCCTCCTCCCCGGGGGAACTGGGCAGACTGGCCAGGAGGGGACCAGCTGCCCTATGCATTTCAGAGTCTCTTATTTTCCGATGCCTTTAAAAAATCAGAATCTTGCTGGCATTCAGAAGGGGCTTGGGTGGGAATGGCCACCAGTGGGGGAGGCCCAGGCCCCCCTTGGCAGCAGGGCAGCTTGGGATGCGGTGGAAGGCAACTTGCCACGGTCCTAGCATCTGTGGAAGAGCATGTCTGGATAATTAGGGCCTCGGGAACGCTGCCCGTGGCGGGCGCAGAGAACGCCCCCCTCGGGTGAGGTGTGTTCTGCACTAGACTGTGTTTAAAATTCTTTATTGGGTAGGAAGAGAATTGTCTAGGTGAGGACGGACACGCAGTGTCCCGATCATGGCGAGAGAGGGGAGCCTGGGGAGGTGACGGGCCCTGGGCTTTGTGAGGCCACTCTAAGAGAAAGAAAGGCTGTTTGCCAGAGGAGGTGTGCTTGCGAATACCAAGACAGGGCATCTCTGAAGCGACTCCTGATAGTCTGGAAAATTGAAACTTTAAAAAGAGATGTTTAAAGTATTTTAAATTTTTATCATTTAATTAACAACCACAAATCATGGCTTTGGAGAGTTGAGACAGGTACAAGTTTGGCCAAAAAGTACTTACTAGGTTCCATAAACCCTGGCCCCAGTTCAGGGCTGTTTTGAGAATAATAAATTCAGCTTATTTTTTTAATGTAATTGGTGGTGCTGAGTTAGTCAAGATGGCCACGGGCAGGACTGACCACCTGCAGCAGATGGCAGGAAGCTGAGAGTCTGTTTTTGGAAGCAAGAAAACACAGTTGGTAAATTTATAGCTTCTGGTTCCCAAAAGGTGGTTTGCGGCTGGTTTTGCCCAGCCCCACAGAACTGAAAGTGTTCCCCTGAGCGGAGCAACACCTGGCTAATTTGCATTTCTAAAACAAGGCACAGGTGCTGACCAAAACTGGAAGGTTCCTCTTTTAACTATTTGAATTTACTTCAGCTTTAGCTTATCAACTGCTCACTTATATTCATTTTCAAAGTCGATGTTTAAGAAATTAATTTGTCTCAGGTGCATTTTATCAATGCATTCGTATGCTCTTTAATGAGTTACTCCTTCAAGGTAGTTAAGCTGAGACCGTGCGCACGCCGTGTGCACTGTGAGTGTGCTCACAATCGTAGCTGGCCGGCTCCCTCCCGGCGATGAAGCAGCTTTCTCAGTGCGGCTCCCTCACTGCAGAATGTTCAGGGCCGCCTTTCAGGTACCCATCTCAGGACAGACTTGGGTGAAACGGGGGCATTCGTCGTGAGTTACTCTGCTACACTACTAGCTGGGGGACTGAGAGGATGCCCGGTGGGGTGGCAGTCAGCGGGGCCTGGGACCGTCTGGAGGGACAGTCTCTGCTCTGAGTCCCCAGGCTCGCCAAGGCTGGGGGGTCTCCTGGGACTGCCCACACCTGGGGACGTGTGGGCCTGGCCTCTGCCCCCAGGCCAGTAGGCAGGTCACGAGTTAACACAGCAAAGGGATTCGGAGGAATCCGCCCAGGTCAGAGAGCCCAGGGGACATGCCAGGGACCAGGAGCCGGTGCAGCCAGACTCACTGCCCAGGGATGTTTGTATGAGTTGTTTTTGTTTCTACTTGAAAGGGAATCTGTCTTTACCTACTGCCTGCGATGCCGGGGTGCTTCACACCCACAGGGACCACTTCCTGCGTCCACACTTAGGTGTTCAATGCAGCTTTGGGGTTCAGATGGTCTCTGTGCTAGAGAGTATCCTCTTTCTCAGCAGAACTTTGTGATAAAGACAGAATTGGGAGCAGGTTCAGATAAGATGCATTTCCTGTGGTTTTTAATGAGGACATTTGCCAGAGAGCAGTTAGTCACCAGGACTCTTTTAGACTCGGGGCGGGATCTCAGGCCCATGGCACGTGCCCAGGAGGCCAGGACCCAGGGACGTGTGCCCAGGCTCTCCTCTCCCAGAGAAGCAGCGCTGCCTGCTCAGCAGAGACAGGGCCTCTCTCTGAGGGTGGCAAGCGTGTCTCAGCCTGTGAGATGCTCTAGGGAAGCTAAAGTCTCCAACAAGCTTTTCACCCAGAGTGGAGGGTAGTGGTGACTGACAGCTGGGAGAAGGGCCAGCTGGGCCTGGTGTCGGGATGGAGGTGTCAGGCACCCAGGGGAAGGGGTGAGCGGGCTCCCAGGAGGAGAAGCGGGAAGAGGCTGGGAGGGATGAGCCCAGCTGGGCAGTGTCCACAGACCAGGGCCTTTAGCCGTGGCCATGGTCCAGGATCTGACCCTTTCTCGTCAGAACCACTGGGCTTTCATGTCTGTGTTCGCGGTTCAGACCACCTACAGCAGGTGAGCTGGGCTGAGCCAGGCTGAGCCGGGTTGAGCCAGGTTGAGCTGGGCTGGGCTAGCTGAGCTGAGCTGAGCTGGGTTGGGCCAACCAGGTGAGCTGGGCTGAGCTGCACTGAGCTGGGCTCAGCTAGCTGGTTGGGCTGGGCTGAGCTGGGTTAGGCTGAGTTGAGCTGGGCTCAGCTGGGCTGGGCTGGGCTGGATGGAGTGGGTGAGCTGGGCTGGGCTGGGCTGGGCTGAGCTGAGCTGGGTTGAGCTGGGCAGAGTGGGCGAGCTGGGCTGAGCTGGGTGGAGTGGGTTAGCTTGGCTGAGCTAGGTTGAGCTGAGCTGAGCTGGGTTGAGCTGGGCTGAGCTGAATGGAGTGGCTGAGGTGGGCCAAGTGTGTGAGCTGGGCTGGGCTGGGCTGGACTGGGCTGAGCTGAGCTCGACTGAGCTGGGCAGAGCGGGTGAGCTGGGCTGGACTCGGTTGAGCTGGGCTGAGCTGGCCTGAGCAGGGTGGAGTGGGTGAGCTGGGCTGAGCTGGGCTGAGCTGGGCTGGGCTTTGCTGGGCTGAGCTGAGCTGAGCTTTTCTGGTCTGTGCTGGGCAGAGTGTGTGAGCTGGGCTGGGCTGGGTTGAGCTGGCCTGAGCAGTGTGGAGTGGGTGAGCTGGGCTGAGCTGGGTTGGGCTGGGCTGGGCTTTGCTGGGCTGAGCTGAGCTGAGCTGAGCTTTTCTGGTCTGTGCTGGGCAGAGTGTGTGAGCTGGGCTGGGCTGGGTTGAGCTGGCCTGAGCTGGCCTGAGCAGTGTGGAGTGGGTGAGCTGGGCTGAGCTGGGTTGGGCTGGGCTGGGCTGGGATGAGTTGGGTTGACCTGGGCTGAGCTGAGCTGGGCTTGGTTGAGCTGGGCTGAGCTGGGCTGAGCTTTGCTGGGCTGAGCTGGGCAGAGTGTGTGAGCTGGGCTGAGCTGGGTTGAGCTGGCCTGAGCCGGGTTGAGTTGGCCTGAGCTGGGCAGAGTGGGTGAGCTGGGCTGAGCTGAGCTGAGCTGGGCAGAGCGGGTGAGCTGGGCTGGGCTCGGTTGAGCTGGGCTGAGCTGGCCTGAGCAGGGTGGAGTGGGTGAGCTGGGCTGAGCTGGGCTGGGTTGGGCTTTGCTGGGCTGAGCTGAGCTGAGCTTTTCTGGTCTGTGCTGGGCAGAGTGTGTGAGCTGGGCTGGGCTGGGTTGAGCTGGCCTGAGCTGGCCTGAGCAGTGTGGAGTGGGTGAGCTGGGCTGAGGTGGGTTGGGCTGGGCTTTGCTGGGCTGAGCTGAGCTGAGCTTTTCTGGTCTGTGCTGGGCAGAGTGTGTGAGCTGGGCTGGGCTGGGTTGAGCTGGCCTGAGCAGTGTGGAGTGGGTGAGCTGGGCTGAGCTGGGTTGGGCTGGGCTGGGCTGGGCTGGGCTGGGATGAGTTGGGTTGACCTGGGCTGAGCTGAGCTGGGCTTGGTTGAGCTGGGCTGAGCTGGGCAGAGTGTGTGAGCTGGGCTGAGCTGGGTTGAGCTGGCCTGAGCTGGGCAGAGTGGGTGAGCTGGGCTGAGCTGAGCTGAGCTGAGCTGAGCCTGGTTGAGCTGGGCTGAGCTTGGCAGAATGAGTGAGCTGGGCTGGGCTGGGTTGAGCTGGCCTGAGCTGGGCAGAGTGGGTGAGCTGGGCTGAACTGAGCTGAGCTGGGTTGAGCTGGGCTGTGTTGAGCTGGGCAGAGTGGGTGAGCTGGGCTGAGCTGGGCTGGGCTGAGCTGGGCTGAACTGAGCTAGGTTGGGCTGACCTGGGCTGTTTGAGCTGGGCGGAGTGGGTAAGCTGGGCTGAGCTGGGCTAAGCTGAGCTGAGCCAAGTTGGGCTGTGCTGGGCTGAGTTGAGCAGGGCTGGGCTGAGCTGGGCAGAGTGGGTGAGCTGGGTTAAGCTGAGCTGGGCTGAACTGGGCTTAGCTTGGCTGAGCAGGTGAGCTGGGCTGAGAGGGTTGAGCTGAGCTGAACTGAGCTGGATGAGCTGGCCTGGATTGGGCTGATCTGGATTGAACTGGGCTGAACTGAGCTGAGCTGGGCTGAGCTGGGCTGGGCTAGCCTGGGCTTAACCGGGGTATGCTGGGTTAACCATGGTGGGCTGAGACTGGGTGAACAGAAGTGAACCCACTGAGCTGGCTTGACTTGGGCAAATTGTTGAGATGCTTTGGGTCCATTTAACCTCAACTGAGGCTGGTGGGTCTAGATGGACTGAGCTGACCCCACTGGACTGTCCTGGTCAACAGTGGGCTGGCCTCAGTGATCTGATTGTGCTGAGGACTGGGGGCCTGAGTGTGTATCAGTCTTATTGATGACCCCAGACCCCCAGAGCAGGCCCCAGGTGGCTGAGCTGTGGGCAGTGAGGGTGGGCTGGTAGGGCTGAGTGTGCCCTCCACTCCACTGTCCCAGAGAGAAGGTGGAGCTGCCCACACCCCCAACCAGCAGGATGCCTCACACCCCCCTCTTCTCCTGTGTCCTCTCTCGGGTCCCCAGAAGGTGAATCGCTCCCGAGAGTCTTCCCCCTGGTGTCCTGCATGAGCTCCCCATCCGATGAGAGCACGGTGGCCCTGGGCTGCCTGGCCTAGGACTTCATGCCCAATTCAGTCAGCTTCTCCTGGAAGTTCAACAACAGCACAGTCAGCAGCGAGAGATTCTGGACCTTCCCCGCAGTCCTGAGGGACGGCTTGTGGTCGGCCTCCTCTCAGGTGGTCCTGCCCTCCTCAAGCGCCTTTCAAGGGCCGGATGACTACCTGGTGTGCGAAGTCCAGCACCCCAAGGGAGGAAAGACCGTCGGCACCGTGAGGGTGGTCACTCCAAGTGAGTCGGGCCCGTCCCGTGGTTGGGTGCAGGGGAGTGTCCAGGCCCCGCTGACCTCTTGTCCTTCTCTGCAGAGGCGGAAGTGCTGTCCCCAGTCGTGAGTGTCTTTGTCCCGCCTCGCAACAGCCTCTCTGGTGACGGCAATAGCAAGTCCAGCCTCATCTGCCAGGCCACGGACTTCAGCCCCAAACAGATCTCCTTGTCCTGGTTTCGTGATGGAAAGCGGATAGTGTCTGGAATTTCTGAAGGCCAGGTGGAGACTGTGCAGTCCTCACCCGTAACTTTCAGGGCCTACAGCATGCTGACCATCACGGAGAGAGACTGGCTCAGCCAGAACGTGTACACCTGCCAGGTGGAACACAACAAGGAAACCTTCCAGAAGAACATGTCCTCCTCATGTGATGTTGGTGAGTGCAGCCCTGGGGGGCGGGCGCTCACCCTCAGGTCTGCAGACACCGCCCCAGACCTGCCAGCTGCTCCCTGAGCCTTGGCTTCCCAGAGCGGCCAAGGGCAGGAGGGGCTGTGCAGGGCGGCTGGGGGCCGGCACCCCTCCAACAGGGCCCCAGGTTCACAGGGGACTCAGCCAAGTGGGCCCTGCTCTTTGGGCGGACCTCTCCCTTCACCTGATTTCACTCCAAGCAACTCTCTCCCACCTCCAGCACCACCATCTCCCATCGGGGTCTTCACCATCCCCCCATCCTTCGCCGACATCTTCCTCACGAAGTCAGCCAAGCTGTCCTGTCTGGTCACAAACCTGGCCTCCTATGATGGCCTGAACATCAGCTGGTCCCGTCAGAACGGCAAGGCCCTGGAGACCCACACTTATTTTGGGAGACACCTCAACGACACCTTCAGCGCCCGGGGTGAGGCCTCGGTCTGCTCGGAGGACTGGGAGTCCGGAGAGGAGTTCACGTGCACAGTGGCCTACTCGGACCTGCCCTTCCCAGAAAAGAACACTGTCTCCAAGCCCAAAGGTAGGCCCTGCCCTGCCCCTGCCCTCCACCCCAGACCCTCCCACGGCTTCTGCGTTCTGAGGACAGCAGGCAGGGCCAGCAGAGGACCCACGCTCCCCGATCTCACCACTGTGACCCCCTCCCCCACCCAGACGTCGCCATGAAACCGCCGTCCGTGTACCTGCTGCCTCCAACGCGGGAACAGCTGAGCCTGCGGGAGTCGGCCTCCGTCACCTGCCTGGTGAAGGGCTTCGCGCCCGCGGACGTGTTCGTGCAGTGGCTGCAGAGGGGGGAGCCCGTGACCAAGAGCAAGTACGTGACCAGCAGCCCGGCGCCCGAGCCCCAGGACCCCAGCGTGTACTTTGTGCACAGCATCCTGACGGTGGCCGAGGAGGACTGGAGCAAAGGGGAGACCTACACCTGCGTCGTGGGCCACGAGGCCCTGCCCCACATGGTCACCGAGCGGACCGTGGACAAGTCCACCGGTAAACCCGCCCTGTACAACGTGTCCCTGGTCCTGTCTGACACAGCCAGCACCTGCTACTGATGCCTGGTCAGAGCCCCCGGGTGACCGTCGCTGTGTGTGCATGAGTGCAGACTAACCGTGTCGGTGCACGAGATGCTGCACTCTATAAAAATTAGAAATAAAAAGATCCATTCAAAGCTGCTGGTTGTGAGTGAGCAAAGCTCTCCCTGCTAGGCCCGTGGCTGTCTGCCCTCACCTTGCAGACCACCTCCATCATCCGCACCCCGGCCTCCCCACTCGCTTCCAACCCACGCCCAGGAGCCCCGGTGCTCCTTGTGGGACGCTCACAGCAGGCTGAGCCCATGCTCACTGTGCCTCGAGTCGCGTCCATGGCCACACTGGGGGCACACGGGTGTGCAACACACACACATGCACAGTCACATACGTACATGCAGAGAGACACATGTGTGCACACACATGCACGGCCACGCAGACAGCATGCACATGGACAGAGACCTGGGCACACGTGACACAGACATGTATATGATGGAATGGGTGAGCAGGCACACACACATGGACACATGAACATGTGGACACACAGACACACATGTACACGCGCACTCACACGCAAGTGCACACAGTCACTCATAGGCACATGCACATGGGCACTCACAGACACACACGCATGAGGACGAGTCATACACATGTAGACACACACGCACAGATGTACACACGCTCATGCACACATGAATGCACTGCACACATCCAGGCTCACAGGCTGGGATCCCAGCCCTTGCACACCCGTGCTCACTCAGTGCCCTGTCTGGCGGGGTCCCTCTGCACCATGCCCGTGCTCTGCTTGTCCCTCTGTCTCAGCTGGGAGGTACATTTGGAGGCTGCCCCAAACCCAGCCCCAGACCAGGGTGCGCAGAGGGCCACTCTGGGCCTGGCCAGAGGCAGCTCCTCAGGAAACTCATGGCCCCTGTCCAGGAGGGATGCTTCTCCCAGTCCAGGCCCTTGTGAAGGTGGCAGGGCCCCAGCTCTCCCCTTTCCCTGTGAAGAGACAGAGTCAGTCGTGTCCTGACAGCGGGCCATGGCTGGGAGGCCCCCCTTGGAGTAGGCAGCTGCAGGGCCACACGTCAACCTGGAGTGATAGGCACTGATCCGACGGGGAAGCGGGTCTCCTCTGCCACCCACACCAGTGCCCTTCAGGCTAACTCCCTACCTCCCCTACACTCCTGGATCTTTAGGGACCAAGGGCCCATCAGTGTAGTGTCTGCAGACCTAGGTGACTGTCCTCAGCCTTTGTCCCAGCGTCACTCTCCCTGGGTCTCAGATGTCTATCTGACCTCCTGATCCCACAGCTGTGAGTCCTGCAGTTCAGGCCCCAGCGAGGGCCCCACAAGGCCTCTCTCATACATGCCATGTCTTCAAGGCAGAGAGAGATGGAGGCCAGAGGGATGGGCCCCTTGGCACAGGCAGACATCTGCCCCCAGGGCTTGTCCTCACTGGCTAGGGAGCCGACCTCAAACCACCAGAGACAGGACGCCCCACCACCGCTGTCAGCTCCAAGTGGCCCTGAGTCCTCCAGAGGGGTCGAGGACACCTGGCCACTCCCCCACCTCCAGCCCAGCGAGACCCCACCCTTGTGTGTATGCATGTGCTCTGTCTCGCTCTGTGCCACCCCGGCGCTCCTAGGGCCAGGCACTCGGGGCCACTGCTTGGCTCAGCCTCAGCCACGCTCTGCCCCTGCAGGCTGTGGAATTGTGCGGCCAGGGGCCTACCAGTCCTGACCAAGACGCTGCCTAACAAGGCCTGGAGCTCCCAGCTGCCCCAGGGGTGCCGGGGAGGCAGGCACACGCCTGCTCGCCTGCCCGCTTGTTTCTGCAGTCCCCCAACCCTTCTGATGGGTCAGGGCGGCCGAGGGGGGCCAGGGCAGGCTCTGCGGGCAGCTCAGCCATGCTGACCACCGTGCCCTATCTCCCACAGAGGGGGAGGTGAGCGCCGAGGAGGAAGGCTTTGAGAACCTCAACACCATGGCCTCCACCTTCATCGTGCTCTTCCTCCTGAGCCTCTTCTACAGCACCACGGTCACCCTGTTCAAGGTAGGCTGCCTGGTCCCGGGGAGGGGGTGAGGCCACAGAGCCCCGGGGCCGCAGACACCCAGTGCCCCCACACCCACTCACACTGTCTCTGTCGCCTGCAGGTGAAGTGACGGCCAGCCAAGAACATGGGGCACCGGAGACGGAACACGAGGGGCTGCCTTGGGGCCGGGTCCCTGGCCTATGTGGCTTGTCCGCTTGTACTGAAATTTTCCCTGCGTCCTCTCCAGCTTCAAGCTGTAACAACTGACTTTTCTCAGAGTGGCTGAGTGCCATGGCCAAGCATGGAGCCCGCAGTAATAGGCTCCACCTCGCCCTACTTTGCAATGTCGCATTTGTGGCCTTGAAATAAACAAGTATACTTTATCTTGTGAAACCGCTTCCTCGTGAAGGTTTTTTTACCCCCAAGCCACACTCCTGTGTGCTGCATATCCTAGTGCTGAACCCATTGCTGACGGGAAAGGGACGTGTGTCTCCTCCCAGGCCAGTGGCGCCACGCCGGGGTGGTGTCTTGGGGCTGGTCCAGATGCAGGAACATGGCCGAGTTGCAGATCCCAGGACTGGTTTCCCAAGGTGGCCTGAGCCGGGGCCGCTGTGTGCATCCGTGAGGACCCTGCCACCAGCCCCAAGGACACCCCGCCCCTCTCTGCCGCCATTCCCGGAATCCCAACCACGGCAGGGCTTGTCAACCTCGGGTGCGCGTGGTGTGTGCAGGAGGGACTCGGGAGGAGGGCCGGTGTGTGTGCAGCCACATCGTGCCCTGAGGGAGCGCGAGACCTCAACTGCAGGCCAGAAGACGGTGCCTGGAGGGTGAAAGGAAGTCTCAGGTGAAGCTGCAGGGAGGTGTAGGACTGGAGAGGCACGGAGGAAAGGCCTGGAAAGGGGGGGCAGCTGGCAGTGGGGCAGGGGACAGGGGCATTAGCCCTCGGAGATAGGCTGTGGGGGTCCAGGTGGGGGCCGACAGGGGCGGCGGCACGCTCGAACCCAGGGAGGTCAGGTTAGCTGTGACGGCAACGCCAGGGTAGGGTGGGCGGTGGGATGGGAGAGGAGACCCTGGGGGCCAGGGGAGGGAGCTGGGTGAGGGTGATCTGGCTCTCCAGGGAGGCAATTTCAGGGGCTGGAAGGAGACTGGGGCTTCCCAGGACGCCTCTTGTGGGGCCGCCAGGGGCCTGACAGTGACTGTCCAAGGGAGTGGAGTGGACCTGGTCCCAGAGAAGGCCGCCTCCCAGCAGTAGGCTCCTGGAAGGCAGTTCTGGTTAAACGGTGTCCTTTGCGGCCCAACCCATCAGGCGGGGGAACATTGGGTGAGGGGCTCCACGGCAGGCAGGGTGCCTCCAGCAGGGGAGGGGGGCGGCTGCACGCAGGCCGAGGGGCTGAGGTCAGGACCTGTGGGCTTGTCAGAGGGCTGTGATGATCAAGAACCACAGGCCAGGCGTGAACAACAGGAGCTGGCTCTCTCCCAGCGTGAGGGAGGGCCCAGGGCCGAGGTATCATCAGGGCTGGCTCCTTCTGGGGCTCCACGGGGAGTCCGTTCCCTGCTCCTGGCGGTTCTCAGCACCTGTTGGAAGGTATTTCATTCAGAGCCTATCAACTGCTCACTTATATTCATTTTCAAAGTCGATGTTTAAGAAATTAATTTGTCTCAGGTGCATTTTATCAATGCATTCGTACGCTCTTTAATGAGTTACTCCTTCAAGGTGGTTAAGCTGAGACCGTGCACATGCCGTGTGCACTGTGAGCGTGCTCACAATCGTAGCTGGCCGGCTCCCTCCCGGCGATGAAGCAGCTTTCTCAGTGCGGCTCCCTCACTGCAGAATGTTCAGGGCCGCCTTTCGGGTACCCATCTCAGGACAGACTTGGGTGAAATGGGGGCATTCGTCCTGAGTTACTCTGCTACACTACTAGTTGGGGGACTGAGAGGATACCCGGTGGGGCGGCAGTCAGCAGAGCCTGGGAGCGCCGCAGCTGGGGACGTGTGGGCCTGGCTTCTGCTGCCAGGCCGGTGGGCAGGTCACAAGTTAGTGCAGCGAAGGGATTCGGAGGAATCCACCCAGGTCAGAGAGCCCACGGGACATGCCAGGGACCAGGCGCTGGGCTGTGAGAGGCAGGAGCCGGTGCAGCCAGACTCGCTGCCCCAGGACATCTGCACAACCCCCTCAACTTAACATCTGTTTACGTCTTCAAAAGCCCAACATAAGTTGAAAGTAGTTTTAAATTCCATTTAATGTACTTCGCAGGCCAAACACCAGGGCTTATCTTCACCTGCCTTAAAAGGCTCAGAACACTTACATTAACTGACACTTGGGTAAAATCATCTAACTCAAGCCTTGTTGTTGCTCCGTTGCTCAGTCATGTCCAGATTTTTGCAACCAATGGACTATAGCACAGCAGGTTTTCTTGTCCATCACCAACTCCCGGAGCTTGCAAACTCATGTCCATTGAGCCGGTGATGCCATCCAACCATCTAATCCTCCGTCGTCCCCTTCGCCTCCTGACCTCAATCTTTCCCAGCATCAGGCTCTTTTCAAATGAGTCAGCTCTTCACATCAGGGGGCCAAAATATTGGAGCTTCAGCATCAGTCCTTCCAATGAATATTCAGGACTGATTTCCTTTAGGGATTGACTGGTTGGATCTCCTTGCAGTCCAAGGGACTCGAGTCTTCTCCAATACCACAGTTCAAAAGCATTGATTCCTCAGCACTCAGCCTTCTTTATGGTCCAACTGTCACAACCATACATGACTACTGGAAAAACCATAGCTTTGACTAGACAGCATTTGTCAGCAAAGTAATATTTCTGCTTTTTAATATGCTGTCTAGGTTGGTCATAGTGTTTCTTCCAAGGAGCAAGTGTCTTTTAATTTCATGGCTGCAGTCACAGCCCACAGTGATTTTGGAGAACAAGAAAATAAAGTCTGACACTGTTTCCATTTTTCCCCCATCTATTTACCCTGAAGTGATGGGACCAGATGCCATGGTCCTATATTTTTGACTGATGAGTTTTAAGCCAGCTTTTTCACTCTCTTCTTTCACCTTCATCAAGAGGCTCTTTAGTTCCTCTATGCATTCTGCCGTTGGTATCATTCACATATCTCAGTTGTCAATATTTCTCCTAGCAGTCTAGATTCCAATTTTTGATTTATCCAGCTGGAAATTTCATATGATGTACTCTGCATATAAGCTAAATAAGCAGGGTGACAATATATAGCCCTGACGTCCTCCTTTCCTGGTTTTGAACCCGTTCATTGTTCCATGGCCAGTTCTAACAGCTGCTTTTGACCCACATGCAGGTTTCTCAGGAGGCAGGTAAGGTGTCTGTCATCCCATCTCTTTAAGAACTTTCCACAGTTTCTTGTGATTCACAGGCAACGGTGTTTACGTAGTCAGTGAAGCAGAAGTCGATGTTTTTCTGGAATTCTTTTGCTTTTTTTTCTATGATCCAGTGGATGTTGGCAGTTTGATCTCTGATTCCTCTGCCTTTTCTAAATTCAGCTTGTACATCTGGAAGTTGTCAAGCCTATTTTATTAATGGAAAGTGCAGATCGTCTGGTATAATTTACTGAATACTGAACACACACACACACACAAAAATACAGAGCGGTTGTCAGGGCCCAGGGTGGCAGTGAGTGTGAGTTGCTCACCCTCCTGAGCAACAGAGGTCTCGGCTGCAGCTGCGGCACTGCCCAGCTTCCACAGCAGAGGACAGACTGCATATCGCAGGTGTGAAAGATCGAAATTCGAAATTCAAGTGCAGTCTCTCCTGAATATGTGTTGCTTCCACAGAATCATAAAGTCAAAGAGTAAAATATTGAGTCATGAGTGAGGGACCTTCTGTATGAGATGTTTTTGTTTTTATACCAAGGGGAATCAGAGGTCTATTTGTCTGAATTCCTCAAGTGACCACTGCCCAGCCCGCTCAGCTTGACTTTCCCTGAAGACTGTTTCTAGGAGAAAGCGGCCAGGGCTGCTCCCCTTCCCTACTGTCTGGATGGCTCAGGCACTTCACACCCACAGGACCACGTCCTGCGTCCACACGTAGGTGTTCAACGCAGCTTTGGGGTTCAGATGGTCGCTGTGTGCTAGAGAGTATCCTCTTTCTCAGCAGAACTTTGAGATAAAGACAGAATTGGGAGCAGGTTCAGATAAGATGCATTTCCCGAGGTTTTTAATGAGGACATTGGCCAGAGAGCAGTTAGTCACCAGGACTCTTTTAGACTCAGGGCAGGATCTCAGGCCCACGGCACGTGCCCAGGCAGCCAGGCCCCAGGGACGTGTGCCCAGGCTCTCCTCTCCCAGAGAAGCAGCGCTGCCCACTCAGCAGAGAAAGGGCCTTTGTCTGAGGGTGGCAAGCATGCCTCGGCCTGTGAGATGCACTGCTGCTGCTGCTAAGTCGCTTCAGTCGTGTCCGACTCTGTGTGACCCCATAGACAGCATCTCACCAGGCTCCCCGTCCCTGGGATTCTCCAGGCAAGAACACTGGAGTGGGGTGCCATTGCCTTCTCCAATGCATGAAAGTGAAAAGTGAAGTCGCTCAGTCGTGTCTGACCCTTAGCGACCCCATGGACTGCAGCCCACCAGGCTCCTCCGCCCATGGGAATTTCCAGGCCAGAGCACTGGAGTGGGCGCCATCGCCTTCTCCAGTGAGACACACTGGGGAAACTGAAGTGGCCAGCAAGCTTTTCACCCAGAGTGGAGGGTGGTGGTGACTGACGGCTGGGAGAAGGGCCGGCTGGGCTTCCTGTGGGGATGGAGGCGTCAGGCACCCAGCGGAAGGGGCGAGCAGGCTCCCAGGAGGAGAAGCAGGAAGAGGCTGGGAGGGGTGAGCCCAGCTGGGCAGTGTCCGAAGACCAGGGGCTTTAGCTGAGGCCAGGGGTCCGGGATCTGACCGTTTGTCGTCAGGACCACTGGGCTTTCAGGTCTGTGAGGGCAGCCCTGAGCCGCCCACAGCAGGCTTGAGCTGCGCTGAGCTGTGCAGAGCTGAGCTGAGTTGATTGGGGCTGGATTGAACTGAGCTGAGCCAGGTTGAGCTGGGCTGGGCTGAGCTAGGCTGGCCTGGTTTGAGCTGGGCTGAGCTGGGCTGAGTTGGATTATCCATGGGGGGGCTGAGACAGGTCGGCAGAAATGAACTGCCTGGGCTTGACGTGAGCAAGCTGACGAGATGCTCTGGGCTTGCTTAGCCTCTGCTGAGCGTGCTGAGTCTAGCAGGACTGAGCTGACCCCACTGGACTGTCCTGGCCAACACTGGGCTGACCTCAGGGATCTGGTTGTGCTGAGGACTGGGGGCCTGAGTGTGTATCAGTCTTATTGATGACCCCAGAGGCCCGGGCCAGGCCCCAGGTGGCTGAGCCATGGGCAGTGAGGGTGGGCTGGCAGGGCTGAGTGTGCCCTCCACTCCACTGTCCCAGAGAGAAGGTGGAGCTGCCCAAAGCCCCAACCAGCAGGACGCCTCTCACCCCCGTCTGCTCTTGTGTCCCTTCTCGGGTCCCCAGAAGGTGAATCGCTCCCGAGAGTCTTCCCCTTGGTGTCCTGCATGAGCTCCCCGTCTGATGAGAGAATGGTGGCCCTGGGCTGCCTGGCCCGGATCTTCATACCCAATTCGTTCAGCTTCTCCTGGAAGTTGAACAACAGCACAGTCAGCAGCGAGAGATTCTGGACCTTCCCCGCAGTCCTGAGGGACGGCTTGTGGTCGGCCTCCTCTCAGGTGGCCCTGTCCTCCTCAAGCACCTTTCAAGGGCCGGATGACTACCTGGTGTGCGAAGTCCAGCACCCCAAGGGAGGAAAGACCCTCGGCACCGTGAGGGTGGTCCCCAGAGGTGAGCCAGGCTCCGCCCATGGCCGGGGTGGGGGCATGGCCAGGGGAGCCCACCCCCGCCCTTCGGGTCCACTTTGCAGCCCCTCCCCCAGGGCACAGCGCATTCTGACCCTCACCTGCTCCCTGCTCCTCTGGTTTCAGCATCGACTCCAACCCCGACCACTTCAGTGCCTTCTCTGATATCCGGGTCAGAGGGCTCCATCAAGGCCGTCAGCACGCAGAGCAGCCCAGGTGAGCAGCCCCACCCACGCACACCTGTCTGCCCGTCCCTCCGCTGCCCCTTCAGGCCGCCCTCGAAGACTTCTCTGTTGAGTCCTTAAGTCACACCTTGAGCCAGGAAGTCACACCTGAACTCAGGGGCACCGACTGTGGGCCAGACCCGGGCTGGGCACTGCCAGATGCCACCTCAGGCCCCTGTGTGACCCTCAGCCCCTCGTGAACAGGTGAGGTGCCCAGATCACACTGGGAGGCGCATGGTGAGAGGGAGGCCCACAGGCCAGCTCTGGACTCCCCTGGTCCAGCCCACACATGGAACTGAGTGTGGAGCTGAGACCCTCACAGACACTGTGCCGCCTGCCAGGCTGCCCTCCCCCCGACCTGCACCTGGCTCCAGCTTCTCTGAATGCCGGGCACCCAGCTGGGGCCCAGAGTCACCCCTCACCCTGGACGCACCCCTGGCCCAGACCAGGAGCTGCTGGAGGGAGCTGGGCAGTTCCTTCACCGGCCCCCGGGCCACTGGCGACCCTCCAAGAGGGGACCCTGGCTGTGATGTCTCCCTGGGCGGCCCCCCACCCAGCCTGTGGGCCATGATGCCCACAGTCCAGGGCAGAATCTGCCACCGATGTGCACGACCCCTGGGTGTGGGGTGACTTGGTCAGGTACACAGGGTGGGCCGAGTCAGGAGAGAGGTGGGCCCTGCAGATTACAGGGTCACCTCGGGGTCGGGGGGCCCTGCGCACAGCCCAGCCCTCCCCGAGCATCAGTGGTCAGCCCTGACCAGACTGCTGCAGCCACGCCGCCCACTCAGCAGCCTTGGGGAGAAGCCGCGTTATGCTCGCGAGCTGGGGCTCCAGGGGGTGGGTCCCCGGGGGAAGGAGGTGGCTGGGGTGCCGCAGGGCCCGTGGCTGCCCTCACCATGTTCTCTCTGTGGGGGCCGAGGTCCGCAAGCACAGGCTGCGCCCTCCTGCTCCGGGGCTGGACTGCCCTCCCATGGGGACTGACCCTCCTGGGGCCCAAGGCCTGCTGACTGTATGAGCCCAGCCCTCCCCTCAGGGCATGGCCCCTGACCCAGACACGGTGCAGCTCGAGCACAGCCTGAAGGCCAGATGAATCCCAAAGCCAGATCCCTGCAGCGGGGCTGGCCTGTCCAGCTTAGAGGGATGAATAGGACAGAAGTCCTGTGTGGTGGCAGCACAGCCTCAAATATCTGCTCTCTGGGCCTTTATAGAAAAAGTTGGCTGACCCCTGGCTGTCAGAGACCCATGGCCAGTCCTCACGAGTCCTTTTCGTCGTAAGCTGTCCTGGCAATGGTCATGAGGGCAGCCCCCAGGCACTTAGCATAGATACTCGCAACCAGCAAGCGGGCAGCCAAGGTCCCACCGGGACCGGAGCAGAGCCGCAGACACTGGTGGAGGAGACCCCCAGACGACGGCCACCCCTGGGGCTGAGGATGTGGGGATCTTCAGCCCCCGCTATCTGTGGCGCCCGGAGGAGATCCTGACTCCCCCCATTCTCCACAGCGCCGGCCACCAGCCACAGACAGACAGAAGCCCAGACACTGGCATGTCCAAAGGACCCCTGCAGAGGTCAGTCCCTTGGGACAGAGGGGGAGAAAGGTGGAGTGCTTTCTGGGGCACCAGAAACAGCCTGCTTGCAAGCAAGACCGCAGCCCAGTGGTGGGCAGATGCCTGCCCTCTGCACTGCTGGAAGCAACAGAGTCCAGGGGTCCCTGGGGAGAGGGCCAGCCTGGGGCCAGGCGGGTGCCGCTGGCCAGCCCGCAACACCACCGCCCCCCCGCCAAGACACCCACACCTCTCCTCCCCCTCCCCGCAGAGTGTCTGAACCACACCCAGGCCCCCAGCGTCCACCTACTGCCCCCAACACCCGCAGGGCCTCTGGCTCCTGGACAAGGCCGAGTTCACCTGCCTGGCCACGGGGGAGGCCCCACCAGATGTCCACTTCTCCTGGGAGGTGAACGGGCAGCCCCACGGCGCGGCCTTGGAGGAGGGACCCACCTGGCACATGAACGGCTCCTGGAGCCAGAGCAGCCGCCTGGCCCTGCCCAGTCCCTGTGGGCCTCAGGCTCCAACGTCACCTGCACACTGAGTGGCCCCAGCCTGCGGTCGCCGGTGACCCTGATGGCTCAGAGAGAACATGGTGAGGGCAGCCACGGGCCCCGCAGCACCCCGGCCACCTCCTTCCCCTGGGGACCCACCCCCTGGAGCCCCAGCTCGAGAGCATAACGCGGCTTCTCCCTGCAGCCGCCTCAGTGCCCGGCAATCTGACCCTCCGCACTGTGACCGCGCCTGGCCCCTTCTCCCCTGCCTGGCTCCTGTGCGAGGTGTCCGGCTTCTCACCCGTGGACATCCTCCTCACGTGGCTGGAGGGCCAGCAAGAAGTGGAGCCTTCCCAGTTTGCCACGGCGCACACCACGGCCCAGGCTGGGCGCGCCTCATCCCACACCTGGAGTGTCCTGCGTGTCTCCAGCCCCCTGGACCACGCCGGGGCCACCTACACCTGTGTGGTCAGCCACGAGGCCTCCCGGACGCTCCTCAATGGCAGCTGCAGCCTGGACACTGGTGGTGAGTCACATGGGCCTGGGCCTCCATCTGAGCGGCCAGGACACGGGGAGGGGAGTGAGGGGCAGCCCCAGAGGCGCCGGGCAGCGGGGACGCGACTGCTCCTTGTTGGGGTCCTGGGGCTCTGGAAGCCCCACAGCTGCCCCACTGGACCCGGACACACGTCCACACGCTGCACGCCAGTCCAGGAAGGGCGGGAGGTGTTGCCCGCCCCCCAGGACCAAGCAGCCATTTCCCACCAAGATGTGCCCGCCACAGGGCACAAAGCAGGGGCCTGCCCTGGGCTGGGAGTGAGGGCGGCCACCCTCAACAGCTGCCCTCTGGGGGCGTCCGAGGCTCCCCGCTCCCAAGCCACCCACCCTTCCGGGAGCCCAGTCGGCACCTGGGAGGCCACGTATGCCCAGGACGGGGGCTGGACTGGGGCTCCCAGGGGGTCTGATTCGCACACACCCACAGCGGCCCCAGACCGTAGGCCTCCTGGAGGAACACAGAGCAGGTGCCACAAAGGAGGGGGTCTGGGGGCCCAGGGCTCGCCCTCCCCTCTGAGGTGTCCTCCCCCGGCACTGCAGCATGCAGCCCGGCCCCGCGAGACCACGGTGGACACACCAGTCAGGGAGGTGGCAGGACGCACGGGCCGGCAGGCGTCCAGCCCACCCAGTGGGGGGGCCGGCAGGGAAGGTGTCCGCCGGGGGCCCGAGGCAGTGGGCACTGGGAGAGGAAGGCTAGGCTTGCCCAGGGTCCAGGACCTAGCCTGCAGGCCTGAGCTGCTGTTGTCCCCATGCTGAGCGGGGAAGACATGCAGACCACAGCCCAGGCCCCAACACCTCGCGAGAGACGGGCCTCGCATGGTGTGCCCTGAAGGCCACGCAGGGTGCCCGGGGGGCCGCCACAGCATGCCCACACCCACCCCCGCCACGCGCCCCCCAGCAGGCCCCCCGCCCACACCGCTGCCCCACACACCCCGTAGGGCCTCCTTCTTTAGACCCAGCCTAGCCTCACCCCGAACTGGCCGCCTGACACAGCCCGGGCACTGTGCAGCCTCGAGTCACAGGACACTCTGAACCGGCCTCCCCCAGAGGCTTGACCCAAACCTCCCACTTTCCTGTGGGAGCCAAAGCTACATCCAGCAGCCAGGGCCACCTCTGTACAGGGCGAGTGGCAGAGGCTGCGGGAGGCCTGGCCAGACCCCAGGGCCCCTGAGGGGCGGGGGGAAAGCCCTGCTCCAGGGGCCGCAGCCGGCACCAGCCCCGGCCCCAGGGCTGACCAGCCGCCGGGCCTTCCCTGGTGGGCCCTCCTCCAGACCAGAGGAGGACGGCCAGAGCCGCTCCCTGTAAGGCAGCCTGGGTCTCCACAGCCGGGACGGCAGCTCCTCCTCGCTGGGCCAGCTGCCCCCCACTTCTAGCACTGCTGCCTGGGGGGCCTGCTGCTCTCCTTGAAGGACTCCCACGCTCCCCCCACCCCACCCCGTCCACCTGCATCTGAAGGCCACCCCTCGTCTCGGTTCCAGGCCCAGCCCACCGCCACTGCCCTCTTCTCAAAGGAGGCCACTCGCAGCTCGGCCCAGGCCTGCAGCTGTGGTGGTCATTGTCACAAAGTAGCAGCTGGAAGGCTCCCCCGGGGGCCTCTGGCCTCTACTTCCTGGTCCTGCTCTGGGGCCCCAGGCTCCTCAACCACGGGCCGCATCTCCCGAAAGCCTGCGTCAGCCCGGCTCCCCAGACTGCAGCCAGGGCCCTCTGCCCTCTGTCATCACAGAAGCCAAGACACCCGCCCATGTCCTGCGCCCCTCGAATCGGCCCCTTCTGTCCGAAGACCCCACCCCAGTCCTCCTGTCCCTGCCGGTCTCACGGCCCAGGGCTTTCCCCTTCAGCCCACCCTCCTCTCAGCTGCCAAGGTGACCTTCAAACACCCATCAAAGTTCTGCTTCCACGTAGGATGTAGAAGCCAGTAGGTCAGCCACTCTGGTGGTAACAAAAGGTCAATGCCAAATAAACCGTAAAAATCATGTTTATTTAAAGTCTCAGACGAGCCAAGGACTCAGTGTCCAACAGGCCCAAATTCCTAGGTCAGAAGAGGCTGCTGGCAGGTATACTTATCCTCAACACAGGCGGACAGAGGCCTGGGCATCCGTGAGACGAGAGGGACGTGACGGAACCAGCCAGGGTTTAGTTCCCACACAGGCTGGCCCAGGGTGTGGGTACAGGCTAGCCCCCGAAAAATCCCCTGGGCCCATGACCCTCCACCCAGGGATTCTGCTGTGAGCAGCCCCTGAGAGCAGGTGGGGCCACAGCAGGAGAGGTCCAGGCTCAGAGCCTTTCCCGCCAGGAGGAGAGGCCTCACTCCACTCCCACGCCAGGAGCCAGTAGCCAAGGAACCCGCCACCCAGCCCAACTCAACTCCTGGTGAAAACACAGCTCCTCACCCTCCCTGCCCGACAGAGGAGAGTGCGCTCACTCCACAGAAAGTATACGTGGGTCATCAACTTCACGCTCACTTTCTGTCTGTGCACCATGGCCGGCGTGCAATCAAAATTCCCTCGGCGTGCAAAGAAGCAGAAAACCTTCACCGTAGTCAGTATGAAAACAGCAAACAAAGCTAGACCGCGGGTGACCCAGACCTTGTGCTGAAAACAATTGCGATCGAGCTCTCGGCTTAAGCTGTGTGGGTGGCTCCTGTTGCCTTGAGAAAAACGTCCGACCCCACGGTTTCACGGGCTCTTCCCAAAGGGCTGCCCCAGCAGAGACAGGTGAAGGGGCGTGACCTTTCTCGCCTGCAGTTCTTCTCAACGTGGCTTCTCCAACCCGAGCTCTTTCCCGCCTTCTCACCCCGGCAGCTCCTGCCTGTCATTCACACGAGCTCTCCTGTGCGTCTGAGAAGACCTCCCTGACTCCATGGCTGGGCCATGGGGCAGCCGGGACCCCTGGCCTTTACCCGAACGGAGCTCATCCAGGGGGTCCTGTCATCGCATTTAGCCGCCTCACCGACCCCCAGACCACTCACCCCTGCATTCCATGTGTCTAGGACAGGTTCCTTCAGGTTCTCCATGGCAAAGGGCTGCTGCCTTTGAAAAATTTTCCGATGAATCATGGATCCATACCATTGCAGAACACAATATGAACTCATTAGCGGAAAACTGAGACAAACGGAAACCACAATGCATCGCTGTTTCATCATTAGATCCCACAGAGAGCGAGCACAGTCTCCATGCTTACTTCCTGTGCCGTGACCAGTGGTTCCTGGACGGCAGCCCTGCAGAGCCCACCTCCCACAGCTCTGGTCAGGCTCAAGGCAGACCCCCAGGGAATGAATGCTCATGGAAAGAGGGACTAGGAAGTCCGGGCCGGGTGATGGGTCCCGGGACTTAGCACTTCCTCCCTGCCCCGGGCCCTCCCACTGGACTGGAGCGTGGCTCCACACGAGGGTTCTGAGCTGGCCGGCCCATCCTGCCCCGGCCCCCACCCCAGGTGCAGCAGGACTGACTGCTGAGGCACAGACTGGGCCCTGGCTTAAAGCCTCTAGTTCCCAGCATCAGCCTGCCCTGGCCTCCTGTGCGACACCTCGGCCAGCTCCCCGCTGCAGTACACAAGGCTCCCGTCCACTCTCCCGACTCAGGGCCCTCGTGACGCCGTTCCTCCTGCTGGGACACCGCCCGGCCTCACCTTTCACCCTCACACAGCAGCTGCTTCTACGAGAGGCTGTCGCTGCAGCCTGCAGGGCGGGGCCTGAGGATCCACATCGGCATCAGGGCTGCCCACCCGCTGCCCGCACTCATGCTGGCATGAAGGCCGGCTTCAGGCCATCTGCCCCACTGTGCTTGTGCCCCATCCAGCTCTGTGCCCCGTCGGGCCCTGTGACCCCGCTGTGCCCCGTCGGGCCCTGTGACCCCTCTGTGCCCCATCAGGCCCTGTGACCTCTCTGTGCCCTGTCGGGCCCTCTGACCCCTCTGTGCCCCGTCCATGCCCCACAGGGAGAAGGTTGTTCACATGGGGCCCCAACGCCACTGGAGCCGTGTGGGGGGCTGTGGCCGTGCCCCACGGGCAGACTTCTTGTGGTCAGCAGCCTGCCGTGTGCTGGGGTGGGCGTGGGCCAGCCCTCAGCAGAGCCCGCTCCCCCACAGGTCTGGCCACCTGGCCGCCCTGGAGCCAGGATGAGAGCAGCGATGACGGCACAGATGTGGAGGATGCCAGCCCACTCTGGCTCACCTTCCTGGCCCTCGTCCTCGTCACTGTGGTCTACGGCGGCTTTGTCACCTTCATCAAGGCAGGTGGCCTGGGCAGGTGGGGCCCTATGTCCAGAGCCAGGGCCCCTAGGGTTGGCCAGGGTTTCTGAGGGAGCCACCCACTCAGCCCTGGATAGGACAGCGGTAGGACCTGCTCCCCAGGGCCACGGGGAGGTGGGGTCCCCAGCTCGGCTGACCAGGGGCCCTGGGCCTCGGAGCCCCGGCCCCTTCCTGACCCCGGGGCTCTTGCTGCAGGTGAAGTAGCCCTGGACAGCAGACGCCGGCTGCACATGGACAGAACCTGGCCTCCACCTCGCCTGCTGCTCCAGAGGGCAGAGGAGCCCACGCTGGACCCCACCCTGCACACAGAGGCCTTGCAGCCCCACACTCGGTCCACCACAGAGCCCAGCCCCCAGACCAAGAGGAGGGCATCATGGTGCAGACAGGGGGCCCCCGGCTGGCCCTGCAGCCCCAGAATCGGTGGTCTTGGCTGCATCCACCCCCCTCTCCCCGCCCACCGTCTGCCGCATAAAGAGCTTTGGTCCTTCCTCCTGCCTCCCATTTCTGTGCCCCAGCCCTCAGATCTTCCAGGTGAGAGCGCCCAGGAGGCCGAGGGCAAACACCCAAGCGGGTCCACCCACATAGGAGAGGCGGGCAGGATCAGGCACACAGCAGGGGGCTGCCTCGGGAGGAAGATGCTGAGCCGACTGCGCTGAAGGGACTGGGCACACCAGATGCGTGTGTCCACACCTGCACACACGGGTGCACACACAGGCAGCCCTCACACTTAAGCATGTGTGCACCTACAGTGGGGCCACACCCTGCACACACAAGCACACCCACACGCGTGCAGACACACAAACGCGGGGCATATGCCTGTGGGCACGCATGCGGAGGTCTGCATCCACACATACGCACACACGTGGACTCACACTCAGAGACGTGAAAGCACATGTGCCCACGCACCACTCAGGTGTGCGCACGCTCACACACACACAGGAGAGGGCCCTAAGTGGGGGGAGCGGGAGAGGCTGGGCACACAGAGCCCCCATCAGACGGCAGGAGGCACCCCTCACTGCCGGTGCCAGCCGGCAAAGTCGATCAGATCCCGAGAACGTGCACGGCGGGGCTGAGAAACAAAACTAAAGCAAGAGAAATCTACAACAAAGATGGGGTCGAGAGGTTCAGACACGTCTCCACGAAGGGACGCAGTCTGACACCAACTTTATTCAGCATCTCATATTTATACAGAAGAACGTGAGAAAGACAAGACAGTTAACATTTTCTTTGTTTGACCTATACATCTTACAAACAGTCACAAGAAATCTTGAGAGCATGGGAATGGCACCCTGTTATTATTTCTTACACCAGATAACATTTCTCTGTGTGTGAGAAGTTTGCACAGTTTTCCAGGTGCCTGCAGGAAATAAGCGCCTAATCTCTGGGGTGGCGGGACAGAGAGCTATGTTTGCAAGCAAACCCTCAAGGACTGAGGCAGCTCCCAGAGCTGTGTCCTTTGGACAAAGGACCCCGTTCTCACGGGGAGCTCCCCGCATCTCCCCCTTTCTTTTTATATAGGCGTACGCTTATGTTCCTTTAACCGCAGACCATTTCCATAGATGGAAGCCTTGATCATCCATAGATCATCAATCAGTTTTTTAATTAAACAAGGTGCAAGAAGTAAAACAGTTAAAATTATTAAGAATAGTCGTCCTATGGCTGCTCCCAAGTACCAAATACTATTGACAGTAGGTACATGTCGAAAAAGTTCTTTAACAAAAGACTCAGCTCTTTTTGCAACATCCAGATCAGGTCTGGGCGCATTTTCAATGTTCATTATTTCCTGATGCAGATGCAGCAAATCCAAGGAAATATTTTCATTATGCCAAATACCTTCTAAATGAGCCTTCACCTTGTCCCGAGCAGTTATACTACCATTATATTTTTGGGGGGTAACACAGATCCATCGAAAATCGGCATGACATTGTACCCGTAATCTCAACTTTATACTTTGAACCTCTTCACCTAAAAATTTTACAACATCATAAAGGGCATTCAATCGACCCTCTAGCTTTTTGTCAATATCTTCTTGAGTCCCCAGGGTAACGGATACATTTTGTGCCAGATTATTAACAAAAGTTGCAGTTTTCACTGATTGTGCCAGGGTCAGGGCTTCAGTAATTGAGGAAGCAATAAGGGTTACCAAAGCTAGAAATCCCAGAGTTATTAACCCTATTCCCCTACGATAATGCATTAAAGCACCCTCTACTTCTCTCCAAAGTTCAAGTCCTCTTTCATCATACCAAGATCCATTGATCTTTACAGGAACCATAACAAAAGCAGGCTGTCTTAAGACTAGAACCTTAGTTTGATTAGTAATTCCCCTAACACAGTTAGTCAAAGTACAATTGTTACAAGTTACATTATAATTCCGTAACCCAGGTTGTACATTTACAGATCCTACTAGCAAAGCAGAAGGGTGAGGCACACACGCACGAGGGTACCTCATGGTGAGATTCCACAAATGACCGTGTCTCACTTTCGATCCCACCTGAAGGTAGGAACCCTCACATCCAAGGGCGGCAGCTAGTTTTCAGATTTCTGTTTGGAACACTTCAGAGCCGCCCAAATTCCAAATATGGGATGCAAAGTTTCTATTGTCCTGAGCTCCAGGGTATCGGGCCGAGTCTGGAGACCAGTCCCACAATGATTTATTTGTCCCAAATATGTTATAAACCGTAGCAGTTCCATCTTGACACAGCTTCCATGGTGCAGCAGTGACTCTTCCCCTTCTTCCAAAGTCGCAGAAAGGGATATCTAAAGGACCAGTTCCATTACGACATTGAGGAATTCCAGATTCTTTCGTTACTCCAGGAATATATAGGCTCCAACCATTGTCATAATCAGCATGTCCTGACTCCCCAACAAAAAGACATCCTGTTGAATTAAAATATCTAGACAGACAAATAGGTAAACGATCAAACACTCCATGACAAGAGAAAGTAACTTGATTAGGAATAATATGTTTATCTGAAAAACCCCCCGAAGCCACAGTATCGTTAGTGTATATGGGAATGGACCGACCCTCCCAGCCCACCAGTTGGAGAAGGGGAGGGTCGGGAAAACAAGCCCAGTAAGCACTTGAATATTCTTCAGAATGTGCAGTATTAATCTGATTTTAGATAATTAATAAGGTTATCAGGAAGCTTAAAGGTGATATCGGATCACCCTGTACAGCAACATGATTCTGTGCCTCTCACATCAATGCCTGAAGTTGTTGCCGAGATGGTAATTCATCATGCTCTTGAATCGTCAATCTCCTCATCTGGTTTACTAGAGATTGTCTCCGCCATGCGTACCAACCTTTCCGGCAGCCAGCGCAGCGCTTCGGCATCCTGTGGGAAAACACAAACATGCCCTCGTCCCCAGATTAGTACAGGATCTGGTCCATACCATTTTTCCACAAGTGGGTCTTTCCAAAAGACTTTAGGTCTTATTGTTTGTGTATCAAAGTTCCAAAATCGCTGTGCTGTTGAACAGCCACTTATGTCTAATTATAAAAATTTAGAACAAATAAAGCATGGTTTAGAGAGTTGGAGGGGGTATTGGAATACAATTCCCCCTTCTTTAGTTTTTGCAATTGATGTTTGAGAGTTTGATGTGCCCGTTCAATAATTCCTTGACCTTGAGGATTATAAGGGATACCTGTTTTATGTGAGATAGACAATTGTGTACAAAATAGTTGAAAATATTTTCCAGTGTATCTTGGACCATTGTCTGTTTTTATGGTCTTAGGGGTTCCCATAACAGCAAAACATTTAATGTAATGAGCTATACAATGTTTGCTAGCTTCTCCAGATCATAGAGAGGCATGTAAAAAGCCAGAGAAAGTGTCAATAGTAACATGAACAAATTTTGTTTACCAAATTCAGGAATATGCGTAACATCCATTTGGCATATGTCGCTTGGCAACAATCCTCAGGGATTAACTCCATAATGGGGGACACTAAAAAATTGAGGACATGTTTGACATTCCTTAACAATCTGTCTGGTAGCTTCTCGAGTAATGCCAAATTGAAGTCTTAAGCTATGGCTGTTTTGATGGTGTAAGCTGTGGGAAGTTTTTGCCATTTGTTCCAATGAAGGAAACATCATACGTGTAGCTTCGTCAGCCAAAGCATTGCCTCGTGCTAAAGGTCCAGGAAGCCCAGAGTGAGCACGAATATGACCGAAATAGCATTTATTAACTCTGGAGCAAATTAAATGTTGTATATCACGAAAAAGAGTTTGGATAGTAGAATTCAGAGTACCAATAAATGGAACAGTCTCAATAGTGTTTAAGGCTCTTATGATATATTGACTGTCAGAATATAAATTAAATGGAGCAGAAATTTGTAATAGAGCCTGAAAAACGGCAAATAGTTCTACTTCTTGAGCTGACTTATAATTAGTACGCCAGGTGGTGGTATTGTCTTGTATAATCAAACTAGCTATTCCACTAGAAGAGCCATCAGTAAATACAGTTAGGGCGTCAGCAAGGGGCTGAGAAACAACGATTTTTGGGAAGAGAAATTGGTGATAGTGAGCAAATTGAAAAATTTTATCTGAAGGATAATGATTATCAAGCCGTCCACTAAAACCAGCTAAGGCAATAACCCAATTGTCGCTAAACTGAAACAGCCAGTCCTGCTGAGTTTTAGAAAATGGAACACATATAAAATGTGGGTCTCTTCCTAGATATACAGTGGATTCTGACCACCCAAGAGCTATTAGGGCAGCAACCAAATCATAATAGAGGGTTAGTACCCGAGAGGGAGAGGCAGGCAAGTGAAGCCATCTTAAAGGCAATCCTTGGAATAAGACTGCTGTAGGAGCATGTTTAGTAGGAAGAATATATAAACCCCATTCTTGAGTATAGTCACAATGAGTAGCTTGTTGTTTAGACAGGGCCTGTTCAACTTTATCTAAGGCTTGCCTTCCCTCCAGAGTCAGAGTTCGGGGGGAAGTTGGATCAGGATCACCCTTCAGAATATCAAAAAGAGGCTTCATTTCCCCTGTAGTTAGCTTCAAGTAAGGTCTTATCCAATTAATATCTCCTAACAGTTTTTGAAAATCATTCAAAGTAACCAGGTTATCTTTACGAATCTCTATCTTCTGAGCTCGAAACCATTCCTTTTCCAGAAAAAAAACCCAAATAAGAATAGGGGGGGAAGCGCTGCACCTTTTCTGCTGCGATAATCAAACCATAATCCCATAATGCAGTTTGCATATAAGCGAATGCTGTCAATAGCAACTCCTCATCTTGATAAGCCAAAAGAATATCATCCATATAATGAATAATATATACTTGGGAGTACAAGGACCTAGTGGTTTTTAAAGCTTGAGCAACAAATTTCTGACAGAGAGGAGGACTATTAGCCATTCCCTGAGGTAAAACTTGCCACTGATATCTTTTCATAGGTTCCTTATAATTTGTAGAAGGGACACTAAAAGCAAATCTTTGAGTCATTAGTGGCAAGGGGAATAGTATACAGCAGTCTTTTAAGTCAATAATAATCTTGTGAGTATCTTTTGGAATGGCCATGGGGGTAGGCAACCCCGGCTGAAGGGGGCCCATCAATTCCATTGTTTCATTAACCTTTCGTAAATCTTGTAATAGCCTCCATTTACCTGTTTTCTTTTTAATAAAAAAAATAGGTGAATTCCAAGGTGAATTTGAGGGGGTAATATGGCCGAGAGCAAGCTGTTCCTGCACAAGCTGATTGGCGGCCGTGATCTTTTCTGCTGATAGGGGCCACTGATCAACCCATACTGGATCGTCAGACTTCCATGTTATCGGATCAGCATGGATTGCAGGACGATCAATGACCCCTCCTAAAAACATCCTATACCTTTTCTATCATTCTTAACTGCAGGGATCAGGGGTTGTAAAGGCCCTTGTGAATTTATCCCCAACCCCTGATGGGGTAAAAGGCCTTGGTCTAATAATTGATTCCTAATCTTTTTATCTGGACTATAAAGATATACCCCCATATTCATCATGACATCTCTCCCCCATAGATTAACCGGTAGTCCTGGCAAAACATAAGGTTGAAAATGTCCTTCATGTCCTTCTTCGTCCCTCCATTTTATAAAGGTTGAACTCTGTTCTGGGTTGTGTGATTGCCCAATGCCTTGCAAAGTAGAAATTACAACCTGCTTAGGCCATTCATCAGGCCAATGTTTTTGAGATATGACGGAAACATCTGCACCAGTATCCAAAATACCTTTAAAAGGCTTTTCTTGAATATACAGTAGAAGCTCAGGGCATTGCTTATTAATGGCCTGAGACCTGAAACCTCGGGATCCTCGTTCTTGCCTAATGGCTTTTCCAACTGGAATTATAGGAAGTAGAATTAATTGAGCAACACGTTGACCAGATTGTATTACTGTTATGCCCTGTGGTGAATGGGCCATAATTTTTATTTCACCCATATAATCAGAGTCTATGACTTCAGGGGCTACTAATAAACCTTTCATCGTAGTACTGCTTCTCCCCAATAGGAGGCCCACAGTGTTCTTCAGAAAAGGGCCAAAAATTCCAGTTGGCAAAGCCTGCATGCCCATTTCTGGAGTTAATACTGTGTAGGTGGAGGAACTGAGGTCCAATCCTGCACTCCCTGCAGTTGCTCTGAACAACTCGGCAACAGTTCTGCGTTTTGGCCCTGAAGCGTCTCCAATGTGGTCAGATTTTGCATCGCCCCATAACATTGTTTCGGGGCCTGGGGCTGGCCCCTCACCCAGTTTCCCCAGACTGGAGGAAGTGGCTTTCCCTGTAAGTCAGTTTTAGAAGGGCAATCCTTCGCCCCGTGTTTGCCTTTCTTTCTCCTAGGACAAATGTTAGGGGCTTGAGCAGGTCTCTGGGCCCGCTTCTGCGGGCAGTGGGCGGCCTGATGGCCCATCTGGCCACAAGAGAAGCAGCTCCCTGGCGAGCCAGGGACTCGAGGCCGACCACTAGTTTTATCCCGCTCTTGTTGCTGATACAGTACTTCTTTGACTGTCTTTCCCTGTAATGCCACGGCCAAAGTTATGCCTTGAACGTACGAGGCCGATATTGACACAAATCTGTACATAATTGGATAAGCCTCCCTTTTTCCTGTAAGGTCTCAGGGCAGCTTGACAGGCCGAATTGGCATTCTCCTAAGCAAGCTGTTTAGCCAACACCATCCCCGCCTGCTCATCCCCTATCACTTCACCAACTGCCTCCAGCAGGCGGGCAACAAAATCCTGATATGGCTCATCTGGGCCCTGGAGAATTTTAGATAAATCTTCAGTCTTTTTATCAGAATTTGGAAGTTTTTTCCAAGCTCGTAAAGCCGAAGCACTAATCTGAGGGTAGGCTCCAGGCAAATAATAAAGTTGACTATTAGTGTCTCGATAATCTCCCTCTCCCACCATCATTTCATAAGTGGTATTCAGTCCCTGTCACCGATTAATATCGGCTGTGATCCCACACTGCTCAGCAAACTCAGATTTCCATAGTAAATAATCTCCTCCAGATAGACAAGCTCGAGCAACCTGTTTCCAATCATTAGGTGGCAGGTTTTGATTTCCTAAAGCCTCTATAATAGCCTGCGTAAACGGCGCAGTCGGGCCGTATTGTGCACAAGCCATTTTTAACTCTTTAAGTTGCTTAAAGGGCAGCGGTTCATAATACCTCTGTTGTTGAGCATTTTCAAATACTGGATAGATTCCTGAAAACCTGGGAATATGTTCTCCTTCTTCATTAGCTCGCTTAATCACTTGTTGAAGAGGAGATAATAATATCTCATTTCTAATTTTTTATGTTTTCACCAGGCAAAGAAGCAGGGATAGATATAAGCTCTCGCGGTTCTACGAAAGGCGGAGGTGGATCGAGTCCAGCAAGAACCGAGGGAGGATATGCTGGAGGCGCAGGCTGGCTGGAGTGGGAGTCTCCCTGTGCATCCTTTTTTACTGCTATAACAGTCTTCTGAATTAAATTCTCCAGCTGTTTTTCGGAAAGCCCTGAATGCTTTAATTCCCCTTTTCCCGAGGGGGATTGCATGCTAACCATCATCTCCCAAGGCATATCCTCTCTATGGTACTGAGCCGCTTGTTCATTTAACTCTTCCTGATCATCAGAGCTTAACACATCGTCACTCCCTCCAGCCTTACAAGCTGTTCCCTCAGGCACGGCATAAAGCGGCTCAGGCGGAGGGGCAGAAGGCTCTGCAACTTCGGGTTCTGTGGAATCCCTGAGAGCCGTTTGAATTTTATGTCCTTCATGTTCAGGATCCAGACAGTCTCTTATGAGAGTCCACAAAGAAAAAGCATCCACAGGAACATGATTGGGACCATGTAAGGAATAGTATGTCTGCAATTGTTTTCCTACTTTTTTCCAAGTTTCCAGACTAACTGTTCCTTCCTCTGGAAACCAGGGACAAACCTCTTCTATAAAAAGTAAAAAGTTCTCTAGCTGTAACTTATTTACATGAATTCCCCTACCTTTTAACATAGTTTTCAACATATGTACAAATAACTGGCGGCTATTGCCTTGTCCCATGATTTATTACTCTCGACAGTAACACTCCCTGCCCCTTTACTTTAATTAATTAGGAATTCCTCTTTTCTTACCTCAATCTTGGCGGGCAGCGGCCGTCATCGCGCTCCGATTCCCGAGTCCCTGCTTCGGGCACCACCTGCCGGAGCCAGCTGGCAAAGTCGATCGGGTCCCGAGAACGTGCACGGCGGGGCTAAGAAAGAAACTAAAGCAAGAGACTACAACAAAGATGGGGTCGAGAGGTTCAGACACGTCTCCACGAAGGGACGCAGTCTGACACCAACTTTATTCAGCATCTCATATTTATACAGAAGAACGTGAGAAAGACAAGACAGTTAACATTTTCTTTGTTTGACCTATACATCTTACAAACAGTCACAAGAAATCTTGAGAGCACGGGAATGGCACCCTGTTATTATTTCTTACACCAGATCACATTTCTCTGTGTGTGAGAAGTTTGCACAGAACTCCAGGTGTCTGCAGTAAATAAGCGCCTAATCTCTGGGGTGGCGGAAAGAGAGCTATGTTTGCAAGCAAACCCTCAAGGACTGAGGCAGCTCCCAGAGCTGTGTCCTTCAGACAAAGGACCCCGTTCTCACGGGCAGCTCCCCGCACCTCACGCCCCTCACGGAGGGCAGGGTGTGGAGGAAAGTGCTGCCTGAAGGGGCTTGGAGAAAACGCTGGCACTGGTCAGCTCCTGGTCACTCCTGGCCCTCCTGCCGCTGTCCAGAGTTCCCGAGGCAGGCGGGTGTGACCCTGGGCCCAGGCAGCCCCCAGGCAGGGAGGCCAGTGTGGCAGACACCCTTCCTCGGTGCTGGCCTCGGGCGAGTCTCGTCTGGCCTTCCCTCTCAGACCAGGAGGAGGGCATCCCGTCTCTGGCCAGTCCCAGTTTTGGACACGGTGTCTCACTCCTCTTGTTGGCTCCAGACTCCACGCCATTCATTCCCCTGCTCACTGGTTGGTTCCCCTGCTCTCTGGTTGGGTCTGGTTCTCCCTGCTCACTGGTTGGTTCCCATGCTCTCTGGTTGGGTCTGGTTCTCCCTGCTCACTGGTTAGTTCCCCCTGGTCCTGGGCTTCCCCCTTGGCCCCCATCCGCCCCCCCACCTGGCATATGGCCAGCAGCACCTGTCCACAGCTCCTGCTCGCCTCTCATTCCAGACATGGACCTTACTGCATGTGTCAGGCCTGGAGGTCAGCAACGCATCTCACTCCCAATACACCCAGCACCACAGTTCTAGACAGCAGGCGGACCTGCCCTACGGACACCAGTCCTGATCCCGCAGCCTCCGAGTGGGGGCTGAGCTTGGCTCCTGAGATGGGAGAAGGGCCTGGCACGTTGGCCTGGAGCCATCACCAGGCCCTCACAGGAGCAGCCGGGGGCCTGGCAGAGCAGAAGGCCTGAGAGGCGGACGAAGGACACAAGTCTGCCGACTCTGAGGATGCAGGAGGGGCCATGAGCCGGGTTGCAGCTCTGGCAGGCGGAAGCACCAATGCAGAACCTCCCTGGAGTCTCCGGAGGACAGGCAGCCCTTACCATGCTTGCCAAGACCCAGTGAGACTGTTTGAGACTTGTAGCCTCACTGTGTAGGGAACAAATGTTTGCAGTAATTTGCTGAAGCCACAAAAACAAAGACACCAACTGTCTCTCCAGATCAGCCCTTCCCACTCGAGGCCATTATTGCTCCAGGAGAGGCCGGTGTCCTCCTGCCAAGGCCCCCCCATCCTCCCAGGGCTCAGGTGCAAACCCTGGGAACTGATTCCCTTCCTCGTGGCAGCCCATCCCAGGGGAGGCACAGACCTTGCCCTCTGCCTGTAACCTCCACCAGGAAGCGACACTTGCCGCCATGGCAGACCTGCTGCCCTCATGGGGGCAGTCGCCATGCCTGTGGGTCCTCGAGGGCTTCCTCCGGTCAACCACCCACCCACTGCCCCGTGCCCTCTGCAGCCCTCTCCTTCCAGCAGGCAAGCAGCCCTGTCTCAAGATCTCAGATGAGGCCTCAGCTGGTCCACAGCCAGAAAGGGCCTCACGTTTTATCGGAAATTTGTCTGCAGGTCCTGGGGTTCCTTGCAGTACCCCCTCCCTGCCCCAGGCTCCTATCCCGCCGCCCCTGCCTGCTCCCTTCCCTGCTGAGCTCTCAGCTCCCGCCCTTCCTGCACATTCTACGGGTCACACACTCGTCACACCAGCAGGTTGTCTCTTTATCCCAGAAAGCTAACCCCAAGAGCACAGGGACTCCCGATGCTCCGTGTGAGCAGAGACCGTGTGCAGCAGATGCCAGCAAGTACGCATGGAGAGACAGACACCAAGGGCGCCCAGCACAGAACAGGCCACAAGGTCCCTGACTGACCAGAGTGTCCCCATAGTGACGGCCCTCCTAGACCGCCCCCTCGCCCACTCTTCCCATCTCAGTGAGTGACCACCTGCCAAGTGGGCCCCAAAGGATACCTCGAAGTTGTCTCCAGAGCTGGGGTGAGGCTGCTCCCGAGCCCACAGCCGGCAGGGTATTTCCAACCCTACATTCGTCTGGCAACCCCCGCTCAAACCCCATCATGGGTTCCTGTTACATCAAAAATGGAATCAGGGCTTCCCTGGTGGCCCTGCAGTCAAGAATCAGCCTTGCTTCAAAGGGGACATGGGCTCAACCCCTGGTCGGGGAACTCATATGCCATGCAGCAACTGATCCCACAGCACAAACAGAAAGTCCGTGGGCTTCAGCAAAGACCCGAGGCAGCAAAATTAATAAAAATAAAACAAGAAAATGAAATCTAAATTTTCACGTCTGGAGCCCCACACTGGCCACGCACCCTGTTCTCAGCCATCCACGCCTGTGGCCCACTTTCCACAGGTGTCCCCACCTCTGGGAGCCCTAGGGACTGCCCGCCCCAGCCTGGACAGCAGGACTGGCAGTTCCAGGACCCGCAGCCCCTGAGGCCTGTGTGAAGGGAGGAAGCAACGTTTGGCCAGAGGGCTGAGGGCCTCAGAGCCTCCAAGGAAGACTCGCCCGTGGGCCCCAAGTGGCCTCTACCCAGGAGCCCTGTGTGGCCTCACGCCACCCCCCATGGTCCCCAGGCCCACGCTCCTGGCCCCGCCTCCCAGGGGCTCAAGCCCTGGATCCCCAACTGCAGGCCCTGGGAGGCCGGGAGGGCTGATGGCCCCAAGGCCCACAGATGTGACCCCCTGAGCCTGGGGCGCCGGTCTGAACCAAGGGGTCTGGACTTGAGCTCTTTTCTGTCCAATAAACACTTTCACAGAATGCCTCAAAGCACAGCGTGAAGTGGGCTGTCACCCACAAGCTCCCTGAACCCCTCCTAGCGCGGAGCTCCCCTGACCACAGGAAAGCGCATGAGCCGCCTGCCAGCAGACTTCCCCTTTCATCTGCCCAGAGCCTATCTGCAGGAGGCAGGTGCCCCGGGGCCTCTGCGTGGCCAGCCATCTCCTTTCCCGGCACTACCGCAGCCCCAGGCTCCACTCTGCCACGAGCGTGGGGCCATTACCCCCTCACTCTGCAGCCTGCCTGCCTGCATACCCTCCTCCAGGGCCACGAACGTCTGTTTCCAGGCCAGGCAGAAACAGTACCCATCCGCCCTCCCTCACCTAAATCAAGGCCTGACAAGCCTGGCCCCAGGCTGTGGGAGTCACTTCCCAGCCACCTGCACGGGGTTCAACTGCCCGCCCATCCCTTGGTGTTTGCGGGGAACAGTCTCAGCCAGTCCTGCTCCCCAAGGCTTATGGACCAAGGCCTCCCCAGACCTGGGCATGAGCGTGCCTGCACACTCCAGCCAGGGCTCACGTCCGTTCCTGGCCCACGGCCAGGCCCATGTTGCTGAGTCTATTCTGGATGACTTGTGGTGGGACAAGGCCTCAAAAGAGAGCCTGGAGATGGAAGAGCAAAGAGTCGGGACCCCTGGTCTCACCATCAGCACAAAAACAAGGTCAGGACCAGCAGCATCCATGCAAATCAAAACTCAGACCAAAGGAAACGATGGGAGACTATTTATGTTCTGCTGGGGCACACAGGCGTTTTCTCAGAATGACACCACGGCCAGGAACTTTAAAAATAACATTGATAGATCTGCCTACAGAGAGAGAAAATTTTAATCTATAAAGAGAAACTCACAGTAAGCAAAGTTAAATGCTATGAGAGACAGATTGGCTGAAGTATGTAACCTGAAAAAGCCTGTATCAGTCAGGGTTCCTCAGAGAATAAATATCTGAGATAAACAGGTGAATGTACATGTGTACGTTGATATAAAGATATAAGGGAGAGAGACGTTAAGCAACTAGCAGCCCAGAGACCACGGGAAGAGGTGGTGCTACAGTTTGAGTCCAAGGGTATAATTCCTGCTTCCTTGGGGAACCGACTGAGTAGAGGAGGCCCACCCACGTGCAACAATCTGTTTCATTCAACATCTACTGATTTAAATGTTAAGCACATTTTTCAAACACCTTCACCCTTTCCATTAGTGTTTGATCAAATATGTGGGCCCTGCGACCTAGTCAAGTTAATCCATAAAATTAACCGTCACACAGTCCAACTAAATAAACATTGAAATAAACAAAACAAATGGGACAAACTTCAAGTAAAAGTTTTCAGTGGGAGGTAGAGAGATCATCTCCAGTGGGTTGTAAACAATAACCAGTAAAACACATGAAATTCTGAAAATCCACAAATAACCAAAGAAAATTTGCTCTCAACAATGGCCCACCCACGCGAATGGCAGCTATTCATGTAGACCCACTGCATGCCACACAGGCGTTAAGATGAAAACACACGCAGAGTGACCACATGTGGCACCACTATCTGACAGGGTAGAAATGACACAGTTGGAAATCAGCCAGCGCCTATGAAGGGCATGGCGGCCAGGCAAGGATGGGCACCCCAGTGCCTGGCAAGGTCTTGGCGGAGGCAGGCTTTGTGCAGGTCTGGGTGGCACATCCAGGCACAAGGAGCAGGAGTAAAGGTCCGAGGGACAAACATCTTTGCAAGGTCAAGGGGCAGTGGAAGGCCAGGGGGCCAGGTGAACAGACAGGAGCCGGCAGAGGAGGGGTCAGAGCAGCCTGACCACACGGGGCAACCCCAGCACTTTCGAGATTTAGACTTTGTTCTGGGGTGACGGGAAGCCCCTGGAGCCATCTGGGTGGGGTGGGGTTTTCCAACCTTTCACTGGAAAGCAGGCTGTGCAAGAGGAAGGGTGGAAGTTCAGGAGCCCTCAGGATCTGTGCATAGGTCCTGATGGGAATGTAGGAGGAGGTGGGGGTGCGGAGGGAAGAGAAGCCCTCAGATCAGGCGTGAGCCCAGAGGCTGAGCCCAGGGTCTGCAGAGAGAGGGCTGCTCCCATTGGGCCTCCTGCCTCACAGCATGAATGCAGTGCCATTTGCTGAGGGCCAGGGTCAAAAATTCTCCTTTCAGCGATGAGGGTGTGAGCTGCCCATCAGAGGTCCAAGAAGGGATGCTGGGTGGGAGGCTGTGGGAGCCGGGACTTTGGGGCTGAAGATGAAGTGAGAGGTGGAGGAGCTGGGCTGGGGCCCTTAATTCACAGCAGAGTCAACACAAAGGGCAGCCTCGAGGTCACGGGGAACAGGGGCAGGGAAGGCGGGAGCCTGCAGGGTGAGGCAGCAGTCTGAGAGGGAGGGTGACAAGGCAGAGCCCCACCCCGCCCCTGCTCCCGATGGTCTGGTCAGAGGCTGTGGGGGTCCCGGTGGGATGCCAAGTGCAGTCTCTATAGAGAGGTGGCCGGGACACGGCTGGACTGGGCTCAAGACCTGAGAGCAAGGTCTGGCGGCACAGCCTAGCTGCCCCACTCTCACCAAACACAGACCTGGCCTGTAAAGTTCAACGTCTCCTGGGCACAGATAAAATGCCAAATACCACGGCCTTGGTGCCAAGTTCTCTGAAAGCACTGCAAATGAGGAAGACGTCTCAGACAAGGGGATTAAAAAAATACCCCTACACGACTCAAGGGTTAAATCAAGAGCAAAGTAAATTACTTAGTAAATTGATATTGGCAGAAATTAAGAAGTCTGACCACACCAAGTTTTAGGATGTAGATCCATGGAATCTTTCAAGCATTGCTTCTGGGAAGTCAAATTGGAAAAGTCAGTTTGGAAGAAAGCTTACCATTGACTTCAAACGTAGCATATTTTCCGTGAACCCGTGTTTCACTCCAGGAAAGACATACGATGTACAGTTGGGCCAGACAGGGCTCTTTTAGGAGTCCTGGACCACCATGAGCACCACGGATAGAGAGTGTGAAGAACTAGACTCTGCACAACTGTGGGAGAAGCTAGGAGATAAAAGATCTGCAGGTCCACTCTAGAGTCATGGAAGTCACCAGCAAAACACCCTGAAGGCAGTCGATGACAAGGTCTGCGGAGGGCTCTTGCCTCTGAAACAGGCAGAGGGTCTGAAGGTGCCACACTTCATCAGGGCAGGTAGTTGGAAAGGAAATCTGTCTAACGTAACCATTTGGAACTCTGGGGTCTACTGAAGGCTTCAACTTCCAGATGAAGACTTGGTGGAACACTGATGAATTTTGGTCAAGTGCAGAAGCTAACCAGTCCCTAGCTGCAGCCACATGGCAGACAGCTGGACATGGGCTCCTGGAGTAACTTTCACATAGCTTAAAGGGGCCAGGGACTGGGCAGAAAGGATGCAGTCTTCCAAATATCTGAGATCTATGCTGCAGTTGCTCCTTCTGACCGCAGTGTGTGTGTGTGCTCAGTCCCGTCCAACTCATTGCAACCCCATGCGCTTGTAGCCCATCCCAGGCAAGAATACTGGAGTGGGTTGCCATTTCCTCCTCCGGGGGCTCTTCCAACCCAGGGATCAAACCTGTGGCTCCTGCATGGCAGGCGGATTCTTTACTGCTGAGCCACTGGGGAAGCACAGAGGTGCTTATAAAGAGGAGGGCGGCCTCTGCTGCATCACCTTCCCCAACTGTTGTGAGTCCCTCATCCCTGGCTGAGGTGGTTTAAGGGGCTGGAGCCCTCTTTTCCCCAACCCTTACCTTTATGCTTCCTGTTTACCTTTTGGGAACCGTCAAAGACTAAGACATCCAAAGGCAACAATGTATTTAGGGAAAATTAGAAAGTGGACATGCATGTCCTGGGATGGCACAGGCTCAAAAAACACCTGAGACCATGGTGATTTACACCTCAGGGTAGTCATTGGCACAGAGGCAGCCTACCATAGCAAAAAAGAAAAAAACCCAAAACAATAAACCAAAACACTACCAAAGAAATTTCAAACCCTGGAGTGGTAATAAAGGGATGTGATTTCCAGAGTCACCACATTATTATTTTTAATTGTCAACCATTCAACCAAAAGATTACAAGGCATACCAATAAACAGGAAAGTATGACAACTCAAACGGAAAAAATTATTCAACAGAAAATGTTTCTGAAAAACATTTGATGGCAAATCTATTAGATAAAGTCTTTAAAATGGCCATCTTAAAGATGCTCAAAGAATGAAATGAATACATGGAGAAAGTCAAGAAAATGATGTCTAAGCAAAATGAAAATGTCAACAAGGAGCTAGAAAAGCTAAAAAGAAACCAAAAAGAAACGCTTAAGAAGAAATGTGGAGAATAACTGAAACGAAAGATTCAAGACAGATCTGAGCAATGATTCTTTGAGAAAAAAGAATCGTTGAGCTAGATGATAGGATAGTGGAATTACCAATTTCTGTATGAGGAACAGAAAGAACAAGATTGAAGAAAAGCAGAGACTAAGAGCCCTGCAGGAGACACTAAGCGGACCACACACACCATGGTAGTCCCGGAAGAAGACAGAGAGCGTATTTGAACAAAAGGACTGAAAACTTCTGAAACTTGATGGAAGACACCAATATAAATATCCAGGCAGCTCAATGAGCTCCAAGTTAAATGACCTCAGAGACTCATACCAAGACACATTATAATCAAATTTCAAAAACCAAAGGTAAACAGAGAATCTTGGAAGCAGTAAGACAGAAGCAACTTATCACATATGAGGGCTTCTCCTAAGGTTGTAAACATATTTCTCATCAAAAACATCGGAAGCCAGAAGGCAATCAGCCAATATATGTGAAGCGCTCAAAGAAAAAGCCAGGCAACCAAGAATTCTGTATCTAGCAAAACGTCCTTCAATAGTGAGTAAGAAGTTAAGACATTCTCCGATAAAAACTGAGTGAGTTGATGTCCATTTGACCTGTCTGCAAAAATGTCCAAGGGAGTCCTGCAGAGTGCAGTGAAAGAACACCACACAGTAACTAGAAGCTGTGCGAGGAAATAAAGGTCCTGGAAAAGGTAAATACGTGGGCAATTGCGAAAATCTGTATTTTTATAACCGAAGTTTGTAACTCCACACAGCAGTAGTAGGGTTGGTGCTCAGTCACGTCTGACTCTTTGAGATCCCACAGACTGTAGCCCACCATGCTCCTCTGCCCGTGGGATTCTCTGGGTAAGTATACTGGAGTGGATTGCCATTCCCTCTCCTGAGAATCTTCCTGACCCAGGGATCAAACCCCGGTCTCCTGCATTGCAGGCAGATTCTTTACTGTTTGGGCTACAGGGAAGAGTGTAACTCCACATACTGTTTTCGATTTAATACATGATATAGGACTAGCAAATGTTAATTAGTCTAAAAACTAATATTACTGAAACTTTGACTTATAATTCCATGTGCTCTTTATCATATAATTTAAAAGAGTAATTGTTCCTAAACTAATACAAGATCATATATCAATTAGATCTCAATAAAGCAGGAAAAAGAGAGACTAATACATTTAAAAGAATTCTTACATTGTGTGTTGAAATATGTAATGCACAAAGATGTGAATTTGTGACATCAACAATCAACTGAGGGGAAGAAGGGTTTGCCTGTTATCGAGGTGGTTGTTGCTCACTGTCGTTTTTTCACTGTCATTCAGTCATTCAGTGTATCCAGTTCTTTCAGACCCCATGGACTGCAGCATGCCATTCTTCCCTGTCTTGCACTATCTCCCAAAGATTGCTCAAACTCATGTCCATGGAGCTGCTGATGCCATCCAACCATCTCATCCTCTGTCACCCCCTTCTCCTCCTGCCCTCAATCTTTCCCAGCATCAAGGACTTTTCCAATGAGTCAGTTCTGCACATTAGGTGGCCAATTATTGGAGCTTCAGCTTCAGCATCAGTCCTTCCAATGAATATTCAGGACTGATTTCCTTTAGGATTGACTGGTTTGATTTCCTTGCTGTCCAAGGGACTATTAAGTCTTCTCCAGCACCACTGTTCAAAAGCATCAGTTCTTCACTGCTCAGCCTTCTATATGTTCTCACATCTGTACATGAATACTATGGAAAAACCATAGATTTGAATATACAGAACTTGTTGGCAAGGTGACGTCTCTGCTTTTTAATATGCTGTACAGGTTTGTCATAGCTTCTCTTCCGAGGTGCAAGCATCGTTTAATTTCATGGCTGCACTCACGACCTACAGCGATTTTGGATCCAAGAAAACAAGTCTGCCACTGTTTCTATTTTATCCCTGTCAATTTGCCAGGAAGTGACGGGACTGGATGCCGTGATCTTAGATTTTGGAATGTTGAGTTTGGGGCCACTTTTTTCACTCTCCTCTTTAACTTCATCAAGAGGCTGTCTCTCTATGTTGGTCAAGTCTGTCCAGGCTCCTCTGACTCTTAGGACATTCGATTCCTCCTTCCCCTCCCAGGTCAAGGACAACCTCAGCTGGTACCTGCTGGTTCCTGCATCAAGAGGTAGTGTGTGTGGAAACTGTCATCTCCATCATTAAACAAGGAAATTCTCAACACCAGAAGTTTCCCTGGTTCTAACAAAGTCCTAACATTGCAGGGGAATCCCCCAGCACAAATCCAGAGAGCTGGGCAATCCCCAGTCCAGGTGAGACCTGCCCATGGATGCGAAGCTTCAGGAGGAGCACCTTCAGGGTAATTACTACCAAGTCCTGCAGGACCAGCAATAACCACTGTGAGGATGAGAGATCCTGGGGCCACACTCCATGGTTTGTGGGATATAACTCCAGAAACATCCAGGTCTTCAAGATGAGTGTTCATATTTATCACCTTAGGACACCCGACGGACGAGGGGAAGGCCAACGCTGAGAAATGTTAACACCTACCCAGAAGGTTCATCAGGCAGACCCTCCATGGAAGAGCTCTTCCCCCAGCTTCTCTTAGCAGGTGAACAGAAATTCTTGTCTACTGCAGACCTACAGAGGGGTCATATCTCACGGCTAAGAGAAGGGACTGGACCAGGGCACTGCAGCCCAGGAGGGAGTAGAATGCAGATGAGCCAATACTGGAGACCTTGGCGATGCTCACAGCCCAGACCCAGCTCCCCTGAGTCATGGGTGTTCAACCTCAACAATGCAGGTAGCCCCTACCCACATATGACCCCAGGGACCTGGCATAGCTACGATATGCAGCCTCTTTGAGGAGGGGAGCTAGCGGGTAGAGACCACAGCCAGACAACATCCAGGAGGCAGGGCGCTGAGGCTCTGGTACCCATGGCTGGAGACGGGCTCAGACCACTTCACTGCTGCCTTCAGACCTGCTGTCTCCTGCCTGATCAACATGGCCAGTATCCCTCTCCTGCTCTTGGGTATCTGATGTGCTCAGGAATATTTATGAAAATTCCTTCAGAGACTCAGAACAGGGGGGAAGCAGATTTGTCACTGGGTCCTGCTGGAGAAGACGTGGCTTACTCAGCAGTGGGTCTGTCTCCCCACTGACGCCAGGTCCTGAGGTCCTCGGGCAGGGGGTCAGGAGGGACAGTGAGAAGTAGGATGGAGTCTGAGGATGGATGCACCCCGAGGCCGTCCTGCTGAAGAGATGTCCTGCCTGGGACACGCACACGGCTGACCTAGCTTCTCTGCAGGGTGCTGTTGAGGCAACCCACTCCAGTGTTCCTGCCTGGAGAATCCCATGGACAGAGGAGTCTGGTGGGCTACAGTCCATGGTGTCTCAAAGGGTCAGACATGACTGAGGTGACTGAGCATGCTCACTGCCCCATTCCCTGGGTGAGCGCTCCCTCAGGGCAGCCTCCCCTGAGTCGGCTGACAAGGGCTCTGCCTCGTCCTCCTGCAGCATCTCAGGTGTCTTTTCTCACAGGTGTGGGCACTAGGAGACCCTCAGGTGTTTGTGCTGTGAGTTGTCTGGGGTGACTGCACTGATTTTCGACAAGTGGGCTCGTCTGGACCTTCTTGTGGGGCCCCTGCAGGGTCCAGGTGCTGCAAGAACAGGTGAGCCCAGGAGTGAACGGTAGGTGGAGTGGGCATCGAGCCCCGTGCTTCTGCATGCAGCTATCTTGTGACATGATGTTAGCCCACGGGGGGCTCCAGGAGGCGAAGGGACCCCAAGTCCTCGAGAGCGTCTGGACTCACTATGAGTGTCAACTACATCAGTGCACCTGCAGCCCCAGGGCAGCGACGTCCAGATGTTCTCACAAACTCCTTCCTTGGGGTCTCTCTACAGAGTGTGTGCATTTATTGAGGCTATTTCTAGAGATCCTTAAAAGAACATGCTGTCTCTAGAAGAATACTCTGAAGGTAGAACACAGCCACTTAATTCCAGACCAGAAACACTGCTAGGACTGCCCTGTGAGCCCAGGCAGGGGGTTCCCAGGACCCCAGTGCAGGGCTGCTGCCCAGGAGCATGTGGGGAGGGGCCGGGAGTCTCAGAGACGGAGTCCTCTCTTTTCACTGAAAACAATAACTAGCAGGACAAGGATTGGTGACGTTTAATATTGGGGCCTGTTGGGATACACAGCTCGGTGAGGCCATGAGAAGTACATGTGTTTATGCCTGTAAGTGTGTGTGTGAGTGTGTGTAAGTGTGCATGTGAGTGTGTGGGTGCATATGTGTGTGCATGTGAGTGTGTGTATGTAAATGTGATGGTGTGTATGTGTGCATCTGAGTGTGTGTATGTAAATGTGATGGTGTGTATGTGTGCATCTGAGTGTGTGAATGTGTGTGATTGGGTTTGTACCTGTTTGTGTGAGTGTGAAAGTGTGAGTGTGGATGTCTGTAAGTCTGTGTGACAGGTGTGTATGTGACAGGTGTGTGTTTGTGTGTAGCTGGTGTGTGTGTGTTACAGGTATATGTGTGTGTGTAACAGGTGTGTGTGTGAGACAGGTGTGTATGTGTGTGAGACAGGTAAGTGTGTTTGACAGGTGTGTCTGTGTGTGCGTGACAGGTGTATGTGTGACAGCTGTGTGCTTGTTTAGGGTGTGTGTGGCCCATGTGTGTGTGACGTGTTTGTGTGACATGTGTATGTGAGACAGGTGTGTGTTTGTGTGACAGGTGTGTGGGTAACAGGTGTGTGTGTTTGTGTGTGTATGTGTAACAGGTGTATGTGTGTGTATGTGACAGATGTATGTCTGTGAATACCCAGTGGTGGCTGACTTTGGGGAAACACACTGATTGGAGGTGAGGATGTCTCTGTGGCACTAAAGGCTGGTTCACGATGGGGACTGTGTCCCCTGGGGCGAGTCCCTCAGTGGAAGAGATCTGTGCACAGCGGTCAGGGACCTGGCAGGACACACGCCCTCAAACAAGGATGAGGACACGGACACACACCCACTGAGCGTGGCCATGGGTCATAAGACTGCTCCTTCCTAATATCGCCCATGTATTGAGTGTAAAGTTCTCAGCCTCTAGAACATGCAGGTGACCTGAGGTGTCCTAGGTTAAATATGGATATTCTGAGCCCTGAGAACATCACCCACAGCAACACCAGCTCTGCACAGCAGTCCTGGGAGCACAGCCCTCACCAGGGACTGGAGCTGGAGAGTCCTCCTCCTGGTGGCCTTGGTTCCAGGTCAGGGTCATCCCAGTGCTGTGGTGAAGAAGGGACAGGGTCCAGTCAGGGGGCTTCATGCACTTCTGTCCCCTGTCCACAGGGGTGCACGCCCAGGTGCAGCTGGTGCAGTGGGGGCTGAGCTGAGGAAGCCTGGGGCCTCAGTGAAGGTGTCCTGCAAGGCTTCTGGATACACCTTCACCGACTACATGCACTGGGTGTGACAGGCCCCTCAGCAAGAGCTTGAACGGATGGACAGATTGACAGCAAAGATGGTGGAGCAAAGTACACACAGAAGTTCCAGGGCAGAGTCACGTTGGCTGCAGACACGTCCACCAGCATCACCTACATGGAGCTGAGCAGTCTGAGGTCTGAGGACACGGCTGTTTATTACTGTGTGAGACACAGTGTGATAACCCACATCCTGAGGGTGTCAGAAACCCTGAGGGGCAGGGCGGCTGTGCTGGGGCTGATGATGACAAAGACGATTGGGTTGGGGTCCTGAGAAAAGTGGGTACAAACATGTGTTCACTGTTACAGGAGTGTGTTCACTGTCAGAGGAGTGTGCTCACGCCCAGGGAAGTGTGTTCACTGTCAGAAGAGTGTGTTCCCTGTCAGAAGAGTGTGTTCCCTGTCAGAGGAATGTGTTCCCTGTCAGGAGTATGTTCATTTTTGGAGACGTGTGCTCACTGTAGCAGGAGTGTGTTCAATGTCACAGGAGTCTGTTCACTTTTTGTTGTTGTTGTTCACTTTTACAGGAATGTGTGCACGTCAGAGTTGTTCACCATTACAGGAGTGTGTTCACTGTCAGAAGTGTGTGTTCACTGTTACAGGAATGTTTTCCATACAATAGATATTCTGTCAGAGGAGTGTGTTCCGTACAGTAAACATTCTGTAAGGAAAATATCAGCACTGGGGGGGAAGCGTCGGTGCACTGTACAGACATGAGCCCCTTTGAGGTCTCTGTGTGGACCCGAGTCTTTGCCTCAGAGCCCTGGCTCCATCCCACATGAAGTCCAGCTTCATCTCCATGCAGATGTGTTAAGTCGTCTGCAGGTGGTTGAGCCTTTTGCAGCCCCGCCCAGGAGTGAACAGCCCTCTTGTTCTATGTCATGTCCAGGACCTGGTATGTTGGGATATGGGTTCCAGCCATTCTAACTGTGCAGTGGTACCTCACGATCCTTTAAGCATGCAGTCCCTTGTGGCTTGTGATGTGGAAGGTCTTTCCAAGTGCTCACGTGTCAGCTGTCCATCTTTGGGGGCAAGTTCAGACTTCACCCATTTTTCACTGGGTTGCTTACCTTCTGTTGTTCAGTTATGAGTGTCCACGTGCATTCATAGCAAAAAGTTCTTAGCAAATATACTATTTATAAGTGTATCTTTCCAGCCTGTGGATTGCCGTTAGAGTCCCTTAACAGTGAGGTCAGAAAAGAAGTGTTTTTCATTGTGATGCTCTCCAATTTTGGAGAAGGCAATGGCACCCCACTCCAGTACTCTTGTCTAGAAAATCCCATGGATGCAGGAGCCTAGTAGGCTGCAGTCCAGGGGGTTGCTAAGAGTCGGACACGACTGAGCAACCTCACTTTCACTTTTCACTTTCATGCATTGGAGAAGGAAATGGCAACCCACTCCAGTACTCTTGTCTGGAAAATCCAATGGAAGGAGGTACCGGGGTCCAGCCCCAGTTGGATCCAGGGATTCCCTCAGGAGGACAGCATTGGCGATTAGAATAGCAAAGGCTGAGAGATTTTAGAGGCTCAATAATAACTGGTTTACACGGGAAATCAATAAAGTTCGTGACACCGAACTTGCTCTGACTACAGAGGCCGCAGGTGCCCTCTCGAATAGCAGAAGGTGCCCCACCTTGGGCGCCTTCTCAAGTGGGTCTTAGAAGCCCAGGCAAATAAGTAGTCCCAGAGGACCCCCACGCTCCAATTATTTTGGCCTGGAAAGATAGAGAAGAAAAGGAGAGAAAAGGAAGCAAGAAAGAAAGAACGACACGTGGAGACCAAGCTTTGAGCAAGGCCTGTAGCTTTATTTTCAAAGGGAGCTTATGTACCTTAAGTTGTGCAAAGAGGATAATAGGGGGTGTGAAATCATGCAAAGTCAGCAGTCTCTGATCCTTATCGAGACCAGGCTTTCTTTTCTGCAAACTGATCGTATACAAATGGTTTAGGTGATTTACATCATCTTCTGGCCAGAAGGCCTGTTAACATTTTATGACTCTGATAAAGGTTTATCAACCATAAGACTTATTTTCTCTGAGAGTAATTATTTTAAAGTTTGGCGCCATCCTCCAAAGCTGTTAGATAAAGTTGCATTCCTATAGGGCAGAGGTGCGGTGGGTTTACAACAAGGAAAGAATTTATTACCTTAAGGGTCTAAAGTTGTTAGCACCAAGGCCACTACTTATTTTTTCTATGTACCAACGATATTAATTAATACACTTCCAAGGATACAATACAGGGGGTGTGGAAACTTGGCAGCAAGCATTGGCTCAACAGTGAAATCTTCTACTAGTTCCATTCTGACAATTTCTAACTCTCCGAGAGGCTCTATACTATTCGAATATCTTAAGCTTTCCATGCCTCTCACTGTTGGGAGACTGTAAACAATCGTATGCATAGCTGTAGGAGTCTGGGTAAACCCATCAGGCAAGTTAGAGAGCCATCTGAGAGGTTTTGATTGAAACACTCCTATTATGCCCAGGAGGCTAATTAGGTAGAGCTCTAAGTTGATTTCCTTCAGAGAAAAGGTAGTTGGGGATAGCCCCCCGTGACTGTCAGAGGAGTTGGTGAAAGTCATGAAGCAGTAAAACAGACAGACTCTGGTTTTGGGGTAGATGCTCAGGCAGGCCCAGAGGGGCCCCCTCGAGTTCTGGCTCGCCTGGCCCACCAGAACTCTCCCACATGACCTTGTCATGGGTGGGGACTCCCGTGCTGGCTCCCGGCACGGAGGAGCCTGGTAGGCTGCAGTCCATGGGGGCACTAAGAGTCGGACACGACTGAGTGACTTCACTTTCACTTTTCACTTGTCACTGGTGACAGTTTTGGCCGGAAGTGCTAGAGGGTCAGCCTCACCAGCCTGCACCCCGCCCCAAGCCCCTCAGATGCCAGACTTTAGAGACACAGAGCCCTCAGTGAGGACAGAGTCCTGACCCAGTCCCTGCTCCCTTGTGGCCAGTGGTCATAGCAGCCTCGTCACTCACACATGGCCACACTTCCTGGTCCCTCTTAAACCAGAGTCCCAGGCACCCCACTCCCACTTCTCCCGTGACACAGCTGTCGCCTCTGTGCAGGGGTGCACTCAGCTCTGCCCTGATGTTACAGTGGCTGAATAAACCTGTTTCTAACACTTCCGTGGGAAAGGTCTCTGGACAGTAACTGCATGAACAGCTAACCTAGACAGTGAACACGGAGCCCAGGGCCATCTGCCCCTCGCAGGCTGGCTTTCAGGTCAAGCCCAGCTGGGGCTGGAAGGCGGCAGGCCAGGCCCTGACTCACCTTGATGTCCAGCCTCCTTGGCAGCAGGTGGCCCCTGGCAGGCTCCGTGAGGGTCCTTAGAAGGACGTGAGTGGAGCCAGGGAACAGGGTAGGGAAGGTTGGTCACCAGAGACTTCCCTACCAACCACGGAAACACCACGTCATGGCTGGGGTGGGCCATCTGCACCCGATGCTGGGAAGGGGAGGGCCCCCCACGGCCATAGACGGGAGATGGTCTCGCATCAAGGCAGCCATCCCCCGGCTCCTGGTGGCTGACACATGTGCCAGGTGTAAACCCAGCCACCATCAGCAACTTCCAGCAGATGTGAGCTGAGGGCCAGGGGTGCTAGCCCTCACTGGTCAGGCCTGGGACAGGGAAACTCTGCAAGGGAACCAGAGGGCAGCAGGGACACAACCAGAACCCCTGAGCTGGGCAGACTGCCCGTACAACACATGGGCAGATCTCAGTGGGCCCCAGGCCCAGAAAGGGCTGCCTCTTCACCCATGGGCAGATCTCAGTGGGCTCCAGGCCCAGAGAGGGGGTGCCAACCCCAGAGCCATGCAGACTGCCCGTGGGACCCATGGGCAGATCTCAGTGTGCCCCAGGCCCAGAGCGGGGCTGCCTCATCACCCATGGAGGTTTCGGTCAGACTCACCCTGCACCCTGCTCACCCCGGGCTTCAAAGCAAAAACCCATTGGAAACACAGCGTCCCCACCTCAGAGACAGCTGCAGCCCACGAGGGTGGCCACACACACAGCTGGGTAGGGAGGATTTTGAGGGTGTGCGTGTCACCCTGAGAATATCGTGATGATGGTTACTGCTACACCCACAGTGACTCAGGCCCTGACATAAAGTCTGACCCGCACACAGGTGTGGAGCTGGCCAATGCATCCCCAGGGGCACTGGGCTCCCAAGCAAGGTGCCTATCCCCCCAACTCGGGACAGTGAGCCAGAAGGGATGTGTGGGCATGGACCCTGGGCTCAGCCCATGGCCAGAGGACAGGGAAGGGCCCAGGGCTCCAGGCCACCTACCGAGAGCATTGAGCAAAGGTGGCTGAGGCCCCAATGAGGCAGCCATCCCAGGGAACCCCTGACCCCTCCCCAGGACCAAGACTTGCCAGCAGGGCAGGGGTCCCGGCAAAGGGCCAGCCCTCCAGCCCTGGTGCACGCACCCCCTGCAGGCGAAGGGGGCACCTCTCGATGCCCCGGGGTGCTAGGGGGAGACAAGATCCAGGGGACTGTCCACATTCCAGCAGGGACTCTGCTGGACAAGCCAGGGCTTCCAGGCCTGATCACAATCCATCACCCAAAATCAGCATGGAGTGGGTGCCCAGGGGCCACTGAGGGCCTCAAGAAGGTGGGTCTCAACCGTGCTCCATGGCCTGGAGCCGTGAGGGCACAGAGGGCATGAACCGACTGCAGAGGAGGGCCCTGCCCCTCAGCAAATGCCTCGTCCTGAGCCTCTGGGCCCCTGGGGTCAGGGCGGGGACGGGTGCAGGGTAGGGGGATGCAGCTCCCTGCACCTGCTCCCAGTCCCACTGGGGCCACGAGGATGAGCAGCTCAGCACTGCCCTCTGGGCTGGGCCAGCACAACTGGGCCCAGACTCCCAGGACGGGCAGCAGCAGGAATGACCCTGCTCTGCTCCTGGGTTTCCTGGCGGGAGGCGCCTACTGACCCCAGAGCACAACTGGCCTCAAGGTGACCGATACACAGTTTGTGGGCAATTTGGGTGCAATCTGTCAACCCAGGAGGCTGTCACTTGGCCGAGCCCAGCTTGGGGCCTCAGGAGAGCCAGCCTGGTCATCGTCCACCTGGCAGGAGACGCCTCCCACCGGCTCCAGCAGGTCGCCTGTGGCACCATGCCCTCCACAAGCCCTGAGCCCAGCACCAACCCACCCACAGCACAGGCCGCCCAGCTCCCATGACTGTTCAGCCCTCTGAACGCCCCACATCCAGGGTCCCCACGCAGACGGCCTACAGCACGAACGGGGCTTTTTGCCAAGGGCTCTACTGCGGTGTTACTATAGTGACCACCACAGTGAGACATGGGGCAGCAAACCCTGCCAACCGTATGGCCAACCAGCCCCCACGGCCGGGCCTCACGGCCTGAGCTTCAGAGACCAGACCTTTGGCCTTCTGGGCCACTCTGGGCGGATGCGGCCCGCAGGCCCGTATCCAGACTCTGAGATGACTGCACTGACCCTCCAGCCACACGTCCTAGCCCAGCAAGCCGGCCCTGACCACTAGCACTCAGTACACCCCCAAACAGGGTCAGGAAGGACAGAGCCCACGCTGGGCAAACCGTCAGGTCAAGTTTCCCAGGGGCAGGACCCGAGACACCTCCAACCCTGCTGGGAGCTCAGGGAAGCTCACAGCAGTGGACGCTGGAGCTGGGCCTGTACTCAACTGCATAGGAGCTCACCAGGGAGCAGGCTGGGAGGGGTTCATGCAGAGGCAGCAGCTCCCAGCATGCTGCCAGACCCGAGGTAGGGGAGTCCGGATCCAGGCCGGGCCTGAAGGGGCTCGGGGGGCCTCTCACATGTAGCAGGGGTGTGCAGGTCCCTTGTGCAGTGTCCAGAGATCATGGACAGGGCGGGCACCGCACCAGAAGCCAAGCCAGTGACCAGCCTCTGCAGGAAGCACCCATGGGAGCCAACACCTAAGTCTCCCTCCCAGCCCTGCAGCGTGGCCACCCACCACCCCACAGGTCAGCCTGGGGAGCTCAAGACGGACTGGCGTCCCTACCTGCCAGGTTCCTGTGCAGGATGCTGTCCACGGCCGCAATGCTTTGGCCTCTGCTCAGCTTCTGAGGTTCTCTGGCCCACCACCACTGACCTGAATGGGCTTGGAGTGCAGGCCCAGCTGAACATCAGACCTGGGCTCAGAGAGCCACTCGGTCCAGGGTGCACTCAGCCGTGCACCTGGAGGAGGGTCCTCCATGCCGCAGGGTTGGCTGGGCAAGGAGGCATCACAGACCACCCTGCTCTAGGGACGTCCAGCCCTGGACCAGGACTAGGTTCTCAGAATCCTCCCCACCACGGGACCTGTCCATACCTGGACCAGCTGACAGCTCCCAAGGGCTCCAACCCAGCAGACAAGACCAAGGGCGCTGAAGGTGAGCAGCTAGGCTTTCTGATGCCGGCTGTGTTGTGGTGATGATACGATAGGTGTGGTTGTAGTTATTGTAGTGTTGCTACCACAGTGATGCTCTCAGTGTCAGAAACCCCTGCCCCGAGGTCCCAGACCAGGGAGCCTGTCCTCCAGGTACGGGGCACCGCCCTGCCCTCGTGACCATCGGACTGCACCCTGCACGCCCTCACCCTGCTGTCTCAGGGCAGCAACAGCCTCTGGAGGAGTCCTGGGCCAGGCACTCGGCTGTGGAGTCCCAGACAATGATAGCCTCAGCAGTTTCCAGCCACCTGACCCTGGAGGAGCTTGTGCAAGCTGGAGGCCGGCTGGGGCCCGGAGCCTCAGAACCCTCCCTGCCAGGGGGCCCGTCCAGACCTGGACCAGCTGACAGCTCCCGAGGACTCCATGCCCACCAGACGAGACCAAGGGGGCGCTGAAGGCCAGCAGCCGGGGTTTCTGATGCCGGCTGTGTCACGGTGGTAGTTGTCCTGATGGTTACAGTTATGGTTATGGTTGTGGTTATGGTTATGGTAGTTATGGTTGTAGTGGTTATGATTGTTATGGTTATGGTGGTTATGGTTATGGTGGTTATGGTTATAGTAGTTATAGTTATAGTTATAGTTACGAATATACCACAGTGACACTCTCTGGGACAAAAACCCCTGCCCCTGAGGGTCCACGGCCAGGGATCCTGTAGGCTGTGTTTGGGGCACCGCCCTGCCCTCCTGCCATTGGACTGCACCCTGCACGCCCTCACCCTGCTGACTCGGGCAGCAACAGCCTAAGATAAGGGTCCTGGGCCAGGCGCTGGGCTGTGGAGACCCAGACAATGAGATCTCCAGCAGGTTCCCACCTCCTGACCCTGGAGGAACTTCCGCAGGCCTGTGCCAGGCTGGGGACCGACCCTAAGAACCCTCCCCCCGCAGGGCCCGTCCAGACCTGAACCAGCTGACAGCTCCCGAGGGCTCCACGCCCCCCAGACGAGACCAAGGGGGCGCTGAAGGCCAGCAGCCGGGGTTTCTGATGCCGGCTGTGTCACGGTGGTAGTTGTTATAGTGGTTATGGTTATGGTTGTGGTTATGGTTATGGTTATGGTTATACCACAGTGACACTCTCTGGGACAAAAACCCCTGCCCCTGAGGGTCCACGGCCAGGGATCCTGTAGGCTGTGTTTGGGGCACCGCCCTGCCCTCCTGACCATCGGACTGCACCCTGCACGCCCTCACCGGGCTGTCTCAGGGCAGCAAGAGCCTGAGGAAGGGTCCTGGGCCAGGAGCTGGTCTGCGGAGACCCAGACAGGAGACCGCCAGCAGCTTCCCACCCCTGACTCTGGAGGAACTTGTGCAGGCCTGAGGCAGGCTGGGCTTCTGCTGGGACGCCATGGTCTCAGCCACCCATATCGACGGCCACAGGCGGGCAGTGGGCCAGGATCAGACTCAAAGGCCCACACTTCTGGGTCCTGTCCTGCCCGGCAGCCCAACCTGGTCACAGAGGTCCTGGGCCTGGGGCCCACTGGGGTTCCGGGCAGCCGTGGGTCATCACGGAGCTGATGGGAGCGACACTGCGATAGGAGATGTAGCCGAACCAGCCCCCAAGTCCCCGACCCCGGTACGCGACCCCTGGACAGTTGAGTGCTGCCCAGCCTGCACCGCCTCAGACCTGGGGTGAGCCAGCTATGCCCAGCGGTGCCTCGTCTCCAGGTCCTGGAGCTGGGAGAGTCATGGGTCCCGACTGTGTTCCCACCCTCCTCCGTGTCTCCAGAGTCACCGGCCAGAACTGCCCCCAGTGTCCCGAGCTGCTCAGGGTCGTGTCCAGCCCCTGCAGACCCCGCATAGACACCCAGGAGGCTCAGAGCTGCACTGTCCACAAGTGCCCACCAGGACCACAGCCCCCCACGCCCTGCCTGCTGCCCAGGGCCGTCCGCAATGCTGGCTCACAGGGAGCGGACCTGGAGGACCCCATGGGGGGCAGGATCGAGGCAGCACTCAGGCCCCGTTTCAGGAGGGGGCCCTGGGAAGCCCACCCCAAAAGAGGCCCTCGGGCCCTCGTCCCAGCCACGGGGCAGCCCCAGGGCTGTCTCCTCCTGGGGGACAGTCTCTCACACAGGTCCTCCTCAGGAGCCCCACAGTATGGCCCCTCCGGGTGTTCACCTCTGCCCTAGCTCTGGGGTCTCGGCCACCCCAGGCAGCCGTGGTGCCCCGGCCCACAGCAGGACCCCCAGAAGCCCGTGGGTCCCGTGGGCTCTACATTCCGGTGTGTCCACAGCCTGCCCCTGCCCGCCGTCACCCTGAGCCTGTCTGCAAGAGGAACTGGACCCCGTGTGGGGCAGAGGTTCAGGGCGGCACTCACCAAGCTCCTTTCCTGGGAGTGGGCCACGCGCCAGACCTCAGGGCCAGCGTTGGTCTCTCCAGGGTGGTGGCTTGACACAGCCGGGCACCCCAGGAGCCTCTTCTCTGTGTGGCAATGCCTCCCCCCCGCCACTGCCCCCAGACAGGAAAGCCGTTAAGCCCCAGGCAAGCTCCGGTGACAGCTGCTCACTGAGTCTGACTGCAAAGCCCCTTCCTGCCTGGCTTCCTACCCTGCCCCACCCCACACACAGGCCTGGAGGTCCACAGAGAGTTCTACCAGAGAGCGGGACTGCCCTGCCAGAGGCAGGGTGCCCTCCACTCCTTCCCTCACTCACCATCCAGGGACCCTGCACGGGGCCTGGGCGGGGGCCACAGTCAGGTGCAGGCCTCGTTGCAGTCCGTGAGCAAAGACGCAGAGCATGACAGGGAGGCCGGGTCTCCCTGCTCAGGCTGGCCTGGAGTCGGTCAGCGTGACTTCCTGGAGGAGGCGGCACATTCAGCTACAGTTGGAGGGACGAGCATCTAGGACTCGGTGACAGGACACAGGGGTGCACGAGGGCACCTCAGGACCCTGCCTGCACCGGCCGGGGGAGGACGGAGAAACAGCTCAAGGACTGGAGGCTCGGGGCTCTGACACCCTGTGCTCAGGCAGGAAGGGCTCCAGCAGGCAGGGGCTCCTTGGCCCCAAAGCTCTCAGTGCTCCTGACCCTGCACAGTGGGGAGGCCTGAGGTCACGCAAAGGCCTCCCACACCTGCTCCAGGTCCCTAAGATCCACGCAAAGCTCTAATCCCCAGGGTCACCCAGAGTCTCACTGAAATGCAGAAAGCGGTGCAGCAGTCGGGGCAGGGGGCACCAGGAGACCCCCTGGTCCACAATGCCGGGGACCCCAGAGAGCCCTGCCAGCTCCCTCCCTGGTCACACTGCCATCCACCTGGAGCTCGACACGGACCACTGGGAATGCGCTCCCTGGCCCCTGAGAGCCGCTGTTGCCCTCGCTGTCAGTCACCAGCGTGCACACCCTCAGGTCCTGGCTGGTCACAGGCCCAGGCCTCCTCTCCCTCCAGCCTGGCCCAGGCCGAGGGCCAGACACCGCCACACCCACGGCCCCACCTCCGGGATCGCACTCTGCCCACCCACTCCCCTCTCCGGTTCCGTCCCTACAGTCCCCCTGACCCCCAACACTGCACCTTTATCCTCCCCACCCCACCCCCTCACTTTTCCCCCCATGAACCCGCTGCACTGCTACTCCCCTCTCTGCCCTGGCCCTGGGGTCTCCTCACCCAACTAGGTCAGCCCGACACCACACCCGAGCCCCGAGCCCCCTTCTGCCTAACACGGCCCACGCGGGACCCCTCCACCCACAGCTCCTGTCCTTCGTCTCTGGGGCCGATCTTCCTCACGCCCACCCAACGCCCATCCTCCCTTCGTCCTTCCCAGTGCAGCCCGGGCCCCTCTGCCCCCAGGGGCATCCACGTGACCCTGGTATTCACCGTGAGATGCACCGCGGTCCGAGGGCAGGGCTTCCAGAGTGCGGCTCACTCTCTGCCCATCCTGGGACGCAGATGCAGTGTCTGGGATGAGCAGCCCCTTTGCCCACCAACTACGGACAGCAGAGGAGAATTCAGACACATCCTTGGTCCCAGTGGTGAAGAACTGATGCTTTTGAACTGTGGTGTTGGAGGAGACTCTTGAGAGAGTCCCTTGGACTGCAAGGAGATCCAACCAGTCCATCCTAAAGGAGATCAGTCTTGAGTATTCATTGGAAGGACTGATGCTGAAGCTGAAGCTCCAATACTTTGGCCACCTGATGGGAAGAGCTGACGACTCCTGGAAAAGACCCTGATGCTGGGAAAGACTGAAGGCGGGAGAAGAAGGGACAGCAGAGGGTGAGATGGTTGGATGGCATCACTGACTCAGTGCACATGATGAGTTTGAGCAAGCTCCAGGAGATGGTGATGGACAGGGAGGCCTGGCGTGCTGCAGTCCATGGGGTCACAGAGCCAGACACGACTGAGTGACTGAAGAGACTGAGCATGACTTCACAATAAGCAAACAGCACCTACACATGATCAGACCAAACATAAGAGGCGAGGAATCTGGCCCATTTCCTTATAAAAAAAATTCTGTCAGTGCCGATAAAACTGTGTTGAAGAGAAAATGTGATCCAAGAATTTCATGCCCTCCAAAAAAGCAACTAGTATTGAAGTACATTTTTCACAGGCATCAACTTGGGAGAGTGTCTCCTTGAGGTCCTTCACAATTGAATGAATTTTATATTTATGTGTATATATATAGAGAGAGAGTTATAAGAAAATATAATATTATCCTCAATAGTCTATACTGTTCCTATTGAATATATATATGCATATGTGCATGTATACACATATATTTCATATTAAATATGTATAATATTGTTCATTTGCTAAGTTGTGTCCAACTCTTTGCGACCCCATGGACTGTAGCCCCCAAGCTCCCCTGTCTATCTCCCAGACCTAACTCAAATTCATGTCCATTGAGTCAGTGATGCTCTCTAACCGTCTCATCCTCTTACGCCCCTATTTCTTTTTGCCTTCTATCTTTCCCAGCACGAGTCTTTTCGCCGACTCTTGGAATCAGGGTTACAAAGAAGTGGAGCTTCAACATCAGTCCTTCCAATGAATAATCTGGGTTGATTTCCTTTAGGAAGACTGGTTGGATCTCCTTGCAGTCCAAGGGACTCTCAAGAGTCTTCTCCAACACCACAGTTCAAAAGCATCAACTCTTCAACACTCAGCCTTTTTTGTGGTGCAACGCTCACTTCTGTACATGACTACTGAAAAGCCATAGCTTTGACTACATGGAACTTTTGGCAAAGTGGTGTCTCCTTTTAATATGCTAAGTTTGTCATAGCTTTCCTTCCAAGCAGCAAATGTCTTTTAATTTCATGGCTGCAGTTACTGTCTGCAGTGATTTTGGAGCCCAGGAAAATAAAGTCTGTCACTGGTTCCACTTTTTCCCTTCTATTTGCCATGAATTGATGCTACCAAATGCCGTGATCTTAGTTTTTTGAATGTTGAGTTTCAAGCAGCTTTTCCATTCTCCTTTTCCACCATCATGAAGAGACTAGTTTTGCCTCGAGTTTCTGCCATTAAAGTGGGATCATCTGCGTATCTGAGGTTGATATTTCCCCAGAAATCTTGATTCCAGCTTGTGATTCATCCGGTTCAGCACTTCACATGGTTTACTCTGCATAGAATTTAAATAAGCAGGGTGACAATATACAACCCTGTTGTACTCCTTTCCCAATTTAGAATCAGTCTGTTCTTCCAAGTCATGTTCTAACTGTGGCTTCTTGACATGCACACACATTTCTCAGAAGATAGGTAAGGTGATCTGGTTCTTCTATCTCTTTGAGAATTTTCCATGTTTGTTGTGATCCACGCAGTCAAAATTTTAGCATCATCAATAAAGCAGAAGTAGATGTTTTTCTGGAATTCTCTTGCTCCCCCATAACCGATCAAATGTTGGCAGTTTAATCTGTGGTTCCTCTGCCTTTTCTAAATCCAGCTTTTACATCTGGAAGTTCTCAGTTCACATTCTGTTGAAGTCTAGCTTGAAGGATTTTGAGCTAGCATGTGATACCTTGCTAGCATGTGAAATGAGTGCACTTGTACAGTGACTGGAACATTCTTTGGCATTGCCCTGCTTAGGGACTGGAGTGGAAACACCATTTCCAGTCCTGTGATCACTGCTGAGTTTTCCAAATTGGCCGACATATTGAATGCAGTGCCTTAACAGCATCATTTTTTAAGATCTTAAATAGCTGGGCTGGAATTCTGTCACCTCTACTAGATTTGCTCCTCATAATTCTTCCTAAGGCCCATTTGATTTCACATTCCAGGATATCTGGCTCTAGGTGAGTGACCACACCATCTTGGTTATCCAGGTCACTAAGGCATTTTTATATAGTTCTGTGCATTCTTACCACTTCTCCTTAATGTCTTCTGCTGCTGTTAGGTCTTATTTGAGATTTTTCTCATTTTTCTATGAAGGCCTATATCACTATGAACTCCCCTCTAAACACTGCCTTTGCTGTATCCCATAGACTTTGTACGTGTTCTCATTGTCTTTTGTCTCAAGGTATGTTCCATTTCCTCTTTGATTTCCTCATTGACTCGTCGGTCTTATAGTAGCATGTTATTCAGTCTCCAGGTAGTGGTTTTTTCTCATTTCCTTTTCTGTGGTTGGTTAATGGTTCATGCTGTGTGGTCAGAAAAGGTACTCGAGATAATTTCTGCACTCTGAAGTGTGCTGAGGCTTGTTTTGTGCCCCAGTTTGTGCTCTGGAGAATGTTCCTTGTGTGCTTGAAGAGAATGCGTGTTCTGGTGTTTGGATGCAATATCATGAACGCCTCAGTCAAGTCTTACTGGTCTATTTGTACCATTTACCATCTCTGCCGTCTTATTGCTTCTCTGGAAGATCTGTCCATTGGTGTCAGTGGGGTGTAAAGTCTCCTATTGTTGTATTCCCATCCATTTCTCCTTTACGTCTGCTGGTATTGTTTTATGTATTGGGTGCTCCTGTATTCGGAGAAGACAATGCACCCCACTCCAGTACTCTTGCCTGGACAATCCCATGGGCAGAGGAGTCCATGGGGTCGCTGAGAGTCGGACACGATGAGCGACTTCACCTTCACTTTTCTCTTTCATGCATTGGAAAAGGAAATGGCAACCCACTCCATCGTTCTTGCCTGGAGAATCCCAGGGACGGTGGAGCCTGGTGGGCTGCCATCTCTGGGGTCGCACAGAGTTGGACACAACTGAAGCGACTTAGCAGAAGCAGCTCCTGTATTAGGGGTATATATGTTGATGCGTGTGAAATCCTCCTGTGGTGATTCTTTTATCAGTATTTAGTGTCCTTCTTTATCTTTCTGTATGGTCTAAGTTTTGAAGTCTATTTTGTCTGATATGAATATTGTGATTTCTGCTTTCTGGTCATGTACATTAGAGTGGAATATCTTTTCCATTCCCTCAGTTTGAATCTATGTATGCCCTTTGTCCTAAGGTCAGTCTCTTATAGGCAGCATATTACCAGCTCTTCTTTTTTTATCTAGTATGCATTCTAATACATCTGGTAGGAGCATTTATTCCACTGCTATTTAAGATAATTATGAAAGATATGCATTTATTGCCATTTTAAACCTCATTTTCTAATTGGTTTTATATATTTCCTTTGGTCTTTTTTTTTTTTTTTTCTTTTCCTCTTGTGGTGGTCAGTCTAGTCAAGGCTATGGTTTCTCCAGTAGTCACGTATGGATGTGAGAGTTGGACTGTGAAGAAAGCTGAGCGCAGAAGAATTGATGCTTTTGAACTGTGTGGTGTTGGAGAAGATTCTTGAGAGTCCCCTGGACTGCAAAGAGATCCAACCAGTCCATTCTCGAGGAGATCAGTCCTGGGATTTCTTCGGAAGGAATGATGCTAAAGCTGAAACTCCAATACTTTGGCCACCTCATGGGAAGAGTTGACTCATTGGAAAAGACTCTGATGCTGGGAGGGATTGGAGACAGGAGGAGAAGGGGCGACAGAGGATGAGATGGCTGGATGGCATCACTGACTCGATGGATGTGGGTTTAGGTGAACTCCGGGAGTTGGTGATGGACAGGGAGGCCTGGCGTGCTGCAGTTCATGGGGTCACAAAGAGTTGGACACGACTGAGCGACTGAACTGAACTGAACTGAACTATGGTTTGAAGATTTCCTTGTATTTTATGCTATTGTTGTATTATCTTTTGGGGTTTTGTTAATCTATTGTATTTTTTTGATTTGTGGTTGCCCCATTTTTAAGTATTAGTGAGTGAAGTCACTCCGTCATGTCCAGCTCTTTGTGACCCCATGGACTGTAGCCTTCCAGGCTCCTCCGCCCATGGAATTTTCCAGGCGAGAGTACTGGAGTGGGTTGCCATTTCCTTCTCCAGGGGGTCTTCCTGACCCAGGGATCAAACCCAGGTCTCCCACATTGTAGGCAGATGCTTTACCTTCTGAGCCACCAGGAAGCCCTTCCTATATTAAGTATGCTCAGATCAGTTCAGTCGTTTAGTCACGTCCGACTCTTGCGGCCCCATGAATCACAGCACACCAGGCCTCCCTGTGCATCACCAACTCCAGGAGTTCACTCAGACTCATGTCCATTGAGTCAGTAATCCCATCCAGCTATCTCATCCTCTGTTGTCCCCTTCTCCTCCTGCCCCCAATCCCTCCCAGCATCAGAGTCTTTTCCAATAAGTCAACTCTTCGCATGAGGGGGCCAAAGTACTGGAGTTTCAGCTTTACCATCAGTCCTTCCAAAGAAATCCCAGGGCTGATCTCCTTTAGGATGGACTGGTTGGATTTCCTTGCAGTCCAAGGGACTCTCAAGAGTCTTCTCCAACACCACAGTTCAAAAGCATCTATTCTTTGGCGCTCAGCTTTCTTCACAGTCCAACTCTCACATCCATACATGACCACTGGAAAAACCATAGCCTTGACTAGATGGACCTTTTCTGGCAAAGTAATGTCTCTGCTTTTCAATATGCTGTCTAGGTTGGTCACAACTTTCCTTCCAAGGAGTAAGCGTCTTTTAATTTCATGGCTGCAGTCACCATCTGCAGTGATTTTGGAGCCCAAAAAAATTAAGTATGTTAACCCTTCCTATATCTACTCGCTTTAGAATGATAGTTGTTTAGGCTCAATCACATCCTAAAAAGTATTTATATTTTCTTACTCTCCTTTTCCATATTTGATGACTTTCATGTCGTTTTTTACATCTTCATTTTTATCCTTTTTCTGATCATTGTGGTTATTATTACTTTTCACAAACTTTTTTTATTTTTTAAATATGTATACTAGTTTATTTAAGTGATTTACTTTCCAGTTGTGATTTTCTCATTCTTATAGCTTCTTTCTTATTTTCTATTTAGAGAAGACCTTTAATATTTCCTTGGGACTTCCCTCGTGGCTCAGACAGTAAAGCCTCTGTCTGCAATGCAGGAGACCCGGGTTGGATCCCTGGGTTGGGAAGATTCCCTGGATAAGGAAATGGCAGCCCACTCCAGTATTCTTGCCTGGAAAATCCCATGGACTGCAGAGCCTGGTAGGCTACTGTCCATGGGGTGGCGAAGAGTCGGACACGACTGAGCGACTTCACTTTCACTTTAATATTTCCTTAAGGATAGGTTTAGGATTGCTGTATTCTTTAAGTCTTTGCTTGTATGAGAGATTCTTTATCTCTCCTTTCTGAATGATAATCTTTCTGGGTAAAGTATCCTAGGCCGTAGGGCTTTTCATTTCAGGACTTTGACTATATCTGACTTCTGGCCTACAGAGTTTCTGTAGAGAAATGGGCTGACGGCATTGCAGACGTTCTTTGTTTTCATCTTGCCGCCTTAGAATCCTCTCTGAATCTTTAAATTTTCCCCTTTTACTATAGTATGTCTTGGCGTAGGTCTGTTCAAGTTCATCTTGTTTGGAACCCTCTGTGCTCCTGTATCTGGATAGCTGTTTCCTTCTTTAGGTTTGAGAACTTTTCAGCCATACTTTCTTCAAATACTTTTCAATCCCTTTTTCTCTTTCTTCTCCTTGTGGATTCTCTATTATGCATAGATTTGCACACTTTATGTTATCCCACGGGTCCCTTACTCTTTTCTTTTTAATTTATTTTAATTGGAGGCTAGTTGCTTTACAGTATCGTGGTGGTTTTTGCCATACATTCACATGAATCGGCCAAGGCTATACATGTGTTCCCCATCCTGAGCCTCCCTCCCACCTCCCTCCCCATCCCATCCCTCAGGGTCATCCCAGTGCACCAGCCCTGAGCACCCTGTCTCATGCATCAAACCTGGACTGGCAATCTATTTCACATATGATAATATACATGTTTCAATGCAATTCTCTCAAATCATCCCACCTCGCCTTCTCTCACAGAGTCCAAAAGTCTGTTCTTTACATCTGTGTCTCTTGCTGTCTCACATATAGGGTCATCATTGCCATCTTTCTAAATTCCATATATATGCATTAATATACTGTATTGGTGTTTTTCTTTCTGACTTATTTTGCTCTGTATAATAGGCTCCAGTTTCATCCACCTCATTAGAACTGATTCAAATGTATTCTTTTTAATGGCTGAGTAACACTCCATTATGTATATGTACCACAGCTTTCTTATCCATTCGTCTGCTGATGGACATCTAGGTTGTTTCCATGTCCTGACTATTATAAACAGTGCTGTGATGAGCATTGGGGTACACGTGTCTTTTTCAGTTCTGGTTTCCTCGGTGTGTATGCCCATCAGTGGAATTGCTGAGTCATATGGCAGTTCTATTTCCAATTTTTTAAGGAATCTCCACACTCTTCTCCACCGTAGCTGTACTAGTTTGCATTCCCACCAACACTGTAAGAGGGTTCCTTTTTCTCCACACCCTCTCCAGCATTTACTGTTTGTAGACTTTTGGATAGCAGCCATTCTGACTGGTGTGAGATGGTACCTCATTGTGGTTTTGAGTTGCATTTCTCCGATAATGAGTGATGTTGAGCATCTTTTCATGTGTTTGTTAGCCATCTGTATGTCTTCTTAGGAGAAATGTCTGTTTTGTTCTTTGGCCCATTTTTTGATTGGGTCACTTATTTTTCTTGAATTGAGCTTCAGGAGTTGTTGTATATTTTTTAGGTTAATTCTTTGTCAGTTGCTTCACTTGCTATTATTTTCTCCCATTCTGAAGGCTGTCTTTTTACCTTGCTCATAGTTTCCTTCGTTGTGCAAAAGCTTTTAATTTAATTAGGTCCCATTTGTTTATTCTTGCTTTTATTTCCATTACTCTGGGAGGTGGGTCATAGAGGATTCTGCTATGAATTACGTCAGAGCGTGTTTTGCCTGTGTTTTCCTCTAGGAGTTTTATAGATTCTGGTCTTCATTTAGATCTTTAATCCATTTTGAGTTTCCTTTTGTGTATAGAGTTAGAAAGTGTTCTAGTTTCATTCCTTTATAAGTGGTTGACCAGTTTTCCCAGCACCACTTGTTAAAGAGATTGTCTTTTCTCCATTGTATATTCTTGCCTCCTTTGTCAAAGATAAGGTGTCCATATGTGTGTGGATTTATCTCTGGGCTTTCTATTTTGTTCCACTGATCTATATTTCTATCTTTGTGCCAGTACCATACTGTCTTGATAACTGTGGCTTTGTAGTGTAGCCTGAAGTCAGGCATGTTGATTCCTCCAGTTCCACTCTTCTTTCTCAAGATTGCTTTGGCTCCTTGACGTTTTTTGTATTTCCATGCAAATTGTGAAATTATTTGTTCTAGTTCTTTGAAAAATACCATTGGTAGCTGGATAAGGATTGCATTGAATCTATAGATTACTTTGGATAGTTTATTCATTTTCACTACATTGATTCTTCCAATCCATGAACATGGCATATTTCCCCATCTATCTGTGTCATCTTTGATCTCTTTCATCAGAGTTTTATAGTTTTCTATACATAGGTCTTTTGTTTTTTTAGGTAGCCTTGAGAACCCCATGAACAGTATGAAAAGGCAAAATGATAGGAGATGAAAGAGGAACTCCCCAGGTCAGTAGGTGCCCAATATGCTACTGGAGATCAGTGGAGAAATAACTCCAGAAAGAATGAAGGGATGAAGCCAAAGCAAAAACAATACCAAGATGTGGATGTTACTGGTGATAGAAGCAAGGTCCGATGCTGTAAAGAGCAATATTGCATAGGAACCTGGAATGTCAGGTCCCTGAATCAAGGCAAATTGGAAGTGGTCAAACAAGAGATGGCAAGAGTGAATGTCAACATTCTAGGAATCAGTGAACTAAAATGGACTGGAATGGGTGAATTTAACTCAGATGACCATTATATCTACTACTGCGGGCAGGAATCCCTCAGAAGAAATGGAGTAGCCATCATGGTCAACCAAAGAGTCTGAAATGCAGTACTTGGACGCAATCTCAAAAAAGACAGAATGATCTCTGTTCGTTTCCAAGGCAAACCATTCAATATCACAGTCATCCAAACCTACGCCCTGACCAGGAATGCTGAAGAAGCTGAAGTTGAAAGGTTCTATGAAGACCTACAAGACCTTTTAGAACTAACACCCAAAAAAGATGTCCTTTTCATTATAGGGGACTGGAATGCAAAAGTAGGAAGTCAAGAAACACCTGGGATAACAGGCAAATTTGGCCTTGGAATACAGAATGAAGCAGGACAAAGGCTAATAGAGTTTTGCCAAGAAAATGCACTTGTCATAGCAAACACCCTCTTCCAACAACACAAGAGAAGACTCTAAACATGGACATCACCACATGGTCAACACCGAAATCAGATTGATTATATTCTTTTTAGCCAAAGATGGAGAAGCTCTATATAGTCAACAAAAACAAGACCAGGAGCTGACTGTGGCTCAGATAATGAATTCCTTATTGCCAAATTCAGACTTAAATTGGAGAAAGTAGGGAAAACCACTAGACCATTCAGGTATGACCTAAATCAAATCCCTTATGATTATACAGTAGAAGTGAGAAATAGATTTAAGGGCCTAGATCCGATAGATAGAGTGCCTGATGAACTATGGAATGAGGTTCGTGATACTGTAGAGGAGACAGGGATCAAGACCATCCCCATGGAAAAGAAATGCAAAAAAGCAAAATGGCTGTCTGAGGAGGCCTTACAAATAGCTGTGAAAAGAAGAGAAGGCAAAAGCAAAGGAGAAAAGGAAAGATACAAGCATCTGAATGCAGAGTTCCAAAGAATAGCAAGAAGAGATAAGAAAGCCTTCCTCAGCGATCAATGCAAAGAAATAGAGGAAAACAACAGAATGGGAAAGACTAGAGATCTCTTCAAGAAAATTAGAGATACCAAGGGAACATTTCATGCAAAGATGGGCTCGATAAAGGACAGAAATTGCATGGACCTAACAGAAGCAGAAGATATTAAGAAGAAGTGGCAAGAATACACAGAAGAATTGTACAAAAAAGATCTTCACGACCCAGATAATCACAATGGTGTGTTCACTGACCTGGAGCCAGACATCCTGGAATGTGAAGTCAAGTGGGCCTTAGAAAGCATCACTATGAACAAAGCAAGTGTAGGTGATGGAATTCCAGTTGAGGTATTCCAAACCCTGAAAGTTGATTCTGTAAAAGTGCTACATGCAATATGCCAGCAAATTTGGAAAACTCAGGAGTGGCCACAGGACTGGAAAAGGTCAGTTTTCATTCCAATCCCAAAGAAAGGCAATGCCAAAGGATGCTCAAACTACTGCACAATTGCACTCATCTCACACGCTAGTAAATAATGCTCAAAATTCTCCAAGCCAGGCTTCAGCAATACGTGAACCGTGAACTTCCAGACGTTCAAGCTGGTTTTAGAAAAGGCAGAGGAACCAGAGATCAAATTGCCAACATCCGCTAGATCATGGACAAAGCAAGAGAGTTCCAGAAAAACATCTATTTCTGCTTTATTGACTATGCCAAAGCCTTTGACTGTGTGGATCACAATAAACTGTGGAAAATTCTTCAAGAGATGGGAATACCAGACCACCTGACCTGCCTCTTGAGAAACCTGTATGCAGGTCAGGAAGCAACAGTTAGAACTGGACATGGAACAACAGACTGGTTCCAAATAGGAAAAGGAATACGTCAAGGCTATATATTGTCACCCTGCTTATTTAACTTATATGCAGAGTACATCATGAGAAACACTGGGCTGGAAGAAACACAAGCTGGAATCAAGATTTCCAGAAGAAATATCAATAACCTCAGATATGCAGATGGCACCACCCTTATGGCAGAAAGTGAAGAGGAACTAAAAAGCCTCTTGATGAAAGTGAAAGAGGAGAGTGAAAAAGTTGGCTTAAAGCTCAACATTCAGAAAACAAAGATCATGGCATCCGGTCCCATCACTTCATGGCAAATAGACGGGGAAATAGTGGCTGACTTTATTTTGGGGGTGCTCCAAAATCATTGTAGATGGTGATTGCAGCCATGAAATGAAAAGACACTTCCTACTTGGAAGGAAAGTTACGACCAACCTAGACAGCATATTAAAAAGCAAAGACATTACTTTGCCAACAAAGATCCGTCTAGTCAAGGCTATGGTTTTTCCAGTTCTCATGTATGGATGTGAGAGTTGGACTATAAAGAAAGCTAAGCACCGAAGAATTGATGCTTTTGAACTGTGGTGTTGGAGAAGCCTCTTGAGAGTCCCTTGGACTGCAAGGAGATCCAACCAGTCCATCCTCAAGAAGATCAGTCCTGGGTGTTTATTGGAAGGACTGATGTTGAAGCTGAAACTCCAATCGATGGCCACCTGATGCGAAGGGCTGACTCATTTGAAAAGACCCTGATGCTGGGAAAGAGTCAGGGCAGGAGGAGAAGGGAACGACAGAGGATGAGATGGTTGGATGGCACTACTGACTCAATGGACATGGGTTTGTGAGGACTCCGGCAGTTGGTGATGAACAGGAAGGCTGGCGTGCTGTGGTTCATGGGGTCACAAAAAGTTGGACACAATTGAGCGACTGAACTGAACTGAACTGATTCCTAAGTATTTTATTCTTTTCATTTCAATGGTGAATGGAATTGTTTCCATAATTTCTCTTTCTATTTTCTCATTGTTAGTGTATAAGAATGTAAGGGATTTCTGTGGGTTACATTTATATCCTGCAACTTTACTACATTCATTGATTAGCTCTGGTAATTTTCTGGTGGAGTCTTTAGGGTTTTCTATGTAGAGGATCATGTCATCTGCAAACAGTGAGAGTTTTACTTCTGCTTGTCCCATCTGGATTCCTTTCATTTCTTTTTCTTCTCTGATTGCTGTGGCTAAAATTTCCGAAACTATGCTGAATAGTAGTGGTGAGAGTGGGCACCCTTGACTTGTTCCTGACTTTAGAGGAAATGCTTTCAAATTTCACCATTGAGGTTAATGACTGCTGTGATCATTATCTGCTTAATATGCTGATATATATCTGATCAATATGCTGCTTATCACATGCGGCTCTTATTATGCTGAGGCATGTTCCTACTATGCCTGATTTCTGGAGGGTTTTTATCATAAAGGGATGTTGAATTTTGTCAAGGGCTTTCTCTGCATCTATTGAGATAACCCTATGGTCTTTATTTTTGAATTTGTTAATGTGGTGCATCACATTGATGGATTTGTGACTATTGAGGAATCCTCACATCCCTGGGATAAAGCCCACTTGGTCATGGTGTATGAACTTTTTAATATGATGTTGGATTCTGTTTGCTAGGATGTGTTAAGGATTTTGGCATCTATGTTCATCAGTGACATTGGCCTGTAGTTTTGTGGCATCTGTGTCTGGTTTTGGTATTAGGGTGATGGTGGCCTCATAGAATGTTTGGAAGTGTCCCTTCCTCTTCAATTTTCTGGAAGAGTTTCAGTAGGGTAGGTATTAGCTCTTCTCTAAATTTTCGGTAGAATTCAGCCGTGAAGCCGTCTGGTCCTGGGCTTTTGTTTGCTGGAAGATTTCTGATTACAGTTTCAATTTCTGTGCTTGTGATGGATCTGCTAAGATTTTCTATTTCTTCCTGGTTCAGTTTTGGAAGTTATACTTTCCTAAGAATTTGTCCATTTCTTCCATGTTGTCCATTTTATTGGCATATCGTTGCGTATAGTAGTCTCTTATGATCCTTTGTATTTCTGTGATGTCGGTTGCGATTTCTCCATTTTCATTTCTAATTTTGTTGGTTTGCTTCTTCCCCCCCTTTTTTTTCTTGATGAATCTGGCTAATGGTTTGTCTATTTTATTTACCTTCTGAAAGAAACAGCTTTTGGCTTTGTTGATTTTGGCTATGGTCTCCTTTGTTTCTTGTATTTATTTCTGCCCTAATTTTTATGATTTCTTTCCTTCTACTAACCCTGGGGCTTCACTTCTTCTTTTTCTAGTTGCTTTAGCTGTGAAGTTATGTTACTTACTTGATTTCTCTCCTGTTTCTTGAGGGAGGCTTGTACTGGTATGAACTTTCCGTTTAGCACTGCTTTTACTGAATCCCATAAGTTTTGGGTTGTTGTATTTTCATTTTGATTCCTTTTATGCATATTTTTATTTCTTTTTTTTCTTCTGTGATTTGTTGATTATTCAGAAGTGTGCTCTTTAGCCTCCATATATTTGTATTTTTAATAGTTATTTTCCTGTAGTTGACATCTAATCTTACTACACTGTGATCAGAAAAGATGCTTGAGATTATTTCAAGTTTTTTAATTTACCAAGGCTAGATTTATGGCCCAGGATGTGATCTATCCTGGAGAAGGTTCCGTGTGCACTTGAGAAAAAGGTGAAATTCATTGTTTTAGGGTGAAACGTCCTATAGATATCAATTAGGTCCAACTGGTCCATTGTATCATTTAAAGCTTGTGTTTCCTTGCTAAGTTTCTGTTTAGTTGATCTGTCCACAGGTGTGAGTGGGGTATTAAAGTCTCCCACTATTATTATGTTAATTTCCCCTTTTTATTGCGGTGCTCCTATGTTGGGTGCATATCTATTTATAATTGTTATATCTTCTTCTTGGATTGATCCTTTGACCATTATGTAGTGTCCTTCTTTGTCTCTTTTCATGGCCTTTGTTTCAAAGTCTATTTTATCTGATATGAGTATTGCTACGTCTGCTTTCTTTTGGTCTCCTTCTGCGTGAAATATCTGTTTCCAGCCCTTCACTTTCAGTCTGTATGTGTCCCTTGTTTCGAGGTGGGTCTCTTGTAGACACCATATATAGGGGTCTTGTTTTTGTATCCATTCAGCCAGTCTTTGTCTTTTGGATGGGGAATTCAGCCCATTTACATTTAAGGTAATTACTGATAAGTATGATCCCATTGCCATTTACTTTGTGTTTTGGGTTCAAGTTTATAAACGTTTTCTGTGTTTCCTGTCTAGAGAAGATCCTTTAGCATTTGTTGGAGAGCTGGTTTGGTGGTGCTGAATTCTCTCAGCTTTTGCTTGTCTGTAAAGCTTTTGATTTCTCCATATTTGAATGAGATCCTTGCTGGGTACAGTAATACAGGTTGTAGGTTATTTTCTTTCATCACTTTAAATATGTCCTGCCATTCTCTTCTGGCTTGAAGAGTTTCTATTAAAAGATCAGCTGTTATCCTTATGGGGACCCCCTTGTGATCCCCAATTTTGTTGTTTTTCTCTTGCTGCTTTTAATAGTCGTTCTTTGTGTTTGACCTTCATTAATTTGATTAATATGTATCTTGTGGTGTTTCACCTTGGGTTTTTCCTGTTTGGGACTCTCTGGGTTTCTTGGACTTCAGTGGCTCTTTCCTTCCCCATTTTATGGAAGTTTTCAATTATTATCTCCTCAAGTATTTTCTCATGCTCTTTCTTTTTGTCTTCTTCTTCTGGGACTCCTATGATTCAAATGTTGGGGCACTTAACATTGTCCTTAGGGTCTCTGAGGCTGTCCTCGTTTCTTTTAATTCTTTTTCCTTTTTTCGTCTCTGCTTCATTTACTTCACTGTTCTATCTCCCACCTCACGTATCCTCTCTTCTGCCTCAGATATTCTGCTGTCGGTTCCCTGCAGAGTGCTCTTGGCTCAGTTGTTGCATAAATATTCATGATAGATTGACGCTTTTTTATCTCTCCGAGGTCCTTGTTAAACTTTGCTTGCATCTTCTCAGTCCTTGTCTCCAGACTATTCATCTGCAACTCCATTTTGTTTTCAAGATTTTGGATCATTTTTACTATCATTACTCTGAATTCTTGTTCAGGTAGACTCCCTATCTCCTCCTCTTTGGTTTGGTTTGGTGGGCTTTTGTCATGTCCCTTTGCCTGCTGAATTTTTCTCTGCTTTTTCATCTTTTTAGGTTGCTGTGTTTGGGGTGGCCTTTCCTCTTACTGCTTTTCTAGGGTTTTTTCTGTTTTGGGGGGGCAGGGCTGGCTTTCTCTGTGCTCTTTAAATTGGATACCTTTCATTAGTCTATCTTCCAGGTCACTTATTCTTTCTTCTACTGGATTCATCCTGCTATTCATTGCCTTGAGCACAGTATTCATCTCAGCAAAGGAATTTTCTAATTTTTCTTGCTCCTCCTTGAGTTTTTAATTTCTTTTAACAGTAATCTGCCTTTCTGTTGATAGCCTTTCATAATTCCTTCAGTATTTTCATTACTTCCTTTTTGAACTTGGTGTCCTTAGGCTCAAGAGGTCTGACTCATTGTTTACCCCTTCTGGGGAATTCTTTTGGTCTTTTATGTGGGAATGGTTTCTCTGATTCTTCATTTTGCTCATATTTCTCCCAGTCTGTGAGTTTAGGAAAAACAGTTGTCTACAGTGGTCTTCGTGGGCTATTTTATAAGGGAGTAGCCTGCGTGGGTTTAATATACTTTGGTGCAAAGGCTGTTTTTAGTGTGAATGCCTGCCGTCCCTTTCCACAGTGTGTGCAGGCCGTCAGTCATCCCCTTGACAGGAGGTGTGCACTGGGCATTGAGCAAGGTTTCCCCTCACTCTGTGGGTGTCACAGCCCTGTTGGGGAAAAGTCTTTGCCCTCGCTGTTGGAGTAGAGGCCCTCAAATCTGTTTCTGAGCTGCATTTGTGATCTGTGGTGGGAGGTAGGTGTGACTGGAGCATCGCCACTGGAGAGCAGCCACCGAGTGCTCCTCCTCTGGAGCTGTTCATCGGGTAGTGTGCGGTGCTGTGTCACCCGTCACCCGAGGTGACAGCTCACAAAGCACACCTCTGCTGGCACTGCGCCTGGCCCCTCCTCATTGGTGGGAACGCTGGCCACCTACCCTGGTGTCCCTCAGTCATTGTTTTCACAAGGCCACCAGCTCAGATCTGCAGAAGGCAGGCTCCAGGAACACAGCGGTTGTGCGCCTGGACCTACCATGGAGGCAGCTCAGAGCCAGACCCAGCCCAGTACTGGCACACACGCACCTACACAGCCCACAGCTGCCAAGAACAGACCTTTCCAGCTTCCAGAGAACCTGCTGTCCACCTGGATGACCTACAGCTGCTGAGTTCACAAAGACGGCCATGGTGATAAATTCACAGCTCACAGCCATGGGAGGCAATCTCAGCCCTGCTTCCTAAGTCAAACAGACCCTGGGGCTCAATTGTGGTTTCACCCCACCTCCATGAGTGGGCAACCCACTGTGTCTGCTCCTGGAGCCTGCCGAGGCAGCAGCAGCTGAGACGTACACTCCTGAACCTGCCACTGTGGTCCTGTTGAGCACAGCCCCAAACTGCCAAGGTGCTATCCTGTTGATCACATCCCAGACCCTACCAAGGTGGTGTCCTGTTGGGCGAACCCTGGAGCCCACCGCAGCGGTGTCCAATCAGGCACACCCTGAAATCCGCCATGGTGCTGTCCTGTCGGGCAAACCCTGGAGCCCACCACAGTAGTGTCCGATCAGGCACACCCTATAACCCACCAAGGTGGTGCCCTGTGGGGCTCACCCAGAACCTATCAAGGTGGTGTCTTGTGGGGCACATCCTACAACTCGCCAAGGTGGTGTCCTGTCGGGCAAACCCTGGAGCCCTCCGTGATGATATCCTGTCGTACATATCCAAAAGCCCACGAGGTGGTGTCCTGTGAGGCGCACACTAAAACCCATCAAGGTGGTGCCCTGTGGGGCTCACCCTAGAACCCACCAAGGCGGTGTCCTGTGCAGCACATGGGGAACAAGGTCGCTAAGGCATGTCTTGCCCAATCATTCACACGCCTCTCACCAATGGTGCTTTGCTTCTAAGGCAGCTCCAGACCTCTTCCATGTACTCCCCTGATTGCAGCCGTACCACACTCCTGACCCTTCAAGTTGTCTCTGTGCTGCCAACACCACTTCTCTTCCTGAGTCCTCTAAAGCCCAAGTTTCATCCCTCAGTTCCTGCCACACACCTCCTGCCACAGGGAGCTGGTGTGGCTCCAAGCAGAAGCAGTACCACCAGCATAAAAGCAGCTGGCCATAAGTAGGCTGACTGTGGCAGGTCAGTTATGGTGGAGGACGGTGGGGGGGGGCACCTTTGGATGTGAAAGCCAACTCATCACCACACCTTCAAGGGGAATCGTCCTGTTGTGGGAGCTGAGCATGCCACGTTATCTGGTTCTGTCCATCCTGAGACCTCATCCACAGGACAGCCACTTTCCCCAGCACGGTGTGGGTGGTCAGTCAGGACCCATGGGCACTGGGAGCCATCCAAGGATTCCAATGGCGCTTGGCTCTTCTCCTGGCCCTTCCCTTTACCATTGGCTGCAAATTTATGGTGGCAGGAGTCTGTGGGAACGATGAAGGAGAAGTTCACAGCAGGAAAGAACCTCAAAATCCAAGTCATGACTGCCCTCAGGAGAAAAGCTGGCAAACTACCTCAAACACACTTAAGACTTGGCAAAGCGAACTACTGAATGCAAAGAAATTCACGCAAATTCCTGCAAACTAATGAGTGTAAGCACACTCGTGCAAGCAAGTGCACACAGCAATGACAGGGCCCCCTGTTAGGTGCCCCTCCCTGTCCTATCGGTGAGGGGGAGTGCCCACACCCTAGGCCCCACCGAGGGCTGTGGATCCCCCCTGGGGACTGTTGCCCAAGCATTGGCCTTGGCCTGATGTATGTAACCTTAGGGCAAAGGAGGCTTCGTGAAGGGGGTATCATGGTCACTGAGACCCTGCTAAATGTGCAGGTCATTGTACTGAAGGGATAAGCATGTCCCACGGTCAGGGGGATTCTGCCCCAGGATCTGAGCCCCGGGGCTCCTGCCCTGTCACTGAAAACCCATCCACGTTGCTCACACCCTTTCCCTGGCAGCTCACATGGCAGCCAATCTGTCCAGGCAGAAAGAAGAGGCTAGGACAAGGCACTCAGAAACAACTCTACCTCCCTGGAATCTCCCAGAGGAGAGCATTCCCAGGTCCCGGGGTGCTGTGGATGCAGCATCGTTCTGAACATGGAGGTGTGGAAGCAGCAGGGCTCCCCTTCCTGCATGAACAGCCAGGCTGCAGTAGGGGTGACTTGCTGCTGCTCTTCCTTCCTGCCGCAGGGCTGAGGAGAGGGCCCGTCATGCTTCCAGCCGTGGCAGCCGGCCCATAGTCCTGAGGGAATGGCCAAGACACCCTCAGAGACACAGCCCGCCCCCATACCCTCAGCCTTGAGCAAGCTCCCACCCCGTCTCCGCACTTGTGAGGAGGCCAGCCAGCCTTGTCGTCCCAGTGAAGGTCAGGCCTCTGTCACCTGCAGCTGGAGGTGTCCTTCCCTTGGAGTACCATGGAACCCCTGGTCAGTGTCCTTCTCCCAGGACCGTAGGGACTTGGGAGACGTCTCAAAGCTTTAACCCCCCAACTGCCTCTTCTGGGCTGTAGGGGTGGAGGGCAAACAAGCCAGTGGACACAAGAATCTTTTGTTACTTTCTTGAAATTTCCTTTTGAAACTTACAGCATGTGCTGGTTCCCCTCCCCCACCCCACCTTTTAAAAACTTTCTTAGCTGTTACCTTTTCCTCTGGTTTTTACCTCCTTTGCTCACTGCTTGGGTGTCACTGGAAGGTTCCCACAGACTTCTTTTTCCCTTTGGTGACTTCTTGCACATGTTCATTTATCAACTGAGGCAGCAATAGCCCTGGTATAGCTTCTGACCTAATCAATGAAGTGTCAAGACTTTTTCCTCTTGTGTGTTTGCCAATAAGGACCCACCTTCTGAACAAGTGTCCAGAACAGTTTCTGTCCCTGAGGGGATGCCCTCAGAAGCAGCATCTCACATACAAGCACTCTCCCCACAAACTCAAGGAAGGTCTTTGCTGCTGCTGAGTTGCTTCACTCGTGTCCGACTCTGAGCGACTCCATAGACGGCAGCCCACCAGACTCCCACGTCCCTGGGGTTCTCCAGGCAAGAACACTGGAGTGGGTTGCCATTTCCTTCTCCAATGCATGAAAGTGAAAAGTGAAAGTGAAGTCGCTCAGTTGTGTCCGACTCTTAGCCACCCCATGGACTGCAGCCCACCAGGCTCCTCCATCCAAGGGATTTTCCAGGCAAGAGTACTGGAGTAGGGTGCCATGGTCTTTATCACTTGTCAAATCTCACCACATCCAGGACATCCGGTCTACCTCAGTGCAGGCTCTAGGAAACAAGGTCCTAGAGTGGGATTCACTCACCAAGTCTGCAGGGTTTGGAGAGCCCTGGGCCCACTCACAGCCCCCACCCCAGGCAAGGTCTCTGATCACCCAAGCAGATGTCATCTCTGTCTTCTCCATCTCCTGAACGCTGTGAGCCAGAATTTCAAGGAGCTGAGACCTCCCTCCCATCACAGCTCACCCAGTGGTCTTCCCCTCTGCCATGGACATCAAGGCCCTAGAGCCCTTGTAGCTCACTGGCTATTTTCAGAAGCAATTGCATGGATGTGCCCTGACTCTAATGAGGCAGCTGATGACCAGGGCAACCTTTCCTCCTGCCTCAGGGGTCAAGTTCTCAACTGGACTCCACATCCTGCTTAGGGCAGCCCAGTCAAGGACACCTTCACACCTCATGCTCCAGAGTGGGGTAGGTCACCCACCCTCCAGAGTGCTGTGGGCGGAAGACAGAGACTGACTCAGCATGGCCAGTGGGCCTGGTTCCAGCTGCTCCATCACGGAGATCCAGACGCGCCACCTGGCAAGTTGCTGGGGCACACGCCTGTAGCATCCTGTCCTTTCTCTGGTTTGAGGAGGGTGGGGGCAGGACGGGATCCCAGAACTCAGCCACGGGATGCCATAGAAGGAGCCCAGCCTGGGCATGAACACGGCCAGTGTGCAAGCTCTGGACCTGCCACCCCTGCACTTACCCAAGCTCTGCACACCATTGCTGGGAAGAGGCCATTGTGGGGTGGAGGGGGGAGGCAGGCCAGACTCTGAAGGGCTCAAAAAGTCAAAGCCATATCCTGTCACTCGTGGGGGCCAGACAAGGGCAGGGCTGCCGCCCACACAGGGCCCACCACGCTGTGACCTGGCTGATCCTGTGCCAGCAGGGCCCCGGCTGCCTGGGGCTGGAGATGCAAGCCCGATGAGAGGGTCTGGCAGGGCACCGCGGGCACCTCCCCTCCCCCAAGCAGGAACCAGAGACGCAGGAGGGCCAGAGCAGTTGTTTTCTGGAGGGCCTGGGGCAGCCACATCCCCCATTTCCTGAAAGGGAGACACGAGGCCCCAGAGCCAAAACCAGGTCTATCAACAAGCCCCCCATCCTTCAGCCTCTTTGCTGGGCACACATTTGGTGGTGGTGGTGGTTTAGTCGCTAAGTCGTGTCCGACTCTTTGCGACCCCAAGGACTCTCGCCTGCCAGGCTCCTCTGTCCGTGGGATTCTTCAGGCAAGAATACTGGAGCAGGTTGCCATTCCCTTCTCCAGGGGATCTTCCCAACCCGGGAATCAAACCTGGGTCTTCTGCTTGCAGGCAGATTCTTGACTGACTGAGCGATGGGCACCCAGGTGGATGAATTAAAGCTTAGCTGGCAGTCCAAGTCCCTTTAAGGAGTGGGTGTACTTTCTCGCTCATGCTTTCCTTAAGCCTGTGCAGCAGAGTATCTTGCCTGAGAACTGGCCTTTCGTTAGGAGCTAATGATCACACAGCACAATGTCTTACCCATGGAAATGCTTTTCTGAGGCTCTATGTTAATGCTTATTGAGTCTTGCCTGGGGACCTATTTCTCAAGACTTGTATCCCTGATTACACAGCAACGGGATAGATCTCACCCAGAGACGTGCCCAGAACTCCCCGGCTAACCTCGTATGAAGTTATCTCAGGACGTGTGCCTTGGGAAAGGGTCTGGTGGAGCTCTTACAACCTTGAGCCATGCTTCTTGCCTGTTCTCAGCAGCCAGTTGCGAAGTATTTAAGACTGAACTAGGCCGGTACTCTCCTACCCTCTCCTGATGTCTGTCAGACGCTCTTTCTGTCACTTTCACTGCACTTCTGGAAGCACAGTGCACTTTTCTCCCATTCTGAAGGCTGTCTTTTCACCTTGCTGATAGTTTCCTTTGATGTGCAGAAGATTTTAAGGTTAATTAGGTCCCATTTGTTTATTTTTGCTTTTATTTCCAATATTCTGGGAGGTGGGTCATAGAGGATCCTGCTGTGATGTATGTCAGAGAGTGTTTTGCCTATGTTCTCCTCTAGGAGTTTTATAGTTTCTGGTCTTACATTGAGATCTTTAATCCATTTTGAGTTTATTTTTGTGTATGGTGTTAGAAAGTGGTCTAGTTTCATTCTTTTACAAGTGGTTGACCAGATTTCCCAGCACCACTTGTTAAAGAGATTGTCTTTAATCCATTGTATATTCTTGCCTCCTTTGTCAAAGATAAGGTGTCCATATGTGCGTGGGTTTATCTCTGGGCTTTCTATTTTGTTCCATTGGTGTATATTTCTGTCTTTGTGCCAGTACCATACTGTCTTGATAACTGTGGCTTTGTAGTAGAGCCTGAAGTCAGGTAGGTTGATTCCTCCAGTTCCATTCTTCTTTCTCAAGATTGCTTTGGCTATTCGAGGTTTTTTGTATTTCCATACAAATTGTGAAATTATTTGTTCTAGCTCTGTGAAGAATACTGTTGGTAGCTTGATAGGGATTGCATTGAATCTATAAATTGCTTTGGGTAGTATACTCATTTTCACTATATTGATTCTTCCAATCCATGAACATGGTATATTTCTCCATCTATTAGTGTCCTCTTTGATTTCTTTCACCAGTGTTTTATAGTTTTCTATATATAGGTCTTTAGTTTCTTTAGGTAGATATATTCCTAAGTATTTTATTCTTTCCATTGCAATGGTGAATGGAATTGTTTCCTTAATTTATCTTTCTGTTTTCTCATTATTAGTGTATAGGAATGCAAGGGATTTCTGTGTCTTGATTTTATATCCTGCAACTTTACTATAGTCATTGATTATTTCTAGTAATTTTCTGGTGGAATTTTAGGGTTTTCTATGTAGAGGATCATGTCATCTGCGAATAGTGAGAGTTTTACTTCTTCTTTTCCAATTTGGATTCCTTTTATTTCTTTTTCTGCTCTGATTGCTGTGGCCAAAACTTCCAAAACTATGTTGAATAGTAATGGTGAAAGTGGGCACCCTTGACTTGTTCCTGACTTTGGAGGAAATGCTTTCAATTTTTCACCATTGAGGGTAATGTTTGCTGTGGGTTTGTCATATATAGCTTTTATTATGTTGAGGTATGTTCCTTCTATTCCTGCTTTCTGGAGAGTTTTATCATAAATGGATGTTGAATTTTGTCACAGGCTTTCTCTGCATCTATTGCGATAATCATATGGTTTTTATTTTTCAGTTTGTTAATGTGGTGTATTACATTGATTGTTTTGCGTATATTGAAGAATCCTTGCATCCCTGGGATAAAGCCCACTTGATCATGGTGTATGATCTTTGTAATGTGTTGTTGGATTCTGACTGCTAGAATTTTGTTAAGGATTTTTGCATCTATGTTCATCAGTGATATTGGCCTGTAGTTTTCTTTTTTTGTGGGATCTTTGTCAGGTTTTGGTGTTAGGGTGATGGTGGCCTCATAGAATGAGTTTGGAAGTTTACCTTCCTCTGCAATTTTCTGGAAGAGTTTGAGCAGGATAGGTGTTAGCTCTTCTCTAAATTTTTGGTAGAATTCAGCTGTGAAGCCGTCTGGACCTGGGCTTTTGTTTGCTGGAAGATTTTTGATTACAGTTTCAATTTCCGTGCTTGTGATGGGTCTGTTAAGATTTTCTATTTCTTCCTGGTCGAGTTTTGGAAAGTTGTACTTTTCTAAGAATTTGTCCATTTCTTCCACGTTGTCCATTTTATTGGCATATAATTGTTGATAGTAGTCTCTTATGATCCTTTGTATTTCTGTGTTGTCTGTTGTGATCTCTCCATTTTCGTTTCTAATTTTGTTGATTTGATTTTTCTCCCTTTGTTTCTTGATGAGTCTGGCTAATGGTTTGTCAATTTTATTTATCCTTTCAAAGAACCAGCTTTTGGCTTTGTTGATTTTTGCTATGGTCTCTTTTGTTTCTTTTGCATTTATTTCTGCTCTAATTTTTAAGATTTCTTTCCTTCTACTAACCCTGGGGTTCTTCATTTCTTCCTTTTCTAGTTGCTTTAGGTGTAGAGTTAGGTTATTTATTTGACTTTTTTCTTGTTTCTTGAGGTGTGCCTGTATTGCTATGAACTTTCCCCTTAGGACTGCTTTTACCGTGTCCCACAGGTTTTGGGTTGTTGTGTTTTCATTTTCATTCGTTTCCATGCAAATTTTGATTTCTTTTTTGATTTCTTCTGTGATTTGTTGGTTATTCAGCAGCGTGTTGTTCAGCCTCCATATGTTGGAATTTTTAATAGTTTTTCTCCTGTAATTGAGATCTAATCTTACTGCATTGTGGTCAGAAAAAATGCTTGGAATGATTTCTATTTTTTGGAATTTACCAAGGCTAGCTTTATGGCCCAGGATGTGATCTATCCTGGAGAAGGTTCCATGTGCGCTTGAGAAAAAGGTGAAATTCATTGTTTTGGGATGAAATGACCTATAGATATCAATTAGGTCTAACTGGTCTATTGTATCGTTTAAAGTTTGTGTTTCCTTGTTAGTTTTCTGTTTAGTTGATCTATCCATAGGTGTAAGTGGGGTATTAAAGTCTCCCACTATTATTGTGTTATTGTTAATTTCTCCTTTCATACTTGTTAGCATTTGTCTTACATACTGCGGTGCTCCCATGTTGGGTGCATATATATTTATAATTGTTATATCTTCCTCTTGGATTGATCCTTTGATCATTATGTAGTGACCTTCTTTGTCTCTTTCCACAGCCTTTGTTTTAAAGTCTATTTTATCTGATATGAGTATTGCTACTCCTGCTTTCTTTTGGTCCCTATTTGCATGGAAAATCTTTTTCCAGCCCTTCCCTTTCACTCTGTATGTGTCCCCTGTTTTGAGGTGGGTCTCTTGTAGACAACATATGTAGGGGTCTTGTTTTTGTATCCATTCAGCCAGTCTTTGTCTTTTGGTTGGGGCATTCAACCCATTTACGTTTAAGGTAATTACTGATAAGTATGATCCCGTTGCCATTTACTTTATTGTTTTGGGTTTGAGTTTATACACTATTTTTGTGTTTCCTGTCTAGAGAATATCCTTTAGTATTTGTTGGAGAGCTGGTTTGGTGGAGCAGAATTCTCTCAGCTTTTGCTTGTCTGAAAAGCTTTTGATTTCTCCTTCATACTTGAATGAGATCCTTGCTGGGTACAATAATCTGGGCTGTAGGTTATTTTCTTTCATCATTTTAAGTATGTCCTGCCATTCCCTCCTGGCTTGAAGAGTTTCTATTGAAAGATCAGCTGTTATCCTTATGGGAATTCCCTTGTGTGTTATTTGTTGTTTTTCCCTTGCCACTTTTAATATTTGTTCTTTGTGTTTGATCTTTGTTAATTTGATAAATATGTGTCTTGGGGTGTTTCTCCTTGGGTTTATCCTGTTTGGGATTCTCTGGGTTTCTTGGACTTGGGTGATTATTTCTTTCCCCATTTTAGGGACGTTTTCCACTATTATCTCCTCAAGTATTTTCTCATGGTCTTTCTTTTTGTCTTCTTCTTCTGGAACCCCTATGATTCGAATGTTGTAGCGTTTAATATTGTCCTGGAGGTCTCTGAGATTGTCCTCATTTCTTTTAATTCGTTTTTCTTTTATCCTCTCTGATTCTCAAGCACCTTTCAAGGGCCGGATGACTACCTGGTGTGCGAAGTCCAGCACCCCAAGGGAGGAAAGACCGTTGGAACCGTGAGGGTGGTCCCCAGAGGTGAGCCAGGCTCCGCCCATGGCCGGGGTGGGGGTGGGACCAGGGGAGCCCACGCCCGCCCTTCCTGTCCACCTTGCAGCCCCTCCCCCAGGGCACAGCGCATTCTGACCCTCACCTGCTCCCTGCTCCTCTGGTTTCAGCATCGACTCCAACCCCGACCACTTCAGTGCCTTCTCTGATATCCGGGTCAGAGGGCTCCAACAAGGCGGTCAGCATGCAGAGCAGCCCAGGTGAGCAGCCCCACCCACGCACACCTGTCTGCCCGTCCCTCCGCTGCCCCTTCAGGCCGCCCTCGAAGACTTCTCTGTTGAGTCCTTAAGTCACACCTTGAGCCAGGAAGTCACACCTGAACTCAGGGGCACCGACTGTGGGCCAGGCCCGGGCTCGGCACTGGCAGATGCCACCTCAGGCCCCTGTGTGGCCCTCAGCCCCTCATGAACGGGTGAGGTGCCCAGATCACACTGGGAGGCACATGGTGAGAGGGAGGCCCACAGGCCAGCTCTGGACTCCCCTGGTCCAGCCCACACAAGGAACTGAGTGTGGAGCTGAGACCCTCACAGACACTGTGCCGCCTGCCAGGCTGCCCTGCCCCCAACATGCACCTGGCTCCAGCTTCTCTGAGTGCCGGGCACCCAGCTGGGGCCCAGAGTCACCCCTCACCCTGGATGCACCCCTGGCCCAGACCAGGAGCTGCTGGAGGGAGCTGGGCAGTTCCCTCACTGGCCCCCGGGCCACTGGCGACCCTCCAAAGGGGACCATGGCTGTGATGTCTCCCTGGGTGGCCAGGGGTCTCTGGGGAGAGGGCCGGCCTGGGGCCAGGCGGGTGCCGCTGGCCAGCCCTCAACCCCACCGCTCCCACACCAAGACCCCCACACCTCTCCTCCCCCTCCCCGCAGAGTGTCAGAACCACACCCAGGCCCCCAGCGTCCACCTGCTGCCCCCAACCCCCCAGGGCCTCTGGCTCCTGGACAAGGCCGAGTTCACCTGCCTGGCCACAGGGGAGGCCCCGCTGGATGCCCGCTTCTCCTGGGAGGTGAATGGGCAGCCCCACGGCGGGGCCTTGGAGGAGGGACCCACCTGGCACATGAACAGCTCCTGGAGCCAGAGCAGCCGCCTGGCCCTGCCCAGGTCCCTGTGGGCCTCAGGCTCCAACGTCACCTGCACACTGAGTGGCCCCTGCCTGCGGTCACCGGTGACCCTGATGGCTCAGAGAGAACATGGTGAGGGCAGCCGCGGGCCCCGCAGCACCCCGGCCACCTCCTTCCCCTGGGGACCCACCCCCTGGAGCCCCAGCTCGAGAGCATAACACGGCTTCTCCCCGCAGCCGCCTCAGTGCCTGGCAATCTGACCCTCCGCACTGTGACCGCGCCTGGCCCCTTCTCCCCTGCCTGGCTCCTGTGCGAGGTGTCCGGCTTCTCACCCGTGGACATCCTCCTCACGTGGCTGGAGAGCCAGCAAGAAGTGGAGCCTTCCCAGTTTGCCACGGCGCACACCACGGCCCAGGCTGGGCGCGCCTCATCCCACACCTGGAGTGTCCTGCGTGTCTCCAGCCCCCTGGACCACGCGGGGGCCACCTACACCTGTGTGGTCAGCCACGAGGCCTCCCGGACGCTCCTCAATGGCAGCTGCAGCCTGGACACTGGTGGTGAGTCACACGGGCCTGGGGCTCCATCTGAGCGGCCGGGACACGGGGAGGGGAGTGAGGGGCAGCCCCAGAGGCGCCGGGCAGCGGGGACGCGACCGCTCCATGTTGGGGTCCTGGGGCTCTGGAAGCCCCACAGCTGCCCCGCTGGACCCGGACACACGTCCACACGCTGTGCGCCGGTCCAGGAAGGGCGGGAGGTGTTGCCCGCCCCCCAGGACCAAGCAGCCATTTCCCACCAAGATGTGCCCGCCACAGGGCACAAAGCAGGGGCCTGCCCTGGGCTGGGAGTGAGGGCGGCCACCCTCAACAGCTGCCCTCTGGGGGCGTCCGAGGCTCCCCGCTCCCAAGCCACCCACCCTTCCGGGAGCCCAGTCGGCACCTGGGAGGCCACGTATGCCCAGGACGGGGGCTGGACTGGGGCTCCCAGGGGGTCTGATTCGCACACACCCACAGCGGCCCCTGACCGTGGACCTCCTGGAGGAACACAGGGGCAGGCGCCACAGAGAAGGGGGTCTGGGGGCCCAGGGCTCGCCCTCCCCCCTGAGGTGTCCTCCCCCGGCACTGCAGCATGCAGCCCAGCCCCGCGAGACCACGGTGGACACACCAGTCAGGGAGGCAGCAGGACGCACGGGCCGGCAGGCATCCAGCCCACCCAGTGGGGGGGCCGGCAGGGAAGGTGTCCGCCGGGGGCCCGAGGCAGTGGGCACTGGGAGAGGAAGGCTAGGCTTGCCCAGGGTCCAGGACCTAGCCTGCAGGCCTGAGCTGCTGTGGGCTCCACTCTGAGTGGGGAAGACATGCAGACCACAGCCCAGGCGCTGACACCTCGCGAGAGACGGGCCTCGCATGGTGTGCCCTGAAGGCCACGCAGGGTGCCCGGGGGGCCGCCGCAGCATGCCCACACCCACCCCCGCCACGCGCCCCCCAGCAGGGCCCCCCGCCCACATCCCTGCCCCACACACCCCGTAGGGCCTCCTTCTTTAGACCCAGCCTAGCCTCACGCCGAACTGGCCGCCTGACACAGCCCGGGCACTGTGCAGCCTCGAGTCACAGGACACTCTGAACCGGCCTCCCCCAGAGGCTTGACCCAAACTTCCCACTTTCCTGTGGGAGCCAAAGCTACGTCCAGCAGCCAGGGCCACACTCTGTACAGGGCGAGTGGCAGAGGCTGCGGGAGGCCTGGCCAGACCCCAGGGCCCCTGAGGGGCGGGGGAACAGCCCCGCTCCAGGGACCGCAGCCGGCACCAGCCCCGGCCCCAGGGCTGACCAGCCGCTGGGCCTTCCCTGGCGGGCCCTCCTCCAGACCAGAGGAGGACGGCCAGAGCCGCTCCCTGTAAGGCAGCCTGGGTCTCCACAGCCGGGACGGCAGCTCCTCCTCGCTGGGCCAGCTGCCCCCCACTTCTAGCACTGCTGCCTGAGGGGTCTGCTGCTCTCCTTGAAGGACTCCCACGCTCCCCCACACCCCACCCCGTCCACCTGCATCTGAAGGCCACCCCTCCGTCTCGGTTCCAGGCCCAGCCCACCGCCACTGCCCTCTTCTCAAAGGAGGCCACTCACAGCTCGGCCCAGGCCGGCAGCTGTGGTGGTCATTCTCACAAAGTAGCAGCTGGAAGGCTCCCCCGGGGGCCCCTGGCCTCTGCTTCCTGGTCCTGCTCTGGGGCCCCAGGCTCCTCAACCACGGGCCGCATCTCCGGAAAGCCTGCGTCAGCCCGGCCCCCCAGACTGCAGCCAGGGCCCTCTGCCCTCTGTCATCACAGAAGCCAAGACACCCGCCCATGTCCTGCGCCCCTCGAATCGGCCCCTTCTGTCCGAAGACCCCACCCCAGTCCTCCTGTCCCTGCCGGTCTCACGGCCCAGGGCTGTCCCCCTTCAGCCCACCCTCCTCTCAGCTGCCAAGGTGACCTTCAAACACCCATCAAAGTTCTGCTTCCACGTAGGATGTAGAAGCCAGTAGGTCAGCCACTCTGGTGGTAACAAAAGGTCAATGCCAAATAAACCGTAAAAATCATGTTTATTTAAAGTCTCAGACGAGCCGAGGACTCAGTGTCCAACTGGCCCAAATCCTTAGGTCAGAAGAGGCTACTGGCAGGTATCCTTATCCTCAACACAGGCGGACAGAGGCCTGGGCATCCGTAAGACGAGAGGGACGTGACGGAACCAGCCAGGGTTTAGTTCCCACACAGGCTGGCCCAGGGTGTGGGTACAGGCTAGCCCCCGAAAAATCCCCTGGGCCCATGACCCTCCACCCAGGGATTCTGCTGTGAGCAGCCCCTGAGAGCAGGTGGGGCCACAGCAGGAGAGGTCCAGGCTCAGAGCCTTTCCCGCCAGGAGGAGGGGCCTCACCCCACTCCCACGCCAGGAGCCAGTAGCCAAGGAACCCGCCACCCAGCCCAACTCAACTCCTGGTGAAAACACAGCTCCTCACCCTCCCTGCCCGACAGAGGAGAGTGCGCTCACTCCACAGAAAGTATACATGCGTCATCGACTTCATGCTCACTTTCTGTCTGTGCACCATGGCCAGCGTGCAATCAAAATTCCCTCGGCGTGCAAAGAAGCAGAAAACCTTCACCATAGTCAGTATGAAAACAGCAAATAAAGCTAGACCGCGGGTGACCCAGACCTTGTGCTGAAAACAATTGCGATCGAGCTCTCGGCTTAAGCTGTGTGGGTGGCTCCTGTTGCCTTGAGAAAAACGTCCGGCCCCACGGTTTCACGGGCTCTTCCCAAAGGGCTGCCCCAGCAGAGACAGGTGAAGGGGCGTGACCTTTCTCGCCTGCAGTTCTTCTCAACATGGCTTCTCAACCCGAGCTCTTTCCCGCCTTCTCACCCCGGCAGCTCCTGCCTGTCATTCACACGAGCTCTCCTGTGCATCTGAGAAGACCTCCCTGACTCCATGGCTGGGCCATGGGGCAGCCGGGACCCCTGGCCTTTACCCGAACGGAGCGCATCCAGGGGGTCCTGTCATCGCATTTAGCTGCCTCACCGACCCCCAGACCACTCACCCCTGCATTCCATGTGTCTAGGACAGGTTCCTTCAGGTTCTCCATGGCAAAGGGCTGCTGCCTTTGAAAAATTTTCCAATGAATCATGGATCCATACCATTGCAGAACACAATATGAACTCATTAGCGGAAAACTGAGACAAACGGAAACCACGATGCATCGCTGTTTCATCATTAGATCCCACAGAGAGCGAGCACAGTCTCCATGCTTACTTCCTGTGCCGTGACCACTGGTTCCTGGACGGCAGCCCTGCAGAGCCCACCTCCCACACTCTGGTCAGGCTCAAGGCGGACCCCCAGGGAATGAATGCTCATGGAAAGAGGGACTAGGAAGTCCGGGCCCGGTGATGGGTCCCGGGACTTAGCACTTCCTCCCTGCCCCGGGCCCTCCCACTGGACTGGAGCGCGGCTCCACATGAGGGTTCTGAGCTGGCCGGCCCATCCTGCCCCGGCCCCCACCCCAGGTCCAGCAGGACTGACTTCTGAGGCACAGACTGGGCCCTGGCTTAAAGCCTCTGGTTCCCAGCCTCGACCTGCCCGGGCCTCCTGTGGACACCTCGGCCAGCTCCCTGCTGCAGTACACAAGGCTCCCGTCCACTCTCCCGACTCAGGGCCCTCGTGACGCCGTTCCTCCTGCTGGGACACCGCCCGGCCTCACCTTTCACCCTCACACAGCAGCTGCTTCTACGAGAGGCTGTCGCTGCAGCCTGCAGGGCGGGGCCTGAGGATCCACATCGGCATCAGGGCTGCCCACCCGCCGCCCGCACTCATGCTGGCATGAAGGCCGGCTTCAGGCCATCTGCCCCACTGTGTTTGTGCCCCATCCAGCTCTGTGCCCCGTCGGGCCCTGTGACCCCTCTGTGCCCCATCAGGCCCTGTGACCCCGCTGTGCCCCGTCGGGCCCTGTGACCTCTCTGTGCCCCGTCGGGCCCTGTGACCCCTCTATGCCCCGTCGGGCCCTCTGACCCCTCTGTGCCCCATCAGGCCCTGTGACCCCTCTGTGCCCCGTCGGGCCCTGTGACCCCTCTGTGCCCCATCCGTGCCCCGCAGGGAGAAGGTTGTTCACACGGGGCCCCAACGCCACTGGAGCCGTGTGGGGGGCTGTGGCCGTGCCCCACGGGCAGACTTCTTGTGGTCAGCAGCCTGCCGTGTGCTGGGGTGGGCGTGGGTCAGCCCTCAGCAGCGCCCACTCCCCCACAGGTCTGGCCACCTGGCCACCGTGGAGCCAGGACGAGAGCAGCAACGACGGCACGGATGTGGAGGATGCCAGCCCACTCTGGCTCACCTTCCTGGCCCTCTTCCTCGTCACTGCGGTCTACGGCGGCTTCATCACCTTCATCAAGGCAGGTGGCCCAGGCAGGTGGGGCCCTATGTCCAGAGCCAGGGCCCCTAGGGTTGGGGGAGCCACCCACTCAGCCCTGGATAGGACGGGCACTAGGACTTACTCCCCAGGGTCACGGGGACGTGGGGTCCCCAGCTCGGCTGCCCAGGGGCCCTGGGTCTCAGAGCCCCAGCCCCTTCCTGACCCCGGGGCTTTTGCTGCAGGTGAAGTAGCCCCGGAGAGCAGACGCCGGGTCCACACGGACAGAACCTGGCCTCCACACCACCCACTGCTCCCAGAGGGCAGAGGAGCCCACACTGGACCCCACCCCGCGCACAGAGGCCATGGAGCCCCACACTCGGTCCACCACAGAGCCCAGCCCCCAGACCAAGAGGAGGGCATCATGGTGCAGAGAGGGGGCCCCAGGCTGGTCCTGCAGCCCCAGAGCCGGTGGTCTTGGCTGCAGACACCCCCTCCCCGGCCCCCACCGCCTCCGTGCCCACCGTCTGCCGCATAAAGAGCTTTGGTCCTTCCTCCTGCCTCCCATTTCTGTGCCTCAGCCCTCAGATCTTCCAGGTGAGAGAGCCCAGGAGGCCGAGGGCAAACACCTGAGTGGGTCCACCCACACAGGAGAGGCGGGCAGGGTCAGGCACACAGCAGGGGGCTGCCTCGGGAGGAAGATGCCGAGCCGACTGCGCTGAAGGGACTGGGCACGCCAGATGCGTGTGTCCACACCTGCACACACGGGTGCACACACAGGCAGCCCTCACACTTAAGCATGTGTGCACCTACAGTGGGGCCACACCCTGCACACACAAGCACACCCACATGCGTGCAGACACACAAACGTGGGGCACATGCGTGTGGGCACGCGTGCGGAGGTGTGCATCCACACACACGCACACACGTGGACTCACACTCAGAGACGTGAGAGCACACGTGCCCACGCACCACTCAGGTGTGTGCGCACTCACACACACAGGAGAGGGCCCTAAGTGGGGGGAGCGGGAGAGGCTGGGCACACAGAGCCCCCATCAGACGGGCAGGAGGCACCCCTCATGCCCTCACAGAGGGCAGGGTGTGGAGCAAAGTGCTGCCTGAAGGGGCTTGGAGAAGACGCTGGCACTGGTCAGCTCCTGGTCACTCCTGGCCCTCGTGCCGCTGTCCAGAGTTCCTGCGGTAGGCGGGTGTGACCCTGGGCCCAGGCAGCCCCCAGGCAGGGAGGCCAGTGTGGCAGACTCCCTTCCTCCGTGCTGGCCTCGGGCAGGTCCCGTCTGGCCTCCCCTCTCAGACCAGGAGGAGGGCATCCCATCTCTGGCCAGTCCCAGTTTTGGACACGGTGTCTCACTCCTCTTGTCGGCTCCAGACTCCACACCATTCGTTCCCCTGCTCACTGGTTGGGTCCCCTGCTCACTGGTTGGGTCCCCTGCTCACTGGTTAGTTCCCCTGCTCACTGGTTAGTTCCCCTGCTCACTGGTTTGTTCCCCTGCTCTCTGGTTGGGTCTGGTTCTCCCTGCTCACTGGTTAGTTCCCCCTGGTCCTGGGCTTCCCCCTTGGCCCCCATCCGCCCCCCCACCTGGCGTATGGCCAGGAGTGCCTGTCCACAGCTCCTGCTCGCCTCTCATCCCAGACATGGACCTTACTGCATGTGTCAGGCCTGGAGGTCAGCAACGCATCTCACTCCCAATACACCAGCACCACAGTTCTAGACAGCAGGCCGACCCGCCCTACGGACACCAGTCCTGATCCCGCAGCCTCCAAGTCAGGGCTGAGCTTGGCTCCTGAGACGGGAGAGGGGCCCGGCACCTTGGCCTGGAGCCATCACCAGGCCCTCACAGGAGCAGCCGGGGGGCTGGCAGAGCAGAAGGCCTGAGAGGCGGACGAAGGACACAAGTCTACTGACTCTGAGGATGCAGGAGGGGCCATGAGCCGGGTTGAAGCTCTGGCAGGCAGAAGCACCAATGCAGAACCTCCCTGGGGTCTCCGGAGGACAGGCAGCCCTTACCATGCTTGCCAAGGCACAGCAAGACTGTTTCAGATTTGTAGCCTCACTGTGTAGGGAACAAATGTTTGCAGTAATTTGCTGAAGCCACAAAAACAAAGACACCAACTGTCTCTCCAGATCAGCCCTTCCCACTCGAGGCCATTATTGCTCCAGGAGAGGCCGGTGTCCTCCTGCCAAGGCCCCCCCATCCTCCCAGGGCTCAGGTGCAAACCCTGGGAAATAATTCCCTTCCTTGTGGCAGCCCATCCCAGGGGAGGCACAGACCTTGCCCTCTGCCTGTAACCTCCACCAGGAAGTGACACTTGCTGCCATGGGAGACCTGCTGCCCTCACGGGGGCAGTCGCCATGCCTGTGGGTCCTCGGGGACTTCCTCCGGTCAACCACCCACCCACTGCCCTGTGCCCTCTACAGCCCTCTCCTTCCAGCAGGCAAGCAGCCCTGTCTCAAGATCTCAGATGAGGCCTCAGCTGGTCCACAGCCAGAAAGGGCCTCACGTTTCATCGGAAATTCGTCTGCAGGTCCTGGGGTTCCTTGCAGTACCCCCTCCCTGCCCCGGCCTCCTGTCCCGCCTCCCCTGCCTGCTCCCTTCCCTGCTGAGCTCTCAGCTCCCGCCCTTCCTGCACATTCTACGGGTCACACACTCGTCACACCAGCAGGTTGTCTCTTTATCCCAGAAAGCTAACCCCAAGAGCACAGGGACTCCCGATGCTCCGTGTGAGCAGAGACCGTGTGCAGCAGATGCCAGCAAGTACGCATGGAGAGACAGACACCAAGGGCGCCCAGCACAGAACAGGCCACAAGGTCCCTGACTGACCAGAGTGTCCCCATAGTGACGGCCCTCCTCAGACCGCCCCCTCGCCCACTCTTCCCATCTCAGTGAGTGACCACCTGCCAAGTGGGCCCCAAAGGATACCTCGAAGTCGTCTCCAGAGCTGGGGTGAGGCTGCTCCCGAGCCCACAGCCGGCAGGGTATTTCCAACCCTACATTCATCTGGCAACCCCCGCTCAAACCCCATCATGGGTTCCTGTTACATCAAAAATGGAATCAGGGCTTCCCTGGTGGCCCTGCAGTCAAGCATCAGCCTTGCTTCAAAGGGGCCATGGGCTCAACCCCTGGTCGGGGAACTCATATGCCATGCAGCAACTGATCCCACAGCACAAACAGAAAGTCCGTGGGCTTCAGCGAAGACCCGAGGCAGCAAAATTAATAAAAATAAAACAAGAAAATGAAATCTAAATTTTCACGTCTGGAGCCCCACACTGGCCACGCACCCTGTTCTCAGCCATCCACGCCTGTGGCCCACTTTCCACAGGTGTCCCCACCTCTGGGAGCCCTAGGGACTGCCCGCCCCAGCCTGGACAGCAGGACTGGCAGTTCCAGGACCCGCAGCCCCTGAGGCCTGTGTGAAGGGAGGAAGCAACGTTTGGCCAGAGGGCTGAGGGCCTCAGAGCCTCCAAGGAAGACTCGCCCGTGGCCCCCAAGTGGCCACTCCCCTGGAGCCCCGTGCGGCCTCACGCCACCCCCCGCGGTCCCCAGGCCCACGCTTCTTGCCCCGCCTCCCGGGGGCTCAAGCCCTGGAACCCCACCTGCAGGCCCTGGGAGGCTGGGAGGGCTGTGGGACCCCAAGGCCCACAGATGTGACCCCCTGAGCCTGGGGCGCCAGTCTGAGTCAAGGGGTCTGGACTTGAGCTCTTTTCTGTCCAATAAACACTTTCACAGAATGCCTCAAAGCACAGCGTGAAGTGGGCTATCACCCACAAGCTCCCCGCACCCCTCCTAGCTCGGAGCTCCCCTGACCACGGGAAAGCACATGAGCCGCCTGCCAGCAGACTTCCCCTTTCATCTGCCTGGAGGCCTATCTGCAGGAGGCAGGTGCCCCGGGGCCTCCACGTGGCTAGCCATCTCCCTTCCCGGCACCACCGCGGCCCAGGCTCCACTCTGCCACGAGCGTGGGGCCATTACCCCCTCACTCTGCAGCCCGCCTGCCCGCACACCCTCCTCCAGGGCCACGAACATCTGTTCCCAGCCGAGGCAGCAAACAGCACCCATCCGCCCTCCCTCACCTAAATCAAGGCCTGACAAGCCTGGTCCCAGGCTGTGGGAGTCACTTCCCAGACACCTGCACGGGGTTCAACTGCCCGCCCATCCCTTGGTGTTTGGGGGGAACAGTCTCAGCCAGTCCTGCTCCCCAAGGCTTATGGACCGAGGCCTCCCCAGACCTGGGCATGAGCGTGCCTGCACACTCCAGCCAGGGCTCACGTCCGTTCCTGGCCCACGGCCAGGCCCATGTTGCTGAGTCTATTCTGGATGACTTGTGGTGGGACAAGGCCTCAAAAGAGAGCCTGGAGATGGAAGAGCAAAGAGTCGGGACCCCTGGTCTCACCATCAGCACAAAAGCAAGGTCAGGACCAGCAGCATCCATGCAAATCAAAACTCAGACCAAAGGAAACGATGGGAGACTATTTATGTTCTGCTGGGGCACACAGGCGTTTTCTCAGAATGACACCACGGCCAGGAACTTTAAAAATAACATTGATAGATCTGCCTACAGAGAGAGAAAATTTTAATCTATAAAGAGAAACTCACAGTAAGCAAAGTTAAATGCTATGAGAGACAGATTGGCTGAAGTATGTAACCTGAAAAAGCCTGTATCAGTCAGGGTTCCTCAGAGAATAAATATCTGAAATAAACAGGTGAATGTACATGTGTACGTTGATATAACGATATAAGGGAGAGAGACGTTAAGCAACTAGCAGCCCAGAGACCACGGGAAGAGGTGGTGCTACAGTTTGAGTCCAAGGGTATAATTCCTGCTCCCTTGGGGAACCGACTGAGTAGAGGAGGCCCACCCACGTGCAACAATCTGTTTCATTCAACATCTACTGATTTAAATGTTAAGCACATTTTTCAAACACCTTCACCCTTTCCATTAGTGTTTGATCAAATATGTGGGCCCTGCGACCTAGTCAAGTTAATCCATAAAATTAACCGTCACACAGTCCAACTAAATAAACATTGAAATAAACAAAACAAATGGGACAAACTTCAAGTAAAAGTTTTCAGTGGGAGGTAGAGAGATCATCTCCAGTGGGTTGTAAACAACAAATAACCAGTAAAACACATGAAATTGTCAAAATCCACAAATAACCACAGAAAATTGGCTTTCAACAATAGCCCACACATGTGAATGGCAGCTATTCATGTAGACCCACTGCATGCCACACAGGCGTTAAGATGAAAACACACGCAGAGTGACCACATGTGGCACCCTGTCTGAAGGGTAGAAATGACACAGTTAGAAATCAGCCAGCGCCTACGAAGGGCATGGCGGCCAGGCAAGGATGGGCACCCCAGTGCCTGGCAAGGTCTTGGCGGAGGCAGGCTTTGTGCAGGTCTGGGTGGCACATCCAGGCACAAGGAGCAGAAGGAGTAAAGGTCCGAGGGACAAACATCTTTGCAAGGTCAAGGGGCAGTGGAAGGCCAGGGGGCCAGGTGAACAGATAGGAGCCTACAGAGGATGGGTCAGAGCAGCCTGACCACACGGGGCAACACCAGCACTTTCGAGCTTTAAACTTTGTTCTGGGGTGACAGGAAGCCCGTGGAGGCATCTGGGTGGCTGGGGTTTTCCAACCTTTCACTGGAAAGCAGGCTGTGCAAGAGGAAGGGTGGAAGTTCAGGAGCCCTCAGGATCTGTGCAGAGGTCCTGATGGGAATGTAGGAGGAGGTGGGGGGTGCGGAGGGAAGAGAAGCCCTCAGATCAGGTGTGAGCCTAGAGGTTGAGCCAAGGGTCTGCAGAAGGAGGACTGCCCCATTGGGCCTCCTGCCTCACAGCATGAATGCGGTGCCATTTGCTGAGTGCCAGGGTCAAAAATTCTCCTTTCAGTGATGAGGCTGTGAGCTGCTCATCAGAGGTCCAGGAAGGGGTGCTGGGTGGGAGGCTGGAGCCAGGAGCCAGGACTTTGGGGCTCAAGATGAAGTCAGAGGTGGAGGAGCTGGGCTGGGGCCCTTAATTCACAGCAGAGTCAACACAAAGGGCAGCCTCGAGGTCACGGGGAGCAGGGGCAGGGAAGGCGGGAGCCTGCAGGGTGAGGCAGCAGCCTGAGAGGGAGGGTGACAAGGCAGAGCCCCACCCCATCCCTGCTCCCGATGGTCTGGTCAGAGGCTGTGGGGGTCCCAGTGGGCTCCCAAGTGCAGTCTCTATAGAGAGGTGGCCGGGACACAGCTGGACTGGGCTCAAGACCTGAGAGCAAGGTCTGGCGGCACAGCCTAGCAGCCCCACTCTCACCAAACACAGACCTGGCCTGTAAAGTTCAACGTGTCCTGGGCACAGATAAAATGCCAAATACCAAGACCTTGGTGCCAAGTTCTCTGAAAGCACTACAAATGAGGAAGACGTCTCAGACAAGGGGATAAAAAAAAATACCCCTACACGACTCAAGGGTTAAATCAAGAGCAAAGTAAATTACTTAGTAAATTGATATTGGCAGAAATTAAGAAGTCTGACCACACCAAGTTTTAGGATGTAGATCCATGGAATCTTTCAAGCATTGCTTCTGGGAAGTCAAATTGGAAAAGTCAGTTTGGAAGAAAGCTTACCATTGACTTCAAACGTAGCATATTTTGCGTGAACCCGTGTTTCACTCCAGGAAAGACATACGATGTACAGTTGGGCCAGACAGGGCTCTTTTAGGAGTCCTGGACCACCATGAGCACCACGGATAGAGAGTGTGAAGAACTAGACTCTGCACAACTGTGGGAGAAGCTAGGAGATAAAAGATCTGCAGGTCCACTCTAGAGTCATGGAAGTCACCAGCAAAACACCCTGAAGGCAGTCGATGACAAGGTCTGCGGAGGGCTCTTGCCTCTGAAACAGGCAGAGGGTCTGAAGGTGCCACACTTCATCAGGGCAGGCACTTGGAAAGGAAATCTGTCTAACGTAACCATTTGGAACTCTGGGGTCTACTGAAGGCTTCAACTTCCAGATGAAGACTTGGTGGAACACTGTGATGAATTTTGGTCAAGTGCAGAAGCTAACCAGTCCCCAGCTGCAGCCACATGGCAGACAGCTGGACATGGGCTCCTGGAGTAACTTTCACATAGCTTAAAGGGGCCAGGGACTGGGCAGAAAGGATGCAGTCTTCCAAATATCAGAGATCTATGCTGCAGTTGCTCCTTCTGACTGCAGTGTGTTTGTGTGCTCAGTCCCGTCCAACTCTTTGCAACCCCATGCGCTGTAGCCCATCCCAGGCAAGAATACTGGAGTGGGTTGCCATTTCCTCCTCCAGGGGCTCTTCCAACCCAGGGATCAAACCTGTGGCTCCTGCATGGCAGGCGGATTCTTTACTGCTGAGCCACTGGGGAAGCACAGAGGTGCTTATAAAGAGGAGGGCGGCCTCTGCTGCATCACCTTCCCCAAATGTTGTGAGTCCCTCATCCCTGGCTGAGGTGGCTTAAGGGGCTGGAGCCCTCTTTTCCCCAACCCTTACCTTTATTCTTCCTGTTTACCTTTGGGAACCATCAAATACTAAGACATTCAAAGGCAACAATGTATTTAGGGAAAATTAGAAAGTGGACATGCATGTCCTGGGATGGCACAGGCTCAAAAAACACCCAAGACGATGGTAATTTACACCTCAGGGTAGTCATTGGCACAGAGGCAGCCTACCATAACAAAAAAGAAAAAAAAAAAAAAACAATAAACCGAAACACTACCAAAAATATTTCAAACCCCAGAGTGGTAATAAAGGGATCTGATTTCCAGAGTCACCACATTATTGTTTTCAATTGTCAATCATTCAACCAAAAGATTACAAGGCATACCAAAAAACAGGAATGTATGGCAACTCAAAGGGAAAAAATTAATCAACAGAAAATGTTTCTGAAAAAGATTTGATGGCAAATCTATTAGATAAAGTCTTTAAAATGGCCATCTTAAAGATGCTCAAAGAATGAAATGAATACATGGAGAAAGTCAAGAAAATGATGTCTAAGCAAAATGAAAATGTCAACAAGGAGCTAGAAAAGCTAAAAAGAAACCAAAAAGAAACTCTGAAGAAGAAATGTGGAGAATAACTGAAACAAGAGGTTCAAGACAGATCTGAGCAAAGATACTTTGAGAAAAAAGAATCGTTGAGCTAGATGATAGGATAGTGGAATTACCAATTTCTGTATGAGGAACAGAAAGAACAAGATTGAAGAAAAGCAGAGACTAAGAGCCCTGCAGGAGACACTAAGCGGACCACACACACCATGGTAGTCCCGGAAGAAGACAGAGAGCGTATTTGAACAAAAGGACTGAAAACTTCTGAAACTTGATGGAAGACACCAATATAAATATCCAGGCAGCTCAATGAGCTCCAAGTTAAATGACCTCAGAGACTCATACCAAGACACATTATAATCAAATTTCAAAAACCGAAGGTAAACAGAGAATCTTGGAAGCAGTAAGACAGAAGCAACTTATCACATATAAGGGCTTCTCCTAAGGTTGTAAACATATTTCTCATCAAAAACATCGGAAGCCAGAAGGCAATCAGCCAATATATGTGAAGCGCTCAAAGAAAAAGCCAGGCAACCAAGAATTCTGTATCTAGCAAAACGTCCTTCAATAGTGAGTAAGAAGTTAAGACATTCTCCGATAAAAACTGAGTGAGTTGATGTCCATTTGACCTGTGTGCAAAAATATCCAAGGGAGTCCTGCAGAGTGCAGTGAAAGAACACCACACAGTAACTAGAAGCTGTGCGAGGAAATAAAGGTCCTGGAAAAGGTAAATACGTGGGCAATTGCGAAAATCTGTATTTTTATAACCGAAGTTTGTAACTCCACACAGCAGTAGTAGGGTTGGTGCTCAGTCACGTCTGACTCTTTGCGATCCCACAGACTGTAGCCCACCAGGCTCCTCTGCCCGTGGGATTCTCCAGGCAAGAATACTGGAGTGGATTGCCACGCCCTCTCCGGAGGATCTTCCTGACCCAGGGATCAAACCCCGGTCTCCTGCATTGCAGGCAGATTCTTTACTGTTTGGGCTACAGGGAAGAGTGTAACTCCACATACTGTTTTCGATTTAATACATGATATAGGACTAGCAAATGTTAATTAGTCTAAAAACTAATATTACTGAAACTTTGGCTTATAATTCCATGTGCTCTTTATCATATAATTTAAAAGAGTAATTGTTCCTAAACTAATACAAGATCATATATCAATTAGATCTCAATAAAGCAGGAAAAAGAGAGACTAATACATTTAAAAGAATTCTTAAATTGTGTGTTGAAATATGTAATGCACAAAGATGTGAATTTGTGACATCGACAATCAACTGAGGGGAAGAAGAGTTTGCCTGTTATCGAGGTGGTTGTTGCTCACTGTCGTTTTTTCACTGTCATTCAGTCATTCAGTGTATCCAGTTCTTTCAGACCCCATGGACTGCAGCATGCCATTCTTCCCTGTCTTGCACTATCTCCCAAAGATTGCTCAAACTCATGTCCATTGAGCTGCTGATGCCATCCAACCATCTCATCCTCTGTCACCCCCTTCTCCTCCTGCCTTCAATCTTTCCCAGCATCAAGGACTTTTCCAATGAGTCAGCTCTGCACATTAGGTGGCCAATTATTGGAGCTTCAGCTTCAGCATCAGTCCTTCCAATGAATATTCAGGACTGATTTCCTTTAGGATTGACTGGTTTGATCTCCTTGCTGTCCAAGGGACTATTAAGTCTTCTCCAGCACCACTGTTCAAAAGCATCAATTCTTCACTGCTCAGCCTTCTATATGTTCTCACATCTGTACATGAATACTATGGAAAAACCATAGATTTGAATATACAGAACTTGTTGGCAAGGTGACGTCTCTGCTTTTTAATATGCTGTACAGGTTGGTCATAGCTTCTCTTCTGAGGTGCAAGCATCGTTTAATTTCATGGCTGCACTCACGACCTACAGCGATTTTGGATCCAAGAAAACAAGTCTGCCACTGTTTCTATTTTATCCCCGTCAATTTGCCAGGAAGTGACGGGACTGGATGCCGTGATCTTAGATTTTGGAATGTTGAGTTTGGGGCCACTTTTTGCACTCTCCTCTTTAACTTCATCAAGAGGCTGTCTCTCTATGTTGGTCAAGTCTGTCCAGGCTCCTCTGACTCTTAGGACATTCGATTCCTCCTTCACCTCCCAGGTCAAGGACAACCTCAGCTGGTACCTGCTGGTTCCTGCATCAAGAGGTAGTGTGTGTGGAAACTGTCATCTCCATCATTAAAGCAAGGAAATTCTCAACACCAGAAGTTTCCCTGGTTCTAACAAAGTCCTAACATTGCAGGGGAATCCCCCAGCACAAATCCAGAGAGCTGGGCAATCCCCAGTCCAGGTGAGACCTGCCCATGGATGCGAAGCTTCAGGAGGAGCACCTTCAGGGTAATTACTACCAAGTCCTGCAGGACCAGCAATAACCACTGTGAGGATGAGAGATCCTGGGGCCACACTCCATGGTTTGTGGGATATAAGTCCAGAAACATCCAGGTCTTCAAGGTGAGTGTTCATATTTATCACCTTAGGACACCCGACGGACGAGGGGAAGGCCAACGCTGAGAAATGTTAACACCTACCCAGAAGGTTCATCAGGCAGACCCTCCATGGAAGAGCTCTTCCCCCAGCTTCTCCTAGGAGGTGAACAGAAATTCTTGTCTACTGCAGACCTACAGAGGGGTCATATCTCACGGCTAATAGAAGGGACTGGACCAGGGCACTGCAGCCCAGGAGGGAGTAGAATGCAGATGAGCCAATACTGGAGACCTTGGCGATGCTCACAGCCCAGACCCAGCTCCCCTGAGTCATGGGTGTTCAACCTCAACAATGCAGGTAGCCCCTACCCACATATGACCCCAGGGACCTGGCATAGCTACGATATGCAGCCTCTTTGAGGAGGGGAGCTAGCGGGTAGAGACCACAGCCAGACAACATCCAGGAGGCAGGGCGCTGAGGCTCTGGTACCCATGGCTGGAGACGGGCTCAGACCACGTCACTGCTGGCCTCAGACCCGCTGTCTCCTGCCTGATCAACATGGCCAGTATCCCTCTCCTGCTCTTGGGTATCTGACGTGCTCAGGAATATTTATGAAGGTTCCTTCAGAGACTCAGAACAGGGGGGAAGCAGATTTGTCACTGGGTCCTGCTGGAGAAGACGTGGCTTACTCAGCAGTGGGTCTGTCTCCCCACTGACGCCAGGTCCTGAGGTCCTCGGGCAGGGGGTCAGGAGGGACGGTGAGAAGTAGGATGGAGTCTGAGGATGGATGCACTCTGAGGCCGTCCTGCTGAAGAGATGTCCTGCCTGGGACATGCACACAGCTGACCTAGCTTCTCTGCAGGGTGCTGTTGAGGCAACCCACTCCAGTGTTCCTGCCTGGAGAATCCCATGGACAGAGGAGTCTGGTGGGCTACAGTCCGTGGGGTCTCAAAGGGTCAGACATGACTGAGGTGACTGAGCATGCTCACTGCCCCATTCCCTGGGTGAGCGCTCCCTCAGGGCAGCCTCCCCTGAGTCGGCTGACAAGGGCTCTGCCTCGTCCTCCTGCAGCATCTCAGGTGTCTTTTCTCACAGGTGTGGGCACTAGGAGACCCTCAGGTGTTTGTGCTGTGAGTTGTCTGGGGTGACTGCACTGGTTTTCGACAAGTGGGCTCGTCTGGACCTTCTTGTGGGGCCCCTGCAGGGTCCAGGTGCTGCAAGAACAGGTGAGCCCAGGAGTGAACGGTAGGTGGAGTGGGCATCGAGCCCCGTGCTTCTGCATGCAGGTATCTTGTGACATGATGTTAGCCCACGGGGGGCTCCAGGAGGCGAAGGGACCCCAAGTCCTCGAGAGCGTCTGGACTCACTATGAGTGTCAACTACATCAGTGCACCTGCAGCCCCAGGGTGGCGACGTCCAGATGTTCTCACAAACTCCTTCCTTGGGGTCTCTCTACAGAGTGTGTGCATTTATTGAGGCTATTTCTAGAGATGCTTAAAAGAACATGCTGTCTCTAGAAGAATACTCTGAAGGTAGAACACAGCCACTTAATTCCAGACCAGAAACACTGCTAGGACTGCCCTGTGAGCCCAGGCAGGGGGTTCCCAGGACCCCAGTGCAGGGCTGCTGTCCAGGAGCATGTGGGGAGGGGCCGGGAGTCTCAGAGACGGAGTCTTCTCTTTTCACTGAAAACAATAACTAGCAGGACAAGGATTGGTGACGTTTAATATTGGGGCCTGTTGGGATACACAGCTCGGTGAGGCCATGAGAAGTACATGTGTTTATGCCTGTAAGTGTGTGTGTGAGTGTGTGTAAGTGTGCATGTGAGTGTGTGGGTGCATATGTGTGTGCATGTGAGTGTGTGTATGTAAATGTGATGGTGTGTATGTGTGCATCTGAGTGTGTGTATGTAAATGTGATGGTGTGTATGTAAATGTGATGGTGTGTATGTGTGCATCTGAGTGTGTGAATGTGTGTGATTGGGTTTGTACCTGTTTGTGTGAGTGTGAAAGTGTGAGTGTGGATGTCTGTAAGTCTGTGTGACAGGTGTGTATGTGACAGGTGTGTGTTTGTGTGTAGCTGGTGTGTGTGTGTTACAGGTATATGTGTGTGTGTAACAGGTGTGTGTGTGAGACAGGTGTGTATGTGTGTGAGACAGGTAAGTGTGTTTGACAGGTGTGTCTGTGTGTGCGTGACAGGTGTATGTGTGACAGCTGTGTGCTTGTTTAGGGTGTGTGTGGCCCATGTGTGTGTGACGTGTTTGTGTGACGTGTGTATGTGAGACAGGTGTGTGTTTGTGTGACAGGTGTGTGGGTAACAGGTGTGTGTGTTTGTGTGTGTATGTGTAACAGGTGTATGTGTGTGTATGTGACAGATGTATGTCTGTGAATACCCAGTGGTGGCTGACTTTGGGGAAACACACTGATTGGAGGTGAAGATGTCTCTGTGGCACTAAAGGCTGGTTCACGATGGGGACTGTGTCCCCTGGGGCGGGTCCCTCAGTGGAAGAGCTCTGTGCACAGGGGTCAGGGACCTGGCAGGACACACGCCCTCAAACAAGGATGAGGACACGGACACACACCCACTGAGCGTGGCCATGGGTCATAAGACTGCTCCTTCCTAATATCGCCCATGTATTGAGTGTAAAGTTCTCAGCCTCTAGAACATGCAGATGACCTGAGGTGTCCTAGGTTAAATATGGATATTCTGAGCCCTGAGAACATCACCCACAGCAACACCAGCTCTGCACAGCAGTCCTGGGAGCACAGCCCTCACCAGGGGCTGGAGCTGGAGAGTCCTCCTCCTGGTGGCCTTGGCTCCAGGTCAGGGTCATCCCGGTGCTGTGGTGAAGAAGGGACAGGGTCCAGTCAGGGGGCTTCATGCACTTCTGTCCCCTGTCCACAGGGGTGCACACCCAGGTGCAGCTGGTGCCGTTGGGGCTGAGCTGAGGAAGCCTGGGGCCTCAGTGAAGGTGTCCTGCAAGGCTTCTGGATACACCTTCACCGACTACATGCACTGGGTGTGACAGGCCCCTCAGCAAGAGCTTGAACGAATGGACAGATTGACAGCAAAGATGGTGGAGCAAAGTACGCACAGAAGTTCCAGGGCAGAGTCACGTTGGCTGCAGACACGTCCACCAGCATCACCTACGTGGAGCTGAGCAGTCTGAGGTCTGACGACACGGCTGTTTATTACTGTGTGAGACACAGTGTGATAACCCACATCCTGAGGGTGTCAGAAACCCTGAGGGGCAGGGCGGCTGTGCTGGGGCTGATGATGACAAAGACGATTGGGTTGGGGTCCTGAGAAAAGTGGGTACAAACATGTGTTCACTGTTACAGGAGTGTGTTCACTGTCAGAGGAGTGTGCTCACGCCCAGGGAAGTGTGTTCACTGTCAGAAGAGTGTGTTCCCTGTCAGAAGAGTGTGTTCCCTGTCAGAGGAATGTGTTCCCTGTCAGGAGTATGTTCATTTTTGGAGAAGTGTGCTCACTGTAGCAGGAGTGTGTTCAATGTCACAGGAGTCTGTTCACTTTTTGTTGTTGTTGTTCACTTTTACAGGAATGTGTGCACGTCAGAGTTGTTCACCATTACAGGAGTGTGTTCACTGTCAGAAGTGTGTGTTCACTGTTACAGGAATGTTTTCCATACAATAGATACTCTGTCAGAGGAGTGTGTTCCGTACAGTAAACATTCTGTAAGGAAAATATCAGCACTGTGGGGGAAGCGTCGGTGCACTGTACAGACATGAGCCCCTTTGAGGTCTCTGTGTGGACCCGAGTCTTTGCCTCAGAGCCCTGGCTCCATCCCACATGAAGTCCAGCTTCATCTCCATGCAGATGTGTTAAGTCGTCTGCAGGTGGTTGAGCCTTTTGCAGCCCCGCCCAGGAGTGAACAGCCCTCTTGTTCTATGTCATGTCCAGGACCTGGTATGTTGGGATATGGGTTCCAGCCATTCTAACTGTGCAGTGGTACCTCACGATCCTTTAAGCATGCAGTCCCTGGTGGCTTGTGATGTGGAAGGTCTTTCCAAATGCTCACGTGTCAGCTGTCCATCTTTGGGGGCAAGTTCAGACTTCACCCAAGGTAAGAAGGGTTGCTTACCTTCTGTTGTTCAGTTATGAGTGTCCACGTGTATTCATAGCAAAAAGTTCTTAGCAAATATACTATTTATAAGTGTATCTTTCCAGCCTGTGGCTTGCCGTTAGAGTCCCTTAACAGTGAGGTCAGAAAAGAAGTGTTTTTCATTGTGATGCTCTCCAATTTTGGAGAAGGCAATGGCACCCCACTCCAGTACTCTTGTCTAGAAAATCCCATGGACGGAGCAGTCTAGTAGGCTGCAGTCCAGGGGGTTGCTAAGAGTCGGACACGACTGAGCAACCTCACTTTCACTTTTCACTTTCATGCATTGGAGAAGGAAATGGCAACCCACTCCAGTACTCTTGCCTGGAAAATCCAATGGACGGAGGTACCGGGGTCCAGCCCCAGTTGGATCCAGGGATTCCCTCAGGAGGACAGCATTGGCGATTAGAATAGCAAAGGCTGAGAGATTTTAGAGGCTCAATAATAACTGGTTTACACGGGAAATCAATAAAGTTCGTGACACCGAACTTGCTCTGACTACAGAGGCCGCAGGTGCCCTCTCGAATAGCAGAAGGTGCCCCACCTTGGGCGCCTTCTCAAGTGGGTCTTAGAAGCCCAGGCAAATAAGTAGTCCCAGAGGACCCCCACGCTCCAATTATTTTGGCCTGGAAAGATAGAGAAGAAAAGGAGAGAAAAGGAAGCAAGAAAGAAAGAACGACACGTGGAGACCAAGCTTTGAGCAAGGCCCGTAGCTTTATTTTCAAAGGGAGCTTATGTACCTTAAGTTGTGCAAAGAGGATAATAGGGGGTGTGAAATCATGCAAAGTCAGCAGTCTCTGATCCTTATCGAGACCAGGCTTTCTTTTCTGCAAACTGATCGTATACAAATGGTTTAGGTGATTTACATCATCTTCTGGCCAGAAGGCCTGTTAACATTTTATGACTCTGATAAAGGTTTATCAACCATAAGACTTATTTTCTCTGAGAGTAATTATTTTAAAGTTTGGCGCCATCCTCCAAAGCTGTTAGATAAAGTTGCATTCCTATAGGGCAGAGGTGCGGTGGGTTTACAACAAGGAAAGAATTTATTACCTTAAGGGTCTAAAGTTGTTAGCACCAAGGCCACTACTTATTTTTTCTATGTACCAACGATATTAATTAATACACTTCCAAGGATACAATACAGGGGGTGTGGAAACTTGGCAGCAAGCATTGGCTCAACAGTGAAATCTTCTACTAGTTCCATTCTGACAATTTCTAACTCTCCGAGAGGCTCTATACTATTCGAATATCTTAAGCTTTCCATGCCTCTCACTGTTGGGAGACTGTAAACAATCGTATGCATAGCTGTAGGAGTCTGGGTAAACCCATCAGGCAAGTTAGAGAGCCATCTGAGAGGTTTTGATTGAAACACTCCTATTATGCCCAGGAGGCTAATTAGGTAGAGCTCTAAGTTGATTTCCTTCAGAGAAAAGGTAGTTGGGGATAGCCCCCCGTGACTGTCAGAGGAGTTGGTGAAAGTCATGAAGCAGTAAAACAGACAGACTCTGGTTTTGGGGTAGATGCTCAGGCAGGCCCAGAGGGGCCCCCTCGAGTTCTGGCTCGCCTGGCCCACCAGAACTCTCCCACATGACCTTGTCATGGGTGGGGACTCCCGTGCCGGCTCCCGGCACGGAGGAGCCTGGTAGGCTGCAGTCCATGGGGGCACTAAGAGTCGGACACGACTGAGTGACTTCACTTTCACTTGTCACTTGTCACTGGTGAGAGTTTTGGCCGGAAGTGCTAGAGGGTCAGCCTCACCAGCCTGTAGGCCCCCAAGCCCCTCAGCTGCCAGACTCCAGAGACACGGAGCCCTCAGTGAGGACAGAGTCCTGACCCAGTCCCTGCTCCCTTGTGGCCAGTGGTCATAGCAGCCTCGTCACTCACACATGGCCACACTTCCTGGTCCCTCTTAAACCAGAGTCCCAGGCACCCCGCTCCCACTTCTCCCGTGACACAGCTGTCGCCTCTGTGCAGGGGTGCACTCAGCTCTGCCCTGATGTTACAGTGGCTGAATAAACCTGTTTCTAACACTTCCGTGGGAAAGGTCTCTGGACAGTAACTGCATGAACAGCTAACCTAGACAGTGAACACGGAGCCCAGGGCCATCTGCCCCTCGCAGGCTGGCTTTCAGGTCAAGCCCAGCTGGGGCTGGAAGGTGGCAGGCCAGGCCCTGACTCACCTTGATGTCCAGCCTCCTTGGGCAGCAGGTGGCCCCTGGCAGGTTCCGTGAGGGTCCTTAGAAGGACGTGAGTGGAGCCAGGGAACAGGGTAGGGAAGGTTGGTCACCAGAGACTTCCCTACCAACCACGGAAACACCACGTCATGGCTGGGGTGGGCCATCTGCACCCGATGCTGGGAAGGGGAGGGCCCCCCACAGCCATAGACAGGAGATGGTCTCGCATCAAGGCAGCCATCCCCCGGCTCCTGGTGGCTGACACATGTGCCAGGTGTAAACAAAGCCACCATCAGCAACTTCCAGCAGATGTGAGCTGAGGGCCAGGGGTGCTAGCCCTCACTGGTCAGGCCTGGGACAGGGAAACTCTGCAAGGGGCCCAGAGGGCAGCAGGGACACAACCAGAACCCCTGAGCTGGGCAGACTGCCCGTGGGACCCATGGGCAGTACTCAGTGGGCCCCAGGCCCAGAAAGGGGGTGCCAACCCCAGAGCCATGCAGACTGCCCGTACGACACATGGGCAGATCTCAGTGGGCCCCAGAGCCAGAGAGGGCTGCCTCTTCACCCATGGGCAGATCTCAGTGGGCCCCAGGCCCAGAGCGGGGCTGCCTCTTCACCCATGGGCAGATCTCAGTGGGCCCCAGGCCCAGAAAGGGGGTGCCAACCCCAGAGCCATGCAGACTGCCCGTACGACACATGGGCAGATCTCAGTGGGCCCCAGAGCCAGAGAGGGCTGCCTCTTCACCCATGGGCAGATCTCAGTGGGCCCCAGGCCCAGAGCGGGGCTGCCTCATCACCCATGGAGGTTTCCGTCAGACTCACCCTGCACCCTGCTCACCCCGGGCTTCAAAGCAAAAACCCATTGGAAACACAGCGTCCCCACCTCAGAGACAGCTGCAGCCCACGAGGGTGGCCACACACACAGCTGGGTAGGGAGGATTTTGAGGGTGTGCGTGTCACCGTGAGAATATCGTGATGATGGTTACTGCTACACCCACAGTGACTCAGGCCCTGACATAAAGTCTGACCCGCACACAGGTGTGGAGCTGGCCAATGCATCCCCAGGGGCACTGGGCTCCCAAGCAAGGTGCCTATCCCCCCAACTCGGGACAGTGAGCCAGAAGGGATGTGTGGGCATGGACCCTGGGCTCAGCCCACGGCCAGAGGACAGGGAAGGGCCCAGGGCTCCAGGCCACCTACCGAGAGCATTGAGCAAAGGTAGCTGAGGCCCCAATGAGGCAGCCATCCCAGGGAACCCCTGACCCCTCCCCAGGACCAAGACTTGCCAGCAGGGCAGGGGTCCCGGCAAAGGGCCAGCCCTCCAGCCCTGGTGCACGCACCCCCTGCAGGCGAAGGGGGCACCTCTCGATTCCCCGGGGTGCTAGGGGGAGACAAGATCCAGGGGACTGTCCACATTCCAGCAGGGACTCTGCTGGACAAGCCAGGGCTTCCAGGCCTGATCACAACCCATCACCCAAAATCAGCGTGGAGTGGGTGCCCAGGGGCCACTGAGGGCCTCAAGAAGGTGGGTCTCAACCGTGCTCCATGGCCTGGAGCCGTGAGGGCACAGAGGGCATGAACCGACTGCGGAGGAGGGCCCTGCCCCTCAGCGAATGCCTCGTCCTGGGCCTCTGGGCCCCCGGGGTCAGGGCGGGGATGGGTGCAGGGTAGGGGGATGCAGCTCCCTGCACCTGCTCCCAGTCCTGCTGGGGCCACAAGGATGTGCAGCTCAGCACTGCCCTCTGGGCTGGGCCAGCACAACTGGGCCCAAACTCCCAGGACGGGCAGCAGCAGGAATGACCCTGCTCTGCTCCTGGGTTTCCTGGCGGGAGGCGCCTGCTGGCCCCAGAGCACAACCGGCCTCAAGGTGACCGATACACAGTTTGCAGGCAACTGGGTAAAATCTGTCAACCCAGGAGGCTGTCACTTGGCTGAGCCCAGCTCGGGGCCTCAGGAGAGCCAGCCTGGTCATCGTCCACCTGGCAGGAGATGCCTCCCAGGTGCTCCAGCAGGTCTCCTGTGGCGCCATGCCCTCCACAAGCCCTGAGCCTGGCACCAACCCACCCACAGCCAGCCCAGGCCGCCCAGCCCCCATGACTGTTCACCCCTCTGAACGCCCCACATCCAGGGTCCCCACGCAGACGGCCTACAGCGCAAACGGGGCTTTTTGCCAAGGGCTCTACTGCGGTGTTACTATAGTGACCACCACAGTGAGACATGGGGCAGCAAACCCTGCCAACCGTATGGCCAACCAGCCCCCACGGCCGGGCCTCACGGCCTGAGCTTCAGAGACCAGACCTTCGGCCATCTGGGCCACTCTGGGCGGATGCGGCCCATGGGCCCATATCCAGACTCTGAGACGACTGCACTGACCCTGCAGCCACACGTCCTAGCCCAGCAAGCTGGCCCTGACCACTAGCACTCAGTACACCCCCAAACGGGGTCAGGAAGGACAGAGCCCACGCTGGGCAAACCGTCAGGTCAAGTTTCCCAGGGGCAGGACCCGAGACACCTCCAACCCTGCTGGGAGCTCAGGGAAGCTCACAGCAGTGGACGCTGGAGCTGGGCCTGTACTCAACTGCATAGGAGCTCACCAGGGAGCAGGCTGGGAGGGGTTCATGCAGAGGCAGCAGCTCCCAGCATGCTGCCAGACCCGAGGTAGGGGAGTCCGGATCCAGGCCCGGCCTGAAGGGGCTCAAGGGGCCTCTCACATGTAGCAGGGGTGTGCAGGTCCCTTGTGCAGTGTCCAGAGATCATGGACAGGGCGGGCACTGCACCAGAAGCCAAGCCAGTGACCAGCCTCTGCAGGAAGCGCCCGTGGGAGCCAACACCTAAGTCTCCCTCCCAGCCCTGCAGCGTGGCCACCCACCACCCCACAGGTCAGCCTGGGGAGCTCAAGACGGACTGGCGTCCCTACCTGCCAGGTTCCTGTGCAGGACGCTGTCCACAGGCGCAATGCTTGGGCCTCTGCTCAGCTTCCGAGGTTCCCTGGCCCACCACCACCGACCTGAAGGGGCTCGGAGTGCAGGCCCAGCAGGACATAATACCTGGGCTCAGATAGCCACTCGGTCCAGGGTGCACTCAGCCCTGCACCTGGAGGTGGGTCCTCCATGGCCGCAGCATTGGCTGGGCAAGGAGGCATCCCAGGCCACCCTGCCGTTGGGCCGTCCAGCCCTGGACCAGGACTAGGTTCTCAGAACCCTCCCCACCACGGGACCCATCCAGACCTGGGCCAGCTGACAGCTCCCAAGGGCTCCACACCCAGCAGACAAGACCAAGGGGGCGCTGAAAACCAACAACTGGGGTTTCTGATGCCGGCTGTGTCACGGTGGTATTGTGGTAGCTATTGTGGTAGTTATTATGGTACCACAGTGACACTGTCCAGGACAGAAACCCCCGTCCCAAGGTCCCAGACCAGGGAGCCTGTCTTCCAAGACCGGGGTACCGCCCTGCCCTCCTGACCATCAGACTGCACCCTGCATGCCCTCACCCCACTGGCTCAGGAAAGCAACAGCCTGAGGAAGGGTCCTGGGCCAGGCGCTGGGCTATGGGGACCCAGACAATGAGACCCCCAGCAGGTTCCAGCCCCCTGACCCCGGAGGAACTTCCAGAGGCCTGTGCCAGGCTGGGGACCGACCCTAAGAACCCTCCCCCGACAGGGCCCGTCCAGACAGCTCTCGAGGTCTCCATGTCCACCAGACAAGACCAAGGGGGCGCTGAAGGCCAGCAACTGGGGTTTTTGATGCCGGCTGTGTCACGGTGGTAGTTATGGTAGTTATGGTTATGGTGGTTATGGTTGTTATGGTTATGGTTATGGTTATGGTTATACCACAGTGATACTCTCTGGGACAAAAACCCCTGCCCCTGAGGGTCCACGACCAGGGAATCTGTAGGCTGTGTTTGGGGCACCGCCCTGCCCTCCTGACTATCGGATTGCACCCTGCACGCCCTCACCCTGCTGACTCGGGCACCAACAGCCTAAGATAAGGGTCCTGGGCCAGGCGCTGGGCTGTGGAGACCCAGACAATGAGATATCCAGCAGGTTCCCACCTCCTGACCCCGGAGGAACTGCCGCAGGCCTGTGCCAGGCTGGGGACCGACCCTAAGAACCCTCCCCCCGCAGGGCCATCCAGACCTGGGCCAGCTGACAGCTCCCGAGGACTCCACGTCCACCAGGCGAGACCAAGGGGGCACTGAAGGCCAGCAGCTGGGGTTTCTGATGCCGGCTGTGTTGTGGTGATGATACGATAGGTGTGGTTGTAGTTATTGTTGTGTTGCTACCACAGTGACGCTCTCAGTGTCAGAAACCCCTGCCCCGAGGTCCCAGACCAGGGAGCTTGTCCTCCAGGTCCGGGGTACGGCCCTGCCCTCCTGACCATCGGACTGCACCCTGCATGCCCTCACCCTGCTGACTCAGGGCAGCAACAGAATGAGGAAGGGTCCTGGGCCAAGAGCTTGGCTGCTGGGCCCAGACAATGAGGCCCCCAGCAAGTTCCAGCCCCCTGACCCTGGAGGAGGTTGTGCAGGTCAGAGGCCGGCTGGGGACCGGATCCTCAGAACCCTCCCTGCCGCAGGGCCCGTCCAGACTGGACCAGCTGACAGCTCCCAAGGACTCCACGCCCCCCAGACGAGACCAAGGGGGCGCTGAAGGCCAGCAGCCGGGGTTTCTGATGCCGGCTGTGTCATGGTGGTAGTTGTTATAGTGGTTATGGTTATGGTTGTGGTTATGGTTATGGTTATGATTATGGTTATGGTTATACCACAGTGACACTCTCTGGGACAAAAACCCCTGCCCCTGAGGGTCCACGGCCAGGGATCCTGTAGGCTGTGTTTGGGGCACCGCCCTGCCCTCCTGACCATCGGACTGCACCCTGCACGCCCTCACCGGGCTGTCTCAGGAAAGCAACAGCCTGAGGAAGGGTCCTGGGCCAGGAGCTGGTCTGCGGAGACCCAGACAGGAGACCGCCAGCAGCTTCCCACCCCTGACTCTGGAGGAACTTGTGCAGGCCTGAGGCAGCCTGGGCCTCTGCTGGGACGCCATGGTCTCAGCCACTCATATCGACGGCCACAGGCGGGCAGTGGGCCAGGATCAGACTCAAAGGCCCACACTCCCGGGTCCTGTCCTGCCCGGCAGCCCAACCTGGTCACAGAGGTCCTGGGCCTGGGGCCCACTGGGGTTCCGGGCAGCCGTGGGTCATCACGGAGCTGATGGGAGCGACACTGCGATAGGAGATGTAGCCGAACCAGCCCCCAGGTCCCCGACCCCGGTACGCGACCCCTGGACAGCTGAGTGCTGCCCAGCCTGCACCGCCTCAGACCTGGGGTGAGCCAGCGATGCCCAGCGGTGCCTCGTCTCCAGGTCCTGGAGCTGGGCGAGTCATGGGTCCCGACTGTGTCCCCACCCTCCTCCGTGTCTCCAGAGTCACCGGCCAGAACTGCCCCCAGTGTCCCGAGCTGCTCAGGGTCATGTCCAGCCCCTGCAGACCCCGCATAGACACCCAGGAGGCTCAGAGCCACACTGTCCACAAGTGCCCACCAGGACCACAGCCCCCCACGCCCTGTCTGCTGCCCGGGGCCGTCCGCAATGCTGGCTCACAGAGAGCGGACCTGGAGGACCCCACGGTGGGCAGGATCGAGGCAGCACTCAGGCCCCGTTTCAGGAGGGAGCCCTGGGAAGCCCACCCCAAAAGAGGCCCTCGGGTCCTCGTCCCAGCCACGGGGCAGCCCCAGGGCCGTCTCCTCCTGGGGGACAGTCTCTCACGCAGGTCCTCCTCAGGAGCCCCACAGTATGGCCCCTCCGGGTGTTCACACCTCTGCCCCAGCTCTGGGGTCTCGGCCACCCCAGGCAGCCGTGGTGCCCCGGCCCACAGCAGGACCCCCAGAAGCCCATGGGCCCCGTGGGATCTACATTCCGGTGTGTCCACAGCCTGCGCCTGCCCGCCGTCACCCTGAGCCTGTCTGCAAGAGGAACTGGACCCCGCGCGGGGCAGAGGTTCAGGGCGGCACTCACCAAGCTCCTTTCCTGGGAGTGGGCCACGCGCCAGACCTCAGGGCCAGCGCTGGTCTCTCCAGGGCGGTGGCTTGACACAGCCGGGCATCCCAGCAACCTCTTTTCTGTGTGGCAATGCCTCGCCCTGCCACCGCCCCCAGACAGGAAAGCCCTTAAGCCCCAGGCAAGCTCCGGTGACAGCTGCTCACTGAGTCTGACTGCAAAGCCCCTTCCTGCCTGGCTTCCTGCCCTGCCCCACCCCACACACAGGCCTGGAGGTCCACAGAGAGTTCTAGCAGAGAGCGGGACTGTCCTGCCCAGAGGCAGGGTGCCCTCCACTCCTTCCCTCGTTCACCATCCAGGGACCCTGCACGGGGCCTGGGCGGGGGCCACAGTCAGGTGCAGGCCTCGCTGCAGTCCGTGAGCAAAGACGCAGAGCATGACAGGGAGGCCGGGTCTCCCTGCTCAGGCTGGCCTGGAGTCGGTCAGCGTGACTTCCTGGAGGAGGCAGCACTTTCAGCTACAGTTGGAGGGACGAGCATCTAGGACTCGGTGACAGGACACAGGGGTGCACGAGGGCACCTCAGGACCCTGCCTGCACCGGCCGGGGGAGGACGGAGAAACAGCTCAAGGACTGGAGGCTCGGGGCTCTGACACCCTGTGCTCAGGCAGGAAGGGCTCCAGCAGGCAGGGGCTCCTTGGCCCCAAAGCTCTCAGTGCTCCTGACCCTGCACAGTGGGGAGGGCCTGAGGTCATGCAAAGGCCCCCCACACCTGCTCCAGGTCCCTAAGATCCACGCAAAGCTCTAATCCCCAAGATCACCCAGAGTCTCAATGAAATGCAGAAAGTGGTGCAGCAGTCGGGGCAGGGGGCACCAGGAGACACCCTGGTCCACAATGCTGGGGACCCCAGAGAGCCCTGACAGCTCCCTCCCTGGTCACACTGCCGTCCACCTGGAGCTCGACACGGACCACTGGGAATGCGCTCCCTGGGCCCTGAGAGCCGCTGTTCCCCTCGCTGTCAGTCACCAGCATGCACACCCTCAGGTCCTGGCTGGTCACAGGCCCCGGCCTCCTCTCCCTCCAGCCTGGCCCAGGCCGAGCATGAGACACTACCACACCCACGGCCCCACCTCCAGGATCGCACTCTGCCCACCCACTCCCCTCTCCGGTTCCGTCCCTACAGTCCCCCTGACCCCCAACCCTGCACCTTTACCCTCCCCACCCCACCCCCTCACTTTTCCCTCCATGAACCCCCTGCACTGCTACTCCCCTCTCTGCCCTGGCCCTGGGGTCTCCTCACCCAACTAGGTCAACCCGACACCACACCCGAGCCCCGAGCCCCCTTCTGCCCAGCACAGCCCACGTGGGACCCCTCCACCCACAGCTCTTGTCCTTCGTCTCTGGGGCTGATCTTCCTCATGCCCACCCAACGCCCATCCTCCCCTCGTCCTTCCCAGTGCAGCCCGGGCCCCTCTGCCCCCAGGGGCATCCACGTGACCCTGGTATTCACCGTGAGATGCACCGCGGTCCGAGGGCAGGGCTTCCAGAGTGCGGCTCACTCTCTGCCCATCCTGGGATGCAGATGCAGTGTCTGGGATGAGCAGCCCCTTTGCCCACCAACTACGGACAGCAGAGGAGAATTCAGACACATCCTTGGTCCCAGTGGTGAAGAACTGATGCTTTTGAACTGTGGTGTTGGAGGAGACTCTTGAGAGAGTCCCTTGGACTGCAAGGAGATCCAACCAGTCCATCCTAAAGGAGATCAGTCTTGAGTATTCATTGGAAGGACTGATGCTGAAGCTGAAGCTCCAATACTTTGGCCACCTGATGGGAAGAGCTGACGACTCCTGGAAAAGACCCTGATGCTGGGAAAGACTGAAGGCGGGAGAAGAAGGGACAGCAGAGGGTGAGATGGTTGGATGGCATCACTGACTCAGTGGACATGAGTTTGAGCAAGCTCCAGGAGATGGTGATGGACAGGGAGGCCTGGCGTGCTGCAGTCCATGGGGTCACAGAGCCAGACACGACTGAGTGACTGAAGAGACTGAGCATGACTTCACAATAAGCAAAGCAGCACCTACACATGATCAGACCAAACATAAGAGGCGAGGAATCTGGCCCATTTCCTTATAAAAAAATTCTGTCAGTGCCAATAAAACTGTGTTGAAGAGAAAATGTGATCCACGAATTTTATGCTCTCCAAAAAAGGAACTAGTATTGAAGTACATTTTTCACAGGCATCAACTTGGGAGACTGTCTCCTTGAGGTCCTTCACAATTGAATGATTTTTATATTTATGTGTATATATACAGAGAGAGAGTTATAAGAAAATATAATATTATCCTCAATAGTCTATACTGTTCCTATTGAATATATATATGCATATGTGCATGTATACACATATATTTCATATTAAATATGTATAATATTGTTCATTTGCTAAGTTGTGTCCGACTCTTTGCGACCCCATGGACTGTAGCCCCCAAGCTCCCCTGTCCTTCACTATCTCCCAGACCTAACTCAAATTCATGTCCATTGAGTCAGTGATGCTCTCTAACCGTCTCATCCTCTTACGCCCCTATTTCTTTTTGCCTTCTATCTTTCCCAGCACGAGTCTTTTCGCCGACTCTTGGAATCAGGGTTACAAAGAAGTGGAGCTTCAACATCAGTCCTTCCAATGAATAATCTGGGTTGATTTCCTTTAGGAAGACTGGTTGGATCTCCTTGCAGTCCAAGGGACTCTCAAGAGTCTTCTCCAACACCACAGTTCAAAAGCATCAACTCTTCAACACTCAGCCTTTTTTGTGGTGCAACGCTCACTTCTGTACATGACTACTGAAAAGCCATAGCTTTGACTACATGGAACTTTTGGCAAAGTGGTGTCTCCTTTTAATATGCTAAGTTTGTCATAGCTTTCCTTCCAAGCAGCAAATGTCTTTTAATTTCATGGCTGCAGTTACTGTCTGCAGTGATTTTGGAGCCCAGGAAAATAAAGTCTGTCACTGGTTCCACTTTTTCCCTTCTATTTGCCATGAATTGATGCTACCAAATGCCGTGATCTTAGTTTTTTGAATGTTGAGTTTCAAGCAGCTTTTCCATTCTCCTTTTCCACCATCATGAAGAGACTAGTTTTGCCTCGAGTTTCTGCCATTAAAGTGGGATCATCTGCGTATCTGAGGTTGATATTTCCCCAGAAATCTTGATTCCAGCTTGTGATTCATCCGGTTCAGCACTTCACATGGTTTACTCTGCATAGAATTTAAATAAGCAGGGTGACAATATACAACCCTGTTGTACTCCTTTCCCAATTTAGAATCAGTCTGTTCTTCCAAGTCATGTTCTAACTGTGGCTTCTTGACATGCACACACATTTCTCAGAAGATAGGTAAGGTGATCTGGTTCTCCTATCTCTTTGAGAATTTTCCATGTTTGTTGTGATCCACGCAGTCAAAATTTTAGCATCATCAATAAAGCAGAAGTAGATGTTTTTCTGGAATTCTCTTGCTCCCCCATAACCGATCAAATGTTGGCAGTTTAATCTGTGGTTCCTCTGCCTTTTCTAAATCCAGCTTTTACATCTGGAAGTTCTCAGTTCACATTCTGTTGAAGTCTAGCTTGAAGGATTTTGAGCTAGCATGTGATACCTTGCTAGCATGTGAAATGAGTGCACTTGTACAGTGACTGGAACATTCTTTGGCATTGCTCTGCTTAGGGACTGGAATGGAAACACCATTTCCAGTCCTGTGATCACTGCTGAGTTTTCCAAATTGGCCGACATATTGAATGCAGTGCCTTAACAGCATCATTTTTTAAGATCTTAAATAGCTGGGCTGGAATTCTGTCACCTCTACTAGATTTGCTCCTCATAATTCTTCCTAAGGCCCATTTGATTTCACATTCCAGGATATCTGGCTCTAGGTGAGTGACCACACCATCTTGGTTATCCAGGTCACTAAGGCATTTTTATATAGTTCTGTGCATTCTTACCACTTCTCCTTAATGTCTTCTGCTGCTGTTAGGTCTTATTTGAGATTTTTCTTATTTTTCTATGAAGCCCTATATCACTATGAACTCCCCTCTAAACACTGCCTTTGCTGTATCCCATAGACTTTGTATGTGTTCTCGGTGTCTTTTGTCTCAAGGTATGTTCCATTTCCTCTTTGATTTCCTCGTTGACTCGTTGGTCTTATAGTAGCATGTTATTCAGTCTCTAGGTAGCGGTTTTTTCTCATTTCCTTTTCTGAGGTTGGTTAATGGTTCATGCTGTGTGGTCAGAAAAGGTACTCAAGATAATTTCTGCACTCTGAAGTGTGCTGAGGCTTGTTTTGTGCCCCAGTTTGTGCTCTGGAGAATGTTCCTTGTGTGCTTGAAGAGAATGCATGTTCTGGTGTTTGGATGCAACATCATGAACGCCTCAGTCAAGTCTTACTGGTTTATTTGTACCATTTACCATCTCTGCCGTCTTATTGCTTCTCTGGAAGATCTGTCCGTTGGTGTCAGTGGGGTGTAAAGTCTCCTATTGTTGTATTCCCATCCATTTCTCCTTTACGTCTGCTGGTATTGTTTTATGTATTGGGTGCTCCTGTATTCGGAGAAGACAATGCACCCCACTCCAGTACTCTTGCCTGGACAATCCCATGGGCAGAGGAGTCCATGGGGTCGCTGAGAGTCGGACACGATGAGCGACTTCACCTTCACTTTTCTCTTTCATGCATTGGAAAAGGAAATGGCAACCCACTCCATCGTTCTTGCCTGGAGAATCCCAGGGACGGTGGAGCCTGGTGGGCTGCCATCTCTGGGGTCGCACAGAGTTGGACACGACTGAAGCGACTTAGCAGAAGCAGCTCCTGTATTAGGGGTATATATGTTGATGCGTGTGAAATCCTCCTGTGGTGATTCTTTTATCAGTATTTAGTGTCCTTCTTTATCTTTCTGTATGGTCTAAGTTTTGAAGTCTACTTTGTCTGATATGAATATTGTGATTTCTGCTTTCTGGTCATGTACATTAGAGTGGAATATCTTTTCCATTCCCTCAGTTTGAATCTATGTATGCCCTTTGTCCTAAGGTCAGTCTCTTATAGGCAGCACATTTCCAGCTCTTCTTTTTTTATCTAGTATGCATTCTAATACATCTGGTAGGAGCATTTGTCCACTGCTATTTAAGATAATTATGAAAGATATGCATTTATTGCCATTTTAAACCTCATTTTCTAATTGGTTTTATATATTTCCTTTGGTCTTTTTTTTTTTTCTTTTCCTCTTGTGGTGGTCAGTCTAGTCAAGGCTATGGTTTCTCCAGTAGTCACGTATGGATGTGAGAGTTGGACTGTGAAGAAAGCTGAGTGCAGAAGCATTGATGCTTTTGAACTGTGTGGTGTTGGAGAAGATTCTTGAGAGTCCCATGGACTGCAAAGAGATCCAACCAGTCCATTCTCGAGGAGATCAGTCCTGGGATTTCTTCGGAAGGAATGATGCTAAAGCTGAAACTCCAGTACTTTGGCCACCTCTTGGGAAGAGTTGACTCATTGGAAAACACTCTGATGCTGGGAGGGATTGGAGACAGGAGGAGAAGGGGCGACAGAGGATGAGATGGCTGGATGGCATCACTGACTCGATGGATGTGGGTTTAGGTGAACTCCGGGAGTTGGTGATGTACAGGGAGGCCTGGCGTACTGCAGTTCATGGGGTCACAAAGAGTTGGACACGACTGAGCGACTGAACTGAACTGAACTGAACTATGGTTTGAAGATTTCCTTGTATTTTATGCTATTGTTGTATTATCTTTTGGGGTTTTGTTAATCTATTGTATTTTTTTGATTTGTGGTTGCCCCATTTTTAAGTATTAGTGAGTGAAGTCACTCCGTCATGTCTAGCTCTTTGTGACCCCATGGACTGTAGCCTTCCAGGCTCCTCCGCCCATGGAATTTTCCAGGCGAGAGTACTGGAGTGGGTTGCCATTTCCTTCTCCAGGGGGTCTTCCTGACCCAGGGATCAAACCCAGGTCTCCCACATTGTAGGCAGATGCTTTACCTTCTGAGCCACCAGGAAGCCCTTCCTATATTAAGTATGCTCAGATCAGTTCAGTCGTTTAGTCACGTCCGACTCTTGCGGCCCCATGAATCACAGCACACCAGGCCTCCCTGTGCATCACCAACTCCAGGAGTTCACTCAGACTCATGTCCATTGAGTCAGTAATCCCATCCAGCTATCTCATCCTCTGTTGTCCCCTTCTCCTCCTGCTCCCAATCCCTCCCAGCATCAGAGTCTTTTCCAATGAGTCAACTCTTCGCATGAGGGGGCCAAAGTACTGGAGTTTCAGCTTTACCATCAGTCCTTCCAAAGAAATCCCAGGGCTGATCTCCTTTAGGATGGACTGGTTGGATTTCGTTGCAGTCCAAGGGACTCTCAAGAGTCTTCTCCAACATCACAGTTCAAAAGCATCTATTCTTTGGCGCTCAGCTTTCTTCACAGTCCAACTCTCACATCCATACATGACCACTGGAAAAACCATAGCCTTGACTAGATGGACCTTTTCTGGCAAAGTAATGTCTCTGCTTTTCAATATGCTGTCTAGGTTGGTCACAACTTTCCTTCCAAGGAGTAAGCGTCTTTTAATTTCATGGCTGCAGTCACTATCTGCAGTGATTTTGGAGCCCCAAAAAATTAAGTATGTTAACCCTTCCTATATCTACTCGCTTTAGAATGATAGTTGTTTAGGCTCAATCACATCCTAAAAAGTATTTATATTTTCTTACTCTCCTTTTCCATATTTGATGACTTTCATGTCGTTTTTTACATCTTCATTTTTATCCTTTTTCTGATCATTGTGGTTATTATTACTTTTCACAAAATTTTTTTATTTTTTAAATATGTATACTGGTTTATTTAAGTGATTTACTTTCCAGTTGTGATTTTCTCATTCTTATAGCTTCTTTCTTATTTTCTATTTAGAGAAGACCTTTAATATTTCCTTGGGACTTCCCTCGTGGCTCAGACAGTAAAGCCTCTGTCTGCAATGCAGGAGACCCGGGTTGGATCCCTGGGTTGGGAAGATTCCCTGGATAAGGAAATGGCAGCCCACTCCAGTATTCTTGCCTGGAAAATCCCATGGACTGCAGAGCCTGGTAGGCTACTGTCCATGGGGTGGCGAAGAGTCGGACACGACTGAGCGACTTCACTTTCACTTTAATATTTCCTTAAGGATAGGTTTAGGATTGCTGTATTCTTTAAGTCTTTGCTTGTATGAGAGATTCTTTATCTCTCCTTTCTGAATGATAATCTTTCTGGGTAAAGTATCCTAGGCCGTAGGGCTTTTCATTTCAGGACTTTGACTATATCTGCCTTCTGGCCTACAGAGTTTCTGTAGAGAAATGGGCTGACGGCATTGCAGACGTTCTTTGTTTTCATCTTGCCGCCTTAGAATCCTCTCTGAATCTTTAAATTGTGCCCCTTTTACTATAGTATGTCTTGGCGTAGGTCTGTTCAAGTTCATCTTGTTTGGAACCCTCTGTGCTCCTGTATCTGGATAGCTGTTTCCTTCTTTAGGTTTGAGAACTTTTCAGCCATATTTTCTTCAAATACTTTTCAATCCCTTTTTCTCTTTCTTCTCCTTGTGGATTCTCTATTATGCATAGATTTGCACACTTTATGTTATCCCACGGGTCCCTTACTCTTTTCTTTTTAATTTATTTTAATTGGAGGCTAGTTGCTTTACAGTATCGTGGTGGTTTTTGCCATACATTCACATGAATCGGCCAAGGCTATACATGTGTTCCCCATCCTGAGCCTCCCTCCCACCTCCCTCCCCATCCCATCCCTCAGGGTCATCCCAGTGCACCAGCCCTGAGCACCCTGTCTCATGCATCAAACCTGGACTGGCAATCTATTTCACATATGATAATATACATGTTTCAATGCAATTCTCTCAAATCATCCCACCTCGCCTTCTCTCACAGAGTCCAAAAGTCTGTTCTTTACATCTGTGTCTCTTGCTGTCTCACATATAGGGTCATCATTGCCATCTTTCTAAATTCCATATATATGCATTAATATACTGTATTGGTGTTTTTCTTTCTGACTTATTTTGCTCTGTATAATAGGCTCCAGTTTCATCCACCTCATTAGAACTGATTCAAATGTATTCTTTTTAATGGCTGAGTAACACTCCATTATGTACATGTACCACAGCTTTCTTATCCATTCGTCTGCTGATGGACATCTAGGTTGTTTCCATGTCCTGACTATTATAAACAGTGCTGTGATGAGCATTGGGGTACACGTGTCTTTTTCAGTTCTGGTTTCCTCGGTGTGTATGCCCAGCAGTGGAATTGCTGAGTCATATGGCAGTTCTATTTCCAATTTTTTAAGGAATCTCCACACTCTTCTCCACCGTAGCTGTACTAGTTTGCATTCCCACCAACACTGTAAGAGGGTTCCTTTTTCTCCACACCCTCTCCAGCATTTACTGTTTGTAGACTTTTGGATAGCAGCCATTCTGACTGGTGTGAGATGGTACCTCATTGTGGTTTTGAGTTGCATTTCTCCGATAATGAGTGATGTTGAGCATCTTTTCATGTGTTTGTTAGCCATCTGTATGTCTTCTTAGGAGAAATGTCTGTTTTGTTCTTTGGCCCATTTTTTGATTGGGTCACTTATTTTTCTTGAATTGAGCTTCAGGAGTTGTTGTATATTTTTTAGGTTAATTCTTTGTCAGTTGCTTCACTTGCTATTATTTTCTCCCATTCTGAAGGCTGTCTTTTTACCTTGCTCATAGTTTCCTTCATTGTGCAAAAGCTTTTAATTTAATTAGGTCCCATTTGTTTATTCTTGCTTTTATTTCCATTACTCTGGGAGGTGGGTCATAGAGGATTCTGCTATGAATTACGTCAGAGCGTGTTTTGCCTGTGTTTTCCTCTAGGAGTTTTATAGATTCTGGTCTTCATTTAGATCTTTAATCCATTTTGAGTTTCCTTTGTGTATAGAGTTAGAAAGTGTTCTAGTTTCATTCTTTTATAAGTGGTTGACCAGTTTTCCCAGCACCACTTGTTAAAGAGATTATCTTTTCTCCATTGTATATTCTTGCCTCCTTTGTCAAAGATAAGGTGTCCATATGTGCGTGGATTTATCTCTGGGCTTTCTATTTTGTTCCACTGATCTATATTTCTGTCTTTGTGCCAGTACCATACTGTCTTGATAACTGTGGCTTTGTAGTGTAGCCTGAAGTCAGGCATGTTGATTCCTCCAGTTCCACTCTTCTTTCTCAAGATTGCTTTGGCTCCTTGACGTTTTTTGTATTTCCATGCAAATTGTGAAATTATTTGTTCTAGTTCTTTGAAAAATACCGTTGGTAGCTGGATAAGGATTGCATTGAATCTATAGATTACTTTGGATAGTTTATTCATTTTCACTACATTGATTCTTCCAATCCATGAACATGGCATATTTCCCCATCTATCTGTGTCATCTTTGATCTCTTTCATCAGAGTTTTATAGTTTTCTATACATAGGTCTTTTGTTTTTTTAGGTAGCCTTGAGAACCCCATGAACAGTATGAAAAGGCAAAATGATAGGAGATGAAAGAGGAACTCCCCAGGTCAGTAGGTGCCCAATATGCTACTGGAGATCAGTGGAGAAATAACTCCAGAAAGAATGAAGGGATGAAGCCAAAGCAAAAACAATACCAAGTTGTGGATGTTACTGGTGATAGAAGCAAGGTCCGATGCTGTAAAGAGCAATATTGCATAGGAACCTGGAATGTCAGGTCCCTGAATCAAGGCAAATTGGAAGTGGTCAAACAAGAGATGGCAAGAGTGAATGTCAACATTCTAGGAATCAGTGAACTAAAATGGACTGGAATGGGTGAATTTAACTCAGATGACCATTATATCTACTACTGTGGGCAGGAATCCCTCAGAAGAAATGGAGTAGCCATCATGGTCAACCAAAGAGTCTGAAATGCAGTACTTGGACGCAATCTCAAAAAAGACAGAATGATCTCTGTTCGTTTCCAAGGCAAACCATTCAATATCACAGTCATCCAAATCTACGCCCCGACCAGGAATGCTGAAGAAGCTGAAGTTGAAAGGTTCTATGAAGACCTACAAGACCTTTTAGAACTAACACCCAAAAAAGATGTCGTTTTCATTATAGGGGACTGGAATGCAAAAGTAGGAAGTCAAGAAACACCTGGGATAACAGGCAAATTTGGCCTTGGAATACAGAATGAAGCAGGACAAAGGCTAATAGAGTTTTGCCAAGAAAATGCACTTGTCATAGCAAACACCCTCTTCCAACAACACAAGAGAAGACTCTAAACATGGACATCACCAGATGGTCAACACCAAAATCAGATTGATTATATTCTTTTTAGCCAAAGATGGAGAAGCTCTATACAGTCAGCAAAAACAAGACCAGGAGCTGACTGTGGCTCAGATAATGAATTCCTTATTGCCAAATTCAGACTTAAATTGGAGAAAGTAGGGAAAACCACTAGACCATTCAGGTATGACCTAAATCAAATCCCTTATGATTATACAGTAGAAGTGAGAAATAGATTTAAGGGCCTAGATCCGATAGATAGAGTGCCTGATGAACTATGGAATGAGGTTCGTGACATTGTACAGGAGACAGGGATCAAGACCATCCCCATGGAAAAGAAATGCAAAAAAGCAAAATGGCTGTCTGAGGAGGCCTTACAAATAGCTGTGAAAAGAAGAGAAGGCAAAAGCAAAGGAGAAAAGGAAAGATACAAGCATCTGAATGCAGAGTTCCAAAGAATAGCAAGAAGAGATAAGAAAGCCTTCCTCAGCAATCAATGCAAAGAAATAGAGGAAAACAACAGAATGGGAAAGACTAGAGATCTCTTCAAGAAAATTAGAGATACCAAGGGAACATTTCATGCAAAGATGGGCTCGATAAAGGACAGAAATGGCATGGACCTAACAGAAGCAGAAGATATTAAGAAGAAGTGGCAAGAATACACAGAAGAATTGTACAAAAAGATCTTCACGACCCAGATAATCACAATGGTGTGATCACTGACCTGGAGCCAGACATCCTGGAATGTGAAGTCAAGTGGGCCTTAGAAAACATCACTACGAACAAAGCAAGTGTAGGTGATGGAATTCCAGTTGAGCTATTCCAAATCCTGAAAGATGATTCTGTAAAAGTGCTACATGCAATATGCCAGCAAATTTGGAAAACTCAGGAGTGGCCACAGGACTGGAAAAGATCAGTTTTCATTCCAATCCCAAAGAAAGGCAATGCCAAAGAATGCTCAAACTACCACACAATTTCACTCATTACACATGCTAGTAAAGTAATGCTCAAAATTCTCCAAGCCAGGCTTCAGCAATACGTGAACTGTGAACTTCCTGAATTCAAGCTGGTTTTAGAAAAGGCAGAGGAACCAGAGATCAAATTGCCAACATCCGCTAGATCATGGAAAAAGCAAGAGAGTTCCAGAAAAACATCTATTTCTGCTTTATTGACTATGCCAAAGCCTTTGACTGTGTGGATCACAATAAACTGTGGAAAATTCTTCAAGAGATGGGAATACCAGACCACCTGACCTGCCTCTTGAGAAACCTGTATGCAGGTCAGGAAGCAACAGTTAGAACTGGACATGGAACAACAGACTGGTTCCAAATAGGAAAAGGAATACGTCAAGGCTGTATATTGTCACCCTGCTTATTTAACTTATATGCAGAGTACATCATGAGAAACACTGGGCTGGAAGAAGCACAAGCTGGAATCAAGATTGCTGAGAGAAATATCAATAACCTCAGATATGCAGATGGCACCACCCTTATGGCATAAAGTGAAGAGGAACTAAAAAGCCTCTTGATGAAAGTGAAAGAGGAGAGTGAAAAAGTTGGCTTAAAGCTCAACATTCAGAAAACAAAGATCATGGCATCCGGTCCCATCACTTCATGGCAAATAGACGGGGAAATAGTGGCTGACTTTATTTTGGGGGTGCTCCAAAATCATTGTAGATGGTGATTGCAGCCATGAAATGAAAAGACACTTCCTACTTGGAAGGAAAGTTACGACCAACCTAGACAGCATATTAAAAAGCAGAGACATTACTTTCCAACAAAGATCCGTCTAGTCAAGGCTATGGTTTTTCCAGTTCTCATGTATGGATGTGAGAGTTGGACTATAAAGAAAGCTAAGCACCGAAGAATTGATGCTTTTGAACTGTGGTGTTGGAGAAGCCTCTTGAGAGTCCCTTGGACTGCAAGGAGATCCAACCAGTCCATCCTCAAGAAGATCAGTCCTGGGTGTTTATTAGAAGGACTGATGTTGAAGCTGAAACTCCAATAGATGGCCACCTGATGGGAAGGGCTGACTCATTTGAAAAAACCCTGATGCTGGGAAAGAGTCAGGGCAGGAGGAGAAGGGAACGACAGAGGATGAGATGGTTGGATGGCACTACTGACTCAATGGACATGGGTTTGTGAGGACTCCGGCAGTTGGTGATGAACAGGAAGGCTGGCGTGCTGTGGTTCATGGAGTCACAAAAAGTTGGACACAATTGAGCGACTGAACTGAACTGAACTGATTCCTAAGTATTTTATTCTTTTCATTTCAATGGTGAATGGAATTGTTTCCATAATTTCTCTTTCTATTTTCTCATTGTTAGTGTATAAGAATGTAAGGGATTTCTGTGGGTTACATTTATATCCTGCAACTTTACTACATTCATTGATTAGCTCTGGTAATTTTCTGGTGGAGTCTTTAGGGTTTTCTATGTAGAGGATCATGTCATCTGCAAACAGTGAGAGTTTTACTTCTGCTTGTCCCATCTGGATTCCTTTCATTTCTTTTTCTTCTCTGATTGCTGTGGCTAAAATTTCCGAAACTATGCTGAATAGTAGTGGTGAGAGTGGGCACCCTTGACTTGTTCCTGACTTTAGAGGAAATGCTTTCAAATTTCACCATTGAGGTTAATGACTGCTGTGATCATTATCTGCTTAATATGCTGATATATATCTGATCAATATGCTGCTTATCACATGCGGCTCTTATTATGCTGAGGCATGTTCCTACTATGCCTGATTTCTGGAGGGTTTTTATCATAAAGGGATGTTGAATTTTGTCAAGGGCTTTCTCTGCATCTATTGAGATAACCCTATGGTCTTTATTTTTGAATTTGTTAATGTGGTGCATCACATTGATGGATTTGTGACTATTGAGGAATCCTCGCATCCCTGGGATAAAGCCCACTTGGTCATGGTGTATGAACTTTTTAATATGTTGTTGGATTCTGTTTGCTAGGATGTGTTAAGGATTTTGGCATCTATGTTCATCAGTGACATTGGCCTGTAGTTTTGTGGCATCTGTGTCTGGTTTTGGTATTAGGGTGATGGTGGCCTCATAGAATGTTTGGAAGTGTCCCTTCCTCTTCAATTTTCTGGAAGAGTTTCAGTAGGGTAGGTATTAGCTCTTCTCTAAATTTTCGGTAGAATTCAGCCGTGAAGCCGTCTGGTCCTGGGCTTTTGTTTGCTGGAAGATTTCTGATTACAGTTTCAATTTCTGTGCTTGTGATGGATCTGCTAAGATTTTCTATTTCTTCCTGGTTCAGTTTTGGAAGTTATACTTTCCTAAGAATTTGTCCATTTCTTCCATGTTGTCCATTTTATTGGCATATCGTTGCGTATAGTAGTCTCTTATGATCCTTTGTATTTCTGTGATGTCGGTTGTGATTTCTCCATTTTCATTTCTAATTTTGTTGGTTTGATTCTTCTCCCTTTTTTTTTCCTTGATGAATCTGGCTAATGGTTTGTCTATTTTATTTACCTTCTGAAAGAAACAGCTTTTGGCTTTGCTGATTTTGGCTATGGTCTCCTTTGTTTCTTTTGTATTTATTTCTGCCCTAATTTTTATGATTTCTTTCCTTCTACTAACCCTGGGGCTTCACTTCTTCTTTTTCTAGTTGCTTTAGCTGTGAAGTTATGTTACTTACTTGATTTCTCTCCTGTTTCTTGAGGGAGGCTTGTACTGGTATGAACTTTCCGTTTAGCACTGCTTTTACTGAATCCCATAAGTTTTGTTGTTGTGTTTTCATTTTGATTCCTTTTATGCATATTTTTATTTCTTTTTATTTCTTCTGTGATTTGTTGATTATTCAGAAGTGTGCCATTTAGCCTCCATATATTTGTATTTTTAATAGTTATTTTCCTGTAGTTGACATCTAGTCTTACTACACTGTGATCAGAAAAGATGCTTGAGATTATTTCAAGTTTTTTAATTTACCAAGGCTAGATTTATGGCCCAGGATGTGATCTATCCTGGAGAAGGTTCCATGTGCACTTGAGAAAAAGGTGAAATTCATTGTTTTAGGGTGAAATGTCCTATAGATATCAATTAGGTCCAACTGGTCCATTGTATCATTTAAAGCTTGTGTTTCCTTGCTAAGTTTCTGTTTAGTTGATCTGTCCACAGGTGTGAGTGGGGTATTAAAGTCTCCCACTATTATTATGTTAATTTCCCCTTTTATACTTGTTAGCATTTGCCTTACATATTGCGGTGCTCCTATGTTGGGTGCATATCTATTTATAATTGTTATATCTTCTTCTTGGATTGATCCTTTGACCATTATGTAGTGTCCTTCTTTGTCTCTTTTCATGGCCTTTGTTTCAAAGTCTATTTTATCTGATATGAGTATTGCTACTCCTGCTTTCTTTTGGTCTCCTTCTGCATGAAATATCTGTTTCCAGCCCTTCACTTTCAGTCTGTATGTGTCCCTTGTTTTGAGGTGGGTCTCTTGTAGACACCATATATAGGGGTCTTGTTTTTGTATCCATTCAGCCAGTCTTTGTCTTTTGGATGGGGAATTCAGCCCATTTACATTTAAGGTAATTACTGATAAGTATGATCCCATTGCCATTTACTTTGTTGTTTTGGGTTCAAGTTTATAAACCTTTTCTGTGTTTCCTGTCTAGAGAAGATCCTTTAGCATTTGTTGGAGAGCTGGTTTGGTGGTGCTGAATTCTCTCAGCTTTTGCTCGTCTGTAAAGCTTTTGATTTCTCCATATTTGAATGAGATCCTTGCTGGGTACAGTAATACAGGTTGTAGGTTATTTTCTTTCATCACTTTAAATATGTCCTGCCATTCTCTTCTAGTTGAAGAGTTTCTATTAAAAGATCAGCTGCTATCCTTATGGGGACCCCCTTGTGATCCCCAATTTTGTTGTTTTTCTCTTGCTGCTTTTAATATTCATTCTTTGTGTTTGACCTTCATTAATTTGATTAATATGTATCTTGGGGTGTTTCACCTTGGGTTTTTCCTGTTTGGGACTCTCTGGGTTTCTTGGACTTCAGTGGCTCTTTCCTTCCCCATTTTATGGAAGTTTTCAATTATTATCTCCTCAAGTATTTTCTCATGCCCTTTCTTTTTGTCTTCTTCTTCTGGGACTCCTATGATTCAAATGTTGGGGCACTTAACATTGTCCTTAGGGTCTCTGAGGCTGTCCTCGTTTCTTTTAATTCTTTTTCCTTTTTTCGTCTCTGCTTCATTTACTTCACTGTTCTATCTCCCACCTCACGTATCCTCTCTTCTGCCTCAGATATTCTGCTGTCGGTTCCCTGCAGAGTGCTCTTGATCTCAGTTGTTGCATAAATATTCATGATTGATTGACGCTTTTTTATGTCTCCTAGGTCCTTGTTAAACTTTCCTTGCATCTTCTCAGTCCTTGTCTCCAGACTATTCATCTGCAACTCCATTTTGTTTTCAAGATTTTGGATCATTTTTACTATCATTACTCTGAAATCTTGTTCAGGTAGACTCCCTATCTCCTCCTCTTTGGTTTGGTTTGGTGGGCTTTTGTCATGTCCCTTTGCCTGGTGAATTTTTCTCTGCCTTTTCATCTTTTTAGGTTGCTATGTTTGGGGTGGCCTTTCCTCTTACTGCTTTTCTAGGGTTTTTTCTGTTTTGGGGGGGCAGGGCTGGCTTTCTGTGTGCTCTTTAAATTGGATACCTTTCATTAGTCTATCTTCCAGGTCACTTATTCTTTCTTCTACTGGATTCACCCTGCTATTCATTGCCTTGAGCTCAGCATTCATCTCAGCAAAGGAATTTTCTAATTCTTCTTGCTCCTCCTTGAGTTTTTAATTCCTTTTAACAGTAATCTGCCTTTCTGTTGATAGCCTTTCATAATTCCTTCAGTATTTTCATTACTTCCTTTTTGAACTTGGTGTCCTTAGGCTCAAGAGGTCTGACTCATTGTTTACTCCTTCTGGGGAATTCCCTTGTTCTTTTATGTGGGAGTGGTTTCTCTGATTCTTCATTTTGCTCATATTTCTCCCAGTCTGTGAGTTTAGGAAAAACAGTTGTCTACAGTGGTCTTCGTGGGCTATTTTATAAGGGAGTAGCCTGTGTGGGTTTAATATACTTTGGTGCAAAGGCTGTTTTTAGTGTGAATGCCTGCCGTCCCTTTCCACAGTGTGTGCAGGCCGTCAGTCATCCCCTTGATAGGAGGTGTGCACTGGGCATTAAGCAAGGCTTGCCCTTTGCTCTGTGGGTGTCACAGCCCTGTTGGGGAAAAGTCTTTGCCCTCGCTGTTGGAGTAGAGGCCCTCAGATCTGTTTCAGAGCTGCATTTGTGATCTGTGGCGGGAGGTAGGTGTGACTGGAGCACCGCCACTGGAGAGCAGCCACTGAGTGCTCCTCCTCTGGAGCTGTTCATCGGGGAGTGTGCGGTGCTGTCACCCGTCACCCGAGGTGACAGCTCACAAAGCACACCTCTGCTGGCACTGGCCCTGCCCCTCCTCATTGGTGGGAACGCTGGCCACCTACCCTGGTGTCCCTCAGTCATTGTTTTCACAAGGGCACCGGCTCAGATCCGCTGAAGGCAGGCTCCAGGAACACAGCGGTTGTGCGCCTGGACCTACCATGGAGGCAGCTCAGAGCCAGACCCAGCCCAGTACTGGCACACACACACCTACACAGCCCACAGCTGCCAAGAACAGACCTTTCCAGCTTCCGGAGAACCTGCTGTCCACCTGGATGACCTACAGCTGCTGAGTTCACAAAGATGGCCATGGTGATATATTCACAGCATACACAGCTGCTGGAGGGGATCTCAGCCCTGCTTCCTAAGTCAAACAGACCATGGGGCTCAACTGTGGTTTCACCTCCAGGAGTGGGCAACCCACTGTGTCTGCTCCTGGAGCCTGCCGAGGCAGCAGCAGCTGAGACGTACACTCCTGAACCTGCCACTGTGGTCCTGTTGAGCACAGCCCCAAACTGCCAAGGTGCTATCGTGTGGATGACTTCCCAGAGCCCACCACGGTGGTGTCCTGTCGGGCGAACCCTGGAGCCCTCCATGATGCTGTCCTGTCGTACACACCCAAAAGCCCAACAAGGTGGTGTCCTGTGAGGCGCACCCTAGAACCCATCAAGGTGGTGCCCTGTGGGGCTCACCCTAGAACCCTCCAAGCTGATGCCCTGTGCAGCACATGGGGAACAAGGTCGCTAAGGCATGTCTTGCCCAGTCATTCACACGCCTCTCACCAATGGTGCTTTGCTTCTAAGGCAGCTCCAGACCTCTTCCACGTCCTCCCCTGATTGCAGCCGTACCACACTCCTGCCCCTTCAGGCTGTCTCTGTGCTGCCAACACCACTTCTCTTCCTGAGTCCTCTAAAGCCCAAGTTTCATCCCTCAGTCCCTGCCACACACCTCCTGCCACAGGGAGCTGGTGTGGCTCTAAGCAGAAGCAGCACCACCAGCATAAAAGCAGCTGGCCATAAGTAGGCTGACTGTGGCGGGTCAGTTATGGTGGAGGACGGTGGGGGGGCACCTTTGGATGTGAAAGCCAACTCATCACCACACCTTCAAGGGGAATCGTCCTGTTGTGGGAGCTGAGCGTGCCACCTTATCTGGTTCTGTCCATCCTGAGACCTCATCCACAGGTCAGCCACTTTCCCCAGCATGGTGTGGGTGGTCAATCAGGACCCATGGGCACTGGGAGCCATCTAAGGATTCCAAGGGCACTTGGCTGTTCTCCTGGCCCTTCCCTTTACCATTGGCTGCAAATTTATGGTGGCAGGAGTCTGTGGGAACGATGAAGGAGAAGTTCACAGCAGGAAAGAACCTCAAAATCCAAGTCATGACTGCCCTCAGGAGAAAAGCTGGCAAACTACCTCAAACACGCATTAGACTTGGCAAGGCACACTACTGCATGCAAAGAAATTCACGCAAATTCCTGCAAACTAATGAGTGTAAGCACACTCGTGCAAGCAAGTACACACAGCAATGACAGGGCCCCCTGTTAGGTGCCCCTCCCTGTCCTATCGGTGAGGGGGAATGCCCACACCCTAGGCCCCACCTAGGGCTGTGGATCCCCCCTGGAGACTGTTGCCCAAGCATTGGCCTTGGCCTGATGTATGTAACCTTAGGGCAAAGGAGGCTTCGTGAAGGGGGTATCGTGGTCACTGAGACCCTGCTAAATGTGCAGGTCATTGTACTGAAGGGATAAGCATGTCCCACGGTCAGGGGGATTCTGCCCCAGGATCTGAGCCCCGGGGCTCCTGCCCTGTCACTGAAAACCCATCCATGTTGCTCACACCCTTTCCCCGGCAGCTCTCATGGCAGCCAGTCTGTCCAGGCAGAAAGAAGAGGCTAAGACAAGGCACTCAGAAACAACTCTACCTCCCTGGAATCTCCCAGAGGAGAGCATCCCCAGGTCCCGGGGTGCTGTGGATGCAGCATTGTTCTGAACACGGAGGTGTGGAAGCAGCAGGGCTCCCCTTCCTGCATGAACAGCCAGGCTGCAGTAGGGGTGACTTGCTGCTGCTCTTCCTTCCTGCCGCAGGGCTGGGGAGAGGGCCCGTCATGCTTCCAGCCGTGGCAGCCGGCCCATAGTCCTGAGGGAATGGCCAAGACGCCCTCAGAGACACAGCCCGCCCCCATACCCTCAGCCTTGAGCAAGCTCCCACCCTGTCTCCGCACTTGTGAGGAGGCCAGCCAGCCTTGTCGTCCCAGTGAAGGTCAGGCCTCTGTCACCTGCAGCTGGAGGTGTCCTTCCCTTGGAGTACCATGGCACCCCTGGTCAGTGTCCTTCTCCCAGGACCATAGGGACTTGGGAGACGTCTCAAAGCTTTAACCCCCAACTGCCTCTTCTGGGCTGTAGGGGTGGAGGGCAAACAAGCCAGTGGACACAAGATCTTTTACTACTTTCTTGAAATTTCCTTTTGAAACTTACAGCATGTGTTGGTTCCCCTCCCCCACCCCACCTTTAAAAACTTTGTTAGTTGTTACCTTTTCCTCTGGTTTTTACCTCCTTTGCTCACCACTTGGGTGTCACTGGAAGGTTCCCACAGACTTCTTTTCCCTTTGGTGACTTCTTGCACAGGTTGATTTATCAACTGAGGCAGCAATAGCCCTGGTATAGCTTCTGACCTAATCAATGAAGTGTCAAGATTTTTTCCTCTTGTATTTTTGCCCATAAGGACCCACCTTCTGGAACAAGTGTCCAGAACAGTTTATGTCCCTGAGGGGATGCCCTCAGAAGCAGCATCTCACATACAAGCACTCTCCCCACAAACTCAAGGAAGGTCTTTACTGCTGCTGAGTCACTTCAGTCGTGTCCGAGTCTCTGTGACCCCATAGACGGCAGCCCACCAGGCACCCCCATCCCTGGGATTCTCCAGGCAAGAACACTGGAGTGGGTTGCCATTTCCTTCTCCAATGCATGAAAGTGAAAAGTGAAAGTGAAGTCGCTCAGTAGTGTCCGACTCTTAGCGACCCCATGGACTGCAGCCCACCAGGCTCCTCTATCCATGGGATTTTCCAGGCAAGAGTACTGCAGTGGGGTGCCATGGTCTTTATCACTTGTCAAATCTCACCACATCCTCGACATCTGGTCTACCTCAGTGCAGGCTCTAGGAAACAAGGTCCTAGAGTGTGATTCACTCACCAAGTCTGCAGGGCTGTGGAGAGCCCTGGGCCCACCCACAGCCCCCACCCTAGGCAAGGTCTCTGATCACCCAAGGAGATGTCATCTCTGTCTTCTCCATCTCCTGAATGCTGTGAGCCAGAATTTCAAGGAGCTGAGACCTCCCTCCCATCACAGCTCACCCAGTGGTCTTCCCCTCTGCCTTGGACATCAAGGCCCGAGAGTCCTTGTAGCTCACTGGCTATTTTCAGAAGCAATTGCATGGCTGTGCCCTGACTCTAATGAGGCAGCTGTGTGACCAGGGCAACCCTTCCTCCTGCCTCAGGGGTCAAGTTCTCAACTGGACTCCACACCCTGCTTAGGGCAGCCCAGTCAAGAAACACCTTCACAGCCTCATGCTCCAGAGTGGGGTAGGTCACCCACCCTCCAGAGTGGTGTGGGCGGAAGACAGGAGACTGACTCAGCATGGCCAGTGGGCCTGGTTCCAGCTGCTCCATCAAGGAGATCCAGATGTGTCACCTGGCAAGTTGCTGGGGCACACGCCTGTAGCATCCTGTCCTTTCTCTGGTTGGAGGAGGGTGGGGGCAGGACAGGATCCCAGAACTCAGCCACGGGATGCCATAGAAGGAGCCCAGCCTGGGCATGAACACGGCCAGTGTGCAAGCTCTGGACCTGCCACCCCTGCACTTACCCAGGCTCTGCACACCATTGCTGGGAAGAGGCCATTGTGGGGTGGAGGGGGGAGGCAGGCCAGACTCTGAAGGGCTCAAAAAGTCAAAGCCATATCCTGTCACTCGTGGGGGCCAGACAAGGGCAGGGCTGCCGCCCACACAGGGCCCACCACGCTGTGACCTGGCTGATCCTGTGCCAGCAGGGCCCCGGCTGCCTGGGGCTGGAGATGCAAGCCCAGTGAGAGGGGCTGGCAGGGCACCGCGGGCACCTCCCCTCCCCCAAGCAGGAACCAGAGACGCAGGAGGGCCACAGCAGTTGTTTCCTGGAGGGCCTGGGGCAGCCACATCCCCCATTTCCTGAAAGGGAGACACGAGGCCCCAGAGCCAAAACCAGGTCTCTCAACAAGCCCCCCATCCTTCAGCCTCTTTGCTCGGCACACAGGTGGTGGTGGTGGTTTAGTCGCTAAGTCGTGTCCGACTCTTTGCGACCCCAAGGACTCTCGCCTGCCAGGCTCCTCTGTCCGTGGGATTCTCCAGGCAGGAATACTGGAGTGGGTTGCCATTCCCTTCTCCAGGGGATCTTCCCAACCCGGGAATCAAACCTGGGTCTTCTGCTTGCAGGCAGATTCTTGACTGACTGAGCGATGGGCACCCAGGTGGATGAATTAAAGCTTAGCTGGCAGTCCAAGTCCCTTTAAGGAGTGGGTGTACTTTCTCGCTCATGCTTTCCTTAAGCCTGTGCAGCAGAGTATCTTGCCTGAGAACTGGCCTTTCGTTAGGAGCTAATGATCACACAGCACAATGTCTTACTCATGGAAATGCTTTTCTGAGGCTCTATGTTAATGCTTATTGAGTCTTGCCTGGGGACCTATTTCTCAAGACTTGTATCCCTGATTACACAGCAACGGGATAGATCTCACCCAGAGACGTGCCCAGAACTCCCCGGCTAACCTCGTATGAAGTTATCTCAGGACGTGTGCCTTGGGAAAGGGTCTGGTGGAGCTCTTACAACCTTGAGCCATGCTTCTTGCCTGTTCTCAGCAGCCAGTTGCGAAGTATTTAAGACTGAACTAGGCCGGTACTCTCCTACCCTCTCCTGATGTCTGTCAGAAGCTCTTTCTGTCACTTTCACTTCAATAAAACTCTACACAAAGCTCTAGTGACTGAGACTGTCTCTGGTCCCAGAGTTGAATCTTCCCCTTCGGAGACCGCAAAGGAGCCCGGCGGCACTGTTCAGCACGCACGCTAAGCAGCCACAGGTCACCTTTCAACCCAGCCACAAAACGACCAGCCATTCTCCTCCTTCACAAGGCCCAGCCTCTAGTCGTGGCCTCAGCTGGACTCAGACACAGAGACTTCCCAACATGCTGTCCACTCACCCCCTCCCTCAGCAAGCCTCCAGGGCATGGTCACTCCCCCCAGTCCAAGCCATATCTGTGCCCTTCTCTCCCACCCCCAACAGTGGTCCAAGGCCGAGCATGCCCACCACGCTCACACCCGCCCCCCCTCCCCGAGGGCCCATATGTGGTGCACCCGTGGGTTCCTGCACCCCAGCCCCAGCTTTGATGCTGTTGAGGGCAGGCCCCCTCCCCTCCAGCCCTCAGGGTTCGTGCAGGTCTGGAGGGGGAGTGATCCTCTCCTTGAAACCATCATGCCCCTCCCCTCGCACCTGCCTGCTACCGGGGGCATTTAGAGCTGAACCTCCTCCCCGAGGACAGCAGCCGGCAGACACAGCAGGCCCCAGCCGTGGGGGCACCCCGTGGTCCAGCATGCAGTGCAGCCGCAGCCCCTGGACACCACTCCCATGGAGGCCAGTGAGAGGTGGAGTTAATAAGGGGCTTCTGCCAGCTTCACAGCCACGGCCAGAGAGAGCCCCTGACAGACCCCCAGGGCCAGACACCCAGAGGGCCAGCAACAGCCCAGGCCCGCCCCCCACCCACTGCCCCCACGGGCCTTTCTCCAGCTGAGAACACAGCTCCAGTGCGGGTGGACACAAGACAGCTCGAATCTGCCCTCATTTCCAGAAGAGAAGGGACCCAGTGCAGGCCACCTTCGGCACCATGAGGATCACTAACAGAGACAGACTCTGTGTGTCCAGCCCAGGAATGACCATGGGGATCTGTGGGCAGGGTTCCCCAAGGGGCTCTGTGGCCGACCCACCCCCCCGGCCCCAGCTCGCCCGCGGCCAGCCCTCAGGGTTTTGGCCAAGCCAGGAACCACAGTGGAACTCGGTGGGGCCACAGAGATTGACAACTTTACAAAAACCCCTGAGCAGAGCGGCCCCAGGGAAGCCAGGGGGTCTCACTCTGAGGGTTCCCTGTCAGCGCACACGGGGTCAGATCAGCCAGGAGCCTGAAGGCACTGGAGAAGAGCCACCTGGGCTGACGGTGAAGGGACCTCCCAGGCGGGCACGGAGCCAGGCCCAGCCCAGGCAAGGGGCCAGGTCCCCAAGGCCTGGAGTGCAGGGAGTCCAGGGAATTGGGGGTTGAGGTGGAGAGCCTCGGGAGGGGCAGGGAGCATGTGACCTCATGGGAACAAAGCAGATCAGGAGACAGCAGACACTCAAATCCCAGACCAGGGGCCTGAGGCGGGCAGGTGCTTGTGGGGTGGGGGGCAAGTGTCTTCAGGAAGACAGACTTGCAGCTCCTGGGGGCTCCCTGGGGACCCTAGGTGGGTTCCTGTGCTCCCAGCACGGGGCCAGCCCACTGTGACTATGCAGACTTCCATCTCTGGAGCCAGGCTGCCCTGGGCACCGTCTCCTCAGGTGAATCTGGTGTCTAGTGTCCAAGTCAGGGGACAGCAGGACTTGGGTGGACTTGGGATGGGAGTCAGGGCCAGCAAGGAGGTAGGGTGTGTTTTTGTGGAAAAGAAGCAGCAGAATGGAAGCCATGCTGCTGGGACTTGGATCTCTGGGGCCAGCGCACCCCGGTCACCGTGTCCTGGGGGAGTGTCTCCCTTGCAGCACTGCCTGGGCCTCAGGCAGTTCCCTGAGTCCGTGCAGCCCCACCGTGCCCTGAGCAAGGCAGGGTCCTGGTCCAACGGGGTCCCGCCCTTGGATCTGCCGGAGCCCCTGGAGATGAGCCTGCTGAGGCCTGAGGGGAGGACAGGAGCTGGCTGGGCGGGAGGAAAGGTGGGCAGAGCTGACGGGGCAGGGTCTGTGCAGTGAGGGCAGGGGAGGCCCCCGGGACTGGCCTCCCCAGGGTTCATGTCTTGGGGGCAGCCAGGACTGTGTCCCTCAGCAATGCTTTTGACTCCTGGGGCCAGCGCGCCCCGGTCACCGTCTCCTCAGGTGAGACGGCTCTCTGCCCGCTCCGTCCTGGGCCGGGGAAGACGTCTCCAGGGGCCCCTTGGTGTGGGGCAGACCCTCCGTGGTCCCTGGGGGATCTGCGTCTGAGGCCGTTTGCCTCTCTGCCCTGTTGAGGTGGCGCCTCTGCCTGTGGCACGCGGCCAGGCAGAGTGGGCTCTGTGCCTGGGGGCCTGGCTTTGTGTGGGGGCAGAGGCCATGAAGCCCTGGGTTTTTGCACAGCCCCTAGCGGGGCCCACGGCACTGTGACTATGTCGATGCCTGGGGCCCAGGACTCCTCGTCACCGTCTCCTCAGGTGAGTCCTCAACAGCCCTCTCTCCTCACTCTCTCTCAGGCTTTTGGTGCACTTTGGGGAAAATCGAGGGTGTCGGTCTAGAGGGCCTGGGGCGGCTGGGATCTGAGACACGGAGGACCCAGGGGCCCAGGCTTACAGCACCGAGGAGCAGAGGCTCCAGGCACCCTCTCCTCCTGGGCTCTGTAGCCAGGGCTTTCTCTGGGGGCCTCAGCCACCCTTGGGCTCTGGACTCCCAAGGTCCCAGCTGTGCTGGCCTCATGAGGCCACAGGTGAGGTGGTCCGGAGGCCTCAGCCGGCCACGAGCTCTTGCCTGGGGTCCCAGCATCATTGTCACCGTGTAACAACTGGCTCAAGCACTGGGGTCGGGAAGCCTGGGCACTATCTGCTCAGCTGAGCCCTCACCACCCCACTTCACTGCACCCGGGGAGACCCAGGGTGTCAGAGATCCAGGGGCATTCTGGAGGTCAAGAAAGGGAGCTGGGGAGAGAGTTCTGGTAAACAGGCAGAGCCAGACCTCCTCGCCCCAAGGACACCGCGATGTGGGTACGAGGTGGCTCCTTTGGCGGGTCTGGCTGCCTGACTTGAGCAGGACCAGGGGCTTCCGTCGCTTTCTGGGGCAGGCGGCTGCTCGAGGCTGGACTTAGGAGTCTGTGGTTCACGGTCAGCCGGCCCAGGCAGGCAGTGGTCTGCCTCTGGGGACCAGAATGGGACATAGTGTCTCTGGCAGAGTCAGGGTCACACACAAGTGACTTTGACCGACGGCTTCCCTGTGGCGCCTGGAGATGGCGTGGGGGCCCGGGCGCCTCGAGCCTTGCCAGGCTCCCGAGGTTTTTGTTGGGCGAGGCTGGAGATATCACCACTGTGATTACTATAGTATATATGTTTGCGGCCGAGGGATCGAGGTCACCGTCTCCTCAGGTAAGAGCGGCCCATCCAGGGCCTTTGCTTTATCTCATTTCGTGGGCTTTTTCTGAGCATCACTGTCTGGTCCTCTGATGTGTCCTTGTCCCCTCCTCCCCGGGGGGACTCGGCAGACTGGCCAGGAGGGGACCAGCTGCCCTATGCATTTCAGAGTCTCTATTTTCTGATGCCTTTAAAAAATCAGAATCTCATTGGCATTCAGAGGGGGCTTGGGCGGGAAGGGCCACCAGTGGGGGAGGCCCAGGCCCCCCTTGGCAGCAGGGCAGCTTGGGATGCGGTGGAAGGCAACTTGCCACGGTCCTAGCATCTGTGGAAGAGCATGTCTGGATAATTAGGGCCTCAGGAACGCTGCCCGTGGCGGGCGCAGAGAACGCCCCCCTCGGGTGAGGTGTGTTCTGCACTAGACTGTGTTTAAAATTCTTTATTGGGTAGGAAGAGAATTGTCTAGGTGAGGACGGACATGCAGTGTCCCGATCGTGGCGAGAGAGGGGAGCCCGGGGAGGTGACGGGCCCTGGGCTTTGTGAGGCCACTCTAAGAGAGAAAGGCCGTTCGCCAGAGGAGGTGTGCTTGCGAACACCAAGACAGGGCATCTCTGAAGCGATTCCTGATAGTCTGGAAAATTGAAACTTTAAAAAGAAATGTTTAAAGTATTTTAAATTTTTATCATTTAATTAACAACCACAAATCATGGCTTTGGAGAGTTGAGACGGGTACAAGTTTGGCCGAAAAGTACTAACTAGGTTCCATCGGCCCTCGGCCCCAATTCAGGGCTGTTTTGAGAATAATAAATTCAGCTTATTTTTTTAATGTAATTGGTGGTGCCGAGTTAGTCAAGATGGCCACGGGCAGGACTGACCACCTGCAGCAGATGGCAGGAAGCTGAGAGTCTGTTTTTGGAAGCAAGAAAACACAGTTGGTAAATTTATAGCTTCTGGTTCCCAAAAGGTGGTTTGCGGCTGGTTTTGCCCAGCCCCACAGAACCGAAAGTGTTCCCCTGAGCGGAGCAACACCTGGCTAATTTGCATTTCTAAAACAAGGCGCAGATGCTGACCGAAACTGGAAGGTTCCTCTTTTAACTATTTGAATTTACTTCAGCTTTAGCTTATCGACTGCTCACTTATATTCATTTTCAAAGTCGATGTTTAAGAAATTAATTTGTCTCAGGTGCATTTTATCAATGCAATCGTATGCTCTTTAATGAGTTACTCCTTCAAGGTAGTTAAGCTGAGACCGTGCGCACGCCGTGTGCACTGAGTGTGCTCACAATCGTAGCTGGCCGGCTCCCTCCCGGCGATGAAGCAGCTTTCTCAGTGCGGCTCCCTCACTGCAGAATGTTCAGGGCCGCCTTTCAGGTACCCATCTCAGGACAGACTTGGGTGAAACGGGGGCATTCGTCGTGAGTTACTCTGCTACACTACTAGCTGGGGGATTGAGAGGATGCCTGGTGGGGTGGGAGTCAGCGGGGCCTGGGACCGCCCGCAGCTGGGGACGTGCGGGCCTGGCCTCTGCCGCCAGGCCAGTGGGCAGGTCACGAGTTAGCACAGTGAAGGGATTCGGAGGAATCCACCCAGGTCAGAGAGCCCACAGGACATGCCAGGGACTAGGCGCCGAGCTGTGAGGGGCAGGAGCCGGTGCAGCCAGACTCGCTGCCCCGGGACGTTTGTATGAGTTGTTTTTGTTTCTACTTGAAAGGGAATCTGTCTTTACCTACTGCCTGCGATGCCGGGGTGCTTCACACCCACAGGGACCACTTCCTGCGTCCACACTTAGGTGTTCAATGCAGCTTTGGGGTTCAGATGGTCTCTGTTTGCTAGAGAGTATCCTCTTTCTCAGCAGAACTTTGTGATAAAGACAGAATTGGGAGCAGGTTCAGATAAGATGCATTTCCCGTGGTTTTTAATGAGGACATTGGCCAGAGAGCAGTTAGTCACCAGGACTCTTTTAGACTCGGGGCAGGATCTTAGGCCCACGGCACGTGCCCAGGAGGCCAGGCCCCAGGGACGTATGCCCAGGCTCTCCTCTCCCAGAGAAGCAGCGCTGCCTGCTCAGCAGAGACAGGGCCTCTGTCTGAGGGTGGCAAGCGTGTCTCAGCCTGTGAGATGCAGTAGGGAAGCTAAAGTCGTCACGATGCTTTTCACCCAGAGTGGAGGGTGGTGGTGACTGACGGCTGGGAGAAGGCCGGCTGGGCCTGGTGTGGGGATGGAGGCATCGGGCACCCAGGAGAAGCAGGAAGAGGCTGGAAGGGGTGAGCCCAGCTGGGCAGCGTCCGCAGACCAGGGGCTTTAGCCGAGGCCACGGGTCCGGGATCTGACCCTTTCTCGTCAGGACCACTGGGCTTTCACGTCTTTGAGGGCAGCCCGGGCCACCGACAGCAGGTGAGCTGGTCTGGGCTGAACTTAGCTGAGCCAGGTTGGGCTGGGCTGAGCTGCACTGAGCTGCGCTGGGCTGAGCTGGGTTGAGCTGGGCTGAGCAGAGCTGGGCAGAGTGGGTGAGCTGGGCTGAGCTGAGCTAAGCTGAACTGGAGTGGGTGAGCTGGGCTGGGCTGGGCTGGGTTGAGCTGGGCTGGGCTGAGCTGCACTGAGCTGGGCTAAGCTGGGTTGGGCTGGGCTGAGTGGGGCTGGGCGGAGTGGGTGAGCTGGGCTGAGCTGGATTAGGCTGAGTTGAGCTGAGCTGGGCAGAGTGGGTGAGCTGGGCTGAGCTGGGTTAGGCTGAGTTGAGCTGGGCTCAGCTGGGCTGAGCTGGGTGGAGTGGGTGAGCTGGGCTGAACTGGGTTAGGCTGAGTTGAGCTAGGCTCAGCTGGGCTGCGCTGAGCTGCACTGAGCTGAGCTGGGCTGGGCTGGGCTGGGCTGAGCGGAGCTGGGAGGAGTGGGTGAGCTGAGCTAAGCTGGGTTAGGCTGAGTTGAGCTGGGCTTAGCTGGGCTGGGCTGAGCGGAGCTGGGAGGAGTGGGTGAGCTGAGCTAAGCTGGGTTAGGCTGAGTTGAGCTGGACTCAGCTGGGCTGCGCTTAGCTGGGCTGGGCTGAGCAGGGCTGAGCAGAGCTGGGCGGAGTGGGTGAGCTGGGCTGAGCTGGGTTAGGCTGGGCTGAGCTGGGTTAGGCTGCGATGAGCTGGGCTGAACGGAGCTGGGAGGAGTGGGTGAGCTGGGCTGAGCTGGGCTGGGCTGAGCTGGGCAGAGTGGGTGAGCTGGACTGAGCTGAGCTGGGCTGGGCTGAGCTGGGCGGAGCAGAGCTGGGCAGAGTGGGTGAGCTGGGCTACACTGGGCTGGGCTGAGCTGAGCTGGGCTGAGCGGAGCTGGGAGGAGTGGGTGAGCTGGGCTAAGCTGGGTTAGGCTGAGTTGAGCTGGACTCAGCTGGGCTGCGCTTAGCTGGGCTGGGCTGAGCAGAGCTGGGCGGAGTGGGTGAGCTGGGCTGAGCTGGGTTAGGCTGAGCTGGGCTGGGCTGAGCGGAGCTGGGCAGAGTGGGTGAGCTGGGTTGGGCTGGGCTGCGCTGAGCTGGGCTGAGCGGAGCTGGGCAGAGTGGGTGAGCTGGGCTGAGCTGGGTTAGGCTGAGCTGAGCGGAGCTGGGCGGAGTGGGTGAGCTGGGTTAGGCTGGGCTGGGCTGGGCTGGGCTGGGCAGAGTGGGTGAGCTGGACTGAGCTGAGCTGGGCTGGGCTGACCTGGGCTGAGCAGAGCTGGGCGGAGTGGGTGAGCTGGGCTGGGTTGGGCTGGGCTGAGCTGAGCTAAGCTGAACTGGGCTGGGTTGAGCTGGGTGGAGTGGGTGAGCTGGGCTGAGCTGGGTTGAGCTGGGCTGAGCTGAATGGAGTGGCTGAGCTGGGTTGAGCTGGGCAGAGTGGGTGAGCTGGGCTGAGCTAGGTGGAGTGGGTGAGCTGAGCTGAGCTGAATGGAGTGGCTGAGCTGAGCTGGGTTGAGCTGGGCAGAGTGGGTGAGCTGGGCTGAGCTGGGTGGAGTGGGTGCGCTTGGCTGAGCTAGGCTGAGCTGGGTTGAGCTGGGCTGAGCTGAATGGAGTAGCTAAGCTGGGCTGAGGGGGGCTGAGCTGGGCCGAGTGTGTGGGCTGGGCTGGGCTGGGCTTAGTTGGGTTGACCTGGGCTGAGCTGAGCTGGGCTTGGTTGAGCTGGGCTGAGCTTGGCTGAGCTTTGCTGGGCTGAGCTGGGCAGAGTGGGTGAGCTGGGCCGGGTTGGGTTGAGCTGGCCTGAGCTGGGTTGAGCTGGCCTGAGCTGGGCTGAGTGGGTGAGCTGGGCTGAGCTGGGCTGGGCTGGGCTGAGCTGGGGTGAGCTGGGGTGAGCTGGGCTGGGCTGAGTTGGTGAGCTGGGCTGGGCTGGGTTGAGCTGGCCTGAGCTGGGTTGAGCTGGCCTGAGCTGGGCAGAGTGGGTGAGCTGGGCTGAACTGAGCTGAGCTGGGTTGAGCAAGGCTGTGTTGAGCTGGGCAGAGTGGGTGAGCTAGGCTGAGCTGGGCTGAGCTGGACTGAGCTCGGCTGAACTGAGCTGAGTTGAGTTGGGCTGAGCTGGCCTGGGCTGGGCTGAGCTGGGCTAAACTGAGCTGAGCTGGGTTGAGCTGGGCTGGGTTGAGCTGGGCAGAGTGGGTGAGCTAGGCTGGGCTGGGCTGTGCTGGCAGAGTGGGTGAGCTGGGCTGAGCTGGGTTGAGCTGAGCTGAGCTGGGCTGAACTGAGCTGCGCTGTGTTGAGCTGCGCAGATTGGGTGAGCTAGGCTGAGCTGGGCTGAACTGAGCTGAGCTGGGCTGTTTAAACTGGGCAGAGTGGGTGAGCTAGGCTGAGCTGGGCTGAGCTGGACTGAGCTGGGCTGAACTGAGCTGAGTTGAGTTGGGCTGAGCTGGGCTGAACTGAGCTGAGCCAGGTTGAGCTGAGCTGGGTTGAGCTGGGCAGGGCTGAGCTGAGCTGGGCAGGGCTGGGCTGTGCTGGCAGAGTGGGTGAGCTGGGCTGGGCTGAACTGAGCTGGGCTGTGTTGAGCTGGGCAGATTGGGTGAGCTAGGCTGAGCTGAGTGGGCTGAGCTGGGCTGTTTAAGCTGGGCAGAGTGGGTGAGCTAGGCTGAGCTGGGCTGAACTGAGCTGAGCTGGGCTGAGCTGGGCGGAGTGGGTGAGCTTGGCTGAGCTGAGCTGGGCAGAACTGGGCTTAGCTGGCTGAGCAGGTGAGCTGGGCTGAGAGGGTTGAGCTGAGCTGGGTTGAGCTGGCCTGGATTGGGCTGATCTGGATTGAACTGGGCTGAACTGAGCTGAGCTGGGCTGAGCTGGTCTGGGCTAGCCTGGGCTTAACTGGGGTAAGCTGGGTTAACCATGGTGGGCTGAGACTGGGTGAACAGAAGGGAACCCACTGAGCTGGCTTGACTTGGGCAAATTGTTGAGATGCTTTGGGTCCATTTAACCTCCACTGAGGCTGGTGGGTCTAGATGGACTGAGCTGACCCCACTGGAGTGTTCTGGTCAACAGTGGGCTGGCCTCAGTGATCTGATTGTGCTGAGGACTGGGGGCCTGAGTGTGTATCAGTCTTATTGATGACCCCAGACCCCCAGGGCAGGCCCCAGGAGGCTAATCGCGGGCAGTGAGGGTGGGCTGGCAGGGCTGAGTGTGCCCTCCGCTCCACTGTCCCAGAGAGAAGGTGGAGCTGCCCACACCCCCGACCAGCAGGATGCCTCTCACCCCCCTCTTCTCCTGTGTCCTCTCTCGGGTCCCCAGAAGGTGAATCACACCCGAGAGTCTTCCCCCTGGTGTCCTGCGTGAGCTCGCCATCCGATGAGAGCACGGTGGCCCTGGGCTGCCTGGCCCGGGACTTCGTGCCCAATTCAGTCAGCTTCTCCTGGAAGTTCAACAACAGCACAGTCAGCAGCGAGAGATTCTGGACCTTCCCCGAAGTCCTGAGGGACGGCTTGTGGTCGGCCTCCTCTCAGGTGGTCCTGCCCTCCTCAAGCGCCTTTCAAGGGCCGGATGACTACCTGGTGTGTGAAGTCCAGCACCCCAAGGGAGGAAAGACCGTCGGCACCGTGAGGGTGGTCGCTACAAGTGAGTCAGGTACGTCCCGTGGTTGGGTGCGGGGGGAGGGTCCAGGCCCCGCTAACCCCTTGTCCTTCTCTGCAGAGGCGGAAGTGCTGTCCCCAGTCGTGAGTGTCTTTGTCCCGCCTCGCAACAGCCTCTCTGGTGACGGCAATAGCAAGTCCAGCCTCATCTGCCAGGCCACGGACTTCAGCCCCAAACAGATCTCCTTGTCCTGGTTTCGTGATGGAAAGCGGATAGTGTCTGGCATTTCTGAAGGCCAGGTGGAGACTGTGCAGTCCTCACCCGTAACTTTCAGGGCCTACAGCATGCTGACCATCACGGAGAGAGACTGGCTCAGCCAGAACGTGTACACCTGCCAGGTAGAACACAACAAGGAAACCTTCCAGAAGAACGTGTCCTCCTCATGTGATGTTGGTGAGTGCAGCCCTGGGGGGCGGGCGCTCACCCTCAGGTCTGCAGACACCGCCCCAGACCTGCCAGCTGCTCCCTGAGCCTTGGCTTCCCAGAGCGGCCAAGGGCAGGAGGGGCTGTGCAGGGCGGCTGGGGGCTGGCGCCCCTCCAACAGGGCCCCAGGTTCACAGGGGACTCAGCCAAGTGGGCCCTGCTCTTTGGGCAGACCTCTCCCTTCACCTGATTTCACTCCAAGCAACTCTCTCCCACCTCCAGCACCACCATCTCCCATTGGGGTCTTCACCATCCCCCCATCCTTCGCCGACATCTTCCTCACAAAGTCAGCCAAGCTGTCCTGTCTGGTCACAAACCTGGCCTCCTATGATGGCCTGAACATCAGCTGGTCCCGTCAGAACGGCAAGGCCCTGGAGACCCACACGTATTTTGAGCGACACCTCAACGACACCTTCAGCGCCCGGGGTGAGGCCTCGGTCTGCTCGGAGGACTGGGAGTCCGGAGAGGAGTTCACGTGCACAGTGGCCCACTCGGACCTGCCCTTCCCAGAAAAGAACACCGTCTCCAAGCCCAAAGGTAGGCCCTGCCCCTGCCCTCCACCCCAGACCCTCCCACGGCTTCTGCGTTCTGAGGACAGCAGGCAGGGCCAGGAGAGGACCCACGCTACCCGATCTCACCACTGTGACCCCCTCCCCCACCCAGACGTCGCCATGAAACCGCCGTCCGTGTACCTGCTGCCTCCAACGCGGGAACAGCTGAGCCTGCGGGAGTCGGCCTCCGTCACCTGCCTGGTGAAGGGCTTCGCGCCCGCGGACGTGTTCGTGCAGTGGCTGCAGAGGGGGGAGCCCGTGACCAAGAGCAAGTACGTGACCAGCAGCCCGGCGCCCGAGCCCCAGGACCCCAGCGTGTACTTTGTGCACAGCATCCTGACGGTGGCCGAGGAGGACTGGAGCAAAGGGGAGACCTACACCTGCGTCGTGGGCCACGAGGCCCTGCCCCACATGGTCACCGAGCGGACCGTGGACAAGTCCACCGGTAAACCCACCCTGTACAACGTGTCCCTGGTCCTGTCTGACACAGCCAGCACCTGCTACTGATGCCTGGTCAGAGCCCCCGGGTGACCGTCGCTGTGTGTGCATGAGTGCAGACTAACCGTGTCGGTGCGCGAGATGCTGCACTCTATAAAAATTAGAAATAAAAAGATCCATTCAAAGCTGCTGGTTGTGAGTGAGCAAAGCTCTCCCTGCTAGGCCCGTGGCTGTCTGCCCTCACCTTGCAGACCACCTCCATCATCCGCACCCCCGCCTCCCCACTCGCTTCCAACCCACGCCCAGGAGCCCCGGTGCTCCTTGTGGGACGCTCACAGCAGGCCGAGCCCATGCTCGCTGTGCCTCGAGTCGCGTCCATGGCCACACTGGGGGCACACGGGTGTGCAACACACACACATGCACAGTCACATACATACATGCAGAGAGACACATGTGTGCACACACATGCACGGACACGCAGACAGCACGCACATGGACAGAGACCTGGGCACACGTGACACAGACATGTATATGATGGAATGGGTGAGCAGGCACACACACATGGACACATGAACATGTGGACACACAGACACACATGTACACGCGCACTCACACGCAAGTGCACACAGTCACTCATAGGCATATGCACATGGGCACTCACAGACACACACGCATGAGGACGAGTCATACACATGTAGACACACACGCACAGATGTACACACGCTCATGCACACATGAATGCACTGCACACACCCAGGCTCACAGGCTGGGATCCCAGCCCTTGCACACCCGTGCTCACTCAGTGCCCTGTCTGGCGGGGTCCCTCTGCACCACGCCCGTGCTCTGCTTGTCCCTCTGTCTCAGCTGGGAGGTACATCTGGAGGCCAGCCCAGCCCCGCAGAGGGCCACTCTGGGCCTGGCCGGAGGCAGCTCCTCAGGAAACTCATGGCCCCTGTCCAGGAGGGATGCTTCTCCCAATCCAGGCCCTTGTGAAGGTGGCAGGGCCCCAGCTCTCCCCTTTCCCTGTGAAGAGACAGAGTCAGGTGTGTCCTGACAGAGCAGGCCATGCCTGGGAGGCCCCCCTTGGAGTAGGCAGCTGCAGGGCCACGCATGAACCTGGAGTGGTGGGCACTGATCCGACGGGCGAGCGGGTCTCCTCTGCCGCCCACACCAGTGCCCCTTCAGGCTGACTCCCGACCTCCCCTACACTCCTGGCTCTTTAGGGACCAAGGGCCCATCAGTGTAGCGACTGCAGACCTAGGTGACTGTCCTCAGCCTTTGTCCCAGCGTCACTCTCCCTGGGTCTCAGATGTCTATCTGACCTCCTGATCCCACAGCTGTGAGTCCTGCACTCCAGGCCCCAGCCAGGGCCCCACACGGCCTCTCTCATACGTGCCATGGTTCCAAGACAGAGAGAGATGGAGGATAGAGGGATGGGCCCCTTGGCACAGGCAGCCATCTGCCCCCAGGGCTTGTCCTCACTGGCTGGGAACCCCAAACACCAGAGACAGGACGCCCCACCACCGCTGTCAGCTCCAAGTGGCCCTGAGTCCTCCAGAGGGGTCGAGGACACTGGGCCACTCCCCCACCTCCAGCCCAGCGAGACCCCACCCTTGTGTGTATGCATGTGCTCTGTCTCGCTCTGTGCCACCCCGGCGCTCCTAGGGCCAGGCACTCGGGGCCACTGCTTGGCTCAGCCTCAGCCACGCTCTGCCCCTGCAGGCTGTGGAATTGGGCGGCCAGGGGCCTACCAGTCCTGACCAAGACGCTGCCTAACAAGGCCTGGAGCTCCCAGCTGCCCCAGGGGTGCCGGGGAGGCAGGCACACGCCTGCTCGCCTGCCCGCTTGTTTCTGCAGTCCCCCAACCCTTCTGATGGGTCAGGGCGGCCGAGGGGGGCCAGGCCGGGCTCTGCGGGCAGCTCAGCCGTGCTGACCACCGTGCCCTATCTCCCACAGAGGGGGAGGTGAGCGCTGAGGAGGAAGGCTTTGAGAACCTCAACACCATGGCCTCCACCTTCATCGTGCTCTTCCTCCTGAGCCTCTTCTACAGCACCACGGTCACCCTGTTCAAGGTAGGCTGCCTGGTCCCGGGGAGGGGGTGAGGCCACAGAGCCCCGGGGCCGCAGACCCCCAGCGCCCACGCACGCACTCACGCTGTCTCTGTCGCCTGCAGGTGAAGTGACGGCCAGCCAAGAACATGGGGCACCGGAGACGGAACACGAGGGGCTGCCTTGGGGCCGGGTCCCTGGCCTATGTGGCTTGTCCGCTTGTACTGAAATTTTCCCTGCATCCTCTCCAGCTTCAAGCTGTAAAAAAACTGGCTTTTCTCGGAGCAGCTGAGTGCCATGGCCAAGCATGGAGCCCGCAGTAATAGGCTCCACCTGGCCCTGCTTTGCAATGTCGCATTTGTGGCCTTGAAATAAACAAGTATACTTTATCTTGTGAAACCGCTTCCTCGTGAAGGTTTTTTTTCCCCCAAGCCACACTCCTGTGTGCTGCAAATCCTGAGCGCTGAACCCATTGCTGACGGGAAAGGGACGTGTGTCTCCTCCCAGGCCAGTGGCGCCACGCCGGGGTGGTGTCTTGGGGCTGGTCCAGATGCAGGAACATGGCCGAGTTGCAGATCCCAGGACTGGTTTCCCAAGGTGGCCTGAGCCGGGGCCGCTGTGTGCATCCGTGAGGACCCTGCCACCAGCCCCAAGGACACCCCGCCCCTCTCTGCCGCCATTCCCGGAATCCCAACCACGGCAGGGCTTGTCAACCTCGGGTGCGCGTGGTGTGTGCAGGAGGGACTCGGGAGAAGGGCCGGTGTGTGTGCAGCCACATCGTGCCCTGAGGGAGCGGGAGACCTCACCTGCAGGCCAGAAGACGGTGCCTGGAGGGTGAAAGGAAGTCTCAGGTGAAGCTGCAGGGAGGTGCAGGACTGGAGAGGCACGGAGGAAAGGCCTGGAAAGAGGGGGCAGCTGGCAGCGGGGCAGGGGACAGAGGCATTAGCCCTCGGAGATAGGCTGCGGGGGTCCAGGTGGGGGCCGACAGGGGCGGCGGCACGCTCGAACCCAGGGAGGTCAGGTTAGCTGTGACAGCAACGGCCAGCATAGGGTGGGCGGTGGGATGGGAGAGGAGACCCTGGGGGCCAGGGGAGGGAGCTGGGTGAGGGTGATCTGGCTCTCCAGGGAGGCAATCTCATGGGCAGGAAGGAGACTGGGGCTTCCCAGGACGCCTCTTGTGGGGCCACCAGGGGCCTGACAGTGACTGTCCAAGGGAGTGGAGTGGACCTGGTCCCAGAGAAGGCCGCCTCCCAGCAGTAGGCTCCTGGAAGGCAGTTCTGGTTAAACGGTGTCCTTTGCGGCCCAACCCATCAGGCGGGGGAACGTTGAGTGGGGGGCTCCAAGGCAGGCAGGGTGCCTCCAGTAGGGGAGGGGGGCGGCTGCACGCAGGCCAAGGGGCTGAGGTCAGGACCTGTGGGCTTGTCAGAGGGCTGTGATGATCAAGAACCACAGGCCAGGCGTGAACAACAGGAGCTGGCTCTCTCCCAGCGTGAGGGAGGGCCCAGGGCCGAGGTATCAGCAGGGCTGGCTCCTTCTGGGGCTCCACGGGGAGTCTGTTCCCTGCTCCTGGTGGCTCTCAGCACCTGTAGGAATGTATTTCATTCAGAGCCTATCAACTGCTCACTTATATTCATTTTCAAAGTCGATCTTTAAGAAATTAATTTGTCTCAGGTGCATTTTATCAATGCATTCGTACGCTCTTTAATGAGTTACTCCTTCAAGGTAGTTAAGCTGAGACCGTGCGCACGCCGTGTGCACTGTGAGTGTGCTCACAATCGTAGCTGGCCGGCTCCCTCCCGGCGATGAAGCAGCTTTCTCAGTGCGGCTCCCTCACTGCAGAATGTTCAGGGCCGCCTTTCAGGTACCCATCTCAGGACAGACTTGGGTGAAACGGGGGCATTCGTCGTGAGTTACTCTGCTACACTACTAGCTGGGGGACCGAGAGGATGCCCGGTGGGGCGGCAGTCAGCGGGGCCTGGGACCGTCTGGAGGGACAGTCTCTGCTCTGAGTCCCCAGGCTGGCCGAGGCTGGGGGCTCTCCTGGGACTGCCCACACCTGGGGACGTGTGGGCCTGGCCTCTGCCGCCAGGCCAGTGGGCAGGTCACGAGTTAGCACAGCAAAGGGATTCGGAGGAATCCGCCCAGGTCAGAGAGCCCACGGGACATGCCAGGGACCAGGCACTGGGCTGTGAGAGGCAGGAGCTGGTGCAGCCAGACTCGCTGTCCCAGGACATCTGCACAACCCCCTCAACTTAACATCTGTTTACGTCTTCATAAGCCCAACGTAAGTTGAAAGTGGTTTGAAATTCCATTTAATGTGCTTCGCAGGCCAAACACCAGGGCTTATCTTCACCTGCCTTAAAAGGCTCAGAACACTTACATTAACTGACACTTGAGTAAAATCATCTAACTCAAGCCTTGTTGTTGCTCCATTGCTCAGTCGTGTCCAGATTTTTGTGACCGATGGACTATAGCACAGCAGGTTTTCTTGTCCATCACCAACTCCCAGGGCTTGCTCAAACTCATGTCCATTTAGCCGGTGATGCCATCCAACCATCTAATCCTCCGTCGTCCACTTCGCCTCCTGACCTCAATCTTTCCCAGCATCAGGCTCTTTTCAAATGAGTCAGCTCTTCACATCAGGGGGCCAAAATATTGGAGCTTCAGCATCAGTCCGTCCAGTGAATATTCAGGACTGATTTCCTTTAGGGATTGACTGGTTGGATCTCCTTGCAGTCCAAGGGACTCAAGAGTCTTCTCCAACACCACAGTTCAAAAGCATCAATTTTTCAGCACTCAGCTTTCTTCACAGTCCAACTCTCACATCCATACATGACCACTGGAAAAACCATAGCCTTGACTAGATGGACCTTAGTTGGCAAAGTAATGTCTCTGCTTTTCAATATGCTATCTAGGTTGGTCATAACTTTTCTTCCAAGGAGTAAGCATCTTTTATTTCATGGCTGCACTCACTATCTGCAGTGATTTTGGAGCCCAAAAAAATAAAGTCTGACACTGTTTCCCCATCTATTTCCCATGAAGTGGTGGAACCACATGCCATGATCTTCGTTTTCTGAATGTTGAGCTTTAAGCCAACTTGTTCACTGTCCACTTTCACTTTCCTCAAGAGGCTTTTTAGTTCTTCTTCACTTTCTGCCATAAGGGTGGTGTCATCTGCATATCTGAGGCTATTGATATTTCTCCTGGCAATCTTGATTCCAGCTTGTGCTTCTTCCAGCCAGCGTTTCTCATGATGTACTCTGCATATAAGTTAAACAAGCAGGGTGACAATCTACAGCCTTGCTCTTTAGTTCCTCTTTGCATTCTGCCATTGGAGTGGTATCATCTGCATATCTGAGTTGTCAATATTTCTCCTGGCAGTCTAGGTTCCAGTTTGTGATTTATCCAGCTGGGAATTTCATATGATGTACTCTGCATATAAGCTAAATAAGCAGGGTGACAATATATAGCCCTGACGTCCTCCTTTCCTGGTTTTGAACCCGTTCATTGTTCCATGGCCAGTTCTAACAGCTGCTTTTTGACCCGCATGCAGGTTTCTCAGGAGGCAGGTAAGGTGTCTGTCATCCCATCTCTTGAAGAACTTTCCACAGTTTCTTGTGATTCACAGGCAACGGTTTTTATGTAGTCAGTGAAGCAGAAGTCGATGTTTTTCTGAAATTCTTTTGCTTTTTTTCTCTGATCCAGTGGATGTTGGCAGTTTGATCTCTGGTTCCTCTGCCCTTTCTAAAGTCAGCTTATACATCTGGAAGTTCTCAAGCCTATTTTATTAATGGAAAGTGCAGATCGTCTGGTATAATTTACTGAATAATGAACACACACACACACACACAAAAAAAAAACCAGAGGGGTTGTCAGGGCCCAGGGTGGCCGTGAGTGTGAGTTGCTCACCCTCCTGAGCACCGGAGGTCTCGGCTGCAGCCGCGGCACTGCCCAGCTTCCACAGCAGAGGACAGACTGCATATCGCAGGTGGGAAAGATCGAAATTCGAAATTCAAAGTGCAGTTTCTCCTGAATATGTGTTGCTTCCACAGCATCATAAAGTCAAAGAGTAAAACATTGAGTCATGAATCAGGGACCTTCTGTATGAGGTGATTTTGTTTTTACACCAAGGGGAATCAGAGGTCTATTTGTCTGAATTCCTCAAGTGACCACTGCCCAGCCCGCTCAGCTTGACTTTCCCTAAAGACTGTTTCTAGGAGAAAGCAGCCAGGGCTGCTCCCCTTCCCTACTGTCTGGATGGCTCAGGGACTTCACACCCACAGGGACCACATCCTGCGTCCACACTTAGGTGTTCAACGCAGCTTTGGGGTTCAGATGGTCGCTGTGTGCTAGAGAGTATCCTCTTTCTCAGCAGAACTTGGTGATAAAGACAGAATTGGGAGCAGGTTCAGATACGATGCATTTCCTGTGGTTTTTAATGAGGACATTGGCCAGAGAGCAGTTAGTCACCAGGACTCTTTTAGACTCAGGGCAGGATCTCAGGCCCACGGCACGTGCCCAGGCAGCCAGGCCCCAGGAACATGTGCCCAGGCTCTCCTCTCCCAGAGAAGCAGCGCTGCCTGCTCAGCAGAGACAGGGCCTCTGTCTGAGGGTGGCAAGCGTGCCTCGGCCTGTGAGATGCACTGCTGCTGCTGCTAAGTCGCTTCAGTCGTGTCCGACTCTGTGCGACCCCATAGACGGCATCTCACCAGGCTCCCCGTCCCTGGGATTCTCCAGGCAAGAACACTGGAGTGGGGTGCCATTGCCTTCTCCAATGCATGAAAGTGAAAAGTGAAGTCGCTCAGTCGTGTCTGACCCTTAGCGACCCCATGGACTGCAGCCCACCAGGCTCCTCCGCCCATGGGAATTTCCCTGGCCAGAGCACTGGAGTGGGCGCCATCGCCTTCTCCAGTGAGACACACTGGGGAAACTGAAGTGGCCAGCAAGCTTTTCACCCAGAGTGGAGGGTGGTGGTGACTGATGGCTGGGAGAAGGGCCAGCTGGGCCTGGTGTGGGGATGGAGGCGTCAGGCACCCAGCGGAAGGGGCGAGCAGGCTCCCAGGAGGAGAAGCAGGAAGAGGCTGGGAGGGGTGAGCCCAGCTGGGCAGCGTCCACAGACCAGGGGCTTTAGCCGAGGCCACGGGTCCAGGATCTGACCCTTTCTCGTCAGGACCACTGGGCTTTCAGGTCTGTGAGGGCAGCCCTGGGCCGCCCACAGCAGGCTTGAGCTGCGCTGAGCTGTGCTGAGCTGGACTGAGCTGGGCTGGGCCAACTGGGTGAGCTGGGCTGAGCCGGGTTAAGCTGAGCTGAGTTGGGTTGATGGGGGCTGAGTTGAACTGGGCTGAGCCAGGTTGAGCCGGGCTGGGCTGAGCTGGGCTGAGCTGGGTTGAGCTGAGCTGAGCTGGGCTGAACTGGGTTAAGCTACGCTGAGTTGGTTGATTGCTGCTGAGCTGAACTAGGCTGGCCTGGTTTGAGCTGGGCTGTGCTGGGCTGAGTTGGATTATCCATGGGGGGCTGAGACAGGTGCGGCAGAAATGAACTGCCTGGGCTTGACGTGAGCAAGCTGACGAGATGCTCTGGGCTTGCTTAGCCTCTGCTGAGCGTGCTGAGTCTAGCTGGGCTGAGATGGCCGTGCTGGACTGTCCTGGCCAACACTGGGCTGACCTCAGGGATCTGGTTGTGCTGAGGACTGGGGGCCTGAGTGTGTATCCGTCTTATTGATGACCCCAGAGGCCCGGGCCAGGCCCCAGGTGGCTGAGCCGCAGGCAGTGAGGGTGGGCTGGCAGGGCTGAGTGTGCCCTCCGCTCCACTGTCCCAGAGAGAAGGTGGAGCTGCCCAAAGCCCCAACCAGCAGGACACCTCTCACCGCCCTCTTCTCCTGTGTCCTCTCTCGGGTCCCCAGAAGGTGAATCACACCCGAGAGTCTTCCCCCTGGTGTCCTGCGTGAGCTCCCCATCCGATGAGAGCACGGTGGCCCTGGGCTGCCTGACCCGGGACTTCGTGCCCAATTCAGTCAGCTTCTCCTGGAAGTTCAACAACAGCACAGTCAGCAGCGAGAGATTCTGGACCTTCCCCGAAGTCCTGAGGGACGGCTTGTGGTCGGCCTCCTCTCAGGTGGTCCTGCCCTCCTCGAGCGCCTTTCAAGGGCCGGATGACTACCTGGTGTGCGAAGTCCAGCACCCCAAGGGAGGAAAGACCGTCGGAACCGTGAGGGTGGTGGTCCCCAGAGGTGAGCCAGGCTCCGCCCATGGCCGGGGTGGGGGTGGGACCAGGGGAGCCCACGCCCGCCCTTCCTGTCCACCATGCAGCCCCTCCCCCAGGGCACAGCGCATTCTGACCCTCACCTGCTCCCTGCTCCTCTGGTTTCAGCATCGACTCCAACCCCGACCACTTCAGTGCCTTCTCTGATATCCGGGTCAGAGGGCTCCATCAAGGCCGTCAGCACGCAGAGCAGCCCAGGTGAGCAGCCCCACCCACGCACACCTGTCTGCCCGTCCCTCCGCTGCCCCTTCAGGCCGCCCTCGAAGACTTCTCTGTTGAGTCCTTAAGTCACACCTTGAGCCAGGAAGTCACACCTGAACTCAGGGGCACCGACTGTGGGCCAGGCCCGGGCTCGGCACTGGCAGATGCCACCTCAGGCCCCTGTGTGGCTCTCAGCCCCTCGTGAACGGGTGAGGTGCCCAGATCACACTGGGAGGCACATGGTGAGAGGGAGGCCCACAGGTCAGCTCTGGACTCCCCTGGTCCAGCCCACACATGGAACTGAGTGTGGAGCTGAGACCCTCACAGACACTGTGCCGCCTGCCAGGCTGCCCTCCCCTCGACCTGCACCTGGCTCCAGCTTCTCTGAGTGCCGGGCACCCAGCTGGGGCCCAGAGTCACCCCTCACCCTGGACGCACCCCTGGCCCAGAGCAGGAGCTGCTGGAGGGAGCTGGGCAGTTCCCTCACCAGCCCCCGGACCACTGGCGACCCTCCAAAGGGGACCATGGCTGTGACATCTCCCTGGGTGGCCCCCCACCCAGCCTGTGGGCCATGATGCCCACAGTCCAGGGCAGAATCTGCCACCGATGTGCACGACCCCTGGGTGTGGGGTGACCTGGTCAGGCACACAGGGTGGGCCGAGTCAGGAGAGAGGTGGGCCCTGCAGATTACAGGGTCACCTCGGGGTCGGGGGGCCCTGCGCACAGCCCAGCCCTCCCCGAGCATCAGTGGTCAGCCCTGACCAGACTGCTGCAGCCACGCCGCCCACCCAGCAGCCTTGGGGGTGGGGGCTGAGCTCCGCAAGCACAGGCTGCGCCCTCCTGCCCCAGGGCTGGACTGCCCTCCCATGGGGAGTGACCCTCCTGGGGCCCAGGGCCTGCTGACTGCATGAGCCCAGCCCTCCCCTCAGGCCATGGCCCCTGACCCAGACACAGTGCAGCTCGAGCACAGCCTGAAGGCCAGATGAATCCCGAAGCCAGATCCCTGCAGCCGGGGCTGGCCTGCCCAGCTTAGAGGGATGAACAGGACAGAAGTCCTGTGTGGTGGCAGCACAGCCTCAAATATCTGCTCTCTGGGCCTTTATAGAAAAAGCTGGCTGACCCCTGGCTGTCAGAGACCCGTGGCCAGTCGCTCACGAGTCCTTTTCGTTGTAAGCTGTCCTGGCGATGGTCATGAGGGCAGCCCCCAGGCACTTACCATAGATACTCGCAACCATCAAGGGGGCAGCCAGGGTCCCACCGGGACCGGAGCAGAGCCGCGGACACTGGTGGAGGAGACCCCCAGACGACGGTCACCCCTGGGGCTGAGGATGTGGGGATCTTCAGCCCCCGCTATCTGTGGCGCCCGGAGGAGACCCTGACTCCCCCCATTCTCCACAGCACCGACCACCAGCCACAGACAGACAGAAGCCCAGACACTGGCGTGTCCAAAGGAACCCTGCAGAGGTCAGTCCCTGGGGACAGAGGGGGAGAAGGGTGGAGTGCTTTCGGGGGCACCAGAAACAGCCTGCTTGCAAGCAAGACCGCAGCCCAGTGGTGGGCAGACGCCTGCCCTCTGCACTGCTGGAAGCAACAGAGTCCAGGGGTCCCTGGGGAGAGGGCTGGCCTGGGGCCAGGCGGGTGCCGCTGGCCAGCCCTCAACCCCACCACCCCCCCCACCAAGACCCCCACACCTCTCCTCCCCCTCCCCACAGAGTGTCAGAACCACACCCAGGCCCCCAGACTCCACCTGCTGCCCCCAACCCCCCAGGGCCTCTGGCTCCTGGACAAGGCCGAGTTCACCTGCCTGGCCACAGGGGAGGCCCCGCTGGATGCCCGCTTCTCCTGGGAGGTGAATGGGCAGCCCCACGGCGGGGCCTTGGAGGAGGGACCCACCAGGCAAATAAACAGCTCCTGGAGTCAGAGCAGCCGCCTGGCCCTGCCCAGGTCCCTGTGGGCCTCGGGCTCCAACGTCACCTGCACACTGAGCAGCCCTGGCCTGCAGTCGCCGGTGACCCTGACGGCTCAGAGAGAACATGGTGAGGGCAGCCACGGGCCCCACAGCACCCCGGCCACCTCCTTCCCCCGGGGACCCACCCCCTGGAGCCCCAGCTCGAGAGCATAACGCGGCTTCTCCCCGCAGCCGCCTCAGTGCCCGGCAATCTGACCCTCCGCACTGTGACCGCGCCTGGCCCCTCCTCCCATGCCTGGCTCCTGTGCGAGGTGTCCGGCTTCTCACCCGTGGACATCCTCCTCACGTGGCTGGAGGGCCAGCAAGAAGTGGAGCCTTCCCAGTTTGCCACGGCACACACCACAGCCCAGGCTGGGCGCGCCTCATCCCACACCTGGAGTGTCCTGCGTGTCTCCAGCCCCCTGGACCACGCGGGGGCCACCTATACCTGTGTGGTCAGCCACGAGGCCTCCCGGACGCTCCTCAATGGCAGCTGCAGCCTGGACACTGGTGGTGAGTCACATGGGCCTGGGCCTCCATCTGAGCGGCCAGGACACGGGGAGGGGAGTGAGGGGCAGCCCCAGAGGCGCCAGGCAGCTGGGACGTGGCCGCTCCATGTTGGGGTCCTGGGGCTCTGGAAGCCCGACAGCTGCCCCGCTGGCCCCAGACACACGTCCACACGCTGCGCGCCAGTCCAGGAAGGGCGGGAGGTGTTGCCCGCCCCCAGGACCAAGCAGCCATTTCCCACCAAGATGTGCCCGCCACAGGGCACAAAGCAGGGGCCTGCCCTGGGCTGGGAGTGAGGGCGGCCACCCTCAACAGCTGCCCTCTGGGGGCATCCGAGGCTCCCCGCTCCCAAGCCGCCCACCCTTCCGGGAGCCCAGTCGGCACCTGGGAGGCCGCGTATGCCCAGGACGGGGGCTGGACTGGGGCTCCCAGGGGGTCTGATTCGCACACACCCACAGCGGCCCCTGACCGTGGGCCTCCTGGAGGAACACAGGGGCAGGCGCCACTGAGGAGGGTGTCTGGGGGCCCAGGGCTCGCCCTCCCCTCTGAGGTGTCCTCCCCCGGCACTGCAGCATGCAGCCCGGCCCCGCGAGACCACGGTGGACACACCAGTCAGGGAGGTGGCAGGACGCACGGGCCGGCAGGCGTCCAACACACCCAGTGGGGGGGCCGGCAGGCGTCCAGCCCACCCAGTGGGGGGGCCGGCAGGGAAGGTGTCCGCCGGGGGCCCGAGGCAGTGGGCACTGGGAGAGGAAGGCTAGGCTTGCCCAGGGTCCAGGACCTAGCCTGCAGGCCTGAGCTGCTGTGGGCCCCACGCTGAGTGGGGAAGACATGCAGACCACAGCCCAGGCCCCGACACCTCGCGAGAGACGGGCCTCGCATGGTGTGCCCTGAAGGCCACGCAGGGTGCCCGGGGGGCCGCCGCAGCATGCCCACACCCACCCCCGCCACACGCCCCCCAGCAGGCCCCCCGCCCACACCCCTGCCCCACACACCCCGTAGGGCCTCCTTCTTTAGACCCAGCCTAGCCTCACCCCGGACTGGCCGCCTGACACAGCCCGGGCACTGTGCAGCCTCAAGTCACAGGACACTCTGAACCGGCCTCCCGCAGAGGCTTGACCCAAACTTCCCACTTTCCTGTGGGAGCCAAAGCTACATCCAGCAGCCAGGGCCACACTCTGTACAGGGCGAGTGGCAGAGGCTGCGGGAGGCCTGGCCAGACCCCAGGGCCCCTGGAGAGGTAAGGGGACAGCCCCGCTCCAGGGACCGCAGCCAGCACCAGCCCCGGCCCCAGGGCTGACCAGCCGCCGGGCCTTCCCTGGCGGGCCCTCCTCCAGACCAGAGGAGGACGGCCAGAGCCGCTCCCTGTAAGGCAGCCTGGGTCTCCACAGCCGGGACGGCAGCTCCTCCTCGCTGGGCCAGCTGCCCCCCACTTCTAGCACTGCTGCCTGAGGGGCCTGATGCTCTCCTTGAAGGACTTCCAAGGCCCCCCAACCCACCCCGTCCACCTGCATCTGAAGGCCACCCCTCCGTCTCGGTTCCAGGCCCAGCCCACTGCCACTGCCCTCTTCTCAAAGGAGGCCACTCGCAGCTCGGCCCAGGCCTGCAGCTGCGGTGGTCATTCTCACAAAGTAGCAGCTGGAAGGCTCCCCCGGGGGCCCCTGGCCTCTGCTTCCTGGTCCTGCTCTGGGGCCCCAGGCTCCTCAACCACGGGCTGCATCTCCTGAAAGCCTGCGTCAGCCCGGCCCCCCAGACTGCAGCCGGGGCCCTCTGCCCTCTGTCATCACAGAAGCCAAGACACCCGCCCAAGTCCTGCGCCCCTCGAATCGGCCCCTTCTGTCCGAAGACCCCACCCCAGTCCTCCTGTCCCTGCCGGTCTCACGGCCCAGGGCTGTCCCCCTTCAGCCCACCCTCCTCTCAGCTGCCAAGGTGACCTTCAAACACCCATCAAAGTTCTGCTTCCACGTAGGATGTAGAAGCCAGTAGGTCAGCCACTCTGGTGGTAACAAAAGGTCAATGCCAAATAAACCGTAAAAATCATGTTTATTTAAAGTCTCAGACGAGCCAAGGACTCAGTGTCCAACAGGCCCAAATTCCTAGGTCAGAAGAGGCTGCTGGCAGGTATCCTTATCCTCAACACAGGCGGACAGAGGCCTGGGCATCCGTGAGACGAGAGGGACGTGACGGAACCAGCCAGGGTTTAGTTCCCACACAGGCTGGCCCAGGGTGTGGGTACAGGCTAGCCCCCGAAAAATCCCCTGGGCCCATGACCCTCCACCCAGGGATTCTGCTGTGAGCAGCCCCTGAGAGCAGGTGGGGCCACAGCAGGAGAGGTCCAGGCTCAGAGCCTTTCCCGCCAGGAGGAGGGGCCTCACCCCACTCCCACGCCAGGAGCCAGTAGCCAAGGAACCCGCCACCCAGCCCAACTCAACTCCTGGTGAAAACACAGCTCCTCACCCTCCCTGCCCGACAGAGGAGAGTGCGCTCACTCCACAGAAAGTATACGTGGGTCATCAACTTCATGCTCACTTTCTGTCTGTGCACCATGGCCGGCGTGCAATCAAAATTCCCTCGGCGTGCAAAGAAGCAGAAAACCTTCACCGTAGTCAGTATGAAAACAGCAAATAAAGCTAGACCGCGGGTGACCCAGACCTTGTGCTGAAAACAATTGCGATCGAGCTCTCGGCTTAAGCTGTGTGGGTGGCTCCTGTTGCCTTGAGAAAAACGTCCGGCCCCACGGTTTCACGGGCTCTTCCCAAAGGGCTGCCCCAGCAGAGACAGGTGAAGGGGCGTGACCTTTCTCGCCTGCAGTTCTTCTCAACGTGGCTTCTCAACCCGAGCTCTTTCCCGCCTTCTCACCCCGGCAGCTCCTGCCTGTCATTCACACGAGCTCTCCTGTGCGTCTGAGAAGACCTCCCTGACTCCATGGCTGGGCCATGGGGCAGCCGGGACCCCTGGCCTTTACCCGAACGGAGCGCATCCAGGGGGTCCTGTCATCGCATTTAGCCGCCTCACCGGCCCCAGACCACTCACCCCTGCATTCCATGTGTCTAGGACAGGTTCCTTCAGGTTCTCCATGGCAAAGGGCTGCTGCCTTTGAAAAATTTTCCGATGAATCATGGATCCATACCATTGCAGAACACAATATGAACTCATTAGCGGAAAACTGAGACAAACGGAAACCATGATGCATCGCTGTTTCATCATTAGATCCCACAGAGGGCGAACACAGTCTCCATGCTTACTTCCTGTGCCCTGACCAGTGGTTCCTGGACGGCAGCCCTGCAGAGCCCACCTCCCAGAGCTCTGGTCAGGCTCAAGGCGGACCCCCAGGGAATGAATGCTCATGGAAAGAGGGACTAGGAAGTCCGGGCCGGGTGATGGGTCCCGGGACTTAGCACTTCCTCCCTGCCCCGGGCCCTCCCACTGGACTGGAGCGCGGCTCCACACGAGGGTTCTGAGCTGGCCGGCCCATCCTGCCCCGGCCCCCACCCCAGGTGCAGCAGGACTGACTTCTGAGGCACAGACTGGGCCCTGGCTTAAAGCCTCTGGTTCCCAGCCTCGACCTGCCCGGGCCTCCTGTGGACACCTCGGCCAGCTCCCCGCTGCAGTACGCAAGGCTCCCGTCCACTCTCCCGACTCAGGGCCCTCGGGACGCCGTTCCTCCTGCTGGGACACCGCCCGGCCTCACCTTTCACCCTCACACAGCAGCTGCTTCTACGAGAGGCTGTCGCTGCAGCCTGCAGGGCGGGGCCTGAGGATCCACATCAGCATCAGGGCTGCCCACCCGCCGCCCGCACTCATGCTGGCATGAAGGCCGGCTTCAGGCCATCTGCCCCACTGTGCTTGTGCGCCATCCAGCTCTGTGCCCCATCAGGCCCTGTGACCCCGCTGTGCCTCATCAGGCCCTCTGACCCCTCTGTGCCTCATCAGGCCCTCTGACCCCTCTGTGCCTCATCAGGCCCTGTGACCTCTCTGTGCCCCATCAGGCCCTGTGACCTCTCTGTGCCCCATCAGGCCCTGTGACCCCGCTGTGCCCCGTCAGGCCCTCTGACCCCTCTGTGCCTCATCAGGCCCTGTGACCCCTCTGTGCCCCATCAGGCCCTGTGACCTCTCTGTGCCCCGTCGGGCCCTGTGACCCCTCTGTGCCCCATCAGGCCCTGTGACCCCTCTGTGCCCCATCGGGCCCTGTGACCCCTCTGTGCCCCGTTGGGCCCTGTGACCCCTCTGTGCCCCATCCGTGCCCCGCAGGGAGAAGGTTGTTCACACGGGGCCCCAACGCCACTGGAGCCGTGTGGGGGGCTGTGGCCGTGCCCCACGGGCAGACTTCTTGTGGTCAGCAGCCTGCCGTGTGCTGGGGTGGGCGTGGGTCAGCCCTCAGCAGCGCCCACTCCCCCACAGGTCTGGCCACCTGGCCACCGTGGAGCCAGGACGAGAGCAGCGACGACGGCACGGATGTGGAGGATGCCAGCCCACTCTGGCTCACCTTCCTGGCCCTCTTCCTCGTCACTGTGGTCTACGGCGGCTTCGTCACCTTCATCAAGGCAGGTGGCCCGGGCAGGTGGGGCCCTATGTCCAGAGCCAGGGCCCCTAGGGTTGGCCAGGATCTCTGAGGGAGCCACCCACTCAGCCCTGGAGCAGGCCAGGCACTAGGACCTGGTCCCCAGGGCCACGGGGACGTGGGGTCCCCAGCTCGGCTGCCCAGGGGCCCTGGGCCTCGGAGCCCCGGCCCCTTCCTGACCCCGGGGCTTTTGCTGCAGGTGAAGTAGCCCCGGAGAGCAGACGCCGGGTCCACACGGACAGAACCTGGCCTCCACACCACCCACTGCTCCCAGAGGGCAGAGGAGCCCACACTGGACCCCACCCTGCGCACAGAGGCCGTGGAGCCCCACACTCGGTCCACCACAGAGCCCAGCCCCCAGACCAAGAGGAGGGCATCATGGTGCAGAGAGGGGGCCCCAGGCTGGCCCTGCAGCCCCAGAGCCCGTGGTCTTGGCTGCAGACACCCCCCCCCACCTCTGTGCCCACCGTCTGCTACATAAAGAGCTTTGGTCCTTCCTCCTGCCTCCCACTTCTGTGCCCCAGCCCTCAGATCTTCCAGGTGAGAGCGCCCAGGAGGCCGAGGGCAAACACCCGAGCGGGTCCACCCACACAGGAGAGGCGGGCAGGGTCAGGCACACAGCAGGGGGCTGCCTCGGGAGGAAGATGCCGAGCCGACTGCGCTGAAGGGACTGGGCACACCAGATGCGTGTGTCCACACCTGCACACACGGGTGCACACACAGGCAGCCCTCACACTTAAGCATGTGTGCACCTACAGTGGGGCCACACCCTGCACACACAAGCACACCCACACACGTAAAGACACACAAACGCAGGGCACATGCGTGTGGGCACGCGTGCGGAGGTGTGCATCCACACACGCGCACACACGTGGACTCACACTCAGAGACGTGAGAGCACACGTGCCCACGCACCACTCAGGTGTGTGCACACTCACACACACAGGAGAGGGCCCTAAGTGGGGGGAGCGGGAGAGGCTGGGCACACAGAGCCCCCATCAGACGGGCAGGAGGCACCCCTCACGCCCTCACGGAGGGCAGGGTGTGGAGGAAAGTGCTACCTGAAGGGGCTTGGAGAACACACTGGCACTGGTCAGCTCCTGGTCACTCCTGGCCCTCCTGCCGCTGTCCAGAGTTCCTGCAGCAGGCGGGTGTGACCCTGGGCCCAGGCAGCCCCCAGGCAGGGAGGCCAGTGTGGCAGACACCCTTCCTCCGTGCTGGCCTCGGGCGAGTCTCGTCTGGCCTTCCCTCTCAGACCAGGAGGAGGGCATCCCGTCTCTGGCCAGTCCCAGTTTTGGACACGGTGTCTCACTCCTCTTGTCAACTCCAGACTCCACACCATTCGTTCCCCTGCTCGCTGGTTGGGACCCCTGCTCTCTGGTTGGGTCTGGTTCTCCCTGCTCACTGGTTAGTTCCCCCTGGTCCTGGGCTTCTCCCTTGGCCCCCATCCGCCCCCCCACCTGGTGTATGGCCAGCAGCGCCGGTCCACAGCTCCTGCTGGCCTCTCATCCCAGACATGGACCTTACTGCATGTGTCAGGCCTGGAGGTCAGCAACGCATCTCACTCCCAATACACCAGCACCACAGTTCTAGACAGCAGGCGGACCCGCCCTACGGACACCAGTCCTGATCCCGCAGCCTCCAAGTGGGGGCTGAGCTTGGCTCCTGAGACGGGAGAGGGGCCTGGCACCTTGGCCTGGAGCCATCACCAGGCCCTCACAGGAGCAGCCGGGGGCCTGGCAGAGCAGAAGGCCTAAGAGGTGGACGCAGGACACAAGTCTGCCGACTCTGAGGATGCAGGAGGGGCCATGAGCCAGGTTGAAGCTCTGGCAGGCAGAAGCACCAATGCAGAACGTCCCTGGGGTCTCCGGAGGACAGGCAGCCCTTACCATGCTTGCCAAGGCACAGCAAGACTGTTTCAGATTTGTAGCCTCACTGTGTAGGGAACAAATGTTTGCAGTAATTTGCTGAAGCCACAAAAACAAAGACACGAACTGTCTCTCCAGATCAGCCCTTCCCACTCGAGGCCATTATTGCTCCAGGAGAGGCTGGTGTCCTCCTGCCAAGGCCCCCCAATCTTCCCAGGGCTCAGGTGCAAACCCTGGGAACTGATTCCCTTCCTTGTGGCAGCCCATCCCAGGGGAGGCACAGACCTTGCCCTCTGCCTGTAACCTCCACCAGGAAGCGACACTTGCCGCCATGGCAGACCTGCTGCCCTCACGGGGGCAGTCGCCATGCCTGTGGGTCCTCGGGGACTTCCTCCGGTCAACCACCCACCCACTGCCCTGTGCCCTCTACAGCCCTCTCCTTCCAGCAGCGAGCAGCCCTGTCTCAAGATCTCAGATGAGGCCTCAGCTGGTCCACAGCCAGAAAGGGCCTCACGTTTCATCGGAAATTCATCTGCAGGTCCTGGGGTTCCTTGCAGTACCCCCTCCCTGCCCCAGGCTCCTGTCCCGCCGCCCCTGCCTGCTCCCTTCCCTGCTGAGCTCTCAGCTCCCGCCCTTCCTGCACATTCTACGGGTCACACACTCGTCACACCAGCAGGTTGTCTCTTTATCCCAGAAAGCTAACCCCAAGAGCACAGGGACTCCCGATGCTCCGTGTGAGCAGAGACCGTGTGCAGCAGATGCCAGCAAGTACGCATGGAGAGACAGACACCAAGGGCGCCCAGCACAGAACAGGCCACAAGGTCCCTGACTGACCAGAGTGTCCCCATAGTGACGGCCCTCCTCAGACCGCCCCCTCGCCCACTCTTCCCATCTCAGTGAGTGACCACCTGCCAAGTGGGCCCCAAAGGATACCTCGAAGTCGTCTCCAGAGCTGGGGTGAGGCTGCTCCCGAGCCCACAGCCGGCAGGGTATTTCCAACCCTACATTCGTCTGGCAACCCCCGCTCAAACCCCATCATGGGTTCCTGTTACATCAAAAATGGAATCAGGGCTTCCCTGGTGGCCCTGCAGTCAAGCATCAGCCTTGCTTCAAAGGGGCCATGGGCCGAACCCCTGGTCGGGGAACTCATATGCCATGCAGCAACTGATCCCACAGCACAAACAGAAAGTCCGTGGGCTTCAGCGAAGACCCGAGGCAGCAAAATTAATAAAAATAAAACAAGAGAATGAAATATAAATTTTCACATCTGGAGCCCCACACTGGCCACGCACCCTGCTCTCAGCCATCCACACCTGTGGCCCACTTTCCACAGGTGTCCCCACCTCTGGGGGCCCTAGGGGCTGCCCGCCCCAGCCTGGACAGCAGGACTGGCAGTTCCAGGACCCGCAGCCCCTGAGGCCTGTGTGAAGGGAGGAAGCAACGTTCGGCCAGAGGGTTGAGGGCCTCGGAGCCTCCAAGGAAGACTCGCCCGTGGCCCCCAAGTGGCCACTCCCCTGGAGCCCCGTGCAGCCCCACGCCACCCCCCGCAGTCCTCAGACCCACGCTTCTGGCCCTGCATCCTGGGGGCTCAAGCCCTGGAACCCCACCTGCAGGCCCTGGGAGGCTGGGAGGGCTGTGGGACCCCAAGGCCCACAGATGTGACCCCCTGAGCCTGGGGCGCCAGTCTGAGTCAAGGGGTCTGGACTTGAGCTCTTTTCTGTCCAATAAACACTTTCACAGAATGCCTCAAAGCACAGCGTGAAGTGGGCTATCACCCACAAGCTCCCCGCACCCCTCCTAGCTCGGAGCTCCCCTGACCACAGGAAAGCACATGAGCCGCCTGCCAGCAGACTTCCCCTTTCATCTGCCTGGAGGCCTATCTGCAGGAGGCAGGTGCCCCGGGGCCTCCACATGGCCAGCCTTCTCCCTTCCCGGCACCACCGCGGCCCAGGCTCCACTCCGCCACGAGCGTGGGGCCATTACCCCCTCACTCTGCAGCCCGCCCGCCTGCACACCCTCCTCCAGGGCCAAGAAAATCTGTTTCCAGCCGAGGCAGCAAACAGCACCTATCCGCCCTCCCTCACCTAAATCAAGGCCTGACAAGCCTGGTCCCAGGGTGTGGGACTCACTTCCCAGACACCTGCACGGGGTTCAACTGCCTGCCCATCCCTTGGTGTTTGGGGGGAACAGTCTCAGCCAGTCCTGCTCCCCAAGGCTTATGGACCAAGGCCTCCCCAGACCTGGGCATAAGTGTGCCTGCACACTCCAGCCAGGGCCCACGTCCGTTCCTGGCCCACGGCCAGGCCCACGTTGCTGAGTCTATTCTGGATGACTTTTGGTGGGACAAGGCCTCAAAAGAGAGCCTGGAGATGGAAGAGCAAAGAGTCGGGACCCCTGGTCTCACCATCAGCACAAAAGCAAGGTCAGGACCAGCAGCATCCATGCAAATCAAAACTCAGACCAAAGGAAACGATGGGAGACTATTTATGTTCTGCTGGGGCACACAGGCGTTTTCTCAGAATGACACCACGGCCAGGAACTTTAAAAATAACATTGATAGATCTGCCTACAGAGAGAGAAAATTTTAATCTATAAAGAGAAACTCACAGTAAGCAAAGTTAAATGCTATGAGAGACAGATTGGCTAAAGTATGTAACCTGAAAAAGCCTGTATCAGTCAGGGTTCTTCAGAGAATAAATATCTGAGATAAACAGGTGAATGTACATGTGTACGTTGATATAAAGATATAAGGGAGAGAGACGTTTCAGGTGCTACAGTTTCAGTCCAAGGGTATAATTCCTGCTTCCTTGGGGAACCGACTGAGTAGAGGAGGCCCACCCACGTGCAACAATCTGTTTCATTCAACATCTACTGATTTAAATGTTAAGCACATTTTTCAAACACCTTCACCCTTTCCATTAGTGTTTGATCAAATATGTGGGCCCTGCGACCTAGTCAAGTTAATCCATAAAATTAACCGTCACACAGTCCAACTAAATAAACATTGAAATAAACAAAACAAATGGGACAAACTTCAAGTAAAAGTTTTCAGTGGGAGGTAGAGAGATCATCTCCAGTGGGTTGTAAACAACGAATAACCGGTAAAACACATGAAATTGTCAAAATCCACAAATAACCAAAGAAAATTTGCTCTCAACAATGGCCCACCCATGCGAATGGCAGCTATTCATGTAGACCCACTGCATGCCACACAGGCGTTAAGATGAAAACACACACAGAGTGACCACATGTGGCACCACTATCTGACAGGGTAGAAATGACACAGTTAGAAATCAGCCAGCGCCTATGAAGGGCATGGCGGCCAGGCAAGGATGGGCACCCCAGTGCCTGGCAAGGTCTTGGCGGAGGCAGGCTTTGTGCAGGTCTGGGTGGCACATCCAGGCACAAGGAGCAGGAGTAAAGGTCCGAGGGACAAACATCTTTGCAAGGTCAAGGGGCAGTGGGAAGGCCAGCGGGGCCAGGTGAACAGATAGGAGCCTGCGGAGGAGGGGTCAGAGCAGCCTGACCACACGGGGCAACACCAGCACTTTCGAGCTTTAGACTTTGTTCTGGGGTGACGGGAAGCCCCTGGAGCCATCTGGGTGGGGTGAGGTTTTCCAACCTTTCACTGGAAAGCAGGCTGTGCAAGAGGAAGGGTGGAAGTTCAGGCGCCCTCAGGATCTGTGCAGAGGTCCTGATGGGAATGTAGGAGGAGGTGGGGGTGCGGAGGGAAGAGAAGCCCTCAGATCAGGCGTGAACCCAGAGGCTGAGCCAAGGGTCTGCAGAGAGAGGGCTGCTCCCATTGGGCCTCCTGCCTCACAGCATGAATGCAGTGCCATTTGCTGAGGGCCAGGGTCAAAAATTCTCCTTTCAGCGATGTGGGTGTGAGCTGCCCATCAGAGGTCCAGGAAGGGATGCTGGGTGGGAGGCTCTGGGAGCCGGGACTTTGGGGCTGAAGATGAAGTGAGAGGTGGAGGAGCTGGGCTGGGGCCCTTAATTCACAGCAGAGTCAACACAAAGGGCAGCCTGGAGGTCACAGGGAGCAGGGGCAGGGAAGGCGGGAGCCTGCAGGGTGAGGCAGCAGCCTGAGAGGGAGGGTGACAAGGCAGAGCCCCACCCCATCCCTGCTCCCGATGGTCTGGTCAGAGGCTGTGGGGGTCCCAGTGGGCTCCCAAGTGCAGTCTCTATAGAGAAGTGGCCGGGACACAGCTGGACTGGGCTCAAGACCTGAGAGCAAGGTCTGGCGGCACAGCCTAGCCGCCCCACTCTCACCAAACGCAGACCTGGCCTGTAAAGTTCAACGTCTCCTGGGCACAGATAAAATGCCAAATACCAAGACCTTGGTGCCAAGTTCTCTGAAAGCACTGCAAATGAGGAAGACGTCTCAGACAAGGGGATAAAAAAAAATACCCCTACACGACTCAAGGGTTAAATCAAGAGCAAAGTAAATTACTTAGTAAATTGATATTGGCAGAAATTAAGAAGTCTGACCACACCAAGTTTTAGGATATAGATCCATGGAATCTTTCAAGCATTGCTTCTGGGAAGTCAAATTGGAAAAGTCAGTTTGGAAGAAAGCTTACCATTGACTTCAAACGTAGCATATTTTGCGTGAACCCGTGTTTCACTCCAGGAAAGACATACGATGTACAGTTGGGCCAGACAGGGCTCTTTTAGGAGTCCTGGACCACCATGAGCACCACGGATAGAGAGTGTGAAGAACTAGACTCTGCACAACTGTGGGAGAAGCTAGGAGATAAAAGATCTGCAGGTCCACTCTAGAGTCATGGAAGTCACCAGCAAAACACCCTGAAGGCAGTCGATGACAAGGTCTGCGGAGGGCTCTTGCCTCTGAAACAGGCAGAGGGTCTGAAGGTGCCACACTTCATCAGGGCAGGCACTTGGAAAGGAAATCTGTCTAACGTAACCATTTGGAACTCTGGGGTCTACTGACGGCTTCAACTTCCAGATGAAGACTTGGTGGAACACTGATGAATTTTGGTCAAGTGCAGAAGCTAACCAGTCCCCAGCTGCAGCCACATGGCAGACAGCTGGACATGGGCTCCTGGAATAACTTGCACATAGCTTAAAGGGGCCAGGCACTGGGCAAAAAGGATGCAGTCTTCCAAATATCTGAGATCTATGCTGCAGTTGCTCCTTCCAATCACAGTGTGTGTGTGTGCCCAGTCCTGTCCAATTCTGTGTCACCCCATGCACTGTAGCCCATCAGGCATCTCTGTGCATGGGATTTCCCAGGCAAGAATACTGGAGTGGGTTGCCATTTCCTCCTCCAGGGGCTCTTCCAACCCAGGGATCAAACCTGTGGCTCCTGCATTGCAGGCGGATTCTTTACTGCTGAGTCACTGGGGAAGCACAGAGGTGCTTATAAAGACGAGGGCGGCCTCTGCTGCATCACCTTCCCCAACTGTTGTGAGTCCCTCATCCCTGGCTGAGGTGGCTTAAGGGGCTGGAGCCCTCTTTTCCCCAACCCTTACCTTTATTCTTCCTGTTTACCTTTGGGAACCATCAAAGACTAAGACATTCAAAGGCAACAATGTATTCAGGGAAAATTAGAAAGTGGACATGCATGTCCTGGGATGGCACAGGCTCAAAAAACACCCAAGACCATGGTAATTTACACCTCAGGGTAGTCATTGGCACAGAGGCAGCCTACCATAACGAAAAAGAAAAAAACCCAAAACAATAAACCGAAACACTACCAAAAATATTTCAAACCCCAGAGTGGTAATAAAGGGATCTGATTTCCAGAGTCACCACATTATTGTTTTCAATTGTCAACCTTTCAACCAAAAGATTACAAGGCATACCAAAAAACAGGAATGTATGGCAACTCAAAGGGAAAAAATTAATCAACAGAAAATGTTTCTGAAAAAGATTTGATGGCAAATCTATTAGATAAAGTCTTTAAAATGGCCATCTTAAAGATGCTCAAAGAATGAAATGAATATGTGGAGAAAGTCAAGAAAATGATGTCTAAGCAAAATGAAAATGTCAACAAGGAGCTAGAAAAGCTAAAAAGAAACCAAAAAGAAACTCTGAAGAAGAAATGTGGAGAATAACTGAAACGAAAGGTTCAAGACAGATCTGAGCAATGATTCTCTGAGAAAAAAGAATCGTTGAGCTAGATGATAGGATACTGGAATTACCATTTTCTATATGAGGAACAGAAAGAACAAGATTGAAGAAAAGCAGAGACTAAGAGCCCTGCAGGAGACACTAAGCGGACCACACACACCATGGTAGTCCCGGAAGAAGACAGAGAGCGTATTTGAACAAAAGGACTGAAAACTTCTGAAACTTGATGGAAGACACGAATATAAATATCCAGGCAGCTCAATAAGCTCCAAGTTAAATGACCTCAGAGACTCATACCAAGACACATTATAATCAAATTTCAAAAACCAAAGGTAAACAGAGAATCTTGGAAACAGTAAGACAGAAGCAACTTATCACATATGAGGGCTTCTCCTAAGGTTGTAAACATATTTCTCATCAAAAACATTGGAAGCCAGAAGGCAATCAGCCAATATATGTGAAGTGCTCAAAGAAAAAGCCAGGCAACCAAGAATTCTGTATCTAGCAAAACGTCCTTCAATAGTGAGTAAGAAGTTAAGACATTTTCCGATAAAAACTGAGTGAGTTGATGTCCATTTGACCTGTCTGCAAAAATGTCCAAGGGAGTCCTGCAGAGTGCAGTGAAAGAACACCACACAGTAACTAGAAGCTGTGCGAGGAAATAAAGGTCCTGGAAAAGGTAAATACGTGGGCAATTGCGAAAATCTGTATTTTTATAACCGAAGTTTGTAACTCCACACAGCAGTAGTAGGGTTGGTGCTCAGTCACGTCTGACTCTTTGCGATCCCACAGACTGTAGCCCACCAGGATCCTCTGCCCGTGGGATTCTCCAGGCAAGAATACTGGAGTGGATTGCCATGCCCTCTCCTGAGGATCTTCCTGACCCAGGGATCAAACCCCGGTCTCCTGCATTGCAGGCAGATTCTTTACTCTTTGGGCTACAGGGAAGAGTGTAACTCCACATACTGTTTTCTATTTAATACATGATTTAGGACTAGTAAGTTTTAATTAGTCTAAAAACTAATATTACTGAAACTTTGACTTATAATTCCATGTGCTCTTTATCATATAATTTAAAAGAGTAATTGTTCCTAAACTAATACAAGATCATATATCAATTAGATCTCAATAAAGCAGGAAAAAGAGAGACTAATACATTTAAAAGAACTCTTACATTGTGTGTTGAAATATGTAATGCACAAAGATGTGAATTTGTGACATCGACAATCAACTGAGGGGAAGAAGGGTTTGCCTGTTATCAAGGTGGTTGTTGCTCACTGTCGTTTTTTCACTGTCGTTCAGTCATTCAGTGTATCCAGTTCTTTCAGACCCCATGGACTGCAGCATGCCATTCTTCCCTGTCTTGCACTATCTCCCAAAGATTGCTCAAACTCATGTCCATTGAGCCGCTGATGCCATCCAGCCATCTCATCCTCTGTCACCTCCTTCTCCTCCTGCCCTCAATCTTTCCCAGCATCAAGGACTTTTCCAATGAGTCAGCTCTGCACATTAGGTGGCCAAAGTATTGGAGCTTCAGCTTCAGCATCAGTCCTTCCAATGAATATTCAGGACTGATTTCCTTTAGGATTGACTGGTTTGATTTCCTTGCTGTCCAAGGGACTATTAAAAGTCTTCTCCAGCACCACTGTTCAAAAGCATCAATTCTTCACTGCTCAGCCTTCTTTATGGTCTCACATCTGTACATGAATACTATGGGAAAACCATAGCTTCGAATATACAGAACTTGTTGGCAAGGTGACATTTCTGCTTTTTAATATGCTGTTCAGGTTGGTCATAGCTTTTCTTCTGAGGTGCAAGCATCTTTTAATTTCATTGCTGCAGTCATGGTCTACAGTGATTTTGGATCCAAGAAAACAAGTCTGCCACTGTTTCTATTTTTTCCCCATCAATTTTCCAGGAAGTGACAGGACTGGATGCCATGATCTTATATTTTGGAATGTTGAGTTTGGGGCCACTTTTTTCACTCTCCTTTTAACTTCATCAAGAGGCTGTTTAGTTTCTCCACCCTTTTGGCCATTATGGTGGTGTCATCTGCATATCTGAGGTTATTGATATTTCTTCTGGCAATCCTCATTCCAGCTTGTGCTTCATCCAGTATGGCATTTTGAGTGATGTACTCTGCATAAAAGTTAATGTTCAAGGTGATAATATACAGCTTTGATGTAATCTTTTCCCAGTTTGGAACCAGTCTGTTGTTCCATGTCTGATTACAACTGTTGCTTCTTGACCTGTATACAGACTTCTCAGAAGGCAGGTAAGGTGGTCTGGTATTTCCATCTCTTGAAGAATCTTCCACAGTTTGTTGTGATCCACAGAGTCAAAGGCTTTAGCATAATCAATGAAGCAGAAATAGATGTATCTCTGGAATTCCCTTGCTTTTTCTATGATCCAGTTGATGTTGGTGATTTGATCTCTGTTTCCTCTCCTTTTCTAAATCCAACTTGGGAGGTGGTCCTAAGATGGTGGAGGAATAGGACAGGGAGACCACTTTCTCCCCCACGAATTCATCAAAAGAACATTTAAACACTAGGAAATTCCACAAAACAACTTCTGAATGCTGGCAGAGGACATCAGGCACCCAGAAAAGCAGCCCATTGTCTTTGAAAGGAGGACACTTCATTGCACTCCAGAGAGAAGAAATCCAGCTCCACCCACCAGAACACCAACACAAGCTTCCCTAACCAGGAAACCTTGACAAGCCACCTGTCCAACCCCACCCACAGTGAGGAAACTCCACAATAAAGAGAACTCTACAAATTGCCAGAATACAGAAAGGCCACCCCAAACACAGCAATATAAACAAGATAAAGAGACAGAGGAATACCCAGCAGGTAATGGAACAGGATAAATGCCCACCAAACCAAACAAAAGAGGAAGAGATAGGGAATCTACCTGATAAAGAATTCCAAATAACGATAGTGAAAATGATTCAAAATCTTGAAAACAAAATGGAATCATAGATAAATAGCCTGGAGACAAGGATTGAGAAGATGCAAGAAAGGTTTAACAAGGACCTAGAAGAAATAAAAAGGAGTCATTATATAATGAATAATGCAATAAATGGGATAAAAAACACTCTGGAGGGAACAAATAGTAGAATAATGGAGGCAGAAGATAGGATTAGTGAAGTAGAAAATAGAATGGTAGAAATAAATGAATCAGAGAGGAAAAAAGAAAAACAAACTAAAAGAAATTAGGACAATCACAGAGACCTCCAGGACAATATTAAAAGCTCCAACATTCGACATAAGAGTCCCAGAAGAAGAAGACAAAAAGAGAGACCATGAGAAAATACTTGAGGAGATAATAGTTGAAAAATTCCCTAAAATGGGGAAGGAAATAATCACCCAAGTCCAAGAAACCCAGAGAGTCCCAAACAGGATAAACCCAAGGCAAAACACCCCAAGACACATATTAATCAAATTAACAAAGATCAAACACAAAGAACAAATATTAAAAGCAGCAAGGGAAAAACAACAAATAACACACAAGGGAATCCCCATAAGGATAACAGCTGATCTTTCAATAGAAACTCTTCAGGCCAGGAGGGAATGGCAGGACATACTTAAAGTGATGAAAGAAAATACCCTACAGCCCAGATTACTATACCCAGCAAGGATCTCATTCAAATATGAAGGAGAAATCAAAAGCTTTACAGACAAGCAAAAGCTGAGAGAATTCAGCACCACCAAACCAGCTCTCCAACAAATACTAAAGGATATTCTCTAGACAGGAAACACAAAAAGGGTGTATAAACTTGAACCCAAAACAATAAAGTAAATGGCAACGGGATCATACTTATCAATAATTACCTTAAACATAAATGGGTTGAATGCCCCAATCAAAAGACAAAGACTGGTTGAATGGATACAAAAACAGGACCCCTATATATGTTGTCTACAAGAGACCCACCTTTCAAAACAAGGGACACATACAGACTGAAAGTGAAGGGCTGGAAAAAGATATACCACGCAAATAGAGACCAAAAGAAAGCAGGAGTAGCAATACACATATCAGATAAAATAGACTTTAAAACAAAGGCTGTGAAAAGAGACAAAGAAGGACACTACATAATGATCAAAGGATCAATCCAAGAAGAATATATAACAATTATAAATAGATATGCACCCAACATAGGTGCACCACAATATGTAAGGCAAACGCTAACAAGTATGAAAGGGGAAATTAACAATAACACAAAATAGTGGGAGACATTAATACCCCACTCACAGCTATGGATTGATCAACTAAACAGAAAATTAACAAGGAAACACAAACTTTAAATGATACAATAGACCAGCTAGACCTAGTTGATATCTATAGGACATTTCGTGCCAAAACAATGAATTTCACCTTTTTCTCAAGTGCACACGGAACCTTCTCCAGGATAGATCACATCCTGGGCCATAACTCTAGCCTTGGTAAATTAAAAAAAAAATTTGAAATCATTCCAAGCATCTTTTCTGACCACAATGCAGTAAGATTAGGTCTCAATTACAGGAGAAAAACTTTAAAATTCTGACATATGGAGGCTGAACAACACGCTGCTGAATAACCAACAAATCACAGAAGAAATCAAAAAAGAAATCAAAATGTGCATAGAAATGAATGAAAATGAAAACACAACAACCCAAAACCTGTGGGACACTACAAAAGCAGTGCTAAGGGGAAGGGTCATAGCAATACAGGCACACCTCAAGAAACAAGAAAAAAGTCAAATAAATAACCTAACTCTATGCCTAAAGCTAGGTGGAAACTAGAAAAACTAGAAAAGGAAGAAATGAAGAACCCCAGGGTTAGTAGAAGGAAAGAAATCTTAAAAATTAGAGCAGAAATAAATGCAAAAGAAACAAAAGAGACCATAGCAAAAATCAACAAAGCCAAAAGCTAGTTCTTTGAGAGGATAAATAAAATTGACAAACCATTAGCCAGACTCATCAAGAAACAAAGGGAGAAAAATCAAATCAATAAAATTAGAAAAGAAAATGGAGAGATCACAACAGACAACACAGAAATACAAAGGATCATAAGAGACTACTATCAGCAATTATATGCCAATAAAATGGACAATGTGGAAGAAATGGACAAATTCTTAGAAAAGTACAACTTTCCAAAACTGGACCAGGAAGAAATAGAAAATCTTAACAGACCCATCACAAGCACGGAAATTGAAACTGTAATCAGAAATCTTCCAGCAAAGAAAAGCCCAGGTCCAGACAGCTTCACAGCTGAATTCTACCAAAAATTTAGGGAAGAGCTAACACCTATCCTACTCAAACTCTTCCAGAAAATTGCACAGGAAGGTAAACTTCCAAACTCATTCTATGAGGCCACCATCACCCTAATACCAAAACCTGACAAAGATGCCACAAAAAAAGAAAACTACAGGCCAATATCACTGATGAACATAGATGCAAAAATCATTAACAAAATTCTAGCAATCAGAATCCAACAACACATTACAAAGATCATACACCATGACCAAGTGGGCTTTATCCCAGGGATGCAAGGATTCTTCAATATCCACAAATCAATCAATGTAATACACCACATTAACAAATTGAAAAATAAAAGCCATATGATTATCTCAATAGATGAAGAAAAAGCCTTTGACAAAATTCAACATCCATTTATGATAAAAAACTCTCCAGAAAGCAGGAATAGAAGGAACATACCTCAACATAATAAAAGCTATATATGACAAACCCTCAGCAAACATTATCCTCAATGGTGAAAAATTGAAAGCATTTCCCCTAAAGTCAGGAACAAGACAAGGGTGCCCACTTTCAGCACTACTATTCAACATAGTTTTGGAAGTTTTGGCCACAGTAATCAAAGCAGAAAAAGAAATAAAAGGAATCCAAACTGGAAAAGAAGTAAAACTCTCACTGTTTTCAGATGACATGATCCTCCACATAGAAAACCCTAAAGACTCCACCAGAAAATTACTAGAGCTAATCAATGAATATAGTAAAGTTGCAGGATATAAAATCAACACACAGAAATCCCTTGCATTCCTATACACTAATAATGAGAAAACAGAAAGAGAAATTAAGGAAACAATTCCATTCACCATTGCAACGGAAAGAATAAAATACTTAGGAATATATCTACCTAAAGAAACTAAAGACCTATATATAGAAAACTATAAAACACTGGTGAAAGAAATCAAAGAGGACACTAATAGATGGAGAAATATACCATGTTCATGGATTGGAAGAATCAATATAGTGAAAATGAGTATACTACCCAAAACAATTTATAGATTCAATGCAATCCCTATCAAGCTACCAACAGTATTCTTCACAGAGCTAGAACAAATAATTTCACAATTTGTATGGAAATACAAAAAACCTCGAATAGCCAAAGCGATCTTGAGAAAGAAGAATGGAACTGGAGGAATCAACCTACCTGACTTCAGGCTCTACTACAAAGCCACAGTTATCAAGACAGTATGGTACTGACACAAAGACAGAAATATAGATCAATGGAACAAAATAGAAAGCCCAGAGATAAATCCACGCACATATGGACATCTTATCTTTGACAAAGGAGGCAAGAATATACAATGGATTAAAGACAATCTCTTTAACAAGTGGTGCTGGGAAATCTGGTCAACCACTTGTAAAAGAATGAAACTAGAACACTTTCTAACACCATACACAAAAATAAACTCAAAATGGATTAAAGATCTCAACGTAAGACCAGAAACTATAAAACTCCTAGAGGAGAATATAGGCAGAACACTCTCTGACATACATCACAGCAGGATCCTCTATGACCCACCTCCCAGAATATTGGAAATAAAAGCAAAAATAAACAAATGGGACCTAATTAACCTTAAAATCTTCTGCACATCAAAGGAAACTATCAGCAAGGTGAAAAGACAGCCTTCAGAATGGGAGAAAATAATAGCAAATGAAGCAACAGACAAACAACTAATCTCAAAAATATACAAGCAACTCCTACAGATCAACTCCAGAAAAATAAATGACCCAATCAAAAAATGGGCCAAAGAACTAAATAGACATTTCTCCAAAGAAGACATACAGATGGCTAACAAACACATGAAAAGATGCTCAACATCACTCATTATCGGAGAAATGCAAATCAAAACCACTATGAGGTACCATGTCACGCCAGTCAGAATGGCTGCGATCCCAAAGTCTACAAATAATAAATGCTGGAGAGGGTGTGGAGAAAAGGGAACCCTCTTACACTGTTGGTGGGAATGCAAACTAGTACAGCCACTATGGAGAACAGTGTGGAGATTCCTTAAAAAACTGGAAATAGAACTGCCTTATGATCCAGCAATCCCACTGCTGGACATACACACTGAGGAAACCAGAAGGGAAAGAGACACATGTACCCCAATGTTCATCGCAGCACAGTTTATAATAGCCAGGACATGGAAGCAACCTAGATGTCCATCAGCAGATGAATGGATAAGAAAGCTATGGTACATATACACAATGGAGTATTACTCAGCCATTAAAAAGAATTCATTTGAATCAGTTCTAATGAGGTGGATGAAACTGGAGCCTATTATACAGAGTGAAGTAAGCCAGAAGGAAAAACACCAATACAGTATACTAACGCATATATATGGAATTTAGAAAGATGATAACAATAACCCTGTGTACGAGACAGCAAAAGAGACACTGATGTATGGAACAGTCTTATGGACTCTGTGGGAGAGGGAGAGGGTGGGAAGATTTGGGAGAATGCCATTGAAACATGTAAAATATCATGTATGAAACGAGATGCCAGTCCAGGTTCGATGCACGATACTGGATGCTTGGGGCTGGTGCACTGGGACGACCCAGAGGGATGGTATGGGGAGGGAGGAGGGAGGAGGGTTCAGGATGGGGAGCACATGTATACCTGTGATGGATTCATTTTGATATTTGGCAAAACTAATACAATTATGTAAAGTTTAAAAATAAAATAAAATTTAAAAAAAAATAAAAAGGAAAAAAAAAAGATCGGACATCACTGAGCAACTTTCACTTCACTTCACATGTATATTTAATATATATATATGCAAATTTAATATCAAAATAAGAGACCATCTTATCAGTCCACCTACATTCTTGGGATCAATCCATTCTTTGTGGGGCACTCATGGTCTGTGCACACATGACTCCAAGACTTCGGGCCATAAGGTTACAAAAATGAACATGATTTATGCCCTAAAACATGAGGTCATGGGATGATGGCCCAGAATGCTTTTGCAATCTGCAAACTACTTACATAAAGTGACTTTGCTGCCCGCGATGCTTCCTTCTGCACATCAGGCAAAGGCTGTTCCGTGTTTGTGCCCAAGACTGTCGAGACTGCTGTCCGTGGAGCTCCCTTGGTCCAGCCAACTGTTTCAGCTGCTGTCCATGGTTCTGCTTTTGTTTTTCTGCACAACATAATGCTATTTTTAAACAAACAGACTTTGTTCTTTTTAAATAGTTTTAGGTAAACAGATACATTGAGCAAGAGGTATACTCCAGTTCCCCCTACATGTACCCACAGTTTCAGCTATTATTAATATTTTGAATCAGTGTTCTTCATTTGTTATAACTAAATAAACGCTTTCAAACTGTGGTGCTGGAGAAGATTCTTGAGCGTTCCTTGGACTGCAAGGAGATCAAACCAGTCAATCCTAAAGGAAATCAATCCAAATAGTCATTAAAAGGACTGATGCTGAAGCTCCAATACTTTGGCCACCTGATGCAAAGAGTTGACTTAATGGAAAACACACTGATGCTGGGGAAAATTGAAGGCAGGAAGAGAAAGGGATGACAGAGGATGAGATGGTTAAATGGCATCACTGAATCAACGGACATGGGTTTGTGCAAACTCCGGGAGAAGGTGATGGACGGGGAAGCCTGGTCTGGTGCAGTCCATGGGGTCACAAAGAGTCAGACACAACTGAGCTACTGAACAACAACAACAATTTTTTACAGCAATTAACCAAAATTAATACATCACTTAACTAAAGTCCATAGTTAACATCGTGGTGCTACAGTAGTTACCTCACGTGTAGAATTCTTTGAGTTTTGACAAATTCATGATGCCATTTGCATCCAGAAGCCTGCAGGCTGCTGTCCATGGAGCGGCCTTGGTCAGATATGCTGTTTAACCTGCTGCTCCTGTGGCCGCCACTTCAGCAACACACAACACAGTCTTACTGCCCTCACGACCCCCTGCTTCACCCACTCATTTCTCACCCCTCCCTTGCAAGCCTCTGGCAACCACTGATCTCTATTCTGTCCCTATAGATGCATCTTTCTGAGTTGGAATCACAGAGCATGTAGTCTTCTCCAGCAACAGGCATGTAAGATTGCTCCATGTGTTTTTGTGGCTTGACAGCTTATTTACATTTTATTAACTTTTTTGTGATAGCTTCATCTGTATATAACTGATACATAAAATACCTGCATATATTTAATGCATACATGACTTTGGACATGTGCACACACCGTGAAACCATCGCTGCAATCAAAGTATAGCCACATCCATCGCCTCTGGAAGTCTGCCTTTGGGCTCATTGTTTGGGAAGCCTGTGTGTGTGAAGCAGACTTAACATGAGATTGTCTCTCTGACGAATGTTGAGGCACACGGTGCAGTTATTAACTGCAGGCACCGTGTCACATGGAGGTTCCTGGAATTTAACTCATTTTGCATAACTGGAGCTACACCCATTGAAACAAAGGAATAAAAGAATGTCACTACAGAAATCAATGAAACATGGGGACTTCCCTAGTAGTCAAGTGGCTAAGACTGTGCTTCCAGTGTAGGGGGTGCGGATTCAGTTCCTTGCAAGGGAACTAATTTTATATGCTGCTCCATGAGGCCAAAAAAATCAGTGAAACTAAGATAAAAAGATAGAAAAAAGAGGAACAAAGTAACTGCAAGACAGATAGAAAACTACTGACAGTGTGCACAGTGATGAAAGGATCAGTTCACCAAAAGCAGCTTGTTCCTTTTATTGCACAATACTATTCCAGTATCTTGATGCACTACAATTGACTAATTCACTCACCTACTGAGGAAAGTGAAGAGGAACTAAAGAGCCTCTTGATGAAAGTGAAAGAGGAGAGTGAGAAAGTTGGCTTAAAGCTCAACATTCAGAAAACGAAGATCATGGCATCTGTTCCCATCACTTCATGGGAAATAGATGGGGAAACAGTGGAAACAGTGGCAGACTTTATTTTGGGGGGCTCCAAAATCACTGCAGATGGTGACTGCAGCCATGAAATTAAAAGACGCTTACCCCTTGGAAGGAAAGTTATGAACAACCTAGACAGCATATTAAAAAGCAGAGACAGTACTTTGCCAACAAAGGTCCATCTAGTCAAGGCTATGGTTGCCATTCACGGGGTCGCAAAGGGTCAGACACGACTGAGCGACTGAACTAAACTGAACTGAACTGAAGAATATCCTGGTTCCTTCCAAGTCTGGGCAAATATGAATAAAGTATCCATAAACATTTATCACCTCTAAGTATCTGTGTGCAGGTTCTAAGGAGGACGTGAGTTTCAGCTCATTTGGATAAATATCTAGGAGTGCAATTGCTGAGTAGTGTAGTGAGGTCACATTTAGATTGTTAAGAAATTGTTAGACTATCTTCCAAACTGGCTACACTGCTTTGCATTCCCTCCAAGAGTGGATGAGAGTTCCTATTGCTCTACATCCTCACCAGCACTTGGAAATGTCAGGTTCTCGTTCTTCGTTCCCAGACTCTCACCTTTCTGAAGTTACGCGGCGGTGGCTTAATCTGCATCTAGCCATTGCGCTTAGCCATGTGATCAGTCATTGTGGTTTAATCTGCATCTCTGATGACAGGTGAGGTGGAGCATCCTGGCACGTGCTTAGGTGTGTCTGTAAGTCTCCTCTGGGGAGAGGCCTGCGCAGATCTTCTGCTCGTTTATAAGGCAGGGTGTCTGTGCCTCTGTTGTTGGGTTTTAACCATGCTCTGCCCATTTTGGAATCAAGCCCTTTATCAACCATGAGTTTCGCGTGTCTCTACCCTTTTGTGGCCCATCTTTTCATTCTCCTGACCATGTCTTTCACAGGCAGACATGTTTCTTTTTTTAATATAAATGTATTTATTTTAATTGGAGGCTAATTACTTTACAATATTGTTTTGGTTTTGCCAGACATTGACATGGATCCGCCATGGGTGTACATGTGTTCCCCATCCTGAACCCCCTCCCACCTCCCTCCCCATCCCATCCCTCTGGGTCATCCCAGTGCACCAGCCCCGAGCACCCTGTCTCATGCATCAAACCTGGACTGGAGATTCATTTCACATATGATAATATACATGTTTCAATGCCATTCTCCCCAGACACATTTCAATTCAATCAAGTTCAACTAATGAATTTTTGTTTTTCACTAAGTGGGCATTTGGTATTGGGTCTAAAACTCACTGCCCAAACCACAGTCATCTAGGTATTCTGTTATTTGCTATAAAATTTCTAGTGTATAAAACGAAATGTAGCTTTGTCTTTTGCATGTAGGTCAATGAGTTAATTCTGTGACAGTGTTAGGTTTACATTTTGTGCAGGTGGATGGCACTATTTCAGCACTGTTTGTTTGAGAAGACTACCCCTTGAGCATTCGGCTTCCCCAGTGGCTCAGCAGCAAAGAATGTGCCTACGATGCAGTAAACACAGGAGATGCAGGTTTGATCCCTGGGTCAGGAAAATCCCCTGGAGGAGGGCATGGCAACCTGCCCCAGTATTCTTGTCTGGAGAATCCCATAGACAGAGGAGCCTGGCAGGCCACAGTCTGTAGGATCGCAAAGAGCTGGACACAACTGAAGGGACTTAGCATAGCATGCAGCCCCATTAAACGACCTTAGCTCCAGTCCAGAGCTTGGAGGTAGACCTGGGTGGGGAGAGGTCACCCCTCACCCGGGTTCCTTAGCTGATTATATAATGTCCTGCCGCTGAAGGGGCTGTGCAATCAGATGGCTTGAATCATCCAGAGAAATATTATTTCTGAGAGAATTCTGCACACAAACTGATAAGAAGACGTAAGGGTGGAATTAAGTCACTCTGGGACATGCAAGATCTCCAAAAATTTCACCCCAGACACCCTCTCTCAGGAAGCTAAAGCAGACAGCCCTCAGAGCAGAACCCTCCTCACAGGCTCCCCGGGGTCTGCAGTCCAAGCATTCACACACAGTGCCCAACGCACTGAGAGGCCAACCAAACTAAAACGTCGGAGTTTGGAGCAGAGAGAGGTTTATTGCAGGGCCATGCGGGCAGAAGAGGTGGCTCATGTCCTAAGAAGCCCTGACCTCCCCATTTCGGCAGCAGAGGGGAGGCGTTGTGGGGGACTGATCAGTTGTGCACAGTCCTCTGATGCATGGGTGAGCGGCAGTGTGGAGGTGTCACGGGGTGGACACTGCCGGCCTTGGGCTCCAGGTGGCTGCAACTCTGTTCATGATCATCATGGGCATCAGGTCGGCCCTGGGCTCCAGGAGGAGACGGTGTGGAGGTGTCACGGGGTGGACACTGCCGGCCTTGGGCTCCAGGTGGCTGCAACTCTGTTCATGATCATCATGGGCATCAGGTCGGCCCTGGGCTCCAGGAGGAGACAGTGTGGAGGTGTCACGGGGTGGACACTGCCGGCCTTGGGCTCCAGGTGGCTGCAACTCTGTTCATGATCATCATGGGCATCAGATCAGCCCTGGGCTCCAGGAGGCTGCAGTGTGGAGGTGTCACAGGGATGGACATTGTCGGCCCTGGGCTCCAGGAGGTGGCAGTGTGGAGGTGTCACGGGGTGGACCCTGTCAGCCCTGGGCTCCAGGAGGCTGCAACTCTGCTCATGATCTTCATGGTCATCATGTTTGCTTGGTGCTCGTGCTCATGCCACTTTGAGGTAAAAATTATTTTTGAGCTGCAAGCAATTAAAAAAGCAAACATAAGAAAACTCTCCACTGCCCATCTTCTACCAGGAAGGGCAGGGCGATTCCTCAGAGTACAGCAGGGCTTTGTCAACCAGAGGCCACTGGACGGTGTGCAGGGCAAGCCTGACTCATGTGTCCCCCGCACCCCGTGCCCCACCTGCCTTCCTGAGTGCCCCACTCCAGGAGATCAAAGTCCCCTTCCTCTGCCTTGTCACTTGTCTAGAGCTCAGGTCCTCTGTCGAGTCTGTGGAAGCCCGTGCTACCATGCTGTGGTATCAACACGAGTGCCGTGTGTGTGCGTGTCTGCACGTGTGTGCTCACGTGTGCATGTCTGTGCAAGCGTGTGTGCCTGTGTGTGCATGCATGCGTGCGAGCATGTTCCTAACCTTCTGGCTGCTCTCCCAGTCGATCTGTCCTGCAGAGGCACAGGGCCCAGCCAGGGCCCCCATGTAGGTGGGGCTCTTCCCACCCCACAAGAGCAAGCCCCTCCCCAGACCTGAAGGCCGCTAGCAGTCTGTGGAAGGAGGCAGCCCTGGGCCCTGAACCAAGAGAGGGAGTCAGCTTCAGCCTCCCCTGCATTTCCCTACAGCTGGTGCTTCCAACAAGCTGACCCACCCACAGCCCAGGAGGAGGGGGTCAGAGACCACCTGAGGATCGCAGTGGGCAGGTGGGGGAGGTAGGGAGGAGTCCAGAACCTGCTGCCCCCCACCCCGGGGAGATGCTGGGGTCTGGCCGGGAGCTGACCCCAGAGGGAACCATGGGCGGCCTGGTGGGATCTCCTGAGCATACCACACGGGCATCAGCTCAGGAAGATGGCCCACTCCAGCCTCAGGGGCCGACGCTGAAGGGGGCGGCCACCCCTCCCGGAGCCCCTTCAGGGCTTTTAGAACCTTCTGTTTTGTGGAGTCAGATGGACATGATTCCACATGTTGCTTCCAGGTGACCCTGGGGGTGACATGTGAGGGGACCTGCAGGCCGTCCATAAGGCCAGGACAGGCCGAGGCTGCTCTGGGGTCCAAGGCTGGTGAGGACAGCCTGGAAATTGAGTCAAGAGGCACCACATCACTGGTACAGTTGCCAGGGAGATGGGGGTTCAGAAGGGAAAATACATGTTCTGTGCCCCTGGAGGTCACACCTTGGGGGGGGGGTCACATCCAGGGTCACACAGGGGTCACTCAGAGAGGGAAACCTATGTTCTGTACACCTGCAGGTCACGCCTGGCAGGGGGGGGGGGCATGTTCAGGGTCACACTGGGGTCACAGCAGACAGATGCTGGGGTTCAGATAAGTATCTCAGTTAAAGAGGAGGGCTGCCCTCATGGGGTGCCCGGGAGTTTGGTTCCTGGTTGCTCTCACATACCACAGACGCCCAGTTCCCTCATACGGAGCGGGTGGCATCGGCGTCCACCTTGGGCACACCTGCCCTCGTGTGACCCTGCAGGTCACCTCCAGGTTACCTGTAACACCCAGTGCAGTGTCACAGCTGGTAGGGTGCCAGCGTGCGGCCAGTCCAGACCTCCTTTTCGGAACTTTCTGGATTCCCTTTTCGAATATGTTTTTAATCCACAGTTGGTTGTACGAGAGAATGCAGAGGGCCTGCTGTACTGGCTTGATCAGCAGACAGCCTTTTGATGGGTCTCCACTCTTCATTGAGCGGTCCCCACCCCCACCAGCTGCAGGGCAGGGTCTCAGCTTCTGTATGAGGACCCAGGCCCGGCCAGGGTACCATGGGGGCCGCAGATGCACAGGTCGCCCGGTGGTCACTTTTCATGTATGGATCCCGCTGAGCACCCCGGACTCCGACAAGTCATACAGTGGTCGACACGGGTCACTCCCAGAGGCGGAGGGCCGGATGCACGGGAGAATCTGTGCTCGAGGGGCGGGGAGTGAGGCTGGAGGAACCACTGGAGGCCTTCCACAGGGGTCTCACGAACATTCTCACTCACTACACTCTGGACCAGGATGTGCTGAGACATGAACTGACTGGAATCCCGGCCTGACATAAGCACGCACTCTGTCCAGGGATGCAACCACCAGCCGGGGACACCCATCACCCCCACAGGAAACAGCCCAGGACGCAGCCCCCTCCCTGTGGGCCAGACCTGCAGGACTCAGACCTCCATCTCTAGCGACAGCCCCGGAAGCCCTGCCCCACGGTGACGTCCCCCCATGGCCCAGGCTTCATCAACACCCCATGGCTTCCTGGGCTTTGTCCTCGCTTCCCACTGAGGACCAAGCAGAGAAAGCTGGACAGGACGTGGCCCAACCTTCACACTGGGGTCCATATCTTGTCAGCTGTCCAGCTTCCCCAGCCCTGAATCCCCCATCAGGACCCCTGAGGGCCTCTTTTTCCTATAGAGAAGCTTTCCACACACAGAAAATATTTTAATCTGCTAACATACATGATTGCATGCTAAAACACTTAAGTTGTGTCAAAGTCTTTGCAACACTATGGACTGTAGCCCTCCAGTCTCATCTGTCGGTGGGACTCTCCAGGCAAGAGTACTGGAGTGGGTTGCCGTGCCCTCCTCCAGGGGACCTTCCTGACCCAGGCCTCGAGCCTGTGTCTTGCGTGTCCTGCACTGGCAGGCGGTCGTTCATTTCTAGTGCCACCTGAGAAGCCCCAACCTGCTATCATGCACACTGTGTGCTAAGGATGCTACAGGCCCTCACACGCACACAATGCTGCTCGCACGTTAACAAGTCATCCAAGCACACAAAGGAAAGCCGTCGAGCAGCCACTCCCACACAGCCCAAGCCCTGGCTGCAGCGGCTCGGAAGAAGCAGCCTCTGCTTTTCCCCTTAAAACATCCCCAGTGCTTCAGGAGACAGATCTCCTCACAGCAGCTCAGGGTCACAATAACGAACAGCCCCAGCATATCCTGAGACGTGATGCAAACAGGGACAGAGATGAAGCTGGCAGAGCAGCCTGGGCAGGGGAGGGAGTTGCCAGCAGACCAGCAGACAAGAAGGGAGATGGGGTGAGGGGGCAGCCGCCAAGCAGCCTCGTGGGCAGGCAGGGTCCTGCTTGACTGCAGCCCGGACGCTCGAGGAGGACCTCGCACGATTGGTCACACAGCCGAGGATGCAGGCAGCCCTGGAGGGCATCCACAGCACACACGAAGAAAGCCAGGCTCCCTCAGAGACTCTGAGTGGGTGCTCCCACCCCCAGGGCTGAGCAGCCTCCGGACAGATGATCCACAGCCTCCCCAGGGCCACCTCACCTGCCGGCACCCCACCTCCGCTTATTCCATCAGCCTTTGACTTCCTGAGAGGCATCAGTCCCCACTGAAGGGCCTCGAGGGGCTTCTGTTTCCTGGGTTAAACCTGGATGTGCACAAGAACGAAAAGTCCTTCCAGAAACAGAACCTGAGGGTGGGACAGGCACCGTGCTCTGTCCTGGGAACAGCGGCCATCGGGATCTGGGATGGCAGGTGTGAGGCCCGGTACCCGGCAGCCATGGGGCAGCCAGGAAGGAGGTACAGAAAAGAGGGTTCACAGGGGTCGGGTCACACAGGTGCCTTTACAGCAGGTTGAGTCAAGAATGAGCCAGGTCCCACACTCGTTGGGGACTCACCACTGGGCTGAGGGACACCTGAAAGGCTGACTCCTCTGCTGTGACATCCCGGTTGGGACCCAGCCGCCAGGAACACCTCAAAGCCTCTCTCTGCTCTCAGAACCGCAAGGCGGCTTTTTCTCAAAGCAGACCCAGACTTCACCATGCAGGTTCGCAATGTTGCAACACTAAGTAAATGGCCAGCCTCACCAGCTCCCTCCAGTAAAAGGGTTTGTCTAGAAAGAATGGGACCTCGAGAACCGGGCTGTGCACACTGTGTGGATGTGATAAAGCCCAGGCCTTGAGCACCCACATCCCATTGTCACCTGTCACCAGCCACAGCAGCTTGCCCCAGCTGCTTGGAGACAGAAATGTCCTGCAGGGATTCCCAAGAGGGACAGACCCTCCTCACGAAACCCCCAGCAGCAGGGGGCCAGGAGGAGGGAAGCAGCACCCTCAGGGCCCTGGACCACGTGGCAGTTTGTCCCCCCAGAAACCTGGGCGACAGGTGGGTGGACCCCACGGGCCTGACCCTCTGAGCCCAGACATTGTCAGGCCTTTTTCCAGACTCATCACTTGTGGTGAGCTGAGCAGGTCACGATTTATGTGGTTTGTGAGCAATGCAGGCGCCTGTGAATACAGCTTGCAGGGCCAGTGACCAGAGGCCAGGATGCTGACACAGATCCAGACCCGCCTTCCACGGCCCCTCCCCACGGTGCTGGCCAGGTTGGGGGGCAGGCCCGAAGCAGCACAGCAGGCACGCTGCCCACCAAGCATGGAGGAGGGGCACCCTGCCCCCCGCACACAGCGCATCTGGGGTGGGGGCTATGGGGACTCTGAAATTCCGTACCCCAGGCCTAACACTGAGGCCATCAGACAGCACAGCCACACTGTCCAGGGCGGCCCAGGAACCCAGAGGGCTGGGAGGCCCAGAGGTTCAGGTGCGGGGCCCAGGCCCCGGGCTGCGGTGCAGCAACAGGCGTGATGCCTGCAGACGGTGAAGGCCCGTGACACTGGGGTGCCCACCGCTCCCCTGGGTCCCGGGGCCTCTCTCACCCACCTCCACACAGATACCCACACCAAGCACCTCAGCTGCATCTGGACTCCCCCAGGCCCTCTGAGGCAGAAAACACCCAGAAGAAAAGGGAACTTCAGGAAGCAAGTTGTGCCACCAGGTTTCAATCCACTTTGCAAGTGTGCAGGACTGGGGGCAGGGAGTTCACACCTCTGGGGGCCAAGTCCCAAGTGCTAGGGCTGCAGACGCAGCGCACAGACCCCAGGAGCCACATGTGTCTGGGGCCAGAGCAGGGAAGGGGCCCGGAGCCCCAGGCTGCAGGGGAGCCCCCTCCACAGTCCCCACCATGGGTGAGTGGGGACCCCGAGGACGAGCGCACAGGGACAGGAATGAGCGCCCTGGAGGGAGACCGGCCTCGGGACCCCCAGAGGTGCAGGAGCAGCCGAGCAGGCTGGGGGAGGAAGCTGCGCCCGGTCACAGTACCAGACGAGCGCAGGGACGGAACCCGGGCAGGGGGCACCACATCAAGAGTGCTGCTGCCTGGGGCTGGGGAGATCGAGGCGGAGGTGGAGGCGGGACGGGAGGAGGGGGTGCTGCCGAGCCCTCGAGGAGCAAGACAGGCTGTGGACAGGAGGGGAGTGCTGCACGTGACCAGGGGCTCTGGAGGCCCGGGCCGGGCAGGCATGAGGACCAGCCAGGACAGAAGGAGGGTCTGATCTGAGGACCAGGGAAGGGAGAGGACCCCAGGGCAGTGACGGCTCCAGGACAGGCCGGTGGAGCCGGCACAGGTCTCAGGGCAGGACCACGTGTGGGGACTGGGGGTCCCAAGTGGGCTGGGGCCGAGCACAGCAGCAGAGCCAGGGGCAGGGCTGCAGGGCCGGCCAGGCTCTGTGTCCACAGCGGGCAGCACAAGGCTGAGCCCACAGCTCCCCAGGACACAGGGGCCTGACCAGAGCCCAGGGCCTGAGGACCAGCAGCGGGAGCTGGAGAGAGGCAGGTGACCCGAAAAGTGGAGGCAGCAAGGGGCCAGAGGAAGATGTGGGTGGAGGGACAGAGAAGAGCAGAGAGCAAAGGCAGGACCTCCTCCAGGAGGGGCCCGGATGGACAGAGCTCCTCCGGGGGGTTGCCCGGAGGCCGTGTGGGCACCTGGCAAGTCCAGGGACCAGAGCTGAACCCAGGAAATAAAGGAGTGAGGAGTGGAGCTGGGTGGGGCTGAGGGCTCCCGGAGGGGCCAGAGGGGCAGGAGAGGCTGAGGGGGCAGCCCAGGGACAGGGGGCAGTGAGGCTGCAGGTGAGCAGGGGCTGGGAGGGCAGGGGGCCCCTAGAGATCTGGGGGAGCAGTCACAGCTTGTGGGTGAGCAGGGGTTAGGAGGGCAGGGAGCCCCTGGTGTTTGGGGGAGCAGTTACAGCTTTTGGGGGTGAGCAGGGGCTGGGAGGACTGGGGGATCCCCAGTGCTTTGGGGGAACAGGTACAGCTTTTGGGGGTGAGCAGGGGCTGGGAGGGCAGGGGGAGCCCTGGTGTTTGGGGGAGCAGGTACAGCTTGTGAGGGTGAGCAGGGGCTGGGAGGGCAGGGGGAGCCCTGTTGTTTGGGGGAGCAGGTATAGGTTATGAGGGTGAGCAGGGGCTGGGAGGACTGGGGGAGTCCCCAGTGCTTTGGGGGAGCAGGTACAGCTTGTGAGGGTGAGCAGGGGCTGGGAGGGCAGGGGGAGCCCTGGTGTTTGGGGGAGCAGGTATAGGTTATGAGGGTGAGCAGGGGCTGGGAGGACAGGGGGTCCCTGGTGCTTTGGGGGAGCAGGTACAGCTTGTGAGGGTGAGCAGGGGCTGGGAAGGCAGAGGGAGCCCCTGGTGCTTTGGGGGAGCAGGTACTGCTTTTGGGGGTGAGCAGGGGCTGGGAGGACTGGGGGAGTCCCCAGTGCTTTGGGGGAGCAGGTACAGCTTGTGAGGGTGAGCAGGGGCTGGGAGGGCAGGGGAGCCCCTGGTGCTTTGGGGGAGCAGGTACAGCTTTTGGGGGTGAGCAGGGGCTGGGAGGGCAGGGGGGCCCCTTGTGCTTTGGGGGAGCAGGTACAGCTTGTGAGGGTGAGCAGGGGCTGGGAGGGCAGGGGGCCCCTGGTGTTTGGGGGAGCAGGTACAGCTTTTGGGGGTGAGCAGGGGCTGGGAGGACAAGGGGTCCCTGGTGCTTTGGGGGAGCAGGTACAGCTTGTGAGGGTGAGCAGGGGCTGGGAGGGCAGGGGGAGCCCTGGTGTTTGGGGGAGCATGTACAACTTTTGGGGGTGAGCAGGGGCTGGGAGGGCAGGGGGAGTCCCCAGTGCTTTGGGGGAGCAGGTACAGCTTTTGGGGGTTAGCAGGGGCTGGGAGGACTGGGGGATCCCCAGTGCTTTGGGGGAACAGGTACAGCTTGTGAGGGTGAGCAGGGGCTGGGAAGGCAGAGGGAGCCCCTGGTGCTTTGGGGGAGCAGGTACAGCTTTTGGGGGTGAGCAGGGGCTGGGAGGACTGGGGGAGTCCCCAGTGCTTTGGGGGAGCAGGTACAGCTTGTGAGGGTGAGCAGGGGCTGGGAGGGCAGGGGGAGCCCCTGGTGCTTTGGGGGAGCAGGTACAGCTTTTGGGGGTGAGCAGGGGCTGGGAGGGCAGGGGGGCCCCTTGTGCTTTGGGGGAGCAGGTACAGCTTGTGAGGGTGAGCAGGGGCTGGGAGGGCAGGGGGCCCCTGGTGTTTGGGGGAGCAGGTACAGCTTTTGGGGGTGAGCAGGGGCTGGGAGGACTGGGGGAGTCCCCAGTGCTTTGGAGGAGCAGGTACAGCTTGTGAGGGTGAGCAGGGGCTGGGAGGGCAGGGGGAGCCCTGGTGTTTGGGGGAGCAGGTATAGGTTATGAGGGTGAGCAGGGGCTGGGAGGACAGGGGGTCCCTGGTGCTTTGGGGGAGCAGGTACAGCTTGTGAGGGTGAGCAGGGGTTGGAAGGGCAGGGGGAGCCCTGGTGTTTGGGGGAGCATGTACAGCTTTTGGGGGTGAGCAGGGGCTGGGAGGACAAGGGGTCCCTGGTGGTTTGGGGGAGCAGGTACAGCTTGTGAGGGTGAGCAGGGGCTGGGAGGGCAGGGGGCCCCTGGTGTTTGGGGGAGCATGTACAGCTTTTGGGGGTGAGCAGGGGCTGGGAGGGCAGGGGGAGCCCCTGGTGCTTTGGGGGAGCAGGTACAGCTTTTGGGGGTGAGCAGGGGTTGGGAGGGCAGGGGGGCCCCTTGTGCTTTGGGGGAGCAGGTACAGCTTGTGAGGGTGAGCAGGGGCTGGGAGGGCAGGGGGCCCCTGGTGTTTGGGGGAGCAGGTACAGCTTTTGGGGGTGAGCAGGGGCTGGGAGGACTGGGGGAGTCCCCAGTGCTTTGGGGGAGCAGGTACAGCTTGTGAGGGTGAGCAGGGGCTGGGAGGGCAGGGGGAGCCCTGGTGTTTGGGGGAGCAGGTATAGGTTATGAGGGTGAGCAGGGGCTGGGAGGACAGGGGGTCCCTGGTGCTTTGGGGGAGCAGGTACAGCTTGTGAGGGTGAGCAGGGGTTGGAAGGGCAGGGGGAGCCCTGGTGTTTGGGGGAGCATGTACAGCTTTTGGGGGTGAGCAGGGGCTGGGAGGACAAGGGGTCCCTGGTGGTTTGGGGGAGCAGGTACAGCTTGTGAGGGTGAGCAGGGGCTGGGAGGGCAGGGGGAGCCCCCAGTGCTTTGGGGGAACAGGTACAGGTTATGAGGGTGAGCCCGGGCTGGGAGGGCAGGGGTTATCTCAAGAGCTTTATGGGAGCAGGTAGAGCTTCCTACCTGCTACCTACCTGATGGTGGGCAGCAGCTGAGAGGACAGGGGGCAACCCAGAGTTTGGGGGCAGCAGGAATGGCTTGTGAGGGTAAGCAAGGGGCTGGGAGGACAGGGGGAGTCTCTGGTGTTTGGGGGAGCAGTTACAACTTGTTGGGGTGAGCAGGGGCTGAGAGGACAGGGTGTATCCCTGGTGCTTTGGGGGAGCAGGTACAGCCTGTGAGGGTGAGCAGGGGCTGGGAAGATGGGGGAGCCCTGGTGAGTTGGGGGAGCAGGTACAGCTTATGGGTGAGCAGGCTTTGGAGGACTTGGTGTGCCCCTGGTGTTTGGGGGAGCAGGTACAGGTTATGAGGGTGATCCGGAGGCTGGGAGGGCAGGGGTTACCTCAAGAGCTTTAGGGGAGCAGGTAGAGCTTCTGAGGGTGAGCAGGGGGCTGAAACGACAAGGGGCAACCCCAGAGCTTTGGGGGAGCAGGTATGGCTTGTGAGGGTGAGCAGGGGCTGGTGGGACAGGGAGTCCCCTGGTGCTTTGGGGGAGCAGGTACAGGTTATGAGGGTGAGCAGGGGGCTGGGAGGACAGGGGGATGCCTGGCGCTCAGGGAGCAGTAGAACTTCTAGGGGTGAAAGCTGCAGGGAGGGCAGGGGACTCTCTGGGGTGTCTCAGGGGACAAGGTGGAGATTGCACAGGTGAACCGGGCTCTGGGAACGAGCAGCTGGCCAGCTAGTGCTGAGGTCGGAGGCAGAGGGTCTGAGCTAAAGGGCGCCCTTTTGGTGGAGGGTCGGGGACAGCAAGGCCACGTGCAGAGGAAAGTGAAGGATGCTCTGGCCTGAAGTGGGAGGCCTTCCCGATGAGAGCAGGCGGCCTCCATTCATAGGCCCGGGGTTCCCATCGTGTTGCAGCCATCTCTGGGGACTCAGGATGGATGGGGGTCGGCCAAGGCAAGGGGCAGCTGCCAGGACAGAGGACAAGGCTGGAGTACATGAGGCTGTTCCTCGAGGTCTCAGACGGGCAGGGCCCGGGGGGCTGACCAGGCTCTTCCTCGAGGTCTCAGATGAGGCTGCAGGCCCACGGAGCTGAGCAGGGTCTGGGGAAAGCCCGGTTAGACGAGCTGCGGCCCGTGGAGCCGCCCGGTGCTGGAGGTGCAGGCAGGGCCCAAGCAAGGCCCCCACGGTGCTGAGTGCAGGGTGCGCCCAGGAAGGTCAGGGCCTAGACGGTCTGGTGAGGAGGAGCCGGGCGGCCAGGAGCGTGGAGCAGGGGCCGAGGGCCAATCAGGGGAACCAGGTGAGGGACGGGGCCAGAGACGCACCTTTGGGAGCCTGGTTGAACCAGGGTTGGGAGGGGACAATCAAGGAGGAGACCTCAGGGACAGGGTCCAGGACCGGGGCAGGATGTGAGCCCAGAGCACCTGTGCGCAGAGCTGGCCCGGAAGTCACGGGCCTGCAGGGCTGAGGCCAGGCCGGACGGGGGCCGGGGGCAGAGCAGGGCGAGGGGGACAGGCTCCTCCAGGCTGAGGGAACAGGGGCCAAAGGAAGGGCCAGGCGCCCACAGGAGGGAAGCGGCCCTGGGCTCTGATCCAGGAGGCCACACTCACCGACCCAAGCTGTGTCCAGACACCCCAACTGCAGTACAGAGAGCCGGGTGGCCACCATGCCGGCCAGTCATCAGACCCTGGAAGCAGGTGGTGGCTGGGCTCGGAGGTGCCCCAGGCCTGGGCACCTGAGGTCCTGCTGGACCCAGCATTCACCCAGCCTCCTCTCTCACAGCCTCCACCACAGCCCCGAAAGTCTACCCTCTGGCATCCAGCTGCGGAGACACATCCAGCTCCACCGTGACCCTGGGCTGCCTGGTCTCCAGCTACATGCCCGAGCCGGTGACCGTGACCTGGAACTCGGGTGCCCTGAAGAGTGGCGTGCACACCTTCCCGGCCGTCCGGCAGTCCTCTGGGCTGTACTCTCTCAGCAGCATGGTGACCGTGCCCGCCAGCACCTCAGAAACCCAGACCTTCACCTGCAACGTAGCCCACCCGGCCAGCAGCACCAAGGTGGACAAGGCTGTCACTGCAAGGCGTCCAGTCCCGACGACGCCAAAGACAACTATCCCTCCTGGAAAACCCACAACCCCGAGTATGTGAATCCCACACTCCTGCCTGCAGGGGCCTCAGCCCAGGGGTGCTGTGAACCAGGCCCAGCGTGTCAGGGGAGGCCCTGTCTGTCTCTCTCTCCTGAAGGTCTCACAGGCTTGGGGAGGGGTGTTGGACTTTCCACGATGTCCAGGCTGCTGCAGGCTGGATGACGCCTCGGCCCCTGGCCCCACAGAGGCGGGCCCTCGGCTCGGACTACCAAAACTTGTCCCTGCCCTAAGCCCAGACCACAGCTTCCTGCCCCTGGTAACCCCCGGTCTGCTCTCTCTGCAGAGTCTGAAGTTGAAAAGACACCCTGCCAGTGTTCCAAATGCCCAGGTAAGTCAGCTGGCTTCATCCTCTGTCTGACACTGGCGAACAGCACTCAGGGCAGCCGGGTGGAGGACGCGGGTCCAAAGGAGGTTTCCCAGGTGCAGAACCCCCACCATGCTTTCTCACCAACCACAGAACCTCTGGGAGGACTGTCTGTCTTCATCTTCCCACCGAAACCCAAGGACACCCTCACAATCTCGGGAACGCCCGAGGTCACGTGTGTGGTGGTGGACGTGGGCCAGGATGACCCCGAGGTGCAGTTCTCCTGGTTCGTGGACGACGTGGAGGTGCACACGGCCAGGACGAAGCCGAGAGAGGAGCAGTTCAACAGCACCTACCGCGTGGTCAGCGCCCTGCGCATCCAGCACCAGGACTGGCTGCAGGGAAAGGAGTTCAAGTGCAAGGTCAACAACAAAGGCCTCCCGGCCCCCATTGTGAGGACCATCTCCAGGACCAAAGGTGGGCCAGGTGGACGGGACCGGGAGGGTCCCGTGGGCCAATCAGAGTGACCGCTGTGCTAACAGCCTTCCTGTCCCCACAGGGCAGGCCCGGGAGCCGCAGGTGTATGTCCTGGCCCCACCCCGGGAAGAGCTCAGCAAAAGCACGCTCAGCCTCACCTGCCTGATCACCGGTTTCTACCCAGAAGAGATAGACGTGGAGTGGCAGAGAAATGGGCAGCCTGAGTCGGAGGACAAGTACCACACGACCGCACCCCAGCTGGATGCTGACGGCTCCTACTTCCTGTACAGCAAGCTCAGGGTGAACAAGAGCAGCTGGCAGGAAGGAGACCACTACACGTGTGCAGTGATGCACGAAGCTTTACGGAATCACTACAAAGAGAAGTCCATCTCGAGGTCTCCGGGTAAATGAGCCTCGCGCCGCTGATCTAGTGGACGTTCCCTCATCCACCCACCCCTCCCCCCTCCCCGGGCTCCAGGTCCAGCCAGGACGCCCTAGCCCCTCCCTGTGTGCATTCCTCCTGGGCCGCCGTGAATAAAGCACCCAGGCCGCCCTGGGACCCTGCAACGCTGTGCTGGTTCTTTCCGAGGCAGAGCCCTGGTGGCCGCCAGGCCTGCGGGGGTGGGCTGAGCCGACTCTGGGCCACTTTGTTCAGCATCTGTGGGGAAGCTGACCCCACTCCGGGCCAGACACACAGTGAGTGGGTCCAGCAGGCCACCTGGGGGCTGCCCGAGGCCACGGAGGGGCTTGGCCAGAGGCGTACCTCCACGGTCCCCTCCAGCCACCACCTGCTGGGCCGGCCTCTGGACAGGAACGGGGGAAGCCCCCGAGACCCTCAGGGATTGAGGCCCAATGCTTCCCGCCTCTGCTCCAGCCCACGCTGTGGGGCAGGGCCACATCCTTGTCCCCAGGCCCCTGTCCTTGGGTGTCCAGAGTCCTTGTGTCCACTCTGGGCCTGCCTGGAGCCACGCGTGGCCGGGGGGTGGCCCTGCTTCACCCTCAGGCTCCCAAGGTCAGGCCTCGCCCTCCCTCGGCCAGGAGGCTCTGCCCGGCTCTCCCTGCCCAGGGCCAGGCCTGTGCGCCCATGGGGAGGTCATCCCTGTGCCTGAAAGGGGTCCAGGCCAGGAGCCCTGAATGTCCAGGGCAGGGACCTAGCTGCTCCCTGCAGACACGGAGCCCAGAGCCACAGACAACAAGCCCCAGCCCCGCACGCACACGAGACAGCCCACACCAAGCCTCCTCCACACGCACTCAGGTGTGCATCCGCACATGAGCACACTTCACCCCGTCACACCCACACGCCTGCACACACTCAGGTCTCGCACTCGGGGACCCATGGGGTGACCCCACGGGCCCAGACCAGAGCTGGGTCTTCTGAGCCCTCCCTGTGGACACCAGCTGGGCCCCACCCTCCAGCGCCCATGGGCTGCTCAGTGGCCCTTTCCCACACTGACCACACTGACCAGGTCAGACATCCGTTCCTTGCCTCCCCTGGAGCACCCACGCCCCTCCCTAGCAGGCTGAGATCCCCCTTCAGCCCCTCGTCCTGGCACCCTCACCCCTCGGGCACAGCACCCCTCAGGCCCGGTGCTGTCAGCCCTCCCTCCCCGGGGGCAGGGCCCAGGAACGTGCACTCTGCTGACCCTCCCAGCTCCAGGCCTGGCCCCCAGGGCATAGGAGGCCAGGAACTGACCCTCTGTCCTGTGGGGAGGTAGGGTCAGGGCCCCAGCTCAGGGCACAGCTCAGGATGGGAGCAGGACCCCACAGGCCAGGCCCAGATAGCAGCCAGGGCTGGAGGGGTTGGGGCTGGGGCTGGGCCCCAGAGACTGACCTCAGGTGACCCCTGCCTGGCCCATGGGGAGATCATGCCACCTTCCCCCCACCCAGAGGGAGCCCTGCCCTACCCCAGTGACCCTGCCCAGCCCTCCGTGGGCAGACACAGCACTGACCACCCCTCCCTGTGCAGACCTGCTGCTGGAGGAGGAGATCTGTGCGGACGACCTGGATGGGGAGCTGGACGGGCTCTGGACGACTATCTCCATCTTCATCACACTCTTCCTGCTCAGCGTCTGCTACAGCGCCACCGTGACCCTCTTCAAGGTGGGAGGCCACCCTGCTGGCCCTCGGGCCCCCTCTGTCCCCAGAATCCCAGCAGAGTCCCTCAGTGTCCTTCACTGCCCTTCACTGTCCACTCACTCTCTACTCACAGCCCTGGGGGAGGCCCACGTGGGGTCCAGTCTCTGCTCACCCTGTCCCCCCACAGGTGAAATGGATCTTCTCCTCGGCGGTGGAGCTGAAGAGGACGATCGTCCCCGACTACAGAAACATGCTCGGGCAGGGCGCCTAGAGCTCCTGTGGGTGGAGTCCAGGGTCGCCCAGACCCAACTGGACCGCGTCCATCATCTTGTGCTGCTCAGCCTGCGCCAGGCCTGCTCCTTCGCGCTCTGACCTAGCCAACCTCTAACCTCTCACCCAGCCTCACCCACATCTGCACTCTGACCTTGTGGCCATGGCAACCTGCCCCACCCCCCAAGACCCGAGTGGAAAACAGGTGGTGACCCCACTGAGCTGATGGACGCTGAAGGCCTCTGGGAAGCCTGTAAGACACCAATGGGCTGCAAGTCCCCGACCAGGAACACACAGGTCAGAGTTCAGTTCTGCCTGGAGGAGCAGGAGGCTGGGTCCAGGGCGGTGTGCACAGGGCACCCGCATGTTGTCCAGGCCAGGATTCAGACCACAGGTCCGTGGGGGAGGCCCCTGTGTCAGATCCTTGGGAACAGCTGTCTGCAGGGGCCCAGCCTCCCAGCAGGGAAGTTCCTGGGAGGACCACTAACAGTTACTCAGGCCACCTCCACCGAGGACGCTGCTGTGAGCAGGCCTGGGCCCACGGCTGCTGTGGGAGCCCTGGTGGGGGAAAGGGTGACGTCCAGCCAGACGGACTGCCTGGAGAGGGGCCTGCTGACCGGTTCCCAGTGCACAGAGCTGGAGAGGCTCCCAGAATACAGAACGGCAGGGCAGCCAGTCCATCCGGCGGCCAACAGCCTGACACGTCCCGCAGGAGCTCGGCCTGCACCGAGGGCAGGGGTGAGAGGCGAGACCAGAGACCCACAGAGGCCCAGCCCCAGGCCCCGGGGCCCCACCTCGCCTCACAGTACAGACTCTCCCGTCGTTGCAGAAACGTGCATGGGTGTCTCTGGATGGGAGGCACTGCCCCTAAGACTGGAAGGAAGGACCACAGTCTCAGAGCTTGGGAAGCTTCTTCTGTATAACGTGGGGGCCTGTTCTTTCTCTTTGCTGTCTCTTTATCTCTTTAATGACAATAAAGCATCTTTACTTCACCTAGCTCACTGGCCCGTCTCCGTATGTTGACACACCTTCTCCCTTTGAGGAGTCCACAGCCAGGCTGCCCCACTCCCACTGGCCCCTGGGCTTCCTGCCCCCATTCATCTGCACTTAGGGTCCCTGGTCCCATCCCTACCTGACCCGTGGGTGCCTGACTCCCACCTGCTACCCACCCCTAGGGCTCCACTCCGCCTCCCAGGCAGAGGCCAGCCTGAAGCCAGGGGAGCCGCAGACAAGCGCCCCGGGCTGGGTGGTCAGCACAGGAGGCTGTAACAAACACCGCGGGCGGCTGGACCACGGGCGGCGCCGCTCACACCCTGGAGCCTGGGACCCCGGATCCAGGAGCACAGGGCCGGCTCCTGCTGAGGCCTGTCTCCATGGGGTGCAGACGCCGTGTCCTCACGGGGGCACCCCTCTGTGCCTGTCTCTGTCCTCACCTCCTCTTAGAGGGTCTCCAGTCAGACTGGACGAGGGCCCACCCTGGGACCCCAGTTCACCCTCATCACCTCTTCAGAGACGCCACCTCCAGAAGCAGTGATGCTTGAGGTCTGGGGGTCAGGGCTGCAAGACTTGAATTTGGGGTCACAATTCTGCCCCAAACAGGCGGGTTGATGCCAGAAACCCAGAGCAGGAGGGGACACCAGTGAAGGCGGGCCAGGAGGGGCAGCTGGGGGAGGGGTGTCAAACCCCTGACCTGGTTCAGTGCTCAGGACACAGTCAGTGGGAAGGACCTCAGAGGGTGCTGGGGACACTGTGCTCAGCCTGGCTGCACAGAGGTGATGGCTGTGCCACAGGAAAAGCAGGAGGGGCCCAGGGCTCCAGAGAGGGGCCAGGAAGGGTGGCCGCCCGCATGAGATGAAGCCGCTGTGTCCGTCAGCCGGCCTGGGTGCAGGATGTAGTCAGGACTCCATCCTCACAGACACCAGGGACCAAGGAGACTGGACACTCCCCGAGGGAGGAGGAGGATCGTGCTCAGGGACAGTTCCAAGTGGGGGCCCAGGCCTGGGAGGGTGCTGGCCATGCTGGGCTCTCTTCGGAGGGCATTTTCGGGGAGTTGGGTCATCATGGGGGCATGCCAGTGTTTGCCCAAGCCTTTCGGGGGAAAGGGAGGTCCTGCCGCTGGACAGCCCAGGCCTGGGCCCAGCAACACCAGCTCCAGACAGAGAGCTGCCATCATGTCAGCATGACCGCATCACCCCAAGGCCCTCGGAGGTGCTGATCCAGGCTCCTGTGGGTAGAGGGACAGACAGAGGACTTCACACATCACTCAGAGGACCAGACGTAAGACTGGGAGCTGGGAGGGGGCCAGCAGGATGGCCATGGGGTGGACACCATGGTCCAGGAAGCCATCTGGCCCTGGGGGACCCAACCAGGCAGGGTGAGCCTGGGGTTCCCTCTGTCTGCTGGTTCTTGGGGTTGCCCACACTCTGCTTTTCCCACACACTAGCCATCTAACCAAGATGCTGACCATCCAATCGGCCGTCCAGCCTGCCCAGCCCTGGGTCCTGCCCCTCAAGTCCATCTCCCAGACCAACAAATGACCTCTAGCTGGCCTGTTGTAGCCATGAATTCTGGGAAACAAACTCACTCAGAAGGACACAAACCCGCCTCCCCAAGTTCACTGAAACTAGTCTGAACAAAGGAAAAAGAAAGACACAATCAAAGTTAACCCATGATTCGCATGCCTTTAGCCTAGGTAGTTAACAGTGGATAATTATCAATAGGCCTGTGGTCATACCCCAATAAGCATAATAGAATGTATGATTCTATTCAGTTATACAGATAATTAGGGTATTCTTTTAGGCCATGGAGAGTCTAGGTACGAGCCCTGGGGCTCTTCCTTCCGGGGGCCTGGTATTCCAGTTGGTATGTCGTTTCCATTGATACTGGGCATAGAGCTCAGAGTCCACAGTCCAGCTCAAGGTGGAGCCTGCTTTCAAGATGGAGCCTGTTCTGTTTCCTCCTTCAGGCCCAGCCCTCAGGAAGGCCAGGGTGGTCAAAGGGAGGGCTCTCCACAGGCCTTTTAACTGCACACAGCTCCAGCCTGGCCATATTCAGTTCCTAGGAGCACCTCTCTGTTCTTGCTTACACGTTATTCAACATGGGAGGAACCTCTTCTGTACCAGAAGAAACACTTCTGGGAGGTGTCCATAAGCCTGTGAGAAGCCTGCACACCACAATCAGAAAAGACTTGCTCAAGTGTGAAGACCCAGCTCAGCCAAAAATAAATACATAAATAAATAGTTTTTAAAAGAGGACTTGAAGCTTTTTAATTTAGATGGTGTAAGAAACTTTCAGGCGAGTGTAATCTCCCTGGTTCTGTCTCATCTCAACAAAATTTTGAAGCGACAGACACTAAAGCCATGGGTTCATCACAGCTCTCGGACAGACCGTGTTACAGCTCCGTGTTACAGCTCAGTTTTATTTAGAAAATAGCAGGAAAATACATCCTCGAGGCGTGAGGGCATGCCAACCCAAAGACGCGAAGAGAAGAAAGAGCCCCGGTCCTTTGGCTCCTCCTTTTACATGTTTTCCTCCCCCGGGCCTGCCCTATGGAAACTGGCCCAGCCAGGAGTGCTGTGTTCTACCTGAGGTCCTGACTCTGGTCCTTGGACCTCCCTTTGTTCTATTTTCGCGGCTTTTCCATTCCCTGTCTTTTCAGTTCCGTTCAGTTCAGTCGCTCAGTCGTGTCCGACTCTTTGCGACCCCATGAACTGCAGTCATTTTGGACTCCTGTTTCTTATTCTAACTACCTAACAAAATGAAACATGTAGGCTATATGTAACACCATCTGGCCTCTATGTCAGTTGGGGGACAGAGAGAAATGGCCCAAAAGTGGGTCTCGAAGTTATAGTACTGTCTTGCAACTGGATCTATATTGCCACAGTTGGGAAAATGGACTGAGGTTCCCTAGGATCAGGCCATCTTGTCTCTTTACCAGAATCCTGCACTATGCAGCTCCCTTAATCAGAGGCCTCGGAAATCAGAGAACCCTCCTAGCATCCTAGATGATCATCATTTAACCTCAGACGACCCTCAAAAAGGAAAAAGGGACGCCAAGTCTCACCCACTCTACACCCCTAATTCTGCATCCTTCACTGAGCAACTGTTACCAAGTCCAGACTTGATGTTCCCACTGCACAAGCCAATGAATCCGAGAATGACTTCATTCGGAAAGCTGGCATACCAAGAAGATGTCAGGCTAATGTCTCAAAATAATCACCTCATAGGGGTGTTGATGCCTGGTTCTTTCACAGAACAAGGGTGTGGAGGTGAGGAAGCAGAGGACATGTCAGTTCAGTCGCTCAGTCGTGTCCAACTCTTTGTGACCCCGTGGACTGCAGCACACCAGGCCTCCCTGTCCATCACCAACTCCCAGAGCTTACTCAAACTCATGTCTATTGAGTCAGTGATGCCATCCAACCATCTCATCCTCTATTGTCCCCTTCTCCTCCCTCCTTCACTCTTTCACAGCATCAGGGTCTTTCCCAATGAGTCAGTTCTTCACATCAGGTGGCCAAAGATGAGAGGGTAACAGGTAGGAAGGCCAGGGGTCTCCAAACGGAGGAAATAGGCTGCAAGTGTCAGACATCTTTTATCTCTGTCTTAAGTGACAGGAAGAAACAAACTAGTGTGATATTTTTTCCCTTTCTCTATGCAAAGTTAAGAAGAGGTTTCTCTCAAAATTTTGTGTTGCCATAACGACACCTGGTTCCACCTGAACTTACCTTTTCTCAAACCTTGAGCTCACCAGTGCACGTTTCTTATGGAGATGTTTGACGTAAGCTGTTAATGTGCTGTGCATTTACCCCAGGCTCTGTCTCCAAGTCTGTTCCATCTAAAGGTTCAGAACTGACTTGACAAACCAGTATGTTATATTCATACATTGTTTTCCTAATCTATATTAATGAAACTATATGTTTGTATGGAAATCTTCCTTTCTTCAAGATTCATGTCAATCGTTTTATGGCCTGGGATGACTCACCTGGTATCAAGGTTATCTCAGAATGCATGTTGTGGGTGAGAGGCCTGATGCCACTCTGAGTTTTGAGACATTTCCTTTCTTTAATTAGACTGCTAGTAGCTATATAACATCCAGCTAAAGACTAGTGGGGGCGGGGGGGCACTCCTTCTGCCCCCTTCTGATGTCTATGTCAGAAGATGTCTCTATCTCTTTTATACTTTAATAAAACTTTATTACACAAAAGCTCTGAGTGATCAAGCCTCATCTCTGGGCCTGGATTGAATTCTTCTCCTCTGGAGGCCAAGAATCCCAGTGTCTTTTGCAGTTCAGAAACAACCTTTCAAAGTATTGGAGCTTCAGCTTCAGCATCAATCTTTCCAATGAATATTCAGGACTGATTTCCTTTAGGATTGACTGGTTTGATCTCCTTGCAGTTCAAGGGGCTCTCAAGAGTCTTCTCCAACACCACAGTTCAAAACCATCAATTCTTCAGTGCTCAGCTTTCTTTGTGGTCCAACTCTCACATCCATACATGACCACTGGAAAAGCAGTTCTGACTACATGGCCTTCTGTTGGCAAAGTGATGTCTCTGCTTTTTAATACACTGTCTAGGTTTGTCATAGCTTTTCTTCCAAGGAGAAGGTGTCTTTTAATTTCATGGCTGCAGTCACCATCTGCAGTGATTTTGGAGCCCAAGAAAATAAAGTCTGTCACTGCTTCCATTGTTTCCCCCATCTATTTGCACTGTAAAAAGATCACAAATATCTCCTAGAATGGCCAGCCTCGGGGAAGGGATCCGTTATTTCCTTCCTTCCTATACCACCCACAGGTGGACAGGTCAGGACATGTCCCTGACCACAGGCACTTTGGTTTAACACTCAGGCAGTGGGGTGGGGTTCCCCATGCTGTTTTAAGTCGCTGCAGTCATGATTAATTCTTTGCGACTATTTAGGTAGTTAGAATAGGGAAAAGGAGTCCAAAATGGCAGCAGCTAAAAGACAAAGGAAAAGCCCATGAAAACAGAACAAAGGAAGGTCTGAGGACTGGAGTGAGGACCTCAGGTAGAACAAACAGCACTCGTGGCTAGCCCTGTTTACAAAGGGCAGGCCCAGGGGAGGAAAAACATATAAAAAGAGGAGCCAAAGGGTCGGGGGTCTCTCCTGTGCTTGCGCACACTCTGTCTCTCTTTCTCCCTCTCTCTCTCTCTTCTATTTGCATCTTTTGGGTCAGCATGCAAATCCCATGGACAGAGGAGCCTAGTAGGCTGCAGTCCATGGGGTCTCGAAGAGTCCGACACGACAGAGCGACTTCACTTTCACTTTTCCTTTCATGCATTGGAGAAGGAAATGGCAACCCACTCCAGTGTTCTTGCCTGGAGAATCCCAGGGATGAGGGAGCCTGGTGGGCTGCCATCTATGGGCTTGCACAGAGTCGGACACGACTGAAGCAACTGAAGCAGCAGCAGCAGCCTTCATGCCTCGAGGATGTATTCTCCCTTTATTTTCTAAATAAATTTGAGCTGCAACACGGATCTGTCAGAGAACGTAGAGTTATAGCACAGACTGTCCAAGAGCTGCGACGTGCCGAGGGCTTTAACATCTGTCGCTTCAAATTTTTGTTGTGATGAGACAAAACCAGGGAAATCACACATGCCTCTGACATGACCCTAGGGGCTGTAGCCCACCAGACTCCTTTGTCCATGGGATTCTCCAGGCAAGAATACTGGAGTGGGTTGCAATGTCCTCCTCCAGAGGATCTTCCTGACCTAGGGATAAAACCCATGTCTCTTACACCTCCTGCATTGGCAGGGGGGTTTCTTACCACTAGCGCCACCTGGGAAACCCAAGGTTCCCCGATTTAGACCGTTATGTGTGGACAGTATCATTTTAGTGAACAGAAGCAACAGGAAGCAAAAGTCAAAAAAACAGATCCAACCTAGAGTCAGTTCTTCCCTGTAACACGATCCCAAAGCCCACCTCCCCATGCCCCTCTGCACCTGCCCTTTCCCCAGGATGAAAAGGAGGCCCCACTAGGCTAACGCATACTGGGACTTCCCATCACACAGCCTCGGGGAGAATGTGCCCTCTGGGAATGTGGCAGATGGCAAAGGCGCAGAGGACACGAGCTCTTCTTCCTCACAATTTAGCCCTATACAGACAAACCCTGGGCCAAATGTCTGAAGACTCTAGTAGGTTCACTGAAGTATTTCAAGTCTGATTGAACAGGAAGGATATCCAAATAGTACTATCTACTTATCTATCCAAGAGGAGGAGCAAAGGATTTGGACAGCAGCCCAGTGGCACACTGACCAGCTCACCAGGGACCACCCCAACATTTACAACAGTGGTGAGAGCACAATCCCAAATTTGGAGCCCATTTGAGATATAATTCCTGGGGATGGGGGAGGGGGGGAAAGAGCAGGCACCACTGGTCCAATGCCAATCAAAGGGACGAGAAAGTGCATTAGAAGGCCACTCAACTGGGAAAAGGTCAAGGAAGTGACCCAAGAGAAGGAAAAAAGACAGCTCTTAAACCTACAGACTCCTATGCCCCAGCAGCTAGAGGTGACCTTTGGGGTATTTAATAATCAAGATCAGACTGAGGAAGAGGAAAAAACCTGACATGAGTAGAGGCAGGCCAGAGCTCAAGCTGAATTGATAGCCTGCCCACAGCCATGCCCTGCAACCCAGGAAGACCCAAAGGACAGAAGAAGTCTCACCCATCCATCCAGAGGTAAAGCAACAGGAAGGAATGCTTCCAATGCAAGTCAACCAGCCACTGGGCCCACGAGCACCAGAAGAGGCCGCGTAGGCCATCAGCTCAGTTCAGTTCAGTCGCTCAGTCATCCGACTCTTCACAACCCCATGGACCACAGCACGCCAGGCCTCCCTGTCCATCACCAACTCCCAGAGTTTACTCAGACTCATCTCCACCGAGTCGGTGATGCCATCCAACCATATCATCCTCTGTAGTCCCCTTCTCCTCCTCCCCTCAACTTTCCCAGGATCACGGTCTTTTCAAATGAGTCAGCCCTTCGCATGAGATGGCCAAACTATTCGAGCTTCAGCTTCAACATCAGTCCTTCCAATGAACACTCAGGACTGATCTCCTTTAGGATTCACTGCTTGGATCTCCTTGCAGTCCAAGGGACTCTCAAGAGTCTTCTCCAACACCACAGTTCAAAAGCATCAATTCTTCAGCACTCAGCTTTCTTCACAGTCCAGTTCTCACATCCATACATGACCACTGGAAAAACCATGCTGCTGCTGCTGCTGCTGCTAAGTCACTTCAGTCGTGTCCGACTCTGTGTGACCCCATAGACAGCAGCCCACCAGGCTCCCCCATCCCTGGGATTCTCCAGGCAAGAACACTGGAGCGGGTTTCCATTTCCTTCTCCAATGCATCAAAGTGAAAAGTGAAAGTGAAGTCGCTCAGTCGTGTCCAACTCTTAGCGACCCCATGGACTGCAGCCCACCAGGCTCCTCCATCCATGGGATTTTCCAGGCAAGAGTACTGGTCATAACTTTCCTTCCAAGGGGTAAGCATCTTTTAATTTCATGGCTGCAGTCAGCATCTGCAGTGATTTTGGAGCCCCAAAAATAAAGTCTGACACTGTTTCCACTGTCTCCCCATCTATTTGCCATGAAGTGATGGAACCAGATGCCATGAACTTAGTTTTCTGAATGTTGAGCTTTAAGCCAACTTTTTCACTCTCCTCTTTCACTTTCATCAAGAGGCTCTTTAGTTCTTCTTCACTTTCTGCCATAAGGGTGGTGTCATCTACATATCTGAGGTTATTGATATTTCTCCCGGCAATCTTGATTCCAGCTTGTGCTTCATCCAGCCCAGCATGTCTCATAATGTACTCTGCATAGAAGTTAAATAAACAGGGTGACAAAATACCGCCTTGACATACTCCTTTTCCTATTTGGAACCAGTCTGTTGTTCCATGTCCAGTTCTAACTGTTGCTTCCTGACCTGCATACAGATTTCTCAGGAGGCAGGTCAGGTGGTCTGGTACTCTCATCTCTTTTAGAATTTTCCACAGTTTATTGTGATCCACACAGTCAAAGGCTTTGGCATAGTCAGTAAAGCAGAAGTAGATGTTTTTCTGGAACTCTCTTGCTTTTTCCATGATCCAGCAGATGTTGGCAATTTGATCTCTGGTTCCTCTGCCTTTTCTAAAACCAGCTTGAACATCTGGAAGTTCATGACTCACGTATTGTTGAAGCCTGGATTGGAGAATTTTGAGTATTACTTTCCTAGTGTGTGAGATGAGTGCAATTGTGCAGTAATTTGAGCATTCTTTGGCATTGCCTTTCTTTGGGATTGGGGTGAAAACTGACCTTTTCCAGTCCTGTGGCCACTGCAGAGTTTTCCAAATTTGCTGGCATATTGAGTGCAGCACTTTCATAACATCATCTTTTAGGATTTGAAATAGCTAAACTTGAATTCTATTACCTCCATTAGCTTTGTTCATCATGATGCTTCCTAAGGCCCACTTGACTTCACATTCCAGGGTGTCTGACTCTAGGTGAGTAATCACACCATCGTGATTATCTGGGTCATGAAGATCTTTTTGTACAGTTCTTCTGTGTATTCTTGCCTAAGCCATGCACGGTCTGAAAACAGACAGCGAGACATGGAACTCACTTTGACTCCAGGAGGAGGGGGATTCCTCTGCTGAAATGGCCATGCTGGATGGCTGAGGTGTTCTGTGGTTTAAGCCCAAAAGACATCCCCATCAAGGAGCCCCAGGTGTCCCCTGATGTGGCAGGTAATAAGATTGATTTACCAATCGATATACCAAAGAAATTCTCACACTGTTAAGAAAGTTCTAGGACCCACGCAAATTTCCCTACCTGGAGATCCAGCAAAGGCACTGAGAACCCCCAGGGAATTTTACTTGGGAAGCCAGTAGGAGACTGAGCCTGGAGAAGGCAATGGCAGCCCTCTCCAGTACTCTTGCCTGGAAAATCCCATAGACGGAGGAGCCTGGTAGGCTGCAGTCCATGGGGTCTCGGAGAGTCCGACACGACTGAGCAACTTCACTTTCACTTTTCACTTTCATGCATTGGAGAAGGAAATGGCAACCCACTCCAGTGTTCTTGCCTGAAGAATCCCAGGGACGGGGGATCCTGGTGGGCTGCCGTCTATGGGGTCGCGCAGAGTCGGACATGACTGAAGCGACTTAGCAGCAGCAGCAGCAGCAGCAGGAGACTGAGCCAGATTTGCCTGTCAGTGTCCACAAGTCTCAGGTGGAGGCATGGGTCAACAGTTTGGCCTCAAGCCAAACAACAGGGAGGGAACTCAGCTCATCAATAGAAAACCGGAGTAAAGATTTACTGAGCATGGCCCTGCCCATCAGAACAAGACCCAGTTTCCCTCACAGTCAGTATCTTCCAATAGAAAGCTTCCATAATCCTCTTATCCTTATTTATCAGAGGGCAGACAGAATGAAAACCATAATCACAAAATACTAACCAAACTGATCACAAGGATAACAGCCTGGTCTAACTCAATGAAACTATGAGCCATGCCATGCAGGGCCACCCAAGACGGATGGGTCACAGTGGAGAGTTCTGACTAAACATGGTCCACTGGAGAGGGGAATAGCAAACCACTTCAGTATTCTTGCCCTGAGAGCTCCATGAACAGTATGAAAAGGCAAAAAGATAGGACACTGAAATATGAACTCCCCAGGTCGGTAGGTACCCAATATGGTCCTGAAGAAGAATGGAGAAAATAACTCCAGAAACAATGAAAAGAGGGAGCCAAAGTGAAAATAACGCCCAGTTGTGGATGTGACTGGTGAGGGACATAAACTTCGATGGTGCAGAAAACAATATTGCATAGGAACCTGGAATGTTAAGTCCATGAATCAAGGTAAATTGGAAGCGGTCAAACAGGAGATGGCAAGAGTGAACATCAGCATTTTAGGGATCAACGAACTAAAATGGACTGGAATGGGCAAATTTAATTCACATGACCATTATATCTACTACTGTGGGCAAGAATCCCTTAGAAGAAATGGAGTAGCCCTCATAGTCAACAAAAGATTCTGAAATGCAGTACTTGGGTGCAATCTCAAAAATGACAGAATGATCTCTGTTCTTTTCCAAGGCAAGCCATTCAGTATCACAGTAATCCAAGTCTATGCCCCATCCACTAATGCCAAAGAAGCTGAAGTTGAACGGTTCTATGATGGCCTACAAGACCTTCTAGAATTAACACCAAAAAATGACATCTTTTCATCATAGGGGATTGGAATGCAAAAGTAGGAAGTCAAGAGTAATGGGCTGGAGTAATGGGCAAGTTTGACCTTGGAGCATAGAAATAAGCAGAGAAAAGGCTAACAATTTTCCCAAGAACGCACCAGTCATAGCAAGCACTCTCTTCCAAAAACAAAAGTGACGACTCTACACATGGACATCACCAGATGGTCAACACCAAAATCAGACTGATTATATTCTTTCCAGCTGAAGATGGAGACGCTCTACACAGTCAACAAAAACAAGACGGGGAGCTGACTCTGGCTCAGATTGTGCTCCTAACTGCAAAATTCAGACTTAAGTTGAAGAAAGTAGGGAGAACCACTAGACCATTCAGGTATGACCTAAAGCAAATCCCTTATGATTATACAGTGGAAGTGACAAATAGATTCAAGGGATTAGATCTCATAGACAGAATGCCTGAAGAACTATGGATGAAGGTTCATGACATTGTACAGGAGACAATGATCAAGACCATCCCCAAGAAAAGAAATGCAAAAACACAAAATGGTTGTGTGAGGAGGCCTTACAAATAGCTGAGAAAAGAAGAGAAGCAAAAGGCAAAAGAGAAAAGGAAAGATATACCCAGCTGAATGCAGAGTTCCAAGGAGAGATTCAGAAAGCCTTCCTCAGTGGTCAATGCAAAGAAATAGAGGAAAACAATAGAATGGGAAAGACTAGAGATCTCCTCAAGAAAGTTAGAGACATCAAGGGAACATTTCATGCAAAGATGGGCCCAAGGAAGGACAGAAATGGCATGGACCTAACAGAAGCAGAAGAGATTAAGAAGAGGTGGCAAGAATACACAGAACTATACAAAAAAGACCTTCATGACCCAGATAACCACAATGGTATGACCAGTCACTTAGAGCCAGAAATCCTGGAGTCTGAAGTCAAGTGGACCTTAGGAAGCATCACTATGAACAAAGCTGGTGGAGGTGATGGAATTCCAGTTGAGCTAATTCAAGTCTTAAGGATGATGCTGTCAAAGTGCTGCCCTCAAAATGCCTGCAAATTTGGAAAACTCAGCAGTGGACACAGGACTGGAAAAGGTTAGTTTTCATTCCAATCCCAAAGAAAAGCAATGCCAAAGAATGTTCAAACTACCACACAATTGCACTCATCTCACACACTAGCAAATAATTCTCAAAATTCTCCAATCCAAGCTTCAACTGTATGTGAACCAAGAATGTCCAGATGTCCAAGCTGGATTTAGAAAAGGCAGAAGAACCAGAGATCAAATTGCCAACATCTGCTGGATCATCACGAAAGCAGGTGAGTTCCAGAAAAGCATTTATTTCTGCTTTATTGACTATGCCAAAGCCTTTGACTATGTAAATCACAACAAACTGGAAAATTCTTAAAGACCAGAATACCAGTCCACTTTACCTGCCTTCTAAGAAATCTGTATGCAGGTCAAGAAGCAACAGTTAGAACTGGACATGCAACAAAGGACTGTTTCCATATTGGGAAAGGAGAACAATAAGATTGTACGTTGTCACCCTGCTTATTTAACTTCTACGCAGAGTACATCATGTGAAATGCCTGGATGGATGAAGCATGAGCTGGAATCAAGATTTCCAGGAGAAATATCAATAACCTCAGATATGCAGATGACACCACCCTTATGGCAGAAAGCAAAGAGAAACAAAAGAGCCTCTTGATGAAAGCGAAAGAGGAGAGTGAAAAAGCTGGTTTAAAACTCAACATTAATAAAACAAAGACCATGGCATCCAGTCCCATCACTTCATGGCAAATAGATGGGGAAACAATGGAAACAATGACAGGCTGTATTTTCTTGGGCTCCAAAATCACTGCAGATGGTGACTGCAGCCATGAAATTAGAAGACACTTGCTCCTTAGAAGAAAAGCCATGGCAAACCTAGACAGCATATTAAAAAGCAGAGACATTATTTTGCCAACAGAGGTCCACACAGTCAAAACCGGTTTTCCAGTAGTCATGTATGGATGCGAGAGCTGGACCATCATGTATGGACGCGAGAGCTGGACCATAAAGAAAGCTGAGCACTGAATAACTGATGCTTTTGAACTGTGGTGTTGGAGAAGACTCTTGAGAGTCCCTTGGACTGCAAGATCAAACCAGTCAATCCTAAAGGAAATCAGTCTTGAATATTCATTGGAAAGACTGATGCTTATGCTGAAGCTCCAATAGTTTAGCCATCTGATGTGAAGATCTGACTCCTTGGAAAAGACCCTGATGCTCGGAAAGGCAGGAGGAGTAAAGACCCTGATTCAAGGCAGCAGGAGAAGGGGACAACAGAGGATGAGACGGTTGGATGGCATCACTGATTCAATGGACAGGAGTTTGAGGAAACTCCGGGAGTTGTTGATGGACAGGGAGGCCTGGCATGCTGCAGTCCACAGAGTCACAAAGAGTTGGACACGACTGAGTGACTGAACTGAATTGAAGGCCTATAACATTCTTAATATACAATGTGTATATTAGCAGGTTAACATATTTTCTGTGTATAGAAAGCTTCTCTATAGGAAATGTGATGTGATTTCCTATAGAGAAATCAGAGATGTGATGGGGTCTGCGAGGCTGGGAAAGCTGGATGGCTGACAAGATATGGATCGCAGTGTGAAGGTTGGGCCACGTCCTGTCCAGCTTTCTCTGGTTGGTCCTCAGTGGGAAGTGATGACAAAATCCAGGAAGCCATGGGGTATTAAGGAAGACTGGGCCATGGGAGGAAGGCATAGAGTGGCGGTAGGGCTTCCTGGGCTGTCGATAGAGATCGAGGTCTGACAACTTGCAGGTCTGAGGTGGGAGGAGAGGACTGTATCCCAGTCTGGCTCCTGTGGTGGTGCTGGATGTTCTGGACTGGTGGCTGCCTCCATAGGTCATTGTTCTGAGACTGTTAATGGTCTGGCCTTGGCTCCAGTGTCTTACGAAGAGGAATGTTCATGAGGGCCCCTGGGACTTAACCTGGGCAAGTTGGCCCCTCCACCTCCTGCACAGATCTCTGGGCATCCCCCCTTCCACTGGCCAGGAAGAGATCTCCAGTGAGTGTTGATCTGTGAGGGTGGAGCAGACCAGGCTGTGGCCTTGGCCTGGTATGAGGCTCTCTCCTGGTCTCATGTTCCATGTGAACCAGACCCTTGGTGTCTCTGGACAACCTCAGAGTTGCCCAACCCTGGGTGTTCTACCCTCGATCCCTGCAGGCTGCAGGGTTGTGTCAGCATCCACGGGATGTAATCTCCCAGCATGGATGGCAGCTGTGAGAAGGGTCTTCACTGAAAGTGGACTCTCCTGTCAACACGGTCTGGGCACTCTGTACTGGACATGAGGCCACCCTGCCCTGAAGTATGGTCTACACGCTCAACCACCCTCCAGAGGCCCAGACGGTCCCTGCCCTCAGTTTCCTCCTTATGTTCCTTTTCTAATTATTGATCATTTTCCTCCTGCTGGTGGCAACCCCGTTCTCCTTCCTGTGAAGCCCCCTTGGTCACATGTCTTTCTGCTCACTGGGTGCAGAGTGCTCTTTGTATCTAAAGGAACCCTGCCCTTGAGCACGTGTGTCCATCTCTCTGCCCTGTTTCCATGGGGCTCCAGATGCACTCACTTGCTCACCAGGCCATCTAGACTGGCTGGTGGGACAGGGCCTGAAGACCGGCTGCTTTGCCTGAGCTCAGTGGGTAGATGGGTTGGGTGGTGACTAGGTCCACCTCGATGCTGTGTAGCTGTGTTTCTGTGGCCTCAGCACCGACTGTGACTGACCCCTTAGGGTGTGCCCATTGGGAGTGGGACTGTTGTTTGACCTTTGTGTGGGGAGGGGCAGTGAGTCTGAGCTGGAGGCCAGCAGAGCAGGTGTGGTGGAGTCTGAGCTGGGGTTTCTGTGGGCATCAAAGTATTTGAAGCAGGACAAAGTGTCCTGCTTTGTCCACTTGCTCGAACTCAAGTGTCCTGGCTGGACACTTGGGTCCTCGGGGCCAGGTTCACTCCTCTGCCCCCTTCCCTCTGCCCTTTGTCCACACCCTCTGGTAGGGGCACCACCCACTTCCAAGGGACCACAAGCACCTAGCCCAGGGTTCATTCATGGGATTTTACTTTAAGGGAACTTTCCTAGAAAGAGTCAGGAGAGAGCGGCCACACTGATTCCACTCATGGGGCTATCTGTCTCCTACCTCAAATCCCCCCTGAGATACCTGGACCCCAAGGAATCTAATCAGGGGGATGAGGGTAATAGTCCTTCTGCAGCTCCTTCAGGCTGGTCTTGGACTCCTGGACTCTACCTACCTTGGGCCATGAACTCTGCCTGATGAATTCTGCTGCCACCTGGTTGAAATCTGCTGCAGGGAGTGGATGGGATGCTGCATTACCATCATCTGGACATGGAATGGCTGTGATCTGGAGGAGACAGGTCTTTCTAAGAGGATAAATAGATGTGGGCCAAAGCGGAGAAGAAGAGAGACAGAAATCAAAGACCCTACAAGGAGTAGGATCCAGGAGACCTGGACCCTCTGAGAGCCAGCCCTCTGTGAGGTGCTGCCTTAGATGAGAAGCCCCAAGTATCTCTATGGGCTTGACCTGTGCCGTTTACCCCGAACCAGCATCACTCACCTAACATGGGGGCAACTCACCCCAGGCAGCTTCTGGCACACGGAGGGCCATTCCAGGGGACCCTGTACGCAGACCACAGGGGAATAGCAGACATGGGTCCGGCTCCCTCTTCTGATCAGCCTCAGTTTGGGTCAAATAAGGGGCTATCCAGGGTCTCCTAACCACACGATGGCCCAAATAAAGCCCAGAAGCTATCTCCCCAAAGTGGGGTGAGACCTTCAGGGACAACCAGAAAGGCATGTGGGATCAAACACTGTCAGACCAACACAAGAGAGCCCCAGTACCAGATGTGAGGCTCCCCCCAGACCCCAGTCACAGTGCAGCCTGTAGAGGGAACAGGCCCAGTCGGGAGACCAGGACCGAGAAAGTGACCCCTGTCAGTCAGTCCAGCTACTCAGTCATGTCCGACTCTTTGCAACCCCACAGACTGCAGCACGCCAGGCCTCCCTGCCCATCACCAACTCCCGGAGCTTGCTCAAACTCAAGTCCATTGAGTCGGCGATGCCATCCAGCCATCTCATCCTCTGTCATCCCCTTCTCCTCCTGCCCCCAATCCCTCCCAGCATCAGAGTCTTTTCCAATGAGTCAACTCTTCGCATGAGGTGGCCAAAGTATTGGAGTTTCAGCTTCAACGTCAGTCCTTCCAATGAACACCCAGGACTGATCTCCTTTACAATGGACTGATTGGATCTCATTGTAGTCCAAGGGATTCTCAAGAGTCTTTTCCAACAGCACAGTTCAAAAGCATTGATTTTTTACTCAGCTTTCTTTATGGTCCAACTCTCACATCCATACATGACTACTGGAAAAACCATAGCTTTGACTAGACGGACCTTTGTCAGCAAAGTAATATCTCTGCTTTCTAATGTGCTGTCTACGTTGGTCATAGCTTTTCTTCCAAGGAACAAGTGTCTTTTAATTTCATGGCTGCAGTCACCATCTGGAGTGATTTTGGAGCCCAAGAAAATAGTCTGTCACTGTTTCCATTGTTTCCTCGTCTATTTTGCCATGAATGCCATGATCTTCATTTTTCGAATGTTGAGTTTTAAGCCAGCTTTTTCACTCTCCTCTTTCACTTTCATCAAGAGTCTCTCTAGTTCCTCTTCATTTTCTGCCATGAGAGTGTGCGGGGAGCCGGTGAGGCATTCCACTCGTGACAAAGGTCATGAGGAAGGAGGCTCGGCATACGCAAAGGCGGGATCGAGCCTCAGGAGTCCCCCCGGATATTCTCGAGCATTTTCCCCAAAAAAACCAGAGTCTGCCTACTTTATTGCTTTGTGCTCTCACCTCTGACTTTACTGGGGGCTGTCCCCTACCACCATCTCTCTCTCTCTGTCAAAGAGTTAACTTACAACTCCAATTAATAAAGTTCCTGGGCAATTAGGAGTGTTTAAATCCAAACCCCTCTGATGGCTCTCTAACTCGCCTGACAAGTTTACCCGGACTCCTGCAGCTATGCATACGATTGTTTACAGTCTCCCAGCCTCGAGAGGCATGGGAAGCTTAAGATATTCAAATAGCTTAGAGCCTCTCAGAGAGTTAGAAACTGTCAGAATAAACTAGTAAAGGATTTCATTGATGAGTCAATGTTTGTTGCCAAGTTTTCACATCCCCTGAATTGTATCCTTGAATATGTATTAATTAATAGTTGGTATGTAGAAAAAATAAGTAGTGGCCTTGGTGTTAGTAACTTTAGACCCTTAAGGTAATAAATTCTTTCTTTGTTGTAAACCCATTACACATCCGCCCTATAGGAATGCAATTTTATCTTTGGAAGATGGTGCCAAACCTTGAAATAATTACTCTTAGAGAAAGTAAGTCTTTGTTGATAAGTCCTTGTCAAGAGTCATAAAATGTTAGTAGGCCTTCTGGCCAGAAGATGATGTAAATCACCTAAACCATTTGTATACGATAAATTTGCAGGAAAGAAACCTTGGTTTTTGATAAGAATCAAAGACTGCTGACTTTGCATCCCCTATTATCCTCTATGTGTAACTTAGGGTATAAAAGCCCCTGTTAAAAATAAAGCTACGGGCCTTGCTCACCAACGCTTGGTCTCCCCATGTCATTCTTTCTTTTAACTTCCAGCTGAGTCTCCATCTGGAGCGCGGAACCCACCACGCTTACTAATCATGCCTGGGCTTCTAAGACCCACTCGAGAAGGTGTCTAGGGTGAGACACCTTCTGCTATTCGAGAGGGCGCCTGCGGCCTACGTAAGTGGTGCAAACTTCTTGTCTTGAAGTTTTATTGGTCTCCCGCGTAAACCAAGCTACTCAGCTTCTTTTCTCCACTGAATTTTCCTACTGAGCTATCCTCATTCTATTGTTCTCTATATCTCTAATTAGCATATAAATAGTCGCCGACGCCGTCTCCCCTTCGAATACCCTGGATCAGCCGGGGCTGGTCCTCGGCAGGAGTGGTGTCATCTGCATATCTGAGGTTATTGCTATTTCTCCTGGTAATCTTGATTCCAGCTTGTGCTTCCTCCATCCAGGTATGTCACATGATGTACTCTGCATAGAAGTTAAATAAGCAGGGTCACAAAATACAATCTTGATGTTCTCCTTTTCCAAATTTTAACCAGTCCGTTGTTCCTTATCTGGTTCTGTTACTTCTTGACCTGCATATAGGTTTCTCAGGAGGCAGTTAATGTGGTCTGGTATTCCCCTCTCTTTAAGAATGTTCCAGTCTGTTGTGATCCACCCATTCAAAGGCTGTAGTGTAGTCAATAAAGCAGAAGCAGTAAAATGCTGCCACTTTCTAGGTGGAGCTCACATATGGATACCACACCCAAACCTTGACCAAGCCAGAACCTCATGACAAGCATGTGCAGTGCTATAAATGATCTCAGCTGTTACACAGTCACTATTTACAAGATGTGGGGCAAGAGAGCCTGAACATGCCATCTTGGCCAATTTTCTCTCTCCTCGTGGGTTGTTTAGCTTTTTTTCTTTTTTTTTTTTTTTAGTTAAGCTGTATGAGTTGCTTGCACATTTTGGAAGTTTATTCTTTAGTGGTCACGTGATTTGCAGATATCTTCTCTAATTCTGCAGGTAGTCTTGTTCTGTTGCTGGTTTCCATGGTGCACAGGAGCCTTTCAGCTTCATTAGGGCCATGTGTTTAGTTTTCTTTCTATTTCTATTACTCTAGGAGATGGATGGAGAAGGCAGTGGCGGCCACCCCAGCGTTCTCGCCTGGAGAGTCCCAGGGACGGGGAGCCTGGTGGGCTGCCGTCCACGGGGTCACTAAGAGTCGGACACGACTGAGAGACTTCACTTTCACTTTTCACTTTCATGCGTTGGAGAAGGCAATGGCGGCCCACCCCAGCGTTCTCGCCTGGAGAATCCCAGGGGCGGGGGAGCCTGGTGGGCTGCCGTCCATGGGGTTGCACTGAGTCGAACACGACTGAAGTGATATAGCATTAGCATTAGGAGATAAATACAAAAAGACACCACCTTGATTTATGTCAAAGAGTGTTCTGCCCATGTTTCCCTCTGTTTTATAGCCTCCCATTTCACACTTTTGTCTTTAATCCATTTTGAGTTTATTTTTGCCCATGGCACTAGAGAATTTATAATTTCATTTATTAACAGGTAGCAATCCAGTTTTTCCAGAACTTATTCAAGAGACTGTCTTTTCTCCATCTTACACTCTTGCCTCCTGGGTCATACATGAATTGATCATAGGTGGGTGGGATTGTTCCTGGGCTGTCTATCCTGTCTCACTGATCACTGATCTATAATTGTGGTTTTGTGCCAGCACCATAGTGTTTTGATGGCCGTAGCTTTGCAGTATGCTCTGAAGTCAGGGAGCCTGATGCCTCCAGCTCCACTTTTGTTTCTTGAGATTGCTTTGACTATTTGGGGTCTTTATGTCTCCCAACAAATTTTCAAAAGTTTTGTTCTGGGTCTGTGGAAATTGCCATTGGTCATTTGATAGGTGTTACACTGAACCTGTAGATTGCTTTCGGTAGAAGTGTCATTGGCACAATATTGATTCTTCTGATTTAAGAGTATCTTTTCATCTGTTTGTGTCACCTTAATTTCTTTCATCAGTGTCTTAGAGCTTTCAGAGCAGAGGAATTTTGCCTCCTAGGGAAGGTTTATTCCTAGGTATTTTATTCTTTTTGATGGGATGGTAAATGGGATTCTTTCCTTAAATTCTCTTTATGGTATTTCATTGCTGCCATACAGAATGCAACAGATTTTTGTGTATTAATTTTGTATCCATAAATTTTATCCAATTCATTCCTGAGCTCTAGGGTTTTCTGTACCTTCTTTAGCATTTTGCATGTGTTAAATCATGTCACCTGCAAACAGCAGGTGTTTCTTACTTGGCTTCTGGATTCCCTGTGTCCCTTTCTCTCCCCTGATTCTTACACTTAGGCCTTCACTGTGCTGCACTGTGGGCCCTTGCTGGTTACCTACTATATACGCAGTCGTGTGGATGTATTAGCACCAAACTCCTAATTTATCCCTGGGATGTGGTGGGTCAACCAGGCGCAGTGCATGAGGAAGAGGAACACCGTGACGGCTAAGATTCCCACTCCTCCCCTGGGTGCAAGGGCGCCGCTTAAACCACCCCACCAACCCACAAGACGCACCTCAGTCACATCTGGACTCCCCCAGGCCCTCTGAGACAGAAAACACTCAGAAGAAAAGGGAACTTCAGGAAGCAAGTCACGTCACCAGGTTTCATTCCTGTTCTTAGTCTTCACAGCACTGGGGGAAGGGCCCTCACGCCTCCTGGGACTGGTGACCAAGTCCCAGGGAGCAGGGCTGCAGACACAGAACACAGGGAACTTCAGGAGGCAGATGGAGTCACCAGGTTTCATTCCTGTTCTTAGTCTTCACAGCACTGGGGGAAGGGCCCTCACGCCTCCTGGGACTGGTGACCAAGTCTTAGGGAGCAGGGCTGCAGACACAGCACGCAGATCCCAGGAGCCACATGTGTCTGTGGGCCAGAGCAGGGAAGGGGCCCGGAGCCCCAGGCTGTGGGGGAGCCCCCTCCATGGCCCCCACCATGGGTGAGTGGGGACCCCGAGGATGAGCGCACAGGGACAGGAATGAGAGCCCTGGAGGGAGACCGGCCTCGGGACGCCCAGAGGGGCTGGAGCAGCCGAGTGGGCCCAGGGGAGGCAGCTGCCCCTGGTCACAGTGCAGGACGAGCGTGTGGACAGAACCCAGACAGGGTGCACCACACCAAGAGCACTGCTGCCCAGGGCTGGAGAGCTCAGGGGGCTGTGGGCCGTGGAGGAGCAGGATGGGCTTGGGGGCGGGAGGGAAGGGATGTGCATGACCAGGGGCTCTGGAGGCCGGGGCTGGGCAGTAATGAGGACCAGCCAGGACGGAAAGAGGGTCTGACCTGAGGACGCAGGGAAAGGAGAGGACCCCAGAGCAGTGAAGTCTTCTGGACAGGCCAGTGGAGCCAGCGTCGGTCCCAGGGCAGGGCCACATGCAGGGACTGTGGGTCCTGACTGGGCTGGGGCCGAGGGCAGCGGCAGACTTGGGGGCAAGGCTGCAGGGCCAGCCGGGTTCTATGTCCACAGCAGGCACCACGGGGCTGAACCCACAGCCCCCCAGGACACAGGGGGCTGACCAGAGCTCAGGGCCTGAGGACCAGCAGTGGGAGCCAGAGAGAGGCAGGTGACCCGAAAACTGGAGGCAGCAAGGGGCCAGAGGAGGGTGTGGATGGAGGGATAGAGAAGAGCAGAGAGCAAAGGCAGGACCTCTGCCAGGAGGGGCCCGGGTGGACAGAGCTCCTCCAGGGGAGAGTTGCCTGGAGGCCAGTGGGCACCTGGCAAGTCCAGGGATGAGAGCTGAACCCAGGAAATAAAGGAGTGAGGAGTGGAGATGGGCAGGGGTGAGGGCTTCCAGAGGGGCCAGAGGGGCAAGAAAGGCTGAGGGGGTGGCCCAAGGACAGGGGGCAGCAAGGCTGCAGGTGAGCAGGGGCTGGGAGGGCAGGGGGGCCCTGGAGATCTGGGGGAGCAGGCACAGCTTGTGGGCGAAAAGGGGTTAGGAGGGCAGGGGGCCCCTGGTGTTTGGGGGAGCAGGTACTGGTTATGAGGGTGAGCAGGGGCTGGGAGGACTGGGGGAGCCCCTAGTGCTTTGGGGGAGCAGGTACAGGTTATGAGGGTGAGCAGGGGGCTGAGAGTAAGGAGGTGAGCCTAGTGCTTTGGGGGAGCATGTACAGCCTGTGAAGGTGAGCAAGGGCTAGGAGGACAGTGGGATCCCCTGGTGCTTTGGGGGAGCAGGTACAGCTTGTGAGGGTGAGCAAGGGCTGGGAGGACAGGGGGTGTTCTGGTGTTTGGGGGAGCAGATAGAGCTTTTGTAGGTGAGCAGGGAGCTGGGAGGGCGGGGGAGGGGGTGGCCTGGTGCTTTGGGGAGCAGGTACAGCCTGTGAGGGTGAGCAGGGGCTGGGAGGGCAGGGGGAGCCCCTGGTGCTTTGGGAGAACAGGTACAGCCTGAGGGTGAGCAGGGGCTGGGAGGGCAGGGGGAGCCCCCGGTGCTTTGGGGTAGAAGGCACAGCTTATGGGTGAGCAGGGGCTGGGAGGGCAGGGGGGCCCTGGAGATCTGGGGGAGCAGGCACAGCTTGTGGGCAAAAAGGGGTTAGGAGGGCAGGGGGCCCCTGGTGTTTGGGGGAGCAGGTACTGGTTATGAGGGTGAGCAGGGGCTGGGAGGACGGGGGGAGCCCCCGGTGCTTTGGGGGAACAGGTACAGGTTATGAGGGTGAGCAGGGGGCTGAGAGTAAGGAGGTGAGCCTAGTGCTTTGGGGGAGCATGTACAGCCTGTGAAGGTGAGCAAGGGCTAGGAGGACAGTGGGATCCCCTGGTGCTTTAGGGGAGCAGGTACAGCTTGTGAGGGTGAGCAAGGGACTGGGAGGACAAGGGGTGCCCCTGGTGCTTTGGGGGAGCAGGTACAGCTTGTGAGTGTGACCAAGGGCTGGGAGAACTGGGGGTATCCCTGGTGTTTGGGGGAGCAGGTACTGGTTATGAGGGTGAGCAGGGGCTGGGAGGACTGGGGGAGCCCCTAGTGCTTTGGGGGAGCAGATACAGGTTATGAGGGTGAGCAGGGGGCTGAGAGTAAGGAGGTGAGCCTAGTGCTTTGGGGGAGCATGTATAGCCTGTGAAGGTGAGCAAGGGCTAGGAGGACAGTGGGATCCCCTGGTGCTTTAGGGGAGCAGGTACAGCTTGTGAGGGTGAGCAAGGGACTGGGAGGACAAGGGGTGCCCCTGGTGCTTTGGGGGAGCAGGTACAGCTTGTGAGTGTGACCAAGGGCTGGGAGGACAGGGGGTGTTCTGGTGTTTGGGGGAGCAGATAGAGCTTTTGTAGGTGAGCAGGGAGCTGGGAGGGCGGGGGAGGGGGTGGCCTGGTGCTTTGGGGAGCAGGTACAGCCTGTGAGGGTGAGCAGGGGCTGGGAGGGCAGGGGGAGCCCCTGGTGCTTTGGGAGAACAGGTACAGCCTGAGGGTGAGCAGGGGCTGGGAGGACGGGGGTGTTCCTGGTGTTTGGGGTAGAAGGCACAGCTTATGGGTGAGCAGGGGCTGGGAGGGCAGGGGGAGCCCCCGGTGCTTTGGGGTAGAAGGCACAGCTTATGGGTGAGCAGGGGCTGGGAGGACGGGGGGCCCCTGGTGTTTGGGGGAGCAGGTACTGGTTATGAGGGTGAGCAGGGGCTGGGAGGACGGGGGGAGCCCCCGGTGCTTTGGGGGAACAGGTACAGGTTATGAGGGTGAGCAGGGGGCTGAGAGTAAGGAGGTGAGCCTAGTGCTTTGGGGGAGCATGTACAGCCTGTGAAGGTGAGCAAGGGCTAGGAGGACAGTGGGATCCCCTGGTGCTTTAGGGGAGCAGGTACAGCTTGTGAGGGTGAGCAAGGGACTGGGAGGACAAGGGGTGCCCCTGGTGCTTTGGGGGAGCAGGTACAGCTTGTGAGTGTGACCAAGGGCTGGGAGAACTGGGGGTATCCCTGGTGTTTGGGGGAGCAGGTACTGGTTATGAGGGTGAGCAGGGGCTGGGAGGACTGGGGGAGCCCCTAGTGCTTTGGGGGAGCAGGTACAGGTTATGAGGGTGAGCAGGGGGCTGAGAGTAAGGAGGTGAGCCTAGTGCTTTGGGGGAGCGTGTACAGCCTGTGAAGGTGAGCAAGGGCTAGGAAGACAGTGGATCCCCTGGTGCTTTGGGCGAGCAGATACAGCTTGTGAGGGTGAGCAGGGGCTAGGAGGACAGTGGGATCCCCTGGTGCTTTAGGGGAGCAGGTACAGGTTATGAGGGTGAGCAAGGGACTGGGAGGACAAGGGGTGCCCCTGGTGCTTTGGGGGAGCAGGTGCAGCCTGTAAGGGTGAGCAGGGACTGGGAGGAGAGGGGATGTCCCTGATGTTTGGGGGAGCGTGTACAGCCTGTGAGGGTGAGCAGGGGCTGGGAGGATAGGGGGAACCCCTGGTGCTTTGTGGGACAGGTAGAGCTTGTGAGGTTGAGCAGGGGATAGGAGGACGGTGGGAGCCCCTGGTGCTTTGGGGGAGCAGGTACAGGTTATGAGGGTGAGCAAGGGGCTGGGAGGACAAGGGGTGCCCCTGGTGCTTTGGGGGAACAAGTACAGCCTGTGACGGTGAGCAGGGAGCTGGGAGGGCAGGGGGAGCCCCTGATGCTTTGGGGGAGCAGGTACAGCTTGTGAGTGTGAGCAAGGGCTGGGAGAACTGGGGGTGTCCCTGGTGTTTGGGGGAGCAGGTACTGGTTATGAGGGTGAGGAGGGGCTGGGAGGAAAGTAGGAGCCCCTGGTGTTTGGGGGAGCAGGTACAGCTTGTGAGGGTGAGCAAGGGCTGGGAGGAAAGTGGGAGCCCCTGGTGCTTTGGGGGAGCAGGTACAGGTTATGAGGGTGAGGAGGGGCTGGGAGGAAAGTAGGAGCCCCTGGTGTTTGGGGGAGCGTGTACAGCCTGTGAGGGTGAGCACGGGCTGGGAGGACAGTGGGATCCCCTGGTGCTTTGGGGGAGCAGGTACAGCCTGTGAGGGTGAGCAGGGGCTGGGAGGACAGGGGGAGCCCCTGGTGTTTGGGGGAGCAGGTACAGCCTGTGAGGGTGAGCAGGGGCTGGGAGGGCAGGGGGAGCCCTTGGTGTTTGGGGGAGCGTGTACAGCCTGTGAGGGTGAGCACGGGCTGGGAGGGCAGGGGGAGCCCCTGATGCTTTGGGGGAGCAGGTACAGCTTGTGAGTGTGAGCAAGGGCTGGGAGGACTGGGGGAGCCCCTGGTGCTTTGGGGGAGCAGGTACAGGTTATCAGGTTGAGCAGGGGCTGGGAGGACAGGGGGTGTCCTGGTGTTTGGGGGAGCAGATAGAGCTTTTGTAGGTGAGCAGGGAGCTGGGAGGGCGGGGGAGGGGGTGGCCTGGTGCTTTGGGGAGCAGGTACAGCCTGTGAGGGTGAGCAGGGGCTGGGAGGACAGGGGGTGTTCCTGGTGTTTGGGGTAGAAGGCACAGCTTATGGGTGAGCAGGGGCTGGGAGGACAGGGGGGCCCCTGGAGATATGGGGAAGCAGGTACAGCTTGTTGGTGAGCAGGGGCTGGGAGGACAGGGGGAGCCCCTGGTGCTTTGGGGGAACAGGTACAGGTTATGAGGGTGAGCAGGGGGCTGAGAGTAAGGAGGTGAGCCTAGTGCTTTGGGGGAGCATGTACAGCCTGTGAAGGTGAGCAAGGGCTAGGAGGACAGTGGGATCCCCTGGTGCTTTGGGGGAGCAGGTACAGGTTATGAGGGTGAGCAAGGGGCTGGGAGGACAAGGGGTGCCCCTGGTGCTTTGGGGGAACAAGTACAGCCTGTGACGGTGAGCAGGGAGCTGGGAGGGCAGGGGGTGCCTCTGGTGCTTTGGGGGAGCAGGTACAGCTTGTGAGTGTGAGCAAGGGCTGGGAGAACTGGGGGTGTCCCTGGTGTTTGGGGGAGCAGGTACTGGTTATGAGGGTGAGCAGGGGCTGGGAGGACTGGGGGAGCCCCCAGTGCTTTGGGGGAGCAGGTACAGGTTATGAGGGTGAGCAGGGGGCTTAGAGTAAGGGGGGGTGCACCTGGTGCTTTGGGGAGCGTTACAGCCTGTGAGGGTGAGCACGGGCCGGGAGGACAGTGGGATCCCCTGGTGCTTTGGGGGAGCAGGTACAGCCTGTGAGGGTGAGCAGGGGCTGGGAGGACAGGGGGAGCCCTTGGTGTTTGGGGGAGCGTGTACAGCCTGTGAGGGTGAGCAGGGGCTGGGAGGAAAGTGGGAGCCCCTGGTGTTTGGGGGAGCAGGTACAGCCTGTGAGGGTGAGCAGGGGCTGGGAGGAAAGTGGGAGCCCCTGGTGTTTGGGGGAGCGTGTACAGCCTGTGAGGGTGAGCAGGGGCTGGGAGGAAAGTAGGAGCCCCTGGTGTTTGGGGGAGCGTGTACAGCCTGTGAGGGTGAGCAGGGGCTGGGAGGGCAGGGGGAGCCCCTGGTGCTTTGGGGGAGCAGGTACAGGTTATGAGGGTGAGCAAGGGGCTGGGAGGGCAGGGGGAGCCCCTGGTGTTTGGGGGAGCATGTACAGCCTGTGAGGGTGAGCAGGGGCTGGGAGGGCAGGGGGCACCCCTGGTGTTTTGGGGAGCGGTACAGCTTGAGAGGGTGAACAGGGGCTGGGAGGACAGGGGGAGCCCCTGATGCTTTGGGGGAGCAGGTACAGCTTGTGAGTGTGAGCAAGGGCTGGGAGAACTGGGGGTGTCCCTGGTGTTTGGGGGAGCAAGTACTGGTTATGAGGGTGAGCTGGGGCTGGGAGGACTGGGGGAGCCCCTGGTGCTTTGGGGGAGCAGGTACAGGTTATGAGGGTGAGCAGGGGGCTGAGAGAAAGGGGGGTGTGCCTGGTGCTTTGGGGAGCATTACAATCTGTGAGGGTGAGCAGGGGCTGGGAGGGCAGGGGAGCCCCTGGTGCTTTGGGAGAACAGGTACAGCCTGTGAGGGTGAGCAGGGGCTGGGAGGGCAGGGGGAGCCCCTGGTGCTTTGGGGGAGCAGGTACAGGTTATGAGGGTGAGCAGGGGCTGGGAGGACTGGGGGTGTGCCTGATGCTTTGGGGGAGCAGGTACAGCTTGTGAGGGTGAGCAGGGGGCTGGGAAAGCAGGGTGTATCTCAAAAACTTTAGGGGATCAGGTAGTGCTTCTGGGGATGAGCAGAGGTCTGGGAGGACAGGGGCTGCCCTTGGAGTTGGAGAGCAGGCACAGTCTGTGAGGTGAGTAGAGGGCTGGGCGGGCACGGGGAGCCCCTGGTGCTTTGGGGGAACAGGTGCAGGTCATGAGGGTGAGCAGGGGCTGGGAGGACAGGGAGTGTCCCTGGTGTTTGGGGTAGAAGGCACAGCTTATGGGTGAGCAGGGCCTGGGAGGACAGGGGGAGCCCCTGTTGCTTTGGGGGAGCAGGTACAGCTTGTGAGGGTGAGCTGGGTCTGGGAAGACAGGGGGAGCCCCTGGTGTTTGGGAGAGCAGGTACAGCCTGTGAGGTGAGTAGAGGGCTGGGCGGGCAGGGGGAGCCCCTGGTGCTTTGGGGGAACAGGTAAAGGTTATGAGGGTGAGCAGGGGGCTGAGAGTAAGGGCGTGTGCCTGTTGCTTTGGGGAAGTATGTACAGCCTGTGAGGGTGAGCAGGAGCTGGGAGGGCAGGGGGAGCCCCTGGTGCTTTGGGGGAGCAGGTACAGCCTGTGAGGGTATCCAGGGGGCTGGGAGGACATGGGGTGCCCCTGGAGATTTTTGGAAGCAGTAATAGCTTGTGGGTGAGCAGGAAGCTGCGAGGACAGGAGGTGCCCCTGTTGCTTTGGGTGAACAGGTACAACTTGGGTGAGCAGGGGCTGGGAGGACAGGGAGTGCCCTTGGAGATTTGGGGGAGCAGGTGCAGCTTCTGGGGATAAGCAGGGGGCTGGGAGTTCAGGGTATTAGGGGAGCAGACAAAGATCGTGCAGCTGAGCAGGCGCTGGAATGTCACGCCCCTGCCGACGACCTCAGTTGACCATGTGTGTGCTGAGCACATCGGTACGAAAGGGTCCAAGGGTGCAAGGGGCCATTTGTGCTGTGGGCCAGATGCAGGGACACAGGGCAGTGTGAGCCCTGCAGAGAAGATGGGGCCCAAGAGCGCAGCTGTCCAGAGCTGAGTCCAGAGGGCTGAGACCAGTGGTGTGGGTGCTGGACGAGGGTGAAGGGCGGGGCTGAGGGAGCAAGGGCACAGGGCTGGGAGAGCTCAGGCCGCAGCTGGTGAAGCAGAGGGCTGAGACAAGGGGTGTAGGCCACCCCTCAAGACAATGGGGGTGCTGTTTGGTGGAGGGTCTGCATGAAGAACAAAGCAAGGAGGAGCGAAGACCCGAGAGGAAGGGCTCTGGGGCTGCAGGGAAGGGGCGCCCTGAGGGCACCGGGTGGGCTGCACTTCTGGGCCGAGGGTCTGCCTGTCCCAGCAGCCTGTGTGGCTCAGGAGCCAAAGTGGGGCCAGACCTGGGACGCTGTGCTTGATAGGGCGGTGCAAGGGGCCAGGAGCTACAGGGCGCCCACTGGCAGTCAGTCGGGCTGCAGGCCCAGGGAGCTGACCAGGCTGGGGGAGCAGGGGCCATGGGAAGGGCCAGGCGCCCACAGGAGGGAAGGGGCCCTGGGCTCTGATCCAGGAGGCCACACTCACCGACCCAAGCTGTGTCCAGACACCCCAACTGCAGTACAGAGAGCCGGATGGCCACCATGCCGGCCGGTCATCAGACCCTGGAAGCAGGTGGTGGCTGGGCTCAGAGGTGCCCCAGGCCTGGGCTCCTGAGGTCCTGCTGGACCCCACATTCACCCAGCCTCCTCTCTCACAGCCTCCACCACAGCCCCGAAAGTCTACCCTCTGACTTCTTGCTGCGGGGACAAGTCCAGCTCCAAGGTGACCCTGGGCTGCCTGGTCTCCAGCTACATGCCCGAGCCGGTGACCGTGACCTGGAACTCGGGTGCCCTGAAGAGCGGCGTGCACACCTTCCCGGCCGTCCTTCAGTCCTCCGGGCTCTACTCTCTCAGCAGCATGGTGACCGTGCCCGCCAGCACCTCAGGACAGACCTTCACCTGCAACGTAGCCCACCCGGCCAGCAGCACCAAGGTGGACAAGGCTGTTGGTGAGAAGATGGTCCCCGGGGAGGGTGTCCACACCAGGAGACCAGGGTCAGCCCCACTGCCTGCAGGGGCCCCACCCCCAGGGGTGCTGTGAACCAGGCCCAGCGTGTCAGGGGAGGCCCTGTCTGTCTCTCTCCTGACAGTCTTGCAGGCTTGGGGAGGGGGTTGTCTGGAGTTTCCGCCAGGTCCAGGGTGGCCGCAGGCGGGTCAACGTCCACACACCTGGACCCACAGAGACGGGCCCTGGGCTCAGACCTGCTAAAACCTGTCCCTGCCCTAAGCCCAGCCCATGGCTTCCTGCCCCTGGTAACCCCCAGTCTGCTCTCTCTGCAGATCCCACATGCAAACCAACAATCTGTGACTGTTGCCCACGTAAGTCACCCAGTCTCCCCATCGCACCCCAGATGTGGACAGGGCCCAGGAGGGCCACAGGTGAGGCTGTGGGGGCCCAAGAGTGAGTCTGCCCAGGGGCTGACAACTGTTATGTCTTCCCCAAAGCGCCTGAGCTCCCCGGAGGACCCTCTGTCTTCATCTTCCCACCGAAACCCAAGGACACCCTCACAATCTCGGGAACGCCCGAGGTCACGTGTGTGGTGGTGGACGTGGGCCACGATGACCCCGAGGTGAAGTTCTCCTGGTTCGTGGACGACGTGGAGGTAAACACAGCCACGACGAAGCCGAGAGAGGAGCAGTTCAACAGCACCTACCGCGTGGTCAGCGCCCTGCGCATCCAGCACCAGGACTGGACTGGAGGAAAGGAGTTCAAGTGCAAGGTCCACAACGAAGGCCTCCCAGCCCCCATCGTGAGGACCATCTCCAGGACCAAAGGTGGGCCAGGTGGACGGGACTGGGAGGGCCCCGTGGGCCAATCAGAGTGACCGCTGGACGGGACCGGGAGGGCCCCATGGGCCAATCAGAGTGACCGCTCTGCTAACAGCCTTCCTGTCCCCACAGGGCCGGCCCGGGAGCCGCAGGTGTATGTCCTGGCCCCACCCCAGGAAGAGCTCAGCAAAAGCACGGTCAGCCTCACCTGCATGGTCACCAGCTTCTACCCAGACTACATCGCCGTGGAGTGGCAGAGAAATGGGCAGCCTGAGTCGGAGGACAAGTACGGCACGACCCCGCCCCAGCTGGACGCCGACAGCTCCTACTTCCTGTACAGCAAGCTCAGGGTGGACAGGAACAGCTGGCAGGAAGGAGACACTTACACGTGTGTGGTGATGCACGAGGCCCTGCACAATCACTACACGCAGAAGTCCACCTCTAAGTCTGCGGGTAAATGAGCCTCACGTCCCTGCACCAGCAAGCCCTCACCCAGCCCACCCTCCCCGGGCTCCAGGTCCAGCCAGGACGCCCTAGCCCCTCCCTGTGTGCATTCCTCCTGGGCCGCCGTGAATAAAGCACCCAGGCCGCCCTGGGACCCTGCAACGCTGTGCTGGTTCTTTCCGAGGCAGAGCCCTGGTGGCCGCCAGGCCTGCGGGGGTGGGCTGAGCCGACTCTGGGCCACTTTGTTCAGCATCTGTGGGGGAGCTGACCCCACTCCGGGCCAGACACACAGTGAGTGGGTCCAGCAGGCCACCTGGGGGCTGCCCGAGGCCACAGAGGGGCTTGGCCAGAGGCGCACCTCCACGGTCCCCTCCAGCCACCACCTGCTGGGCCGGCCTCTGGACAGGAACGGGGGAAGCCCCCGAGACCCTCAGGGATTGAGGCCCAATGCTTCCCACCTCTGCTCCAGCCCACGCTGTGGGGCAGGGCCACATCCTTGTCCCCAGGCCCCTGTCCCTGGGTGTCCAGAGTCCTTGTGTCCACTCTGGGCCTGCCTGGAGCCACGCGTGGCCGGGGGGTGGCCCTGCTTCACCCTCAGGCTCCCAAGGTCAGGCCTCACCCTCCCTCGGCCAGGAGGCTCTGCCCAGCTCTCCCTGCCCGGGGCCAAGCCTGTGCACCCGTGGGGAGGTCATCCCTGTGCCTGAAAGGGGTCCAGGCCGAGAGCCCTGAATGTCCAGGGCAGGGACCTAGCTGCTCCCTGTGGACACGGAGCCCAGAGCCACAGACAACAAGCCCCAGCCCCGCACGCACACGAGACAGCCCGCACCCAGCCTCCTCCACACGCACTCAGGTGTGCATCCGCACATGAGCACACTTCACCCCGTCACACCCACACGCCTACACACACTCAGGTCTCGCACTCGGGGACCCATGGGGTGACCCCACAGGCCCAGACCCAGAGCTGGGTCTTGTGAGCCCTCCCTGTGGACACCAGCTGGTCCCCACCCTCCAGCGCCCGTGGGCTGCTCAGTGGCCCTTTCCCACACTGAGCACACTGACCAGGTCAGACATCCGTTCCTTGCCTCCCCTGGGGCACCCACGCCCCTCCCTAGCAGGCTGAGATCCCCCCTCAGCCCCTCGTCCTGGCACCCTCACCCCTCAGGCACAGGGACACAGCCCGGTGCTGTCTGCCCTCCCTCCCTGGGGGCAGGGCCCAGGCTCACATGCTCTGCTGACCCTCCCGGCTCCAGGCCTGGCCCCCAGGGCAGAGGAGGCCAGGAACTGAGCCTCTGTCCTGCGGGGAGGTGGGGTCAGGGCCCCAGCTCAGGGCACAGCTCAGGATGGGAGCAGGACACCACAGGCCAGGCCCAGGCAGTGGCCAGGGCTGGAGGGGTGGGGTCTGGGGCTGGGGCCCAGAGACTGACCTCAGGTGATCCCTGCCCAGCCCATGGGGGGATCCTGCCACCTTCCCCCCACCCAGAGGGAGCCCTGCCCTACCCCAGTGACCCTGCCCAGCCCCCCGTGGGCAGACACAGCACTGACCACCCCTCCCTGTGCAGACCTGCTGCTGGAGGAGGAGATCTGTGCGGACGCCCAGGACGGGGAGCTGGACGGGCTCTGGACGACTATCTCCATCTTCATCACACTCTTCCTGCTCAGCGTCTGCTACAGCGCCACCGTGACCCTCTTCAAGGTGGGAGGCCACCCTGCTGGCCCTCGGGCCCCCTCTGTCCCCAGGATCCCCTCAGAGCCCCTCACTGCCCCTCACTGCCCCTCACTGCCCCTCACTGTCCCTCTCTGTCTGTTCGTTTTCCCATCACTGTCACCTTGAAACAGATTGGGCCATTTCAGGGGGCGTCTGAAGAGCTTCTGTACCACACGCCACCCTTCATGTCAGCGGGGAGAATTCAGCAAGGGTAGAGTGGTAATGAGTTTTTAGACCAGGAGGCTTGTGACTCTTACGAGCGGTGATGGCGCACTGCTGCTCCCTGAGAACTTCGTGGACACCATTTTCCATCAAAGGAGAAGTGGGGAAGGGAAAACACCTTCTTGGTCTCTCTTGGGTAACGGTCATGTTTTGGTCATCAGTTCCTCCCCCAGGTAGGCTAGAGGAGCTTACTTTTCCTTCCCAAGATGGTCAGGTCAGGACTGTCGTAGACTCCAGAAATAGTCTAGAACTCAGTACAATGAGGGTCTTTCATTTTGAAAGTCACCTTCCCGTAAATGACTGCTCTTTGTTTGCAGAGAGCCTGCTTTAACTCAGGGGTCATTAACTCACTGAGCTCACTGGGCTGGATGGGGGTCTCACGCCATCGTCGCTTTACTGTTTTGCAGCATATCCCAGGCTTCTGCTGTAGTTTTGTTGCTAAACAAGACTGCTTAGTCTCGTGGTTAAATCAACCTGCTTTCTTGAGTAATCGTTAATTTATAGGAGTTTCCCATATTTTTCAACTTATAATCCCCTAGTCAGATAATTATTTAATCACCTATTGTGACCCTTCATTTTCTCCCTATCAATCTCAGCATCCCATCACTGTCCTGTCACTGTCCCCTCACTGACCGTACTGTCCCCCACTGTCCCCTCAGAGTCACCTCCCTGTCCCCTCACGGCCCCTCACTGTCCCTCACTGTCCCTCACTGTCCCCTCACTGTACCGTCTGTCCCCTCGCTGCCCCCACTGTCCCTCACTGTCCCTCACTGTCCCCTCACTGTCCCCTCACTGTACCGTCTGTCCCCTCACTGTCCCTCACTGACCCTCACTGCCCCCACTGTCCCTCACTGTCCCTCACTGTCCCCTCACTGTCCCCTCACTGTACCGTCTGTCCCCTCACTGTCCCTCACTGACCGTCACTGCCCCCACTGTCCCCTCACTGTCCCTCACTGTCCCTCACTGTCCCCTCACTGTACCGCCTGTCCCCTCGCTGGCCCTCACTGTACCGTCTGTCCCCTCACTGTCCCCCACTGTCCCTCACTGTACCGTCTGTCCCCTCGCTGGCCCTCACTGTCCACTCACTGTCCCCTCACTGTCCCTCACTGTCCCTCACTGACCGTCACTGCCCCCACTGTCCCCTCACTGTCCCTCACTGTCCCTCACTGTCCCCTCACTGTACCGCCTGTCCCCTCGCTGGCCCTCACTGTACCGTCTGTCCCCTCACTGTCCCCTCACTGTCCCTCACTGTCCCTCACTGTCCCCTCACTGTACCGCCTGTCCCCTCGCTGGCCCTCACTGTACCGTCTGTCCCCTCACTGTCCCTCACTGTCCCCTCACTGTCCCGTCTGTCCCCTCGCTGGCCCTCACTGTCCACTCATTGTCCATTTCTATCACTCTGTGTCCACTCCTCCTCCCCTCACTGTCCCCTCACTGTCCCTCACTGTCCCTCACTGTCCCGTCTGTCCCCTCGCTGGCCCTCACTGTCCCCTCACTGTCCCCTCACTGTCCCTCACTGTCCCTCACTGTCCCCTCACTGTCCCTCACTGTCCCCTCACTGTATGGTCTGTCCCCTTGCTGGCCCTCACTGTCCCTCACTGTCCCCTCACTGTCCCTCACTGTCCCTCACTGTCCCTCACTGTCCCCTCACTGTCCCTCACTGTCCCCTCACTGTACCGTCTGTCCCCTTGCTGGCCCTCACTGTCCCCTCACTGCCCCTCACGGCCCCTCACTGCCCCCACTGTCCCTCACTGACCCTCACTGTCCCCTCACTGTCCCGTCTGTCCCCTCGCTGGCCCTCACTGTCCACTCACTGTCCATTTCTATCACTCTGTGTCCACTCCTCGTCCCCTCACTGACCCTCACTGTCCACTCTCTGTTCCCTCGCTGTTTCATCACTGCCCCTGGGGGAGGCCCACAATGAGTCGTCTCTGCTCACCCTGTTCCCCCCCCTACCCAGGTGAAGTGGATCTTCTCATCAGTGGTGGAGCTGAAGAGGACGATCGTCCCCGACTACAGAAATATGATCGGGCAGGGAGCCTAGAGCTCCTGTGAGCAGGTCCAGATTGGCCACAGACCCGACTGGACAGCGTCCATTATTTTGAGCATCAACCTGCACCAGGCCTGCTCCTTTGCGCTCTGACCCAGCGACCTCTGACCTCTTGGCCAGCCTCGCCCGCATCTCTACCCGCAGGCCTCACGGTCACCAAAACCTGCCCCCACCCCCGGAGACCCGAGTGGACAGCAGGCGTAGACCCCACCCGAGCTGATGAATGCCGAGGCCCTCTGGGAAGCCAGCAAGACACCAATGGGCTGCGGGTCCCCCACCAGGAACACACAGGTCAGAGTTCAGTTCTGCCTGGAGGAGCAGGAGGCTGGGTCCAGGGCGGTCTGCACAGGGCACCTCCTCCCACGCCATTCATCTTGTCCAGGCCAGGATCCAGACCACAGGGCCTCTGAAGGAGGAAGCTGGGTTCCCACACCGTATGCACAGGGCCCAGCCCCTGCATGTTGTCCAGGCCTGGATTCAGACCACAGGTCCGTGGGGGAGGCCCCTGTGTCAGATCCTTGGGAACAGCTGTCTGCAGGGGCCCAGCCTCCCAGCAGGGAAGCTCCTGGGAGGACCACCAACAGTTACTCAGGCCACCTCCACCGAGGATGCTGCTGTGAGCAGGCCTGGGCCCACGGCTGCTGTGGGAGCCCTGGTGGGGGAAAGGGTTACGTCCAGCCAGACGGACCGCCTGGAGAGGGGCCTGCTGACCGGTTCCCAGTGCACAGAGCTGGAGAGGCTCCCAGAATACAGGACGGCAGGGCAGCCAGTCCATCTGGCGGCCAACAGCCTGACACGTCCCGCAGGAGCTCGGCCTGCACCGAGGGCAGGGGTGAGAGGCGAGACCAGAGACCCACAGAGGCCCAGCCCCAGGCCCCGGGGCCCCACCTCGCCTCACAGTACAGACTCTCCCGTCGTTGCAGAAACGTGCATGGGCGTCTCTGGATGGGAGGCGCTGCCCCTAAGACTGGAAGGAAGGACCACAGTCTCAGAGCTTGGGAAGCTTCTTCTGCCTAATGTGGGGGCCTGTTCTTTCTCTTTGCTGTCTCTTTATCTCTTTAATGACAATAAAGCATCTTTACTTCACCTAGCTCACTGGCCAGTCTCCGTATGTTGACACACCTTCTCCCTTTGAGGAGTCCACATCCAGGCTGCCCCACCCCCACTGGCCCCTGGGCTTCCTGCCCCCCCCCCACCTGCACTTAGGGTCCCTGGTCCCATCCCTACCTGACCCGTGGGTGCCTGACTCCCACCTGCTACCCACCCCTAGGGCTCCACTCCGCCTCCCAGGCAGAGGCCAGCCTGAAGCCAGGGGAGCCACAGACAAGCGCCCCGTGCTGGGTGGTCAGCACAGGAGGCTGTAACAAAGACCGCAGGCGGCTGGACCACGGGCAGTGCCGCTCACACCCTGGAGCCTGGGACCCCGGATCCAGCACAGGGCCGGCTCCTGCTGAGGCCTGTCTCCATGGGGTGCAGACGCCGTGTCCTCACGGGGGCACCCCTCTGTGCCTGTCTCTGTCCTCACCTCCTCTTAGAGGGTCTCCAGTCAGACTGGACGAGGGCCCACCCTGGGACCCCAGTTCACCCTCATCACCTCTTCAGAGACGCCACCTCCAGAAGCAGTGATGCTTGAGGTCTGGGGGTCAGGACTGCAAGACTTGAATTTGGGGTCACAATTCTGCCCCAAACAGGCGGGTTGATGCCAGAAACCCAGAGCAGGAGGGGACACCAGTGAAGGCGGGCCAGGAGGGGCAGCTGGGGGAGGGGTGTCAAAGGGAGCACCCAGACCTGGTTCAGTGCTCAGGACACACTGGTCAGTGAGAAGGACCTCAGAGGGCGCTGGGGACACTGCGCTCAGCCTGGCTGCACAGAGGTGATGGCTGTGCCACAGGAAAAGCAGGAGGGGCCAGAGAGGGACCAGGAAGGGTGGCCGCCCGCATGCAATGAGGCCGCTGTGTCCACCAGCCGGCCTGGGTGCAGGATGCAGTCAAGACTCCATCCTCACAGACACCGGGGACCGAGGAGACTGGACACTCCCTGAGGGCGGAGGAGGATCGTGCTCAGGGACAGCTCCAAGAAGGGGGCCCGGGCCTGGGAGGGTGCTGGCCATGCTGGGCTCTCTCCAGAGGGCATTTTAAGGGAGCTGGGTCATAGAGGGGAGGTGCCTTGTCAGCTGGGACCATGCTAGTGTTTTTCCAAACCTTTCAGGGGTAGGAGAGGACCTGCCGCTGGACAGCCCTGGTCCTTGCCTGCTTTGTCAAGAAAGAATTCAGACGAGGAGGCAAAAGGTAAAACTGAAAAGTATGTTGAAAAAGAAAAGTACATGTGGAAAGACACAAGAGCAAACTAGAGAGAGCCCCACGTCTGGGAAGCTTGGTGGTTTAGTCATTAAGTCATGTCCAGCGCTCGGGACCCCATGGACTCTAGCCTGCCAGGCTCCTCTGTCCATGGGCTTTCCCAGGCAAGAACACTGGAGTGGGTTGCCATTTCCTTCTCCAGGGGATCCTTCCAAGCCAGGAATCAAGCCCAGGTCTCCTGTATTGTAGGCAGAGTCTTTAAGAATTGAGCTGCAAGGGGTGGCAGTGTTCTGGATCTTTGTCTTCCTTCGAGCCAGTCATCTTGCTTTGCCCACAGCTCTCCCCAGGCTAATTTGTCTCAGGACCCTCCCCTGGGTGTGCACCCACCCCTCAGCCAAGCTGGATCTCAAAGTGAAGGTTTATGGGAGGAGCAAGACCCATTATGGCCTGGCGTTATTCCCTGACTCTTGACCCACAAGGAAACTTTCTGCACATGTATAGTATTTCACATGTCCCAAAAAGGAGTAAAGATCCCTTAATTCTTTACTCAAAAACAATTTTCCCCCCTTTTTTGATTGTTGCCGTGACTATTACCTTAACATGTTTACAAGAGAGAAAGACGGCCTGTTTACCCTCTTTTTACCAATGCTGTAAAGAACAGTATTGCATAGGAACCTGGAATGTTAGGTCCAAGAATCAAGTGGTCAGCAAGGAGACAGCAAGAGTGAACATCAACTTATTAGGAATCAGTGAACGAAAATGGATGGGAATGGGCAAATTTAAATCAGATGACTATTGTATCTACTACTGTGGGCAAGAATATCTTATACTAAACGGAGTAGCCCTCATACTCAACGAAAGAGTCTGAAATGCAGTACTTGTGTGCAATCTCAAAAAAAAAAAAAAAAGGCAGAATGATTTCAGTTCATTTCTAAGGCAAACAATTCAATATCACAGTAATCCAAGTCTATGCCTCAACCATTAATGCCAAAAAGGCTGATGTTGAATGGCTGAAGACCTATAGGACCTTCTAGAACTAACACCCAAAAAAGATGTCCTTTTCGTCATAGGGGACTAGAATGCAAAAGTAGAAAGTCAAGAGATACCTGGAATGACAGGTAAGTTTGTCCTTGGAGCACAAAAAGAAGCAGGGAAAAGAATAACAGAATTTTGCCAAGAGAACAACACACTGGTCAAGCAAACACCCTCTTCCAAGAACACAAGAGATGACTCTAAACATGAACATCACCAGGCAGTCATACCAAAATCTAATTGATTATATTCTTTGCAGCTGAAGACAGAAAAGCTCTATAAAGTCAAAAAAAAAAAAAAAAAACAAGACCTGGAGATGACTGTGGCTCAGATCATGAACTCTTTATTTCAAAATTCAGGCTTAAATTGAAAATAGTAAAGAAAACCACAAGACCATTCAGGTATGACCTAAATCAAAAGCCTTATGATTAAACAGTGGAGGTGACAAATACATTCAAGGGATTAGATCCGGTAGCCTGAGAACGTGAAGAACTATGGATGGAAGTTCATAACACTGTACAGGAGGTGTTGACCAAAACCATCCCAAAGAAAAAGAAATGCAAGAAGGCAAAGTGGTGGTCTGAAGAGGCCTTACAAACAACTGAGAAAAGAAGAGAAGCAAAAGGCAAAGGAGAAAAGGAAAGATACACCCACTGAATGCAGAGTTTCAGAGGGGAGATAGGAAAGCCTTCTTAAGTGAACAGTGCAAAGAAATAGAGGGAAACAATAGAATGGGACAGGCTAGAGATCTCCTCAAGAAAACTGGAGAGATCAAGGGAATATTTAATGCCAAGACGGGCACAATAAAAGACAGAAGTTGTATGGACCTAACAGAAGCACAAGAACTACACAGAAAAGGTCTTTGCTGTTGTTCAGTAGCTCAGTCATGTCCAGCCCTTTGTGACACCATAAACTGCAGCACACCAGGCTTCCCTGTCCTTCACTATCTCCTGGAGTTTGCTCAGACTCATGTCCACTGAGTAAGTAAGGCCATCCAACCGTCTCATCCTCTGTCGCCCCCTTCTCCTCCTGCCCTCAGTCTTTCCCAGCATCGAGTTCGCTCTTCGCATCAGGTGACCAAAGTATTGGAGCTTCATCATCAGTCATTCCAATGAACATTCAGGGTTGACTTCCTTTAGGATTGATTGATTTGATCTCCTTGCTGGGCAAGGGACTCTTAAGAGTCTTCTCCAGCAACACAATTCAAAAGCATCCATTCTTCAGTGCTAAACCTTCTCTATGGTCCAACTTTCATATCTGTACATGACTACTGGGGAAAAAAGTCTTAATGACCCAGATAACCATGATGGTGTGATCACTCACCTAGAGCCAGACATCCTGGAGAATGAAGTCAAGCAGGCCCTAGGAAGCATCACTATGAACAAAGCTAGTGGAGTTCCAGCTGAGCTACTTCAAATCCTAAAAGATGGCGCCATTAAACTGCTGCACTCAATATGCCGGCAAATTTAGAAAACTCAACAGTGGTCACAGGCCTGGAAAAGGTCAGTTTTCATTCCAATTTCAAAGAAAGGCAATGTCAAAGAATGTTCAATCATACAGTTGCACTCATTTCACAACTAGTTAGGTTATACCTCAAATCCTTCAAGCCAGGCTTCAATAGTAGTGAACAGAGAACTTCCAGATGTACAATCTGGATTTAGAAAAGGCAGAGGAACCAGAGATCAAATTGCCAACATCCGTTGGATCATAGAAAAAGCAAGGGAATTCCAGAAAAACATATACTTCTGCTTCATTGACTATGCTAAAGCCTTTGACTCTGTGGATCACAGCAATCTTTGGAAAATTCTTAAGGAGATGGAAATACCAGACCTCCTTACCTGCCTCCTGAGAAACCTGAATGCAGGTCAAGAGACAACAGGTAGAACTAGACATGAAACAATAGACTGATTCAAAATTGGGAAAGGAGAACATCAAAGCTGTGTATTGTCACCCTGCTTATTTAACTTCTATGCAGAGTACATCATGCAAACTGCTGGGCCGGATGAAGCACGAGCTGGAATAAAGAGAGCCAGGAGATATATCAACTACCTCAGATATGCAGGTGACACCACCCTTATGGCAGAAAATGAAGAGGAACTAAAGAGCCTCTTGATGAGGGTGATAGAGGAGAGTGAAAAAGCTGGCTTCAAATTCAACATTCAAAAAACAACAGTCACGGTATCCGGTCCCATCACTTCATGGCAAATAGATGGGGAAAAAATGGAAACCAAGGCAGATTTTGTTTTGTTTTCTTGGGCTCTGAAATCACTCTGGCCAGTGACTACAGTCATGAAATTAGAAGATGCTTCCTCTTTGGAAGAAAAGCTATGACAAACCTACTTATTGTTCAGTTGCTCAGTCATGTCTGACTCTGTAACCCCATGGACTACAGCACACCAGACTCCCCTGTCCTTCACTGTCTCCAGGAGTTTGCTCAAACTCATGTCCATTGAGTCGATGATGCCATTCAATCATCTCATCCTCTGTGGCCCCATCTCCTCCTGCCCTCAATCTTTCTCAGCATCACTGTCTTTTCCAATGAGTTAGCTCTTCACATCATTTGCCCAAAGTATTGGAGCTTCAGCATAAGTCCTTCCAATGAATATTTAAGGTTGGTTTCCTTTAGGATTGACTGGTTTGATCTCCTTGCTTCCAAGGGACTCTCAAGAGTTTTCTTCAGCACCACGGTTCAAAAGCATCAATTCTTGGGCACTCAGCCTTCTGTATGGCCCAACACTCACATCCATATATGACTACTGGAAAAACTACAGCTTTGATTAGACGGATCTTTGTTGGCAAGGTGGTGTCTCTGTTTTTTAATATGCTGTATGGGCTTGTCATAGCTTTTCTTCCAAGGAGCAGCATCTTTCATTTTCACGGCTGCGGTCACCATTCACAGTGATTTTGGAGTCCAAGAAAATAAAGTCCGTCACTGTTCCTGTTTTTTCCACATATATTTGTCATGAAGTGATGAGGTCAGATGCCATGATCTTATTTTTTTAAATGTTGACTTTTAAGCCAGGTTTTTCACTGCTCTATGACCCTCATCAAGAGGCTCTTTAGTTCCTCTTCACATTCTGCCATTAGAGTGGTGCTGTCTACATATTTGAGGTTACTGGTATATCTCCTGGTGATCTGGATTCCAGCTTGAGCTTCATTCAGCCTGCCAGTTTGCCTGATGTACTCTGCATAGACATTAAATAAACAGGGTGACAATATACACCTTTGATGTACTCTTTTCCCCATTTTGGAGCAGTTTGTTGTTCCATGTTTGGTCCTAACTGTTGCTTCTTGGCCAGGATGTGGGTTTCCTGAGAGGCAGGTAGGGTGGTCTGGTATTTCCGTATTTTTCAGAATTTTCCAGTTTGTTGTGATCCACACAGTCAAAGGCTTTGGCATAGTCGATAAAGCAGAAGTAGATGGTTTTCTGGAACTCTCTTGCTTTTTCAATGATCCAATGAATGTTGGCAATTTGATCTCTGGTTTCTCTGCCTTTTCTAAATCCAGCTTGGACATCTGGAAGTTCTCAGTTCATGTATTGTTGAAGCCTGGCTTGGAGAATTTTGAGCATTATTTTACTAGCGTGTGAGATGAGTGCAATTGTGCGGTAGTTTGAGCATTCTTTGGCATTGCCTTTCTTTGGGATTGGAATGAAAACTGACCTTTTCCAGTGCTGTGGCCACTGCTGAGTTTTCCAAATTTGCTGGCATATTGAGTGCAGCACTTTCATAGCATCATCTTTTAGGACTTGAAATAGCAAAACTGGAATTCCATCACCTCCACTAGCTTTGTTCGTAGTGATGCTTTCTAAGGCTCACTTGACTACCATTCCAGGATGTCTGGCTCTAGGTGAGTGATCACAACATCATGGTTATCTGAGTCATGAAGATCTTTTTTGTAGAGTTCTTCTGTGTATTCTTGCCACCTCTCCTTAATATCTTGTGCCTCTGTTAGGTCTATACCATTTCTGTCCTTTATTGAGCCCATCTTTGCATGAAATGTTCCCTTGGTATCTCTAATTTTCTTGAGAAGATCTCTAGTCTTTCCCATTCTATTGTTTTCTTCTATTTCTTTGCATTGATCACCGAGGCAGGCTTTCTGATCTCTCCTTGCTATTCTTTGGAACTTGTCATTCAGCTGGGTGTATCTTTCCTTTTCTCCTTTGCCTTTTCCTTCTCTTCTTTTCTCATCTATTTGTAAGGCCTCCTCAGACAACCATTTTGCCTTTTTGCTTTTCTTTTTCTTGGGGATGGTCTTGATCCCTGCCTCCTATACAATGTCATGAACCTCTGTCCATAGTTCTTCAGGCACTCTGTCTATCAGATCTAATCCCCTGAATCTATTTGTCACTTCCACTGTATAATCATCGTAAAGAATTTCCTTTAGATCATACATGAACAGTCTAGTGGTTTTCCCTACTTTTGTCAATTTAAGTCTGAATTTTGCAATAAAGAGTTCATGATTGGAGCCACAGTCGGTTCCTGGTTTTGTTTCAGCTGACTGTATACAGCTTCTCCATCTTCGGCTCTAAAGAATATAATTAATCTAATTTCAGTATTGACCATCTGATGATGTCCATGTGTATACTTGTAACTTTTGTTTTTAGAAGAGGGTGCTTGCTATGACCAGTGCGTTCTCTTGGAAAAACTCTGTTAGCCTTTGCCCTGCTTCATTTTGTACTTCAAGGCCAACCTTTCCTGTTACTCCAGGTATCTCTTGACTTCCTATTTTGCATTCCAGTCTGCTATGATGAAAAGGACATATTTTTTTGGTGTTAGTTCTAGAGGATCCTATAGGTCTTCATAGTACCTACAACATCAGCTTCTTCAGCATTAGTGGTGGGGCATAGACTTGGATTCTGTGATATTGAATGGTTTGCCTTGGGAATGAACAGAGATCATTCTGTCATTTTTGAGCTTGCACCCAAGTACTGCATCTCAGAGTCTTTTGTTGACCATGAGGCCTGCTCCATTTCTTCTGAGGGATTCTTCCACACAGTAGTGGTTGTAACGTAATGAATTAGATTCACCCATTCTGGTCCGTTTTAGTTCACTAGTTTCTAAAATATTGTTGTCATTATTTCCATCTCCTGTTTGACCACTTCTAATTTACCTTGATTTATGGACCCAATATTTCAGATTCTATGCAGTATTGTTCTTTACAGCAGCAGACTTTATGCCCATCACCAGTCACATCCACAGCTGGGTGTTGTTTTTGCTTTGGCTCAGCCTCTTCATTCTTTCCGGAGCTATTTCTCTGCTCTTCTCCTGTAGCATATTGGGCACCTTCCAACCTGGGGAGTTCATCCTTCAGTGTCAAATCTTTTTGCCTTTTCATATCGTTCATGGGATTCTCAAGGAAATAATGCTGAAGTGGTTTGCCATTCCCTTCTCCAGTGGACCATGTTCTGTCAGAACTCTCCACCATGACCCATCCATCTTGGGTGGCCCTACATGGCATGGCTCATAGTTTCATTGAGTTAGACAAGGCAATGATCCATGTGATCAGTTTGGCTCATTTTCTGTGATTGTGGTTTTTATTCTGTCTGCCGTCTGATGTATAAGGCTAAGAGGCTTGTGGAAGCTTCTTGATGGGAGGGACTGGCTGTGGGGGAATCTGGGTCTTGTTCTCATGGCCAGGACCATGCTCAGCAAACCTTTAATCCAATTTTCTGTTGATGGCTGGGGCTGTGTTCTCTCCCTGTATTTTGGTGTGAGGCCAAACTATGGTAGGGGTACTGGTTGTAATGGCAACCTCCTTCAAAAGGACTTTTGCCAGCACCCCCCGCGGCTCCCAGGACCTTGGTATTCAGTGCTCTTGACCCTGTAGCAGGCCACTGTTGACCCATGCCTCCGCCAGAGTCTCCTGGACACTCCTGGACACTCAGAGGCAAGTCTGGCTCAGCCTCCTGAGGGGTCACCACTCCTTTCTCCTGGGTCCTGGTGCGCACAAGGTTTGGTCTGTGCCCTACAAGAGTCTGTTTCCCCAGTCCTGAGGGAGTTCTGTAGTCAAATCCCACTGGCTTCCATAATCCAATTCCCTGGGGGTTCTCAGTCCCTTTGCTGGATCCCAAGGTTGGGGAATCTGTTGTGGGCCCTAGAACTTTTGAAACAGTGCAAGAACTTCTTTGATATAATTCTTCTCCAGTTTGTGGGTCGGCTGCTCAGTGGTTTTATGGCAGGGCTAATGGTGACCTCCTCCAAGAGGATTTATGCCACATGCAGAGCCTCCCAGATCTGCTGCACAGTGCTGTCCCCGTCACAGCCGCTGCTGATCCGTGCCTCTGCAGGAGACAGGCAAACATTCAATGGCAGGTCTGTCTCCGTCTCTCATGGGGTCTCTGGGACCTGGTGCACACAAGGTTTTGTATGAGCCCTCTGAGTGTCTCTGGCAGGTATGGGATTTGATTTTAAGCACAATTTTGCCCCTCCTACTGACTTTTGGGGGTTTTCCTTTGCCCTTGGATGCAGAGTATCTTTTTTTGGTGGGCTCCAACATTCGCCTGTCAACAGTTGTTCAGCAACCAGTTGTAATTTTGAAGTTCTCACAGGAAAGGAGGAGCGCACATCCTTCTAGACTGTCATCTTGAGACCCAGGCCATAGGAGGCTAGTAAGACAGGTGGTCCAGAGACTTCCAATTCAGTTCAGTTCAGTTGCTCAGTCGTGTCTAACTCTTTGCGACCCCATGAATCGCAGCACGCCAGGCCTCCCTGTCCATCACCAACTCCCGGAGTTCACTCAAACTCATGTGCATCGAGTCGGTGATGCCATCCACCTATCTCATCCTCTGTCGTCCCCTTCTCCTTCTCCTCCTGCCCCCAATCCCTCCCAGCATCAGGGTCTTTTCCAATGAGTCAACTCTTCGCATGAGGTGGCCAAAGTACTGGAGTTTCAGCTTCAGCATCATTCCCTCCAAAGAAATCCCAGGGCTGATCTCCTTCAGAATGGACTGGTTGGATCTCCTTGCAGTCCAAGGGACTCTCAAGAGTCTTCTCCAACACCACAGTTCAAAAGCATCAATTCTTCGGCGCTCAGCCTTCTTCACAGTCCAACTCTCACATCCATACATGACCACAGGAAAAACCATAGCCTTGACTAGACGACCTTTGTTGGCAAAGTAATGTCTCTGCTTTTTAATATGCTGTCTAGGTTGGTCATAACTTTCCTTCCAAGGAGTAAACTTCTTTTAATTTCATGACTGCAATCACCATCTGCAGTGATTTTGGAGCCCAAAAAATAAAGTCTGACACTGTTTCCATTGTTTCCCCATCTATTTGCCATAAAGTGATGGAACCAGATGCCATGATCTTCGTTTTCTGAATATTGAGCTTTAAGCCAACTTTTTCACTCTCCTCTTTCACTTTCATCAAGAGGCTTTTTAGTTCCTCTTCACTTTCTGCCATAAGGGTGGTGTCATCTGCATATCTGAGGTTATTGATATTTCTCCCAGCAATCTTGATTCCAGCTTGTGCTTCTTCCAGCCCAGCATTTCTCATGATGTACTCTGCATAGAAGTTAAGTAAGCAGGGTGACAATATACAGCCTTGATGTACTCCTTTTCCTACTTGGAACCAGTCTGTTTTTCCATGTCCAGTTCTAACTGTTGCTTCCTGCCCTGAATATAGGTTTCTCAAGAGGCAGGTAATGTGGTCTGGTATTTCCATCTCTTTCAGAATTTTCCACAGTCTATTGTGATCCACACAGTCAAAGGCTTTGGCATAGTCAATAAAGCCAAAATAGATGTTTTTTCTGGAACTCTCTTGCTTTTTCAATGATCCAGCAGATGTTGGCAATTTGATCTCTGGTTTCTCTGCCTTTTCTAAAACCAGCTTGAACATCTAGAAGTTCACGGTTCACATATAGTTACTGTTAATAAGGTCCAGTCCAGTAACAATACATTGAGTGGCCTATCAGTGAAATATTTTCCAGAACCAGGAATGAGCATTCCTAGCACAGTGGGATGAAATGGCCATGAAATGCCCCCCAAACCTTGGTCAAATTCATGACCATGAAGGGACCCTGCCAACTGGAAACTGGCACTTGCCAACTATCTCTACAGGATTAATTCATGAACCACTATAGCTGCTGACCTTAAATACCCTCTGAAACGAGTTCAGGTGTCTATGAACCCATGCCAACGTGAAGAAGCTACAGGAGGCAGAACTTCACCCTTCATCTTCCAAATAAACATTTCTTGGGGTTCTCATCTCTCAGAGGGACTTGAGGTAGTAGAAAGAAGAGCCCCAAGGCTGAGCAGGTGGAGTTTGCCAAGCACAAAGTGATTCCCTGACACTCCAAAGACAAAGCTAGTGGCAGGAGCTGAGCTCAGCTGGGATAGAGACAAGAGGACCCCATCTATCAGACAGGGAAGCCTCCCCAACTGTATTTGTGCAGTAAGCCTCCTTGAGGGTCATAAAGGGAGGGCGCCACCCCATAATAAATGTTATCAAACCTCCTGTTACCCATGCACTGAAATCTTTCTTGGTAAAAAGATCCACACGCATAAGGGCAGGGCCCAAGGACAGGTCAAATGTGGGGAAAGAGGTGAGATAATCGGCCAGAAGAGAACAAAACCCAGAAGAACTGCCCTATAGACATGAGTCAACACACGAGTCAACACAGACATGAGTCAACATACACGTGATTCAACACACATGTGAGTTTACATACACAGGAGTCTACATACACAGGAGTCAACATGCACATGAGTTAGCAACCTCTTCACTGCACTCCTCCCCGTTAGGGAGGATGCCCACACCCTTTCTTTCCAGGCCAGTATCTCTGCCTTGCTCTGTCTTGAATAAATGAACCTCTTCTCTGTGTGCTTTCCACATGTTGTGCTGTGTCTCTAATCATAAACTTCACACCTGTATTTACAGTGTTTGCCTCCTTGGGACATTCGTGTTTTCAAATGAGGCAAGAGCCAGGCGATCCTTCCTTCTAGTCTCCAGCCTCTGGTGCTCTAGCTGCTAGGACTCCGGGATTTCATCCAGGCTATGCAGGTCCAATCGGAGAAGGCAATGGCACGCCACTCCAGTACTCTTGCCTGGAAAGTCCCATGGACGGAGGAGCCTGGAAGGCCGCAGTCCATGGGGTCGCTAAGAGTCGGACACGACTGAGTGACTTCACTTTCACTTTTCATTTTCATGCATTGGAGAAGGAAATGGTTACCCACTCCAGTGTTCTTGCCTGGAGAATCCCAGGGATGGGGGAGCCTGGTGGGCTACCGTCTCTGGGGTCGCACAGAGTCAGACACGACTGAAGCGACTTAGCAGCAGCATGCAGGTCCAATACAAGGGCAGGGAACTAAACTCCTGCTTCAGGACTGCTCCCTGTTGTCTCTCTAAGGAAAAGACCTCCACCCACATCACTTCTGGGGTGGGGCTATAGTGTCTCCCAATCCCAGGCCTACTGCTCTATCTATGGGACAGCCAGAGTGCACATGGGGTCTAGGGTGCCCTACAGCATTTCAAGACACTAGAAGCAGGGGGCCCCTGTCATCCACACACGGGGAGGTCACTGTGCCCCAACCAGCCGTGGAGGGGCTGCACCATGTCTCTCAGCTGGACCGTCACTTTGGGCCCCAGTGACCACCATAACTGCCAACGGCAACAGCTATGGCCAGGAGAACAGCTGCCCTCTGACCGTAGATGCTGTTCCGGCCTCTGTCAGATATCAGGGCCATAGAAGAAGGCAGGGGGAGGAGGTGGGAAGAGTCAGGACCCAGACGAAACAGTGGTCTAGAGGGAAGCCCATCCGGGCTGGAGGACCAGACACGGCCCGAGGCTGGGCCGCACACTGGGAATGACACGCTCTCCAGGGCTGCAGAGGAACCCACCAGGGCTGGGAGGCCCAGAGGGCACAAGCAGGGGCCCAGACCCTGGGCTGTGGTTCAACCAGGCATAATCCCAGCGGAAGGTGGAAAGCCGTGACGGCTGGGGTTCCCACTCCTCCCTTGGGTCCCAGGGCACTGCTCAAACCACCCCACTCACCCACAAGACGCAACTCAGCTGCATCTGGACTCCCCCAGGCCTTCTGAGGCAGAAACCACCCAGAAGAAAAGGGAACTTCAGGAAGCAAGTTGTGCCACCAGGTTTCAATCCACTTCTTAGTGTTTGGAGACTTGTGGGCAGGGAGTTCACACATCAGGGGACTGGTGACCAAGTGCTAGGGAGCAGGGCTGCAGACACAGCGCACAGACCCCAGGAGCCACATGTGTCTGGGGCCAGAGCAGGGAAGGGGCCCAGAGCCCCAAGCTGCAGGGGAGCCCCCTCCACAGCCCCCACTATGGGTGAGTGGGGACCCCGAGGATGAGCACACAGGGACAGGAATGAGAGCCCTGGAGGGAGACCGGCCTCAGGATCCCCAGAGAGGCTGGAGCAGCCAAGCGGGCCGGGGGAGGCAGCTGCCCCCGGTCACGGTGCCGGACGAGAGTGGGGACGGAACCCGGGAAGGGCGCACAGCACCGAGAGTGCTGCTGCCCAGGGCTGGGGAGCTCGGGGGGCTGTGGGCCGTCGAGGAGCAGGACAGGCTGGAGACGGGAGGGGAGGGCTGTGCATGACCAGGGGCTCTGGAGGCCCGGGCTGGGCAGGCATGAGGACCAGCCAGGACAGAAGGAGGGTCTGATGTGAGGAGCAGGGAAGGGAGAGGACCCCAGGGCAGTGACGGCTCCTGGACAGGCCGGTGGAGCCGGCACAGGTCTCAGGGCAGGGCCACGTGCAGGGACTGTGGGTCCCGACTGGGCTGGAGCCGAGTGCAGAGGCAGAGCCGAGGGGCAGGGCTGCAGGGCCGGACAGGCTCCATGTCCACAGCGGGCAGCACAGGGCTGAGCCCGCAGCTCCCCAGAACGCAGGGGACTGACCAGAGCCCAGGGCCTGAGGACCAGCAGCGGGAGCTGGAGAGAGGGCAGGTGACCCGAAAAGTGGAGGCAGCAAGGAGCCACAGGAGGGCATGGGTGGAGGGACAGAGAAGAGTGGAGAGAAAGGGCCAGGACCTCCGCCAGGAGGGGCCCGGGTGGACAGAGCTCGTCCAGGGGAGAGCAGCCCGTAGGCCACGTGGACACCTGGCAAGTCCAGGGACGAGAGCTGAGCCTAGGAAATAAAGGGGTGAGGAGTGGAGCTGGGCAGGGGTGAGGGTTCCTGGAGGGGCCAGAGAGGCAGGGGAGCCTGAGGTGGCAGCCCAAGGGACAGGGTGCAGCGAGGCTGCAGGTGAGCAGGGGCTGGGAGGGCAGGGGGGCCCCTGGAGATATGGGGAAGCAGGTACAGCTTGTTGGTGAGCAGGGGGCTGGGAGGACAGGGGGAGCCCTTGGTGCTTTGGGGGAACAGGTGCAGGTCATGAGGGTGAGCAGGGGCTGGGAGGACAGGGAGTGTCCCTGGTGTTTGGGGTAGAAGGCACAGCTTATGGGTGAGCAGGGCCTGGGAGGACAGGGGGAGCCCCTGTTGCTTTGGGGGAGCAGGTACAGCTTGTGAGGGTGAGCTGGGTCTGGGAAGACAGGGGGAGCCCCTGGTGTTTGGGAGAGCAGGTACAGCCTGTTCGGGTGAGCAGGGGCTGGGAGGACAAGGGGTGTCCCTGGTGTTTGGGGGAGCAGGTACAGCTTGAGAGGGTTAGCAGGGGGCTGGGAGGGCAGGGGGTACCTCAAGAGCTTTAGGGGAGCAGGTACAGGTTATGAGGGTGAGCAGGGGCTGGGAGGACAGTGGGAGCCCCTGGTGTTTGGGGGAGCAGGTACAGCCTGTTCGGGTGAGCAGGGGCTGGGAGGACAAGGGGTGTCCCTGGTGTTTGGGGGAGCAGGTACAGCTTGAGAGGGTTAGCAGGGGGCTGGGAGGGCAGGGTGTACCTCAAGAGCTTTAGGGGAGCAGGTACAGGTTATGAGGGTGAGCAGGGGCTGGGAGGACAGTGGGAGCCCCTGGTGTTTGGGGGAGCAGGTACAGCCTGTGAGGGTGAGCTGGGTCTGGGAAGACAGGGGGAGCCCCTGGTGTTTGGGAGAGCAGGTACAGCCTGTTCGGGTGAGCAGGGGCTGGGAGGACAAGGGGTGTCCCTGGTGTTTGGGGGAGCAGGTACAGCTTGAGAGGGTTAGCAGGGGGCTGGGAGGGCAGCGGGTACCTCAAGAGCTTTAGGGGAGCAGGTACAGGTTATGAGGGTGAGCAGGGGCTGGGAGGACAGTGGGAGCCCCTGGTGTTTGAGGGAGCAGGTACAGCCTGTGAGGGTGAGCAGGGGCTGGGAGGACAGGGGGTGTCCGTGGTGTTTGGGGAAGCAGGTACAGGTTATGAGGGTGAGCAGGGGCTGGGAGGACAGGGGGAGCCCTGGTGAGTTGGGGGAGCAGGTACAGCTTATGGGTGAGCAGGCTTTGGAAGACTTGGTGTGCCCCTGGTGTTTGGGGGAGCAGGTACAGCTTGTTAGGGTGAGCAGGGGGCTGGGAGGGCAAGGGGTACCTCAAGAGCTTTAGGGGAGCACATAGAGCTCTGAGGGTGAGCAGGGGGCTGAAAGGACAAGGGGCAACCCCAAAGTTTTGGGGGAGCAGGTGTGGATTGTGAGGGTGAAAGCTGCAGGGAGGGCAGGGGACTCTCTGGGGTGTCTCAGGGGACAAGGTGGAGATTGCACAGGTGAACCGGGCTCTGGGAACGAGCAGCTGGCCAGCTAGTGCTGAGGTCGGAGGCAGAGGGTCTGAGCTAAAGGGCGCCCTTTTGGTGGAGGGTCGGGGACAGCAAGGCCACGTGCAGAGGAAAATGAAGGATGCTCTGGCCTGAAGTGGGAGGCCTTCCCGATGAGAGCAGGCGGCCTCCATTCATAGGCCCGGGGTTCCCATCGTGTTGCAGCCATCTCTGGGGACTCAGGATGGATGGGGGTCGGCCAAGGCAAGGGGCAGCTGCCAGGACAGAGGACAAGGCTGGAGTACATGAGGCTGTTCCTCGAGATCTCAGACGGGCAGGGCCCGGGGGGCTGACCAGGCTCTTCCTCGAGGTCTCAGATGAGGCTGCAGGCCCACGGAGCTGAGCAGGGTCTGGGGAAAGCCCGGTTAGACGAGCTGCGGCCCGTGGAGCTGCCCGGTGCTGGAGGTGCAGGCAGGGCCCAAGCAAGGCCCCCACGGTGCTGAGTGCAGGGTGCGCCCAGGAAGGTCAGGGCCTAGACGGTCTGGTGAGGAGGAGCCGGGCGGCCAGGAGCGTGGAGCAGGGGCCGAGGGCCAATCAGGGGAACCAGGTGAGGGACGGGGCCAGAGACGCACCTTTGGGAGCCTGGTTGAACCAGGGTTGGGAGGGGACAATCAAGGAGGAGACCTCAGGGACAGGGTCCAGGACCGGGGCAGGATGTGAGCCCAGAGCACCTGTGCGCAGAGCTGGCCCGGAAGTCACGGGCCTGCAGGGCTGAGGCCAGGCCGGACGGGGGCCGGGGGCAGAGCAGGGCGAGGGGGACAGGCTCCTCCAGGCTGAGGGAACAGGGGCCAAAGGAAGGGCCAGGCACCCACAGGAGGGAAGGGGCCCTGGGCTCTGATCCAGGAGGCCACACTCACCGACCCAAGCTGTGTCCAGACACCCCAACTGCAGTACAGAGCCGGGTGGCCACCATGCCGGCCAGTCATCAGACCCTGGAAGCAGGTGGTGGCTGGGCTCGGAGGTGCCCCAGGCCTGGGCTCCTGAGGTCCTGCTGGACCCCGCATTCACCCAGCCTCCTCTCTCACAGCCTCCACCACAGCCCCGAAAGTCTACCCTCTGGCATCCCGCTGCGGAGACACATCCAGCTCCAAGGTGACCCTGGGCTGCCTGGTCTCCAGCTACATGCCCGAGCCGGTGACCGTGACCTGGAACTCGGGTGCCCTGAAGAGCGGCGTGCACACCTTCCCGGCCGTCCTTCAGTCCTCCGGGCTCTACTCTCTCAGCAGCATGGTGACCGTGCCCGCCAGCAGCTCAGGACAGACCTTCACCTGCAACGTAGCCCACCCGGCCAGCAGCACCAAGGTGGACAAGGCTGTTGGTGAGAAGATGGTCCCCGGGGAGGGTGTCCACTCCAGGAGACCAGGGTCAGCCCCAGTGCCTTCAGGGGCCCCACCCCCAGGGGTGCTGTGAACCAGGCCCAGTGTGTCAGGGGAGGCCCTGTCTGTCTCTCTCCTGACAGTCTTGCAGGCTTGGGGAGGGGGTTGTCTGGAGTTTCCGCCAGGTCCAGGGTGGCCGCAGGTGGGTCGACATCCACACGCCTGGACCCACAGAGACGGGCCCTGAGCTCAGACCTGCTAAAACCCGTCCCTGCCCTAATCCCAGCCCATGGCTTCCTGCCCCTGGTAACCCCCAGTCTGCTCTCTCTGCAGGGGTCTCCATTGACTGCTCCAAGTGTCCTAACCAGCCTTGTAAGTCGGGAAACCTTTTCTCCATCCAGCGGATGTGAACAGCACCAGGAGGACTCAGGGTGTGCGGGTGGAGGGGGATGGCTGCCTTAGATGAGTGAGACCCCGATACTAATCTCCTGCCATGTCTCTGCCATCAGGCGTGAGGGAACCATCAGTCTTCATCTTCCCACCGAAACCCAAAGACACCCTGATGATCACAGGAACGCCCGAGGTCACGTGTGTGGTGGTGAACGTGGGCCACGATAACCCTGAGGTGCAGTTCTCCTGGTTCGTGGACGACGTGGAGGTGCACACGGCCAGGACGAAGCCGAGAGAGGAGCAGTTCAACAGCACGTACCGCGTGGTCAGCGCCCTGCCCATCCAGCACCAGGACTGGACTGGAGGAAAGGAGTTCAAGTGCAAGGTCAACATCAAAGGCCTCTCGGCCCCCATCGTGAGGATCATCTCCAGGAGCAAAGGTGGGCCAGGTGGACGGGACCGGGAGGGCCCCATGGGCCAATCAGAGTGACCGCTGTGCTAACAGCCTTCCTGTCCCCACAGGGCCGGCCCGGGAGCCGCAGGTGTATGTCCTGGACCCACCCAAGGAAGAGCTCAGCAAAAGCACGGTCAGCGTCACCTGCATGGTCATCGGCTTCTACCCAGAAGATGTAGACGTGGAGTGGCAGAGAGACCGGCAGACTGAGTCGGAGGACAAGTACCGCACGACCCCGCCCCAGCTGGACGCCGACCGCTCCTACTTCCTGTACAGCAAGCTCAGGGTGGACAGGAACAGCTGGCAGAGAGGAGACACCTACACGTGTGTGGTGATGCACGAGGCCCTGCACAATCACTACACGCAGAAGTCCACCTCTAAGTCTGCGGGTAAATGAGCCTCACGTCCCTGCACCAGCAAGCCCTCACCCAGCCCACCCTCCCCGGGCTCCAGGTCCAGCCAGGACGCCCTAGCCCCTCCCTGTGTGCATTCCTCCTGGGCCGCCGTGAATAAAGCACCCAGGCCGCCCTGGGACCCTGCAACGCTGTGCTGGTTCTTTCCGAGGCAGAGCCCTGGTGGCCGCCAGGCCTGCGGGGGTGGGCTGAGCCGACTCTGGGCCACTTTGTTCAGCATCTGTGGGGGAGCTGACCCCGCTCGGGCCAGACACACAGTGAGTGGGTCCAGCAGGCCACCTGGGGGCTGCCCGAGGCCACGGAGGGGCTTGGCCAGAGGCGCACCTCCACGGTCCCCTCCAGCCACCACCTGCTGGGCCGGCCTCTGGACAGGAACCGGGGAAGCCCCCGAGACCCTCAGGGATTGAGGCCCAATGCTTCCCGCCTCTGCTCCAGCCCACGCTGTGGGGCAGGGCCACATCCTTGTCCCCAGGCCCCTGTCCCTGGGTGTCCAGAGTCCTTGTGTCCACTCTGGGCCTGCCTGGAGCCACGCGTGGCCGGGGGGTGGCCCTGCTTCACCCTCAGGCTCCCAAGGTCAGGCCTCACCCTCCCTCGGCCAGGAGGCTCTGCCCAGCTCTCCCTGCCCGGGGCCAAGCCTGTGCACCCGTGGGGAGGTCATCCCTGTGCCTGAAAGGGGTCCAGGCCGAGAGCCCTGAATGTCCAGGGCAGGGACCTAGCTGCTCCGTGCGGACACGGAGCCCAGACCACAGACAACAAGCCCCAGCCCCGCACGCACACGAGACAGCCCACACCAAGCCTCCTCCACACGGACTCAGGTGTCCACCCTCACATGAGCACACTTCACCCCCGGACAAACCCACATGCCTGCACACACTCAGGTCTCGCACTCGGGGACCCATGGGGTGACCCCACGGGCCCAGACCAGAGCTGGGTCTTGTGAGCCCTCCCTGTGGACACCAGCTGGGCCCCACCCTCCAGCGCCCATGGGCTGCTCAGTGGCCCTTTCCCACACTGAGCACACTGACCAGGTCAGACATCTGTCCCTCGCCTCCCCTGGGGCACCCACGCCCCTCCCTAGCAGGCTTAGATCCCCACTCAGCCCCTCGTCCTGGCACCCTCACCCCTCGGGCACAGCACCCCTCAGGCCCGGTGCTGTCAGCCCTCCCTCCCCTGGGGCAGGGCCCAGGAACGTGTGCTCTCCTGACCCTCCCGGCTCCAGGCCTGGCCCCTAGGGCAGAGGAGGCCCGGAACTGAGCTTCTGTCCTGCGGGGAGGTGGGGTCAGGGCCCCAGCTCAGGGCACAGCTCAGGATGGGAACAGGACACCACAGGCCAGGCCCAGGCAGTGGCCAGGGCTGGAGGGGTTGGGGCTGGGGCTGGGCCCCAGAGACTGACCTCAGGTGACCCCTGCCTGGCCCATGGGGAGATCATGCCACCTTCCCCCCACCCAGAGGGAGCCCTGCCCTACCCCAGTGACCCTGCCCAGCCCCCCGTGGGCAGACACAGCACTGACCACCCCTCCCTGTGCAGACCTGCTGCTGGAGGAGGAGATCTGTGCGGACGCCCAGGACGGGGAGCTGGACGGGCTCTGGACGACTATCTCCATCTTCATCACACTCTTCCTGCTCAGCGTCTGCTACAGCGCCACCGTGACCCTCTTCAAGGTGGGAGGCCACCCTGCTGGCCCTCGGGCCCCCTCTGTCCCCAGGATCCCCTCAGAGCCCCTCATCAACCATTGACTGTCCCTCACTGTCCACTCGCTGTCCACTCCCTGTCCCTGGGAGCAGCCCGGTGAGATTCAGGCTGCACTCACCCCACTCTCCCCGGCAGGTGAAGTGGATCCTCTCATCCGTGGTGGAGCTGAAGCAGTCGATCACTCCCAACTACAGAAACATGATCGGACAGGGCGCCTAGAGCTCCTGTGGGCCACACCCGGACCACCTCAGACCCGACTGGACCACACCTGTCCACTCGTGACTCTCAGCCTGGGCCAGGTCTGTCCCATTGCCTTATGAACTCACTAATCCTTGAGCTCACGCCCTTCTTGGCCCGTACCTCAGAACTCTGGCATTGTGGCCACCACTGTCTGCCCCAGCCCCCGTCAAAGACCCAAGTGGACAGCAGGTGATTCCCCAACCTGAGCTGATGGACGCCAAGGGCCTCCGCACAGCCTGCAAGACACCACTGCAGCCACATGCCCTACCAAGAATGCACGGGTCCAGGGCTGTCTGCAAAGGGCACCCGCATCTTGTCCAGGCTGGGATCCAGACCCAAGGTCCCTGGAGGAGGCCCCTGTTTCAGATCCTTGGGAATAGCTGTCCTGCTGTCCAAGTTCCTGGGAGGACCACTAACAGTTACTCAGGCCACCTCCACCGAGGACGCTGCTGTGAGCAGGCCTGGGCCCACGGCTGCTGTGGGAGCCCTGGTGGAGGAAGGGGTGACGTCCAGCCAGACGGACTGCCTGGACACGAGCTTGGTGATCGGTTCCCAGTGGACAGAGCTGGAGAGGCTCCCAGAATACAGAATGGCAGGGCAGCCAGTCCATCCGGCGGCCAACAGCCTGACACGTCCCGCAGGAGCTCGGCCTGCACCGAGGGCAGGGGTGAGAGGCGAGACCAGAGACCCACAGAGGCCCAGCCCCAGGCCCCGGGGCCCCACCTCACCTCACAGTACAGACTCTCCCGTCGTTGCAGAAATGTGCATGGGCGTCTCTGGATGGGAGGCGCTGCCCCTAAGACTGGAAGGAAGGACCACAGTCTCAGAGCTTGGGAAGCTTCTTCTGCCTAATGTGGGGGCCTGTTCTTTCTCTTTGCTGTCTCTTTATCTCTTTAATGACAATAAAGCATCTTTACTTCACCTAGCTCACTGGCCCGTCTCCGTATGTTGACACACCTTCTCCCTTTGAGGAGTCCACAGCCTGGCTGCCCCACCCCCACTGGCCCCTGGGCTTCCTGCCCCCCCCCACCTGCACTTAGGGTCCCTGGTCCCATCCCTACCTGACCCGTGGGTGCCTGACTCCCACCTGCTACCCACCCCTAGGGCTCCACTCCGCCTCCCAGGCAGAGGCCAGCCTGAAGCCAGGGGAGCCACAGACAAGCGCCCCGTGCTGGGTGGTCAGCACAGGAGGCTGTAACAAACACCGCGGGCGGCTGGACCACGGGCGGCGCCGCTCACACCCTGGAGCCTGGGACCCCGGATCCAGGAGCACAGGGCCGGCTCCTGCTGAGGCCTGTCTCCATGGGGTGCAGACGCCGTGTCCTCACGGGGGCACCCCTCTGTGCCTGTCTCTGTCCTCACCTCCTCTTAGAGGGTCTCCAGTCAGACTGGACGAGGGCCCACCCTGGGACCCCAGTTCACCCTCATCACCTCTTCAGAGACGCCACCTCCAGAAGCAGTGATGCTTGAGGTCTGGGGGTCAGGGCTGCAAGACTTGAATTTGGGGGTCACAATTCTGCCCCAAACAGGCGGGTTGATGCCAGAAACCCAGAGCAGGAGGGGACACCAGTGAAGGCGGGCCAGGAGGGGCAGCTGGGGGAGGGGTGTCAAACCCCTGACCTGGTTCAGTGCTCAGGACACAGTCAGTGGGAAGGACCTCAGAGGGTGCTGGGGACACCGTGCTCAGCCTGGCTGCACAGAGGTGATGGCTGTGCCACAGGAAAAGCAGGAGGGGCCCAGGGCTCCAGAGAGGGACCAGGAAGGGTGGCCGCCCGCATGCGATGAGGCCGCTGTGTCCGTCAGCCGGCCTGGGTGCAGGGTGTAGTCAGGACTCCATCCTCACAGACACCAGGGACTGAGGAGACTGGACACTCCCCGAGGGAGGAGGAGGATCGTGCTTAGGGACAGTTCCAAGTGGGGGCCCAGGCCTGGGAGGGTGCTGGCCGTGCTGGGCTCTCTTCGGAGGGCATTTTCGGGGAGTTGGGTCATCATGGGGGCATGCCAGTGTTTGCCCAAGCCTTTCGGGGGAAAGGGAGGTCCTGCCGCTGGACAGCCCAGGCCTGGGCCCAGCAACACCAGCTCCAGACAGAGAGCTGCCATCATGTCAGCATGACCGCATCACCCCAAGGCCCTCGGAGGTGCTGATCCAGGCTCCTGTGGGTAGAGGGACAGACAGAGGACTTCACACATCACTCAGAGGACCAGACGTAAGACTGGGAGCTGGGAGGGGGCCAGCAGGATGGCCACGGGGTGGACACCATGGTCCAGGAAACCATCTAGCCCTGGGGGACCCGGCCAGGCCACATGTACATGAGGCCTCTCTGCCAGCAGGCTCTTGGGGGTCCCCCACACTCTGCTTCTCCCACTCAGTAACCATCTAACCAAGACGCTGACCATCCTATCAGCTGTCCAGCCTGCCCAGCCCTGGGCCCTGCCCCTCACATCCATCCCCAAGACCATCAACAGCCGCTAGCTGGTCCAGCCATCAGGAAGGCTAGGGTAGCCAACTCAAGCACTGGCTCTCTGGCCTCCTAGCTGAACACAACCCCTGGCAAGGCTACCCATGGGCCCCTGGAGAACTGACCCCACCTTCCAGGACTCCCATGCTGACCTCTCAAAAGCCACGCCACAGAGCACCCCTCCTCACACTTTCCCTCTGTCTATTTAAAAGCATTCACAACATAAAAGTCACGAGTTGTGTTTACTTGGGCAGGAATTTTTAGGACTTCAAGCCCGGGGGCAGCACCTCAAGCACACTGAGAGAACTACTATGAGGAGGGGAGGGGAGGAGCCAGCATGTAGAAGTTTGCAACAAAGGGCAGGCAATCTGAATGTCAAAAGGTTACTGTTAATTAAATAAAATCGGAAGCCCAAGCTCAGGGACTTAGCACTTTTCTGTACACCTGAACATACAAGAGTCTGAGTATGCTGACATGGTTCCTTTCATATGCACCTCAGCTATCCTGGGGCCAGCATCCTGCATCTTCACATCCTGAGTTCCCTAGGACTCACCATAGGGAGTGGCTGCAGCCTGCGGGCTTCTAGGAAGCAAGTGCTCTTCTGAGTCCTGAGTGCCCTCAGGGCCACTGGCTCACACTGGAGGGACGCAGTCACTGACGGCTGCGGCAGGCTCATTCACTGATGTGGCAGGAAATACTCCGTTTCTCATGCCAACCTCTGCACATTCCCCATGCCCCCTGAAGCCCAGTGGGGGTGCCTGCCCTTGAGCCACTCCAGCTGTGCCCACATGAGCCTGAGGTCAGCCTCCAGCTGCCTCCTCACCCCAAGAGAGTCCCGGCTCACGCCTGTCACTGTGCCACCTGGTGTGCACGCACCTCCATCTGAGTCTACACACAGAGACACACACACATCTACACACATACACACACACACACGCCCCTCAGTGTGTCACCTGGTGTACACACACCTCCGAGTCTACACACAGAGACACACACACAACATCAGCGTGTAACCACATGTACACACACCTCCATCTGCATCTACGCACACACACACACACACACACACACCTGTCAGTGTATCAACTCCTGTACACACACCTCCACCTTCACTGACACACGCACATCTGTCAGTGTGTCTCCTGTACACACACCTCCATCTGTGTCTAAGCACACACACAGGAGTCCTGACACACGTCTGTCAGTGTCTCACCTCATGTACACACACCTCCATATGCATCTTACACACACATACACACACACACACACACACCCCTCCACAATGAGACCCCCTGTCCCAGCCTCCTGCCTTATCCCATGGGAATCATCTGAATTCTGAAACCTGATATAGCCTCAGTGGTGTGGTATCCCTGGGGGGCCCAGGCTATAGAGGGGTCAGTGTGAGTGGGACAGGGAAAGAGGAGGTGCATTGGACTGAATGTTTCCCCCCTGTGTTGAAGCCCTCAGCCCTAATGTGATGCCACTCAGAGGTGGGGCTTCGGGAGATGACGTGGTCATGATGGTGGAGCCCTCGGGAAATGGATTGGAGTCCCTGTCAGGACCCCCAGAGCTCTCAGCTCTCCTGTGTCAGGGCACAGCAGGGAGATGCCACCTATGAACCAGGAAGCAGCCCCCACAAAACACTGAGTCTGCCAGCACTGTGACCTTGAACTTCCTGCCCCAAGAACGGTGAGAGCGTGTCTGCCATCCACACGTCTGTGGTGCCCAGTCAGAGCAGCCAGACCCACTGAGACAGGAAACTCCTGGCCAGATGCCCCCACCCCCAGGACCCAGTTGGGTTGGCAGAGCAACACTTGGGCTACTGAGATGGGGGAGGGACCCACCACAGTCAGGGTGTGGGCACACGAGACCCCACACACTTGCTACCAAAGCCCCACCATGAGCTCAGCCTGCGTGGGTGGGCGCAGGGACTGGCCAGGCCAGGGAGTGAGGTTCCTGCGGAGTCCTGGTCCACAGGCTCCTGGCACTGCAGTTGCCAGGGCACCAGGCAGCCCGAAGTCACAGGGTCAGTCAGCCTGTGGGGGAGGGGTGGGGATAGCAGATGGGCCACCCCCAAGAGGCTCTTACAGGCATCCCCAGATGTGTCTGAACCCCTGACAAGGGAGGGAGCCAGGATGGACACCCATCTGCCCACTGCCCCTGTGGACTCGTCAGACTGCTCTGCAGGCTGGGGTCACTGTGGCCAAGGCCTGCCCAGACCCACCCAGAATGGCCCGGCTGTGGGCTGTGGCTAGGGGCCAGTAAGTGAGGTGTGGGTCGCAGCATGAGCACGGCTTCAGGTTGGGTGTTAGTGCCCGCCACCGCTACCCCCGGGCTCCCTTCAAATGTGGCTGCAGAGGACAAGCCAGAGGAGAGGCCAAGGGGGACTGTAGAGCTTCCCGGTGGGGAATCAAGCCAGGTGAGGAGCCAACAGCGTCAGAGACACAGACAATCCAGCACAGTCACAGGACACGGCTGACACACCAGCTCTCAGGCAGCTGGCTTCAGGCTCCTTGAGTGTGTCCTCATCCTGGGAGTACGCTGGTGACCGTCCCCACGGTTCACCATGCACCCCCCATGGCTCTGTCCCTCAGTACGACGGTGCTCCCCTCCCACCGGCCTTGCCTCGGCTGCAGGAGCATGCATGGCAGCATCCACACCTGCTCCGTCCCTCCACCCTGACAATGGCAAGTTCCAGAAACACCTGCTCCTTTGGCCTGGATCCCAGAACTGAGAAGCCCAGACAGCCTGGAAGAGACACGGCCGCAAAAGAGAAATATGGCCTGACACCGCAGCCTGTTCACCTGGGGCTGGTACCATGGCATCCTGGTGAGAGCTGGCGACACAGTCATCCTCAGACACCACTGCGCAACGTGAGCTCAGCAACGAGTATAAACGTAATAACACGTCTGATGTGTGCAGAGTCCTGACTGTTCCAGAGTTTTCAGAGACTATTGTCAAGAGAAACAGAACCAACAGGACAAAGATGACGCATGCACTGCATATACGCATACAATACAGCTACACATACATACACGCACAGCTAGGGACAGCTGTGAACACAGCGGAGGAGGGATCCAGACGCAGGTGACACACGCACAGCTAGGGACAGCTGTGAACACAGCGGAGGAGGGATCCAGACGCAGGTGACACACGCACAACTAGGGACAGCTGTGAACACAGCGGAGGAGGGATCCAGACGCAGGTGACACATGCACAGCTAGGGACAGCTGTGAACACAGCGGAGGAGGGATCCAGACGCAGGTGACACACGCACAACTAGGGACAGCTGTGAACACAGCGGAGGAGGGATCCAGACGCAGGTGACACATGCACAGCTAGGGACAGCTGTGAACACAGCGGAGGAGGGATCCAGACGCAGGTGACACACGCACAACTAGGGACAGCTGTGAACACAGCGGAGGAGGGATCCAGACGCAGGTGACACACGCACAGCTAGGGACAGCTGTGAACACAGCGGAGGAGGGATCCAGACGCAGGTGACACACGCACAGCTAGGGACAGCTGTAAACACAGCGGAGGAGGGATCCAGACGCAGGTGACACACGCACAGCTAGGGACAGCTGTAAACACAGCGGAGGAGGGATCCAGACGCAGGTGACACACGCACATCGACATACAGAGACCACAAGCTTTCTTACAAAGAGCTGGCTCTCTGCTAGCACGGGGCTGGCAGGCAGGGCTCACACACGCGGGGCGGGCCAGTGGGCTGGAGGCTCAGCCAGGAGAGACCTGCTGCTGTCTTGAGGAAGAACTCCTTCCCCCCAAGGAAGCCTCAGTTCTGTTTTCAGATCCTTCACTGGTCGGATGAGGCTTGCCCACGTAGCAGAGGGTCAGCTCCTCTACTCGAAGCCCTTTGGTTGTAGGCAAGTACAAAATACCTTCACAGCAATACCCAGACTAGTGTTGGAGTGAATGGGCCCACTGAGTGGGCATATGGGACTGACGCTCACAAGGGCCTCACCTCCCTTTGTGCCCATGACACCCCATGAGGCCGGGTCACTGCCACCACCTTACCACTGAAGAAAGCAAGTGCCTGCAGCCCCTGCCCGTGGGAACCCCCTGCCTCTGGCGGGAGGGAGGTGCCAGGGCTTCATCTATTTCTTCTGAGCCCAAAGCTCCTGTTGTCTCCACTGTCCAGGCTGCCTCTGACAGAGACCCTGGGAGGCCCTCCTGGTCAGTTTCCTGCCCTCAGGACAGGTTGCCTGAGGGCATCCATCCAGCCGGGAGGCTTTCAGAGAGAAAGAAGCCCTGGGAGGTCTGTGCAGGTACGTCCGTTTATCTGCTGGACAGCTCCTCACCAGAGGGCAACTCTGCCATCAAGTCAGCCACCGAGTGTCCCTGATGAATGACACAGGCGTGGCCTCTGACCTCAGGAAAGACAAAGCAGGGCAAAGGCAGGTGCTGAGTGAGTCGTCCCACAAGCAGTGATGTGAGGGCTGCCACAACCAGGGCTATGAATGGGGAGCTGGGGCAGGAGGCCCTACAGCGGGGAAACAGCCCCTTCTGCGGGGTCAGGGCAAGCTTCCCGGGGCACTCCCTGAAGCAGAGCCCCAGGGCAATGGTGTGGCTGCCTTGGGTCTGCTTGTCAACGCCTGGTCTCCCGCCCTCCAGGCCACAGGACTTCCTGGACTCAGGCTGCGTGAGGCCGCGTGGGAGCACATGGCAGTGACCTGCTGAAAAGCAGGTTTCGAAACACAATCTGAGGACGAGCACACACGCAAAGGACACTCCTCACAGTGCAACTCACTCACTAGTGGGCCACACCCAGTGCAAAGGAGAGTTCAAAGTGTCACATGCATACAGTTGAATCAAGGGTGCAGAAATGAGTTCATAGGGACGTGCTTGGTGATCCAGGGGTTAAGATTCTGCCTTGCAATGCAGGGGACACAGGTTAGCTCCTTGGCTGGGGAACTAAGAGCACATATGCCATGGGGCAACTTTGCCCACACACCACAACTGCTGAGCCCGCATGCCACAATGAAAGATCCCACGCCAAGACGAAGAACAACACAGCCAAACAAATGAATGCCTTCTGGAGGGGCTTTCCTCACAGCTCAGTAGTAAAGACTCCGCCTGCTCCTGCAGGAGATGCAAGTTCCCTCCCTGATCCAGGAAGATCCCACTGCCCCAGACAACTAAGCCGGGAGCCACAACTATCAAGCCTGCTCTCTGGAGCCCAGGAGCCACGCCTACTGAAGCCCACACACCCCAGAGCCTGCGCTGCACAAGAGAAGCCTCCGCAGCGAGAAGCCTGCGCACCGCCTTGAGGAAGTAGCACCCGCTCACCGCAACAGCAGAGGCCAAGCACAGCCAAAGTTAAATAAATAAAGTGTTTTAAAAGAAATGAGTTTATAAATGAGAGGCAGGGAAGAAACAATTGTCCTTCCAAAACAGAGAATTTGCATTGCCATCAATTATCCATGGCTTATGGAGTTATGAAGTAGCTCAAAGACAGTGAAGATCGTAGAGCCCTCTAGGATCAGACAACCCTGAAGGGCATTCAAGATAGCACCTTGTTTTCCACAGAAAATACAAGAAGTAGCCTTTGGACCCACTGCCAAGACTTTCACAGTTTCTCCTACTAACATATACAACAGAAACAGATCCAGAATATAGAGAGAGCTCCTGCAAACCAATCAGAAAAATCAAACAGTTTGGCAGAGAAGTGGTAAAGAGAATTAAACAGATGTTTCACAAAAGATGTCCAAACAGCCCTCAAACGTTTGAAAGGAAACATGCTGGTTACCAGGGAAATGAAAGTGAAAAACCACATCAGAGAAAGTAGTTCTGATTCCAGCACAGGTGGGGCAGCCTGGCCCAGACTAACCCTTTGCAAATAATAATTATAAGCCGTGGGAGAAAAAGAAAAAACTACCTAAAAAAGGATCTGAAGGCACTGGGGAATGCCCAAAAGACACTGGAGACCCTTTGAAAGGTTAGTCTGAGAAGGTACCTGTGGCCAGGCGCCGGGTGTAGCTAGGACACGAGCAGGAACTGCAGTCGGCACGAGCATCGCATCACAGGACGCAGGGCTGCATGCAAGGGCAGCTGGGACTTAAACAGACAGGTCCAGAAAAGGACAGAGCCACAGAAGGGGACCCCAAGTGCCACATGCGCACTCTGCACGGACCCTCAACTGCCCCTTCCCTGTGCCCCCCAAGTGCCGCATGCGCACTCTGCACGGACCCTCAACTGCCCCCTTCCCTGTGCATGTGTAGGGAAAACTCCAAAGGGCCTGGAAGAGGCACCAACAGGAGGTCAGAAGAACTGAGGCGACCTGAGCTACCGCCAGATACAGGAATGGTGTCACAGCAGACAGACTGGAGCCAACTGCCTCCCAACAGAAAATCAATCCTTGTCTGAGGAAGAGCACACAACCCATCGCCTTTCTTACATTTAATCTGCAACACCCAGCACACACTCAAAAATCACTACTTGTGCAAAGAAAAAAGAAAATGTGACCCACAGTCAAAATACAAGGTTGTCAATGGAGTAGATAATCTCTACAGAAAATTTTTAAACTATTTACAAGAACCAAATAAAAATTCTAGAACTAGAACTACAATTCTGAACTTTTTAAGTTACTTGATGAGCTTAACAGCAGATTGAAGAAGCTAAAAGAAAGGTCAGAAAACTGCATTTCAATATAGAGATATTCTATATTTATTCTAGATATTCTAATGTGTTACATATGTAAAATACATTTTAAATAATATATAGATACACATTAAATCTGTGTTTTATATATCAATAAAATGTTTTTAATCCAATTCAAAGAACACAGAGAAAAATATTGGAGAAAATAAAGAAAAGAGACTCAATGTCCTGCAGGACACTACAAAACACTTGGAAATACGTAAAACCAGAGTCCTAGAAAGGGACGAGAAATAGAATGGGGCAGAAAAAGTCTTTGAAGAGATAAAAGCCGAAAGTTCCCAATGTGGCCAAAAGATCAATTCACAGATTTAGGAAGCTCAGCCAGTTCCTAACAGTAAGTAGGATATGATACACCAGGTGGAGGCATATTGCAGAAACTGATGAAAGCAAAGGTAAAGAGGATGCCTTGAGAGCAGTCAGAGAGCTGACACAAATGCGCAGTGAGCACATCACACCTGGCCTCTCAGACGGAAAAGCAGTGCCCAGGAAACAGTAGAACGGGGAGTTTCCACCAGAGCTCTATATCCAGAGAAAATATCATCCCAAAGTGAGTATGAACATATAATAGACATTTACAGACACACAAAGCCTGAGGGAGTGCATTTCCAAGAGACCTGCAGTAAAGGAAAGGCTAACAGAGCACCTTGTGCTAAAAGGAAATGACACCAACTGAAGACTCAGATCTACAGGATGGAAAAAGGAGCTGCAGAGACAGTAAATAAGCAAGTGCAAAAATTATCTTTCTTCTCTTAGTTTCTTGAAAAGATAATTGATTGTTTAAAAATTACCAACAGTATGTTGTGGGGGTTCTAATATGTATGGATGCAATGTACATGATAACAGCACAAAGGATGAGTTCATAAATGAAACTAAAGGTTTCAGAGTTCTAATGACCTATGTGAGGTAGCAAAATATTTAACCTAAGTTCATCGTGGTGACTTCAGGATGCACATTATAATCATGAAAACCATAATGCAAAGAGACTCATCTAAAAAGTCGACAGGGGAATTAGAATGGAATGCTAAGAAGTACTTATTAACCCACAAGAATGTAGGAAAGAAGGAATAAAGCTATAGGGAACACATTTGACAGACAAACTTTAGAGGCATTCCCACAAGATTGGAGATGTGTAGTGCGAATCCCTAATAATGTACTTTCACAGCCTTGAGAGATCCCACAGAAATAGAATCTGGAAAAACAGCATATATTAAGAAACTGCATTAATGGTTAACTTTCAAACCCCAAGGCCAGACCCAGAAGGGAGTATGACTGGGATCATGAAAACATGGACCTTGGAACACTGGGTCGGCGCCAGGCGTGAACGCTGCCTATGAACTTGCTAACTGTTCCTGAGACTAGACCAGAAGAGAATGGCCTAGGGTATAAACAAGGAGATCTGGACTATGTCAGTGTCGTCCGGGACATTTAGCAGTACATGATTAACACCGCGTGTGTCTTGAGAAAGATGAGACCTGAGAAAGTCTTGCAGTCTGCAATTAGGAATAAAAGCTGGACTCAGAGTGCTCTACATGCCAGTCCAATAGAGGCTGCAGGTCCCCGACCCATTGCACCAGGTTTCGTGTTCTGTCTGCATCCTCGTCACTCGCCCCTGGACCATTGCGGCAACAGAGAGGAAGCAAGTATGCCTGTCCCTTCTGTCATGCTATGTTGCGGTGCTTTTCACACATGTGACCTGACTATTTGTGGACTGTGAAATCAAATCAGAGAGTTACCTTTTTAATAAAGAAAGAATAAAAAGCCTTTATAAAGTTTAATAATAAAGGTTTTTAAATAAAAAACCTTTAATAAAAAACCTTTTCTAACAAATAAAAAAATGAGAAAAATCTATGCATTGTATATAACAAGACTAAATATTTTAATGAAACTTTTGTTTCAGTTACATAAATAAATATACGTAATATATGTTATATATAAACAATGGTGGGCTTCTCTGGTGACTCAAACAGTAAAGAAGCTAGCTGCAATGCGGGAGACCCAGGTTCAATCCCTGGGTGGGGAAGATCCCCTGGAGAAGGAAATGGCAACCCACTCCAGTATTATTGCCTGGAGAATTCCACGGACAGAGGAACCTGGCAGGCTACAGCCAACAGGGCTGCAAAGAGTTGGACACAACTGAGCAACTAAGACTCTCACTATTCTTTCATAAATAATGTACGCATATGAACGAAATTATAATGTAAAACAAGGACTGTTTTAGAGTTATAATACAGTTATAATACAGTTTTACTGTTATAATGTCAAAACAGTTTGAAAGATGATCATTTAATAGATTATTGGAGGTCCTGGCCGATGGAATGTGACAAGGAAAAAGAAACAGGGCTGTTACAATTGAAAGGAAAGATGTGAAATAGGTATTATTTGCAGATGATATGATCATTTCCAAGGAAAAGCCAACACAATCAGCAAACTGTTAGAACTAACAAGAAAACCAGCACAATTTCTATGCAAGACCAATTTACCAAAAGTAGTCGTGTTCTTCCGTGTCAGCAAAACCTATTAGAAACTGCAATAGAAAAGACAGCACAAGCAACAGCAGTACAAAGAATAACCTGGAAAAGAATGTCCCAGGCCTTTGGAGAAAAAAAAACAAATTCCATTCAAGGGCATAAAAGAAATCTGAATGGCTGGAGAGATACACTAGTCAAGAAAGGGATGGCTTATTAAAGTATCATTTTTTCCCAGACTAAGAGATACAGTGTATGCCAAATCAAAATCCCAGCTGCATTGGTTGGTTGGTTGGTTGGTTGGTTGGTTGTTGAGATCCATTTACAGCTTAGACCATTTTGAAAAATAAAGCAAAGAATGAAGGGTTTTGGGGAGACTGTCCCCCTCGGTGTTAACACATCCCCTAACCATCACTGAAAAGGGTGGTCTCATGCACAAATCAGCAGGCCCAAGGATTGGAGAGCACTCAGAACAGCCTGGTCGCTCCTAGGAGCTTGGACTACAGTGAGCACGGCACTGTCAGGCAGCAGGAAAGCTTCTGAGGTGAGCGGGGAAACTGGCTTCTTCCATGGAGAAATTCAACCTGCGTTTCTACTCCGCAGCAGTTGCGAGGTGAGTGGGTGGGGGGGAGCCTGCTGGAATCCAACACTTACATCAGAAAGGCCAACTTTAAAGCTGAAAGAAAGGGACTGGCCGAGGCTGGCAAAGAAGAGCATCTCCCTGGTGCCATGTGCGTCCTCCCAGAACTCCAGAATGTGACCTTGTCTGGGCATGAGGTCTCTGCAAATGTCATTTGCTTAAGGCCCTTGAGATTAGGTCACACTAGATTTCAGAGGCATGGTAAGTCCAATGACTTAAAACAGGAGGAGCTGATACACAGGGCAGATGACCACGTGAAGATGGAGGCAAAGACTGGTCGCCACCAGGCACTGAGAGAGGCAGGAGGGCTGCTCCCCTGGAGCCTTCTGGAGAGTTCAGACTCCCAGAATGTGAGGGTCCATTTCTTTGGTTTTAAGCCACCAACTATGTGGCCTTTGCTATGGCAGGCCCAGGAAGCCCACACAGCAGCCCCGAATGTGCAGGCTGGAGGGTAAATAACCAATGAATCCATCATGTGGAAATCAAGAATTTCTGTTCAATGAACAGGATTCAATAAGCAGCATTAACAGCCAAGGGATGAACCAGGAGAAGCTTATCACAAGTTGAAAGCTAGCAAGGGGGAACTTTGCTGCTGGTCCACCAGTTAAGACTCCATGCTCCCAATTCAGGGGGCCTGGGTTCGATCCCTGGTCAGAGAACTAGCTTCCACATGCCACAGCTAAAGATCTCGTGTGCCACAGCTAAGACCCAGCACAGCCAAATGAACATACATGCTGGCTGGGCACCAAGGCCTCTGCCCTGAGTGCCCGAAGCAGGAGAGAATGAACAAAGGGGTGCTGGGGTGGGCCCAGGCAGACAGGCCAAGCCCCAGACCCACTCACACAGTGAAGGCTGCAGGGCCTGACACCACCTGGCAGGAGGCTCCCCGGTGGGGCTCTGCCCTCCCTGTGGTTTCTCTGAGAACCCTGGGTCTTTCCAGGGAACTCGGTGTTCTCCCATCCACCTCCCATGCACCATCTGTCCCTGGGGCCAAGGGGGGAGGGGTGGCACAGACCAGGACAATCTGTTCTGGGGTCCTCGGGGCCCCAACTCTGTGCACTGGGTCCACCCCCAGGCATCCAGCTCTCCCTCTGGGGTCTTCGGCCCTCCAAGGGGACCAGGCCTGACAAGGCCTCTGGCATGCGGACCTCCAGCCCAGGACGTCTTGGGTCCAGGAGACAGGGTCCTGCAGCCCAGGTCCACAACACAGAGGCAAGGCCGACACTCAGCCATCACTGGCTGAGCCACATCGGTGAGCATCTGCGGGGGACCAGCTGCCCACAGGTCCAAGGTCATGCTGTCCTCACAGCCTGGATGGACAATGGCAGCCCAGCTGGCACGGTCCACCCCAGGCTCCGGGAAGCTCGTGTGCAGCCTTCCCCAGGCCCTCACTGGCCTGATGGGAACCTGGCCGCAGGACAGTGATAGGGCAGCGGGCACACAGACAGAGGATGAGCCTGCGGGCGGGCGGGCTGTCGCTCCCCTACCTACATCCAGCTGGACTCATGGCCCCGCACACACAGCCAAGGCCACCCCAGTGGGCCAGACCCCAGCCTGCTCCTCCTGCCAGTGTGCCCTCGGGTAGCCCCAGGATCCACCGCAGGCTCTGAGGCCACCAGGCCTCGACCTCTCCCTGGCAGGGTGGCCTCAGGGACAGTGGTGCTTGTGCCCGTTGCCCTGTCCCTTCCTGGCCATCACACGACCACAGTGCACGCCAAGGGCTTACCAAGGCAGCTCGTGGCATTGAGGAGAGAGGCCATGACCCAGCAGCAGAGGCTGGGGGGTGAGGCCACAGAGAGGAGCCTGGCCTGGGACCTGCCATCACTCTGTCAACTTCCCAAGAACAGAGAGAGAAGGGAAGTTCCAGGGCTGCTGAGGCCTCCGGGGGTTCCCACCCCATTTTTAGCAAGAGCAGTGAGGCAGAGCTCCCCCAATCCCCGCCCAGGCCCTACCATCTGGATGTAAAAATAACAGCAATGGGTAGTAACGATTCACCTCACCCGGGAGCCTATCCAGGGATCCTGCAGATGGCCACCACTGGCCAGACGGGCCACATCAGCCATAGACACATGACGGAGGACCCAGCACCTCGGGCGTCCCAGTTCCTGGAGCTGCCCAGACCCTGCTGGGAGAAGATACCTGAACTGCCTGCCATGGGAACACAGCCTGCAGGTCACTGCTTGTCTCTCCACTGTCCACTCCCCACATGGGGACACGGGAAAGGGAGAAAATGCTCGGAGCCGACCTGGAGGAGACAAAGGGGTCAAGATTCTCAGACAGGTCAGGGCCAGGGCAGGGACCACACACAGGGCCTGGAAAGTGGGCTGAGCATGGATCTGCCCACAGCCAGCCAGGACAGTGGCGGCCAGCCCAGGGTCAGGGGAGAAAGCTGCAGGGGTCAGTCTACATGCCAGCCAACACAGCAAGAGTGCTGCACCCATATCATCTGGCCTGAGCCACCCTGACTCAGGTAGGCCAGGCAAGGCTCCTCTGGGCCAAGTGTGGCTTAGTGGACGGAGCTATGAGGAGGGAGATGAACCATCCCAGCCTCAGCTGGGCCTCACTGGCCATATGGGCTGTCTTCAGCCACGTGGGACTGTGCACTGAGCTGAAGTGAGCTGGGCTGCTTGGAGTCAAGGTGATTTGGCATTAAACTGGGTGGACTGAGCCAGGTGGCTTGGAGAGATGCCATCCTCAGGGGGCCAGGGTAGCCTGTCTTGGCTGTCCTAGACCAGGCTGGTCCAGCTGAGCAGAGCTCAGTAGTCAACTGTCCTGGGTTGGCTGAACCAGGCTGTGCTAAGCTGAACTAGGTGGACATGGACTTGACTGGACTCGGCTGGATTGAGGTGGGCTGAGTCAGAAGAAACTGGGCTCAGCTGAGTACAGCCAAACTAGAATGGCTAGATTGGATAAAATGGCAACCCAAACCTATCTGGGCTGGATGGGCTGGGCTGGGCTAGAATTTTCTCTAGTGAGCTTGCCTACCCTGGAGGGGTGGGGCTGAGTGGGGATTGGCTGAGTTGAGCTGTATCAAACTGGGTTGAGCTAGGTTGAGCTGCACTGTGCTGGGCTGAACAGGGCTGAACTGGGCTGACCTGGGTTTAGCTGGGCTGAACTGGGCTGAGCTGGGCTGAAAAGGGTTGAGTTGGGCTGAACTAGGCTAAGCTGAGTTGAATAGGGTTGATCTGGGCTTAACTGGGCTGAACTGGGTTGAAGTTGGCTGAATTGGGCTGAACTGGGTTGAGCTTGGTTGAACTGGCTTGAACAGGGCTGAACTAGGCTGAACCGGGCTGAGCTGAGCTGAACAGGGCTGAGCTGGGCTGAACTGGATTGAACTGGCTTGAACAGAGCTGAACTAGGCTGAGCAGGGCTGAACCGGGTTGAGCTGGGCTGAAAGGGTTGAGCTGGGCTGAACTGGCTTGAACTGGCTTGAATAGGGCTAAACTAGGCTGAGCAGGGCTGAACCGGGTTGATCTGGGCTGAAAGGGTTGAGCTGGGCTGAACTGGCTTGAACTGGCTTGAACAGAGCTGAACTAGGCTGAGCAGGGCTGAACCGGGTTGAGCTGGGCTGAAAGGGTTGAGCTGCGCTGAACTGGCTTGAACAGAGCTGAACTAGGCTGGGCGGGACTGAACCGGGTTTAGCTGGGCTGAAAAGGGTTGAGCTGGGCTGAACTGGGTTGAACTGGCTTGAATAGAGCTAAACTAGGCTGAGCAGGGCTGAACCGGGCTGAGCTGGGCTGAACTGGGCTGAGCTGGACTGAACTGGGTTGAGCTTGTTTGAACTGGCTTGAACAGGGCTGAACTAAGCTGAGCGGGGCTGAACCAGGCTGAGCTGGGCTGAACAGGGCTGGGCTGAGCTGAGCGTTTAGCTCAAGCTGAGCTGGGTTGAACTGGGTTGAGCTGAGCTGAATAGAGCTGACCTAGGATGAACAGGGCTGAATAAGGCTGAGGAAGGCTGAACTAGGCTGAGCCAAGCTGAACAGACTGAGCTGGGATGAGCTGGCCTGAGCTGCGCTGGTCTAAACTGACTGAACTGGACTGAACTGTGCTGAGCTGGGCTTGGTTGAGTTGCACTCGGCTTGACTGAGTTGAGCTGGGCTGACCTGAGCTAAGCTGAGCTGGGCTGAACTGAGCTTAGCTGGATTGAGCTGGGCTGAACTTGGCTAAGCTGGGCTGAGCTGAACTGAACTGGGCTAAGTCGGGCTTATCTGGGCTGAACTGGGCTGAATAGGGCTGAGTTGAACTGAACTGAGTTGAGCTGGGCTTAGCTGGGCTGAACTAGACTGAGTTGGGCTTATCTGAGCTGAACTGAGCTGAACAGGGCTGAACTGGGATGAACAGGGCTGAGCTGGGGTGAACATGGCTGAGCTGGGCTTGGTTGAGTTGAGTTGAGCTGAGCTGAGCTGGGCTGAAATGGCCTGAACAGGGCTGAACTGGACTGAGTTGAGCTGAGCTGGGCTGAACTGGGCTGCGCTGAGCTGAACTGGGCTGAACAGGAATCAACAGGGCTTAGCTGGGCTGAAATGGGTTGCGCTGGGCTGAACTGGACTGAGTTAAGCTGGGCTGAAATGGGATGAACAGGGTTGAATTGGGCTGAACTGGGCTGAACAGGGCTGAATAGGCTGAGCTGAATGAACTGGGCTGAGCCTGAGGGGGGGGGTCTACAGAGGGGGCTGAGGAAGGCCTTGAGGGGTCTTAATCCTCTCTCGATGGGGCTGTAGTTGGAATTCCCTGGGGGTCCACAGGCAGAGAACCAGGGGGCCTGGGCTGTTCAGGGGAAGAATGGGGTGGAGGGGCAGCCGTGATGGAACAGCTCAGGGACCTGAAGGGCTAATCCACTGGCCACAGGGAGCAGGGCCCAGAGGGCAGCAGGTGGATCCACCCACAGGATGCCCACAAGGCCTGGGGTGATTTCTGGGAAGTGGGGGCTTTTGGATCCCCAGGGAGGTCTGAGTTAGGGTTGGGAGTGGGGAAGCAGCCTGGTGATTCCTGGGGGTCTCTGACCCAGGCCAAGGCTATGGGTTGGCAGAGGGGACAGACTCGTGGTTGCTGGGGTTCTCAGAGTCCCTGATCTCCAACGGGGGTCTGAGTAGGGACAGAAGAACATCCTGGTATCTCCTGGAGGTCTCTCTGGTCCCCAGGCACTGACAGGGGTCATGGGCTCTGAGCACCCACCTCCAGGACGTGGGTTGGCACCTCCATTCAAGTGTCCTGTGTCCAGGCACTCAGGCCAAGGGCAGTGACTGTCACTACTCACTGGTGGGGTTCCTGGTGGGTTCAGGAGGTGGAACACAGCTGCTCACTGGAGGGGTCGCTGGAGGGGTCAGGAGGTGGAGCACAGCTGCTAGCTAGAGGGGTCCCTGGAGGGGTCAGGATGTGGAGCACAGCTGCTCGCTGGAGGGGTCAGGAGGTGGAGCACAGCTGCTCACTGGAGGGGTCACTGGAGGGGTCAGGAGGTGGAGCACAGCTGCCCACTGGAGGGGTCACTGGAGGGGTCAGGAGGTGGAGCACAGCTGCTCGCTGGAGGGGTCAGGAGGTGGAACACAGCTGCTCACTGGAGGGGTCCCTGGTGGGGTCAGGAGGTGGAGCACAGCTGCTCGCTGGAGGGGTCACTGGAGGGGTCAGGAGGTGGAGCACAGCTGCTAGCTAGAGGGTTCCCTGGAGGGGTCAGGAGGTGGAGCACAGCTGCTCGCTGGAGGGGTCAGGAGGTGGAGCACAGCTGCTAGCTAGAGGGGGTCCCTGGAGGGGTCAGGAGGTGGAGCACAGCTGCTCACTGGAGAGGTCAGGAGGTAGAGCACAGCTGCTCGCTGGAGGGATCAGGAGGTGAAGCACAGCTGCTTGCTGGAGAGGTTCCTGAGGGATCAGAAGGTGGAGCAGAGCTGCGCTCTGGAGAGGTCAGGAGGTGGAGCACAGCTGTTTGCTGGAGGGGTCCCTGGTGGGGTCAGGAGGTGGAGAACAGCTGCTCACTGGAGATGTCAGGAGGTGGAGCACAGCTGCTCGCTGGAGGGGTCCCTGGAAGGGTCAGGAGGTGAGAAAAGGACCCAGAAGAAACCATCTATCCCTCAAGGCTGGAGCAGAGCCCCAGTGTTCCCTGAGCCAGACCACCCCACCTCAGCTCCACAGCCCACCCCAGGTGAGCAGTCAGCCTGGCACATATGGGTGAGAGTCCTGAGACCAGCGCTGACCCTGGTCCTGTCCCCACAGCCTCCATCCAGGCTCCATCCATCTACCCCTTGAGGCTCTGTTGCACAGAAGAAGCCCGTGTAAGGCTGGGCTGCCTGGTCAAGGACTACTTGCCAGGGTCAGTGACTGTGACCTGGGACACAGTGCCCCTGGATGGAAGCACCCTGACCTTCCCTAGCATCCAAATGGCGAGCTCCAGTCTCTACATTACCACCAGCCAGCTGACCATCTCGGGCGAGCAGCCCAAGGAGTTCACCTGCAGAGTTTTACACGCTGAGACCAACTCCAACTTGAATAAGACCATCAGCACTGGTGAGCCAGGGCTGGGGTAGCTGGGAGTAGGGGGCGGGCCAGCCAGGCTGGAGGAACAGGGAGGAGAGGCTTGGGGTCTCCAGGAGACCAGCCCCATGCCTGCCACCTCTGCCCCCAGAGTGCGCCAAGAACTTCAGCGACCCCTCAGTGAAGCTCTTCTACTCCTCCTGCAACCCCAATGGCGACACCCAGACCACCATCCACCTCCTGTGCTGGATCTCCGGCTACACCCCGGGCAAAATCAAGGTCACCTGGCTGGTGGATGGGCTCAAGTCCGAAGAGCTGTATGCACGATCCGGCCCCGAGATACAGGAGGGCAATCTGACCTCCACCTACAGTGAAGTCAACATCACACAGGGCCAGTGGGTGTCCGAGAAAACCTACACCTGCCGGGTCAACTATTACGGCTACAACTTCGAAAGCCACGCCCACAGGTGCACAGGTACAGCCCTCACCTACGCCAACACTCAGACACCAGGGGCTCAGGGAGGAGGGCGGCCAGCCTCACACAGGCCCCTCTCGCACACAGCCGAGTCCGAGCCCCGCGGCGTGAGCGCCTACCTGAGCCCACCCACCCCCCTCGAGCTGTACGTCAACAAGTCACCCAAGATCACCTGCCTGGTTGTGGACCTGGCCAACGAGAAGAACTTGAGCCTGACCTGGTCGAGGGCAAACGGGAAGCCTGTGCACGCAGGCCCCCCTGAGATCAAGCGTCAGTTCAACGGGACGGTCACCGTCACGTCCACCCTGCCGGTGGACGTCACTGACTGGGTAGAAGGCGAGACCTACTACTGCAAAGTGAGCCACAGCGACCTGCCCACGGACATCCAGCGATCCATCTCCAAGGATGTTGGTGAGCGGCAGGCTAAGGGGAGGTAGGCGGGCCTCCTGAGAGAAGCCTGACTAACCACACACCTGTCTGCAGGCAAGCGTCTGGCCCCCAAGGCCTACGTGTTCTTGCCAGACGGAAAGGAGCTGGAGAACGAGGAGGAGCTCACCCTCACCTGCATGATCCAGAAATTCTTCCCCAGGGACATCTTTGTGCGGTGGCTGCATAACAAGGAACTGATGCGGGCAGACCAGCACACCACCACACAGCCCCACAGGGCCGACAACAACACCCCAGCCTTCTTCGCCTACAGCCGCCTGGCGGTCCCTAGGGCCAACTGGAAGAGGGGCGATGAGTTCACCTGCCAAGTGATCCATGAGGCACTGCCCAGGACTAGGACCCTGGAGAAATCGGTGTTCATTAACAGCGGTAAATAACGCCCAGCCTCCCGCCTGCCCCTCTCCAGGGGCAGGGGAGGGGCCAGTGGGACCTTCTGTCCACTGTCAATAAACACTCTGGTGCCTGCTCAGAGCCCTGGGCATGCCTGTTCTTGGGGCTCGTGGGCTGTGGGTCAGGGTGGTGGGGGGGATGTCCCGGCACAGAAGAAGGGAAGGCTCGGCAGGCAGACAGGGCTGAGGGAGGGCTCTGTCCAGCATCACTCTCCATGTCGAGGCCCTCCCCCTACCCGACTATGAATTCTGCCCACTCAGCAAGTTCTAAGAGCCAGAGGGTGGTCCTAGGGGAGGGACCACAGAGACCTCAGCCTTTTCTGGGGGTCTCAGACCCCTGGGTGGGGGCCCTCCACCAGAGGCTCCTGCCAGCCCCTCTGGACACAGATAAGCCCCCAAGCGCCCAAGTCCAACAGCTCACACAGAGGCCCTCCAGACAGAAACGGGTCAAGTTAGACCCGCACACAGGCGCCAGCATGCGGGTCCCTCCACTGTCACCTCCGAGGCACAAACAGGCCAGCTGCACACGTGGGCTAGTGTGGGGTCTGCTCCTCCGCCTCCACCTCTGAACTCCCCGCTACCCACGCGGCCCTGCTGGGCCGGGCTCAGTGCCCAGTGCCCCATCTTGCTGCTTAGCCTCACTCCACTCTGAATCGGTCTGGGACACACCCATCACTCTCAAGCACCCTCAGGCCACCACGTGCACTGGTGCCAAGGCCCCACACCCATCCACTGCCAGGCACAGGCAGCGTCCCACACACTCACAGGAGGCCCGCCTCTCAGCCAGGACACAGCCTCACACCCTCTCCGCCAGGCCATATCCTCACACCCTCTCACCCAGGCCATATCCTCACACCCTCTCACCCAGGCCATATCCTCACACCCTCTCATCCAGGCCATATCCTCACACCCTCTCACCCAGGCCATATCCTCACACCTTCTCATCCAGGCCACACCCTCACACCCTCTCAGCCAGGCCATACCCTCTCACCCTCTCACCCAGGCCACACCCTCTCACCCAGGCCATATCCTCACACCTTCTCATCCAGGTCACACCCTCTCAGCCAGGCCACACCCTCTCACCCTCTCACCCAGGCCACACCCTCTCACCCAGGCCACACCCTCTCACCCTCTCACCCAGGCCATATCTTCACACCTTCTCATCCAGGCCACACCCTCACACCCTCTCACCCAGGCCATATCCTCACACCTTCTCACCCAGGCCACACCCTCACACCCTCTCACCCAGGCCATATCCTCACACCTTCTCACCCAGGCCACACCCTCTCAGCCAGGCCACACCCTTCACCAGGACCACACCCTCACACTCGTATCACCCCAGTCACACCCTGGCCCCTGGCCCCTGGACCCTCCCTTGCCCCATGTGGTTTCCTGCTGTGGCCCCAGCCTCCCTAGGCCAACCCTTCTCTGTCAGTTGCGCCCCACAGATGACCAGTTGGACGCACAGACACATGGAAACACACAGACACGTGGACACACACAGACACGTGGACAGACACACGTGGACACACACCTGAGTGCACACAGACATGGACACAAGCACACAGACATGTATGTGGATGCACATGTGGACAGCACACAGGCCCCACCGCACGCACGCAGGAAGCACCACATGCACAGCCCACACCCTGAAAGGAGCCCAGAGTGGAGGCTGTGCTGGGAGAGGAGAGGCCCAGCCCCAGGACAGGAGGGGCAGAGGGCTGGGGCAGCTCTGCATTCCCACAGGTTGGGCAAGGTCCACATGTCTGGGCACAGCCCCCAGGCGCCCCTTGTGATGATCTGTTGACTCCAGGGGCCGTCCGGGTCCAGGCTTCTCCTGAGGGCTCCAGGCAGGGAGGCCCAGCCCCGTGCTTTTCAAGGGGCCCCCAGGCTGAGGAGAGTGAAGCTGAGCAGGAATGGGACCCAGGGGCCTGGGCTAGGAGGCCACGGGCCTTGCAGCTGATGGAAGAGGGCACTCCCCGGGCTGGGGGACCACCACCTGCCATGGAGCAGGGAGTCGGGGTGGGACAGAGGTGAGGAGCCCACAGAGTTGAGTGCAAGTGACCAGCAGTTCCCAGAAAAGCTGTGCAAAATGGTGGGAGACAAAACACCAACCACCTGGGGGTAGAAGGATGGACGACAGAGGGCAGGGGCCCGGAGTCCCCCACACAGCTGCCTGCCAGCTCAGGGGCCTCCTGTCCCCGTGGCCAGGGCCGGCTGGAGGGGCCAGAAGCGGGGGCCACCCAGGACCAGGGCACTAGGCCCAGCTCCCTCCACTCCCTAAGGGTGGCCAGGCCTGTCCTCCCCACCTTGACCCCAGGCCAGGGGGCTGACCACCCGGTGCCCACAGAGCTGGCCCTCGAGGACCTGTGTGCAGAGGAAGCTGAGAGCGAGGAGCTGGAGGAGACCTGGACCAGCCTCCTTGTCTTCATCGTGCTCTTCCTGCTCAGCATGAGCTATGGCGCCGCCGTCAGCCTCTGCAAGGTGGGCATGGATGCCCCACTTCCGGGCGGGGCGCCCTGAGAAGGGGAGCCCCAGCTGGGCTCAGAACCCGCCTCACACGTGCCTTCCCCCAGGTGAAGTGGATCCTGGCCGCCATCCTCCAGGGGCAGCCCCAGGGCTCCCAAGACTACACCAACGTCACACAGCGCCCACTGCCTGCTGGTGTCTGAGCATCTCTGCGGCTGCCCAGCTGCCCTGGGAGGAGGAAGGAGCAGACAACCACTGAGGGGCTCAACAACCAGCATGCAGGTGTCCAGACAGTCCAGCTCAGCCTCAAGGTCAAAGACAACAAGGAGGCCCACCATTCACAGCCCCACACCCACCCTACTTAGGGAAAAGCCCCAGGAGAGCACCTGTCCCCTCCAGAGACCTGGGCTGGGCGTGGACACTGACCACCCTAGGCTCCTCCCAGGCCCCTGGGGTGGGGGCCATATCCTGACTAACAGAACCGCCCCCAAAACACAGGGAGGGCCTAGAGCTCACAGCCCACCCCATGCTCAGAGTCCAGAGCCCAACTAAGACTCAAGAGCCCCAGTCCAGCCCAACCAGCGTCTGAGTCCAGCCCAACCAAGCCAAGAGCTCCCTCCCCAGCCTCCGTCCTGCCTCCTTGCCCCAGGTCCAAGAGCCCTGCCCCCCACCCCCTGCCCTGTTCCCATGTCTACCCTCCCTGCTGTCCACCCCCAGACCTTGGGCCTGCAGAATAAGGGGGCAGGGAAGCCCTTCTGGGGAGAGCTGTGGGGGTTTTCAGGGCTGCAGGCAGGGCCTCCAGAGTGGGAAGCAGGTCCCACAGAACAGGGGGATTACAACAGGGCCTGTCCCGCAGCTGGCTCAGCCCAGGCCCACCCCAAACACCCCATTCAGCCTAGCAGCCCATCCCAAACTCCCCCCACTGTGGCCTTGTCTGACCTCTCTCTCCACAGGGCCTGTACTGCAGCCCACTCAGCCCAGCGGCCCACCCAAACCCCCTCCCCACTCAGCCCAGGCCCACCTCAAACGCTCCCCCCCCACACACACTGTGGCCTTGTCTGACCTCTCTCTCCTAACTTTCCAAGTAAAGTTCTTTAAAGTAAAAAATCCCATGAACATACTTTAGGGGAGGTACCTGTGGTCCCATGGAAGTGGGAGGTACCTCCACCCAAGGAAATGGACAAGGAGCAGAGGGAAGCAGGCAGAAGACAGCTCTGGGTCCTGAGCACCCAATTATCCAGCCAGGCCTGATTCAAGCATCCTTCGATGCCCACAGAGACCCTGCCTCAGCCTCCACCACACCTGCTCCCCTGGCCTCCAGCCCAGACTCACACACGGAGTGTATGCCCTTCCCCATACAACAGTGTGTTTGACTGTTGTCAAACAACAGTCCCACTCCCAGCAGGCAAACCCTAGGGGGTCAGTCATGGTTAGCGCTGACAGGAGAGACCATTCATGGTGAAGACCCTTCTGAGAGCCACCACCCATGCTAGGAGACCACACCCCATGGACACCAACATGGACCAAGAAGCCTGCAGGGATCGAGGGTGGACCACCCAGGGTTGGGCAACTCTGAGGTTGTCCAGAGACACCCAGAGTCTGATCCAAATAGAACATGAGACCAGGAGAGAGCCTCATACAAGGCCAAGGCCATGGCCCTGCATGCTCCACCCTCACAGGTGAACACGACACACTTGCCCAGACCTGTACCGTCTCAGGCAACCAGGCCTGAGACCAGACCCCACCTGCAGGGTGCTCTCAAGCTGGGGCCAGGCACCCTCCTCCCTGTCCCCTGAGCTGGGGCTCCTGAGGGCCCAGTGGGGTGTCTTCTCTCTCTGACTTGCACCCCAGACCATGAGATCCACTGGGAACCCCAGAACGAGGGCCACGAGGGCTCAGCCCTGTGAGCTGGGCGTCATCACACACAGACCACACACATCTTCCCAGAGTCAGGAGGGAAAGGGGTGAGGTAGGAGAGAGAGGGCCCTGGGCTGAGCAGGTGGAGTTTGCCAAGTGCAGTAAGTGATTCCCTGAAACTCCAAGGGCAGAACTAGTGGCAGGAGCTGAGCTCTGCTCAGGTAGAGACAAGAGGACCCCATCACCACTCCTCAGGTCAGGGGATCCTCCCCAGCTGCACCTGTGAAGGAAGGCTCCTCCAGGGTCACAAAGGGAGGGTGTAACCCATAATAAGTGTGGTCAAACCTCCAGTGAGTCTGTGCTAGAATCTTTCTCAGTAGAAAAACGCATATGGGGAGGGCCTGAGGACAGGTCAAGTGTGGGGAAAGACGTGAGATAATCGGCCAGAGGAGAACAAAACCCAGAAGAACTGCCCCATAGACATGAGTCAACACACACACGAGTCTACACACACATGAGTCTACGTACACATGGGCCAATGTACAGATGAGTCAACACACACAGGAGTCGACACACATGAGTCAACACACACATGCATCAACACACATGAGTCAACACACATGAGTCAACACACACATGAGTCTACGTACACATGGGCCAATGTACAGATGAGTCTACATACACATGAGTTGACACACATGAGTCAACACACATGAGTCTACACACACATGCATCAACACACATGAGTCTATACACACATGAGTCAACATACACAGGAGTCGACACACATGAGTCAACACACACATGCATCAACACACATGAGTCAACACACACATGAGTCTACGTACACATGGGCCAATGTACAGATGAGTCTACATACACATGAGTTGACACACATGAGTCAACACACATGAGTCTACACACACATGAATCAACACACATGAGTCGACACACATGAGTCTACACACACATGAATCAACACACATGAGTCAACACACATGAGTCAACACACATGAGTCTACACACACATGAGTCAATACACATGAGTCTACACACACGAGTCAATACACATGAGTCTACACACACATGAGTCAACATACACAGGAGTCAACACACACATGAGTCTACGTACACATGGGCCAATGTACAGATGAGTCTACATACACATGAGTCAACACACATGAGTCTACACACACATGAATCAACACACATGAGTCTACACACACATGAGTCAATGTCCACATGAGTCAACACACATGAGTCTACACACACATGAGTCAATGTACACAAGTCTATGTACACAGGAGTCTACATACACATGAATCTACATACACGAGTCAACATACATGTGAGTCTACATACACGTGAGTCAACACACACACGATTCAACACACACGAGTCAACGTACATGAGTCTACATATACATGAGACTTCGTACACATGGGTCAACACACACATGAGTCAACACACACACGAGTCTATGTACGTATGAGTCTACATACACGTGAGTCAGCGTACATGTGAGTCTACTTACATGTGAGTCAACACACATGTGAGTCTACGTACACGTGAGTCAACACACACATGAGCCTATGTATGTGTGAGTCTACGTATGTGTGAGTCTACATACACGAGTCAGCGTACATGTGAGTCTACTTACATGTGAGTCAACATACACGTGAGTCAAAACAGACATGAGTCAACATAGACATAGGTCAACATGCACATGAGTTAGCAACCTCTTCACTGCACTCCTCCCCGTTAGGGAGGATGCCCACACCCTTTCTTTCCAGGCCAGTATCTCTGCCTTGCTCTGTCTTGAATAAATAAACCTCTTCCCTGTGTGCTTTCCACATGTTGTGCTGTGTCTCTAATCATAAACTTCACACCTGTATTTACAGTGTTTGCCTCCTTGGGAGGCAAACTCCTTGGAACATACGTGTTTTCAAATGAGGCAAGAGCCAGGCAATCCTTCCTTCTAGTCTCCAGTCCCTGGTGCTCTAGCAGCTAGGACTCTGGGATTTCATCCAGGCTATACAGGTCCAATTCCAGGACAGGGAAATAAGCTCCTGCTTCAGGACCTCTCCCTGCTGTTTCCCTGAGGACAGTGGCAGGCAACCCCTCTAGTGGGGCTGGATGGTGAGTGCTCGGCCAAGAGCAGGGTCGCAGAGAAGGACAAGAGGAAGGGTTATGCCAGCCAGCTGGGTTCTGAATGAGTGACCCTGCTGCATGTGCCCTCCCAGCAGCAAGATGCCAGCTTCTCAGGGTCCCCTTTGTCCCTCCTCCTCTTCCTTCTCCATTAACCCACCATTGAATGGTGCCCCCCAGAAATTATGTCCACATCCTAAGCCCTGGAACCCATGAGTGTGACCTTATTCAGTCTTTGCAGATACGATTAAAGGATTTTAGAATGAGATTGTCCAGGTGGGCCCTAAATCTAATGACAAGAGTCCTTACAAGGGACAGAGGAGGGGAGGTCAGACTCGGGGTGGGAGGTCATATGAGGACAGAGGCAGAGATCGGGGCGATGCCTGGGATGCCTGGGCAGTCAGAAGCTGGAGGAGGTAGGAAGGCAGGGGAGAGCACGGCCCTGCCCACACCTTGATCTTAGGCATGTGGCTCCAAGTGAAAGTCACTCAGTCGTGTCCAACTCTTTGTGACCCCATGGACTATACAGTCCATGGAATTCTCCAGGCCAGAATACTAGAGTGGGTAACTTTTCCTTCTCCAGGGGCTCTTCCAAACCCAGGGATCAAACCCAAGTCTCCCTCTGGCTCTAAAGCATGAGATTAAATTTCTGTTGTTTTGAGCCCTGCAGTGAGGTCTTTGTCATGGCCCCAGGACCCTCACTGCCAGCCAGCAGGCCTTGGCCATGCTGAGGCCCCTCCTGCTTCTGAAGAAGCCCAGGAGGACTCGTCCAGTCCTAGCTCTTTCCTCTCCAGCCTGGACCCACGTTGAACAAGTCCCAGACTCCAGAAGATGCTCAGTGAATCTTACCAACAGTGCCCAGTAGGGCTCAGACCCTTCCCCCAAACTCTGCGGCTCTCAGTCCTATAGACCCCATGTCCATCCATCTCAAGTCCAAGCTCTTCTTTCTGCCCAAAGCTCCATGCCCATCTGTGACCTTGGTAGGGTAGTGTTGTCTGTATGGGGGCACAGGATGCTGGAGAGGGTGGCCCCCAAAACACCCACCACCTTCCTCTGTTTCCTGCATGCCCGCCAGGCCACATGTGACCACACATCCTGAGTCCCGTTCCTCCGGCTCTCTCAGGGACAGCACCAGAGGACATGAGGGACACAGGACCCCCACAAGGCACAGAGCCCTGGGCACCGGAGGACAGGCAAGAAGAAGGATTCTTGGAGCCAGCCATCTGCAATGCAGACACCACTGATACAGTGGGCATGGAGTGGACCAAAGGCCAGCCGGCAGCCTGGGAGGAAATGTCCCTTGTGGGTGGCACTATGGGTGACCCAGGGTTCATGATAGACCCCAGAGGTCCTTAAACTAAGCCAGGGTGTATGTGCCCACCTGGCATGCTGCCCTGGGCTCCCTTTCCTCCATCCATCTCCTCCCACCCTCCCGGCCCCACCCCTGCCCCAGGGAAAAGCCAGTCTCCCTCTGAGGCCCAACATCTCCACCTGCCAGCCACTCTCCCCACAATAGTGTTCTTTCCAGGAGGGGACTGTTGGTCCCTGTATTGCTCCAGAACCTTCTGTGTGTGAAGAAATGAAGGAACAGGGCTTCCCTGGTGGTCCAGTGGTTAAAATTCACCTTGCAATGCAGGGGACACCAGTTTGATCCCTGGTCCAGGAAGATCCCTCCTGCCGCAGAGCAACTCAGCCCGTGAGCCACAACTACTGGGCTCTAGAGCCCACAAGCTGCGCCTGCTGAGCTCACCCAGAGCCCGCGCTCCACGTTAGAGAGGCCGCCACAGCGAGAGCCTGCACGCCGCAGTCAGAGCGGCGCCTGCTGTCTGCAACCAGAGAAAGCCCGCGCATCACAACCGAAGACCAGCACAGCCAAAAGTAAAAATAAACAAATAAATTTTATATGAACACAGATGCAAACCAAGCCCCTCAGCCCCGTTGTGTGCCCAGGCAGGGGTCACCTCCTGAGGGTCACCAGGGAGTCCAAGCACCTGGGCAGCTGGAAGGGCAGCTGGTGGGAGAATCCTGGGCAGGAAATAGGGCGGAGGCAGCAGGGGCAGGAGGTCAGCCACCCCCACCACACAGGACTCCAGACTCCAGACAAGGGTGACCCCCACACCCCAGCTCCAGTCAAGGACCCCGCCACTCCTGGAGGAAGAGGAAGCGTTGTGGCCAGGCTGGAGAGGCCCCACCCCCACAAGCCACCCTGCACCCTGACGGTCTAGGAGGCCTGCTCGCTGGGGCCACCCTGAAGTGCCTGTGCCTCGGGGCTCCAGCCTCTGCTGACCCGTGCAGCCTCCTCTCCCTCCAGCCTCACTTCTTCTCCACTCTGGGACCACGTCTCCCTCGGTGATCCTAGGCCCCTGACTCTCTGGCTACTGTGGCCTCTGCTTCTTGCACTGTGGCCCCTGCTTCTTCCACTGTGACCTCAGCTTCTTTTCACCTCGGCCCCCACACATCCTATGGACAGCCCCTGGGGCCATGACCCCCCCACCCATGGCACCTGCCTCTGCACCACAAGGACTCAGTCCAGGGTCAAGTTCCTGGGGGTCCCACAGTCCAGGCCACACACACCTGGCCCCACCACAGCCAGACCACAGACCAGACATGACGTGAAGGCAAGCGGCCGCAACTGGCGGGACAGGAAGTGGGTGAGTGACCCCATCTATGGGGTCACGCAGCCGATCCCAGCCTGCCCCTCACAGCATCAGTCTCACCAACAGCCCAAATGGCCCAGAGCGGGGCAGGGTCAGCTGAGACTACACAGCCATCAGGAGGGCCTGGACAAGGCCTAGGCCTCCACCCACTCCAGCGCCTCTGGGGCAGGCAAGCAGAGGGACCTGCAGGGCGGGGCCACATGGCCAGAAGGCAAGGGCCCCGCCCAGCCACACTGGACCCTTGGGCAGCCACGAGCAGGTGGGTCCCAGAAGCTGTTGAGGGTCGTCTTCTCTGTAGTTGGGCATACTATGGCCTCCTGGGGTGGGAGGACAGAGGACAGGCTCCAAAAAGAAAGGCAGACTGCCACCCACCAGACACAGAGCAGGATGCTATACACAGCAGGCTGAGCTGGGCTGGGAGCTGAGAGCTGGACTGGCCTGAATTGGGCTTGGCTAGGCGAGCTGGGCTGAACTGGGCTGGGCTAGGCAAGCTGAGCTCAATTAGGCTAAAATGGACTGAGCTGGGCTGCACTGGGCTGCACTGGGCTGCGCTAGGTGAGCGGAACTGAACTAGGCTGAACTGGGCTGAGCTAGGTGAGCTGAACTGAACTAGGCTGAACTGGGCTGAGCTAGGTGAGTGGAAATGAACTAGGCTGAACTAGGCTGAACTGGGCTGAGCTAGGTGAGCTGAACTGAACTAGGCTGAACTGGGCTGAGCTAGGTGAGCTGAACTGAACTAGGCTGAACTGGGCTGAACTGGGCTGAGCTAGGTGAGCGGAACTGAACTAGGCTGAACTGGGCTGAGTTGGGCTAGCCTGAGATGAACTGGGCTGAGTTGGATGAGCTGAGCTGAACTGGGCTGAGCTGGGCTCAATTAGGCTAAAATGGACTGAGCTGGGCTGAACTGGGCTGAGCTAAGTGAGCTGAACTGAACTAGGCTGAACTGGGCTGAGCTAGGTGAGCTGAACTGAACTAGGCTGAATTGGGCTGAACTGGGCTGAATTGGGCTAGCCTGGGATGAACTGGGCTGAGTTGGGTGAGCTGGGCTGAACTGGGCTGAACTGGGCTGAACTAGGCTGAACTGGGCTGAGCAGGGCTAAGCTGGGCTGAGATGGGTGAACTGGGCTGAAATGGGCTGAAATGGGCTGAACTGGGCTGAACTAGCCTAGGCTGGGTTGAGCAGGGTTGAGCTGGCCTGAGTTGGGTGAGCTGGGATGAACTGGGTGGAACTGGACTGAACTGGACTGGGCTAGACAAGCTGAGCTGAACTGGGCTGAGCTGGGTGAACTGAGCTGAAATGGGCTGAACTGGCCTAAGCTGGGCTGAGCAGGGTTGAGATGGCCTGAGCTAGGTGAGCCGGGTGAACTGGGCTGGACTGAGCTGAACCGGACTAAACTGGGCTGGGCTAGGCAAGCTGAGCTGAACTGGGTAGAGCTGAGCTGAACTAGGCTGAGCTGGGTTCAATTAGATTAAAATGGACTGAACTGGGCTGAACTGGGCTGAGCTGGGCTGAGCTGAGCTGAACTGGGCAGAGCTGGGCTAGGCTGGGCTGAGCTAGGCTGAACCAGGCTTAGATGAGCTGAGCTGAACTGGGCTGAGATGAGCTGAGCTGGGCTGAGCTGCGTGAACTGAGCTGAACTGGGCTGAAATGGGCTGAACTGACCTAGGCTGGGCTGAGCAGGGTTGAGATGGCCTGAGCTAGGTCAGCTGGGTGAACTGGGCTGGACTGGGCTGAACCAGACTGAACTGGGCTGGGCTAGGCAAGATGAGCTGAACTGGGTACAGCTGAGCTGAACTAGGCTGAGCTGGGTTCAATTAGATTAAAATGGACTGAGCTGGGCTGAACTGGGCTGAGCTAGGTGAGCTGGGCTGGGCTGAGCTGAGCTGAACTGGGCTGAGCTGGGCTAGGCTAGGCTGAGCTGGGCTGAACCAGGCTTAGATGAGCTGAGCTGAGCTGGGCTGGGCTGAGCTGGGTGAACTGAGCTGAAATGGGCTGAAATGGGCTGAACTGACCTAGGCTGGGCTGAGCAGGGTTGAGCTGGCCTGAGCTAGGTCAGCTGGGTGAACTGGGCTGGACTGGGCTGAACCGGACTGAACTGGGCTGGGCTAGGCAAGCTGAGCTGAACTGGGTAGCGCTGACCTGAACTGGCTGAGCTGGGTTCAATTAGGCTAAAATGGACTGAGCTGGGCTGAGCTGAGCTGAACTGGGCTGAGCTGGGCTGAACCAGGCTGAGATGAGCTGAGCTGAACTGGGCTGAGATGAGCTGAGCTGGGCTGAGCTTGGTGAACTGAGCTGAACTGGGCTGAAATGGGCTGACCTGAGTTGAACTGGCCTAGGCTGGGCTGAGCAGGGTTGAGCTGGCCTGAGCTGGGTGAGCTGGGCTGAACTGGGCTGAACTGGGCTGGTCTAGGCAAGCTGAGCTGAACTGGGTAGAGCTAAGCTGAAGTAGGCTGAGCTGGGTTCAATCAAGCTAAAATGGACTGAGCTGGGCTGAACTGGGCTGAGCTAGGTGAACTGGGCTGAGCTAGGTGAGCTGAGCTGAGCTAGGCTGAACGGAGCTGAGCTGGGCTAGGTTGGGTGAACTGAGCTGAACTGGACTGAGATAGGTAAGCTGAGCTGAACTAAGCTGAACTGGGCTAGGCTGGACTGAGCTGGGCTGAACTGGGCTGAGCTGAGCTGAACTGGGCTGAGATGAGATGAGCTTGGCTGAGCTGAGCTGAACTGGGCTGAGATGAGATGAGCTTGGCTGAGCTGAGCTGAACTGGGCTGAGATGAGATGAGCTTGGCTGAGCTGAGCTGAACTGGTCTGAGATGAGCTGAGCTGGGCTGAGCTGGGTGAACTGAGCTGAACTGGGCTGAAATGGGTTGAACTGGCCTAGGCTGATTGAGCAGGGCTGAGCTGGCCTGATTTGCGTGAGCTGGGCTGAACTGGGCTGAGATATGTGAGCTGAGCTGAACTAGGCTGAACTGGGCTAAGCTAGGCTAGGCTGGGCTGAGCCGGGATAAACTGGGCTGAGCTGGGTGAAGTGAGCTGAAATGGGCTGAACTGGGTTGAACTGGCCTAGGTTGGGCTGAGCAGGGTTGAGCTGGCCTGAGCTGGGTGAGCTGGGCCGAACTGGGCTGAATTGGACTGAGCTGGGCTGAACTGGGCTGAGGTAGGTAAGCTGAGCCGAACTAGGCTGAACTGGGCTGAACTAGACTGAGCTTGAAAGGTTGTTGCTGAGCCATGAATGATGCTGGAATTCTTGGCCTCCAGAGTAGAGGAATGCAATCCAGGGCCAGTGACGAGGCTTGATCTCTCAGAGCTTTTGTGTGATAAAGATTTATTAAAGTATGAAAGAGACAGAGACAGCTTCTGACATAGACATCAGAAGGGGGCAGAAAGAGGGCTCCCCTGCTAGTCTTTAGGAATAAGTCATATGCCTATCAGGAGGCTGTTAATTAGAGAAAGGAAATGTCTCAAAACTCAGAGACTGGCACCAGGCCCCTCACCCACAGCATGCATTTTGAGACAATGTTGACACAAAGCGAGTCATCCCAGGCCATATAACGATTGACATGAATCAAAGAAAGGCAGGTTTCCAAGCAGATACACGGTCTCATTAACATAGCTTAAGACAGTATTTGCATGGGTAAAATATACTGGTTTGTCAAGTTGGTTCTGAGTCTTGGGTGGAACCGACTTGCAGAGTCTAGAGTAAATACATAGCTCATTAGCACAGCTTAAGGAAAACATTTCCATAAGGAAAATGCGTTGGTGAGCTCAAGGTTTGAGAAAAGCTAAGTTCAGGTGGAACCAGGTGTCGTCATGGCAACACAGAATTTTGAAAGAAACCTCCTTTTAAATTTGTACAGAAAAGGGAAAAATCTGACGCTTGTAGTCTGTTTCCTCCTGCCGCTTGAGAGAGAGAAAAAATGCCTGACCCTTGCAGCCTATTTCCTCTGGAGACTCCTAGCCCTCCTGCCTGTTCCCCCCTCAGTTGGTCTAAACTGGGCTCTTCTTGGCTGAGCTGAGATTAACTGGGCTGTACTGAACTGGGCTGAACTGGGTTGAAATGGTTTTAACTGCGTTGACCTGGGCCGAGTTGGGTTGAGCTGGGTTAAAATGCACTAATCTAGGCTGGGCTGGGCTGGGCTGAATGTGGCTGCCTGGGCTAGTGCCCGAGTTGACCTGGAGGCGTGGGTTGAGCAGGGATCGCTCCCAGAGCCCTGCTGTCCAGCCAGATAGCACCCCGTGTTTCCTGGGGGCACACAAGGGCCACGCAGCCCCAGGTGCACCTCTGCTCTGCCCTCTGCCTTCACCTGTTGACAGGAAGGGGACTGTGAAAACACAGGTGTAGCCCGCACCCTCTGTAGGGGCCATCCAGGGGGCAGCCCGAAGGACTGATTTGTTACTGGGCTTCCAGCCTCAAAACCCTCGTAGTCCACGGAAGACAACTGCTGGTTTAGGAGAACAGGTGGGGGGATTCGTCGGGGTGGGGGCGGGGGCGGGCGGGGAGTGTGACTGAGACATTACCCAGGGAGTGGGAGGGGACACAGAAGGCAGGCTTCCCTCTCCCCACCGGAGCCCCAGGACAGCCAAACTAAGCCCCCACAGACTCAGCTGCAAGCCCAGGCTGCTGTCTCTGCTTAGCCCGCTCTCTACTTCTCACGATCCCCCACAGCCTGGGGGAGGGCAAGCTGGGCCCACCACACAGAGGGCAGCTGAGGCTCCTACAGTGCCCACAGCCTCAGCTGGTCAGTGAGAGAGTCCTGTGTCAGCCAGGACCCCCACCCGGGAGTGGCCTGACCCAGAGGCCCCATCTGAAGAGCGTGTGTGGTCCCCATGCTTAGAGCCCTGAGGGGCATGCTCAGAAATGGCTCACCTGGACTCAGGTGGGCACTGCTGACCCCAGGGGCACCTCGTACAAGCTGAGCGACCTTGGGCCAGTCACTCACCCTCTGTGTGAAGGAAAGGTGGGCGCCGCCCTGTGTCCGCGGGGCCGTCAGGGGTCCGGTCAGCAGAGGGCTGCTGTCTCACAGCGCACCCTGTGTTTCAGAGAGTGAAACCAGCCCCAGCATCTTCCCGCTGAGCCTTGGGAACAACGACCCAGCCGGGCAGGTGGTCATCGGCTGCCTGGTCCAGGGCTTCTTCCCGTCGGCACCCCTGAGCGTGACCTGGAACCAGAATGGCGACAGCGTGTCCGTCAGGAACTTCCCTGCCGTGCTGGCCGGGAGCCTGTACACCATGAGCAGCCAGCTGACCTTGCCGGCCAGCCTGTGCCCAAAAGGCCAGTCCGTGACCTGCCAAGTGCAGCACCTCTCCAAAGCCAGCAAGACCGTGGCCGTGCCCTGCATAATTCAAGGTCAGAGGGCAGGCTGGGGTGAGGCCCCGTCCTCCCACCCCGACCCAGTGTGGACCATTTTCCTCTACTCAGACAAGAGGGGGTTGAGCCCCCAGTGGGGGTGCCATGAGGGGCCCGGGCTGGTGCTGAAGGCCAGGGGAGGTGGGCAGAGGGCACTGACCTGCCCCGCCTCTCTTTCAGACTCAAGTTCATGTTGCGTGCCGAACTGCGAGCCCAGCCTGTCCGTGCAGCCACCAGCCCTCGAGGACCTGCTCCTGGGCTCCAACGCCAGCCTCACGTGCACACTGAGTGGCCTGAAAAGCGCCGAGGGCGCCAGCTTCACCTGGAACCCAACAGGTGGGAAGACCGCCGTCCAGGGGTCGCCCAAGCGTGACTCCTGTGGCTGCTACAGCGTGTCCAGCGTCCTGCCGGGCTGTGCCGATCCCTGGAACAGTGGACAGACTTTCTCCTGCTCTGCCACCCACCCCGAGTCCAAGAGTTCACTGACCGCCACCATCAAGAAAGACTTAGGTGGGCCTGGACCACTGCGTGTGGGCAGCTGGGCACTCCACACACAAGGCCCCCTCCCAAGCCTGCCCCTCCCTCTCCAGCCCTGCCCACTCCTCACAGAGGGAGACTGAGGCATGGGGGGCCCAGGGGACAGGGGTGCTCTCCTCCCTGTGAGACCCCTGACCCCTGACCCCCCCTCTGCCCTGCAGGGAACACGTTCCGGCCTCAGGTCCACCTGCTGCCGCCGCCGTCGGAGGAGCTGGCCCTCAACGAGCTGGTGACGCTGACGTGCCTGGTGCGGGGATTCAGCCCCAAGGAGGTGCTGGTGCGTTGGCTGCAGGGCAATCAAGAGCTGCCCCGCGAGAAGTATCTGACCTGGGGCCCCCTGCCCGAGGCTGGCCAGAGCGTCACCACCTTCGCCGTGACCAGCGTGCTACGCGTGGACGCCGAGGTCTGGAAGCAGGGGGACACCTTCTCCTGCATGGTGGGCCACGAGGCCCTGCCCCTGGCCTTCACCCAGAAGACCATCGACCGCCTGGCGGGTAAACCCACCCACGTGAACGTGTCCGTGGTCATGTCAGAGGTGGATGGGGTCTGCTACTGAGTGCCCCACCCCCAGCTCTTGAATAAACTCCGTGCTCGCCTGAAGCAGCTCCGCACTTCCCTGTGGCCGCCTGTCTGTCCGTACTCCTCCTCAGGGTCTGTGCACACTGGGAGGGGGCAGGTCCCACGAGGAAAGCCACAGCGCCAACCCTCTCCAGGCCTCAGCGTCCCCTCAGCCTGGCGCTGGACATGCCTTCATGGCTGTGCATGTGTGTGTGTGTGTGTGCGCGCGCACACATGGGTGTGAGCACAGCAGTGAGGGCTGAGCTAGGGCCAACCTTGCGAAGCAGACACAGCCTGGTGGGTTCCCGAGGTGGGGAAGGGGTGACTCGGTCACTTGTAGTTCAGGAAGCTGCCTCTAGGGGCAGCCGGCAGGCACGAGCCAGTCAGAGCGGGGAGCCAGAGCCCGCCCAGGACGGGGCTGGAGGAGGAGAGGCTTAGAGAGGGCTGGACACCAGGGGCCCTGCACCACCCTCTGCACAGGAGAACTCCTGACGGAACAGAAAGGGGCCACCCCAGCCCCAGGCACAGCTCTCCCCACCCCACACCCCACTGCTCTGCATGTGTACTCAGGGGTGCATGCACACACACACAGGCTCTCAGGTATGCACATGTTCTCTCTCTCACACTTCTGTGTACATACACGCACACATGCACGCCTGAGCCCTGCAGGTGCAGGAAGCTGGCAGCCCAGACCCAGCTCCAGGAAGGCTAGGGGAGTCCCCGCCCAAGCGCCCAGAAGTTCCCCAGGCCCAGCTCCACTGCCCCAGGCCCCTCCTGGCCTCAGGCCCCTCTGTGTGTCCAGCTGGGCACAGCTCAGGGACCCACTGCGGAAGCCCAGCACCTGCTCCCTGCTTGGCCCCCAGATTCAAGTCTCCCATCCCTTCCTGAGCCCAAGTGTGGCCCACACCATGGACAGTATGGTGGGCAGAGGGAGGGGTCAGAAGACAGCACCTCCACCCAGGGACCCTCGATAGCTTCTGCTCAGAGCTCTGGGCAGGAGGGAAGCCTGGGGAGATGGAGCCCAGGAGGACAGGCCATGACTGCTGTGGGGCACCTGCTCCAGGGCCCCACAAGGGGGCAGCTGGGCCCCTGCTCTTGTCTAGACACCTTCTGGGCCCCCCCAGGGGACATGGCCTTCTGGCTGCCTCTCTCTTCTCCCAGGGCCAAGGTGGGCTGGAGACCCCTGCCAATGCTGGCCATTGCCCCCCTCTCAAGAGTCAGTCCCCAAGGGTAATGGATGAAGCAATGGGGAAGTGCTGCCACAGAGAAGGTGGACCAGCTGCCTAGAGCCAGGACCTGACCACAGGAGCAGCTTTCTAGAGAGACGGGGAGGAGGAAGGGTCAGCAGATGAGGGTAGAGCCAGCAGACAGCACAGAGAGAACATGTAACGGATGGAAGGGTGGACATACAGGTGGACAGGAGGACGGATGGAGGGACAAACGGACCAACAGGTGGGAGGGTGAGTGATGGTCAGACAGACAGATGGGCGAGCAGATGGACAAACGGACAGACAGACAGCTGGGTGTGTGGAGGCTGGATGGGTAGATGGATGGATGGACAGGTGGGAGGGTGAGTGAATGGTCAGACAGACAGATGGGCGAGCAGATGGACGAACGGACAGACAGACAGCTGGGTGTGTGGAGGCTGGATGGGTAGATGGATGGATGGACAGGTGGGAGGGTGAGTGAGTCGACGGGTGAATGGGTGGGCATAGTGGACGGATGCAGAGGTGGATGGATGAATGGATGGATGACTGGATGGTCAGCTATGACACGCAGGTCCAGATCCCACCTGACAGGCAAGGCCTGGGCCTGGGACCTGAGCTGGGGCTTCACCTGGGCCTTCCTTGTGTCCCGGGAGAGCAACAGAGCCCCTTGGTCTTGTCCACCCAGCCCTCGGCACACTGAGCGACAGACCGAGACCCATGTCCCCAGCTGGAGCACCTGCAGGCGGGCGTGGCTGGTCTTCTCTGGCCCCCCAGGGCCCAGGCCAAGAAGGCCCAAGAACAAGGGCTTGCTGAGGAAGCAGGCAGGGCTGGGAGTCGGGAGACCGTGGTCTTTAACTCTCCTTGGGGCAGCAGAGCTGTGCCCACCCTCCTGCCCTACCACGTCTCTTCCTAAGGTGTCCTGAGACCCCAGAGGCGGGAGTTCTGCGGGTGTCTTCAGGGCTGCAGGGTCCTGGCCCCTCCCCTGGGCATCTGCAGCCTCAGTCCTGAGACCGGGCACTGGCTGCTAGTGCACCCTCCTGAGACTCAGGGCAGGGAGGGCGCTGGCCTGGCAAAGCCTCTGTGTCTTACAGAACATCAGCCCTGGCTGGTGCTGGACCTGATGCAGAGCAGCCCCGAGGAGGACAGCCCAGAGGCCAGCCTGTGGCCCACGACCGTCACCCTGCTCACCCTCTTCCTGCTGAGCCTCTTCTACAGCACAGCACTGACCGTGACGAGCATCCGGACCACGCCGGACAGCCGGGAGGTCCCCCAGTACTGAGCAGGAGCCAGCCGGGCAGGTGGGCAAGGAAGCAGAGCCGTGGGCTGAGGGGTGGGAGTGCCCAGCCTCACCAGAGCTTGACTGTCCCTCCCCCGTGGGGGACTGGCCTCAGAGGGGGATGGTGCCTGCACGGACACTAGGGGCTTGTGCAGGCCGGGGGCAGGCCCTGTGTGCCCCTCCAGGGCAGGCCATCCCTGGACTCGGCCACAGGGCATTGGCAAGGACCCTGCCCACCTTGGGAGCTCACCAGGCCCTGATCCCTCTTGTGTTGGCAGGAAGAAACTTGAGGAGCCTCCAGAGAGCCCAGCTGGATAACAGACATCAGTTCCGGTCAGAAGTCACAGGCCCACCCACAAAGGCCTTCCTTTCTGGTGCAATAAATTATCCCAAAGGCAGAAGTTTTCAGACTCTGAATGAGGGGAAGGGAAGAAGAGGGGCAGAGGCTCTGGAGACACAAATGCCTGCCTCATGGATGAAGGAGGGTCTCAGATGCGTGGATGGATCATGAGCTGATTCTGCCCTCCAAATATTAGGCAAAGACTAGAGCTATGCTTCATCAAACAGAGTATAAAGTAAAAGCTCTACAATAACTGAATTCAAGTTCCTGGCCCTGAACACTGAGTCGTGGTCCTGATCACTGGGCCTTGGTCCTGATTACTGGGCCCTGGTCCTGATCACTGGGCCCTGGTCCTGATCACTGGGCCCTGGTCCTGAACACTGAGTCGTGGTCCTGATCACTGAGCCCTGGTCCTGATCACTGGGTCCTGGTCCTGATCACTGGGCCCTGGTCCTGATCACTGACTCCTGGTCCTGATCACTGACTCCTGGTCCTGATCACTGGGCCCTGGTCCTGATCACTGAGCCCTGGTCCTGATCACTGGGCCCTGGTCCTGATCACTGAGCCCTGGTCCTGATCACTGAGTCTTGGTTCTGATTCTGAGTCCTGGTTCAAATCACTGAATCCTGGTCCTGATCACTGAGCCCTGGTCCTGATCACTGGGTCCTGGTCCTGATCACTGAGCCCTGGTCCTGATCACTGGGTCCTGGTCCTGATCACTGAGCCCTGGTCCTGATCACTGAGCCCTGGTCCTGATCACTGGGTCCTGGTCCTGATCACTGAGCCCTGGTCCTGACCACTGAGCCCTGGTCCTGATCATTGGGTCCTGGTCCTGATCACTGAGCCCTGGTCCTGATCATTGGGCCCTGGTCCTGATCACTGAGCCCTGGTCCTGATCACTGGGTCCTGGTCCTGATCACTGAGCCCTGGTCCTGATCACTGGGTCCTGGTCCTGATCACTGAGCCCTGGTCCTGATCACTGAGTCCTGGTCCTGATCACTGACTCCTGGTCCTGATCACTGAGCCCTGGTCCTGATCACTGAGTCTTGGTTCTGATTCTGAGTCCTGGTTCAAATCACTGAATCCTGGTCCTGATCACTGAGCCCTGGTCCTGATCATTGGGTCCTGGTCCTGATCATTGAGCCCTGGTCCTGATCACTGGGTCCTGGTCCTGATCACTGGGCCCTGGTCCTGATCACTGAGCCCTGGTCCTGATCACTGGGCCCTGGTCCTGATCACTGGGTCCTGGTCCTGATCACTGGGCCCTGACCCTGATCACTGGGTCCTGGTCCTGATCACCGGGTCCTGGTCCTGGTCACCAAGCCCTGGTCCTGATCACTGAGTCCTGGGCCTGATCACTGGGTCCTGGTCCTGATCACTGAGTCCTGGGCCTGATCACTGGGTCCTGGGCCTGATCACTGAGTCCTGGGCCTGATCACTGAGTCCTGGCCCTGATCATGAGCCCTGGCCCTGATCACTAAGCCCTGGTCCTCATCGCTGGGCCCTGGTCCTCATTGCTGGGCCCTGGTCCTCATCCCTGGGTTCTAGCCTCATATGCTGTCCATTCATCAGGAAGCCCCTGTTCTTTGGCTTCATCACTTGATCTTAGATCCTGAGCCGTGGTCTCACCGGGTGGGTCCTGGATCTTGTACTTTATAAAAAGTGACTCACATGGAGGAAAAGAACCTCCCAGGGACCCTGAGGCTCCTGGAGATCCTCTTGGTCTGAACACAGAATGGAAATGAGGTGATGCTCCATCACTGACTTCACCCCTTCCAGGGTCCAGAGGTGTTTGTAGATGCTAGGCCACCCTGATGGAAAGAAAATTGGCCCAGGGCCCAGGCTCCAGGAACCGGAACCCCGTCCACTAGGGTGGCCAGGCACAGTCACCAGAGGGGGAGGGCTCGGGTGCAGGGGTGCGGGAGGGTGGGGGAGGCAGCGGTGTTTGTGTCCTCTTGTTTTTCTCTTTCTTCTCAAGCCCCCTGCACCTCATCACCTGCTGAAACATCCAAAATAGCTCTAGGTGGCTACTGAGTCATTGCGAGCACAGCCCAACCCAGGTGTCCCAGCCAGGCTGCTCTTCTGAGAATCGGGCCCCAAAACCGAGACCTGGCCAGGTGGGCCTGGGGCCTGGGCCCGGGGCCAAAGCCCAGGGGAGTCCTACAGGGGCAGTGAGTTCCCCAAGGCCTGGAGAGGGCCCTGTCCCCTCCCCCTCCAGCCCCCACGGGCCTAGGATCAGCCAGGATCTTCCCAAGGTCAGCTGGGGGATAGCCTGTTATCTGTTAACAGGGGATATCCTGGCTATCAGCCATCACTGGCTAATAGCCAACATCAGCCTAGGATCAGACAGGATAACTAAGGTCCGTCTAGGGTCAGTCAGGATCAGCCAGGGTCAACCAGGGTCAGGTCAGTTAGCTCTAGGTCAGTCAGAGTCAGCTAGGGTCAACTCAAGGTCAGTCAGGGTCAGCCCTCAGTCGGACAGTGCCAGGCCAGGGTCAGGCAGGGTTCCACCAGGATTTGCAGGTTATTCTGGCATCCACCCAGGCTGGGCCAGGTCAGAGTGCTCTTGCCAGCCACAGGACCCTTCAGGGTGTGGGTCCCATGCTGGCTGAGCCCATGGCAGGGCCAGGCCCAGGTATGGGGCCCAGCCATGGGGCCCAGCAGCGACTCTGCCTGTCCCAAATCACATGCACCCCATCCCTCCTCTTCCCTGTGTGGGCCCTACAGCCAGGGGTGGATGGTGGGCTCAGCCCTGGGACCCCAGCAGCTTCCCACAGACCTCAGACCAAGACAGTAGCAGCCCACAGGGCGCACCGCAAGGCCCCTCTCTCACACAGGGGCTCAGAAGGATCAGGGAGAGGGCACAGGGTCAGCGAGAAGGACAGGGCTGTAAGAGACAGAGACGGGGAGAGGCATGAGAGACAGGGGCAGAGAGGCAGAGAGGTGCATAAGAGACAGAGACGGGGAGAGGCATGAGAGACGGGGGCAGAGAGGCAGAGAGGTGCATAGACCAACCAAAGAGAAACACAGAGACGCCAAGAGAGGAAGAGACAGAAAGGGCCTTGAGGTGGGCACAGACCTCCGTGCAAGCCCCTCACACACTCACACGCACCCACATGCTCCTCACCCCAGGCCCTTGGGGTGCCTGGAGCCCCACTCAGGCTCACTCAGGCCCAGTCATGTCCTTTGGGGCTGAGGGCCTGCCAGGTGTCTGCGTCCACTGGCCCCACCGCTCACTAGCCGTGTGCTGTCCTGCCTCAGGGGTCTCTTCTGGGAGGTGGGCACGTGCCCTCTGCCCAGGGAAGGCCCCCCCCACACACACACACGGTGCAGGGTCAGCCAGGATCAGCCAGGGTCCTGCCTTAGAGACCCCAGGGTCAGCCAGGATTCAGCAAAGGTCAACCTGGGTCTGCCAGGGTGAGCCTGTGTCAGCCAGTGCGGGAGCCCGGGGTTGGGTGGGGGCAGAGGTCAGCCAGCGCCTGGGAGCGGCCGAGACCTGGGTCAGAGCAGGGCCTGAGTGCACGTGGGCAGGGCGGCTCAGGGACCCTCCCGCACCTCTGAGGTCAAACCCCCGAGGTCTCTGGGACCCTTGGCCCTCTGCCCTGGGTGCTGACCTCCAGGCCTCGGGGACAAGCCCACAGGCCTGTCTGGGCCTGTATGGGCCCCGAGCATAGGGCAGGTAGGGGGGACACCATCTGGGGGGAGGCCTGGCGACCCTGGGGCACTGGGGCCTGAGCCCCTGGGCTGAGACCCAGGCTGGTGCAGGGCCCCCTTGAGGGGCTGACACCATCTAAGGGGGTGGGAGGTGCTGGGGACCCTGGGGCACTGGGACCTGAGCCCCTGGGCTAAGACCCGGGCTGGTGCAGGGCCCCCTCAAGGGGCTTACAGTCGGGGCTGGGGGCTGCTGCCCCCTAAGCAGGCTCTCACAGGTCCTCAGAGCTGGGCCGTCAGCCAGCCTAGCCTGAAGGTGGTGATGGATGCTGCGAGGCCAACAGATGGGGCTCTGGAGGCCATTTCCAGGTGGGGGCCCAGGAGGGGCCGTGCGGGAGCTGATGTCTGAGAGAGGGTCTGACATGTGAGCAGCCGGGGAAACAATGAACGGGGTTGGGGAGCAGTGAGGAAGGGTGGCAGGGCTGGGGGGCTGGTTTGCTCTGACGGCCCCCAGGTGCAGGCGTGAGCAGCTGGACCCCTGTCCCCGGGGCAGCCGGGTGGGGAAGGGACCCGGGTCCAGGCAGAGACAGGGATGTGGGGTGGGGGCCCCATCCCATCAGGGTTCACAGAGGGCTCCCACTCCTCCAACCCCTCACGTGTCACTGGGAACCTTCTGGAAGGAGAGGCACCCTCAGCTACTGTGTGCCCTCCCATTCTTCACGTTTTCAGAGCAGCTGCTCAGTCCCCGGGGCCAGAGGGCCCGTGTGGAGCTGCACCACGGCCCTTCCACCAGGCGGCCGCAGCCTCCACATCACCCTCCCCCTCGGCTACACAGCCTCTGCGGCCACGGCCCAAGTTGCTGGCCAGGCGGCCAGGGCCAAAAGGCCCTCCTGTCTGCCCATCACCGTCACCGAGGCCAGGGGACACCCAGGCCTCCGCCAGCACCAGTCCCTCAGAGGCACCTCCCTCCAGAGCCAGTGACACTCCATGGCCACCAGGAACTGGGCCTGGCTGTGGCCTCTAATACCAGTGGCGGAGTCGGTGCCCAGACCCTGTGGGCCCTCCCACTGCCCAGGGCCCCTGGGTGCTGTGTCCTGGCTGACCTAGGGCATGGGCGGCTGAGCAGGCCTCTGAGCCACACACTCTCCTCTGGGGGCCCCACCCGGGGGCTGCTGGGGGCTTCCCTGGGGGCTCAGTGCTGAGCTGGCAGAGATGGCTGGCTGGGGGCTGCCGTGCCAGGGTCTCTGGGCCACGAGGCCAGGCCGGGGCCTGGGCCTGCTCCCTTGCAGCCCCCACCCTCCCATCCCCCCACCCCCAGGCAGGTGCGAGGCCCTCTCAGTTTCCCCCAGGTTACTCATTTGGGGCACACTCAGCCTTGCAGGGCATGCAAATGGCTGTTTGTTCCACACTGAAAAACATGTCTAAGCCTCTGTGGTTATTTCCA